>NC_134565.1:20989964-22189964 GCF_025594145.1 Primulina tabacum
GCGAAAAGTACTGTAATTAACATACATTTTATAATCTTAAAAACATGAACTTAAACATAGCGTGTCAAAGCATAACGTGTCCATAACATATCTCATCATATCAGCATATACGTGTTAATTTTTCTTTATTTGAATTCAAATCATTAGTTGTGACTTTCGTATCATCTCTAATAGATGAATCCATCTACGTATAACCGTGGTGCCTAGCGGCGGGGACATCAGCGACAGTTTTACCCATTCAGTGAGCCTTGACCTTACATGTTCATGTTCGTATTCGTGTTCGTATTATTCACAATCAACTCTCATCCTTCAAAATATATGATCATATTCATCACTTATAAAAATCATGCATATACGTAAATTTTCTTAAAATAAAGCATGCAACGTATTTTCGTATTTTCATATAAATTCATGTTCATAATATAATACATTTTAAACATGCAATTTTTGTGTTCAGGGTGCCGCCAGGACTGCTAACTCGACTCGGGTGCAAAATGACAATTTTGCCCCTGAAAATCCTAATTGATCTTTTTAGCCCTGGACCTCAAATTTCGACCCGAAGCCAACCAAACTCCTTAGAACACCTCAAAAAATATTTATAAAAATCTGCAAGTTACCACTCGAAACCCTAGACGCACCACCTTCCATATTTTCGATCCTAGCCTACAACCGACGGAACCAGCCAGCCCCTCCTAACTCACCTTAGGACCCTACTGGACCTACATGACTCATGGCCACAGCCCCATGCAAACCCCACGATGCACACACTCGCTATTTCTAGAAACCGCGTCACCCGAGCATCATCTCCCTTCATGCGATCAGCCGGCTTCGGGGATGGTTTCAGTAGGAGTCGAACCTTTCTTGGTCCTGTCTCAGACCCACCAAGTCTGATCCATGGCTTGGATCGGTCCTTGCACCGCTGGCTCAGGCCCTTGCACGCGATCTCCCCAAAATCGAACCACCCCTTGACAAACAACTCACGGCCTACAACATACACAACCAAGTCTCGACTCCAGCCTAGAGACATCATACTCCTCGACATATTCAGCCCCTTAGGACCCTTGCTCGGTAGCCCCTTGCACCATGGTAACAAACACGTGAGTTATGCACAAGGAAAAATCGTTTTTATGCACTTTCAAAGCCAAAAAGCAACAATCAGTAAAGGACTAAGAAACCTTCGAATACATCACACATGACATCAATTATATAGTGTGAATGATTCAAAAATAAAGATACATGGCGTGCCTTGATGTATAGATGCTCAAAAACTCGAAGAAACGCGCGTCAGGAAGCACCAGAGGAGCGGAGAGAAGGACTTGCTTGAAAGAAAAATGGAGGGGGCCGTATCTTGCAGCAAGGTTCTGGTGGTTTTTCACGTGGAAATGCTGTTGAAGGAGAGGGGAAGGCGGCTGCTAGGTTAGGGGATGCTTAGGATTAAATAAATTAGGTTTATGTTAAGTTAATGACAACCTAATGGCCCCTGATAAAATTTTAAAAGGATTAATAGGTTTTGAGCCCATTAAACATTAAACAAACCCAACAAGTCCAATAATACTCTCGAAAAATATTTCGTTTTGGTACGTTTTTGAAAACATTGTCCGAACCCTCAAAAAGTCCCTAGATTCGATAAAATTTGCATACCGATAAAAACTACGATCCGGCGAGTAAAAATACTCACCAAGGCCTATTTTCGAAAAATCATACTTAAAACACCTCATATTAAATAATTAAAAAAATTGTTCAATAAAAAATATTTTTCCTGGATATCTCCGGGGTCCGTTCCTCGTTCAAGCGCGAAATGCAACTTAATCCCTAATGCATGAAACTTTAAAATAAACATGAAATAAACTCTAACCATGCGATAATCATGCATTAAATACATAAAAATCTTTAAACACAAATTTTAATTGAAACCTTAAATTGCATGTATTCAGATTACTTACTTTAAATTTCCTGGACCTTACAGTTAATGTGGATGCCTCAGTTCATGCATCGTTCGATCACTTTGGTGTTGGACTGGTTGGGAGAGACATGCAAGGACATATCATTTTTGCTGAGGGCCGAGCACTTCCAGCAAAATTTACACCTCATCTTGCGGAACTCATTGTCATTAAGGAAGGTATTTCAAGGGCTTTAACATCTGGATGGACTACTTGGATAATTGAATCAGACGCTCTTGCAGCAGTTCATGCACTTATGGTTAATGCTCCGTACTCTATGGAGGCACCAATCTCATAGGACATTCGTTCAATAGACTCGCATTTACCTACCTCACCAGTCAAGCATTGCCCGAGGAGCACCAATTCAATTGCCCATCGGTTGGCGTACAAATGTTTAATTTTTGGTAGTCAGCTCGTTTATGATGATGCAATCCCTTGATTTTTTGGGACTTCTTATAAAACATCTCTTGTGTTCTGATCAATACTGTCTATGATTGTTTTTTGAAAAAATGTAGTGCAGACAAAAATTTTGAAAACAAAACGTGCTGACAAAAATAAAGAACTGTGTGATAAAATAAATTACAACGGCTCGGTTCCCACTGGCAAAAAGAACGGGTTCACCCCACCCTTTTCTCATCTTACATTCACACCAAATGATCGAAAATATAATTTCACCGAGTCTTTGTAATCTGAAAGTAGGGAGGATTTCCCATTATTTTCCGTGGTCGTTTTACAATCAATGCTCCTTAGATTACTGAATAATCGCTTGTATTTCTGCTTCAGTTTACTTCTATGGTTGATTCCAGTTGTCTTAGGGGAAGACCCTTTTGCTTTCTATGACTGGACTGTGTCGTACATCGCCGCTGCTCCTCTGGGGGTCAAGCAACAGGTTTCTTTTTCTAATTTTCTCGTTGTTATTTTTATCCATTTTAAGTTCTAATTTACTTTTGCCCTTTTTCAATTCGAAACTTTTGTATTTTCTTGCGAGTGATTGGTCGAATATATTTGTGCTTGACTATTGTGTTAATGTAAAAGTTTAAGTTTTGGTTAAGTGGGAAGATGGAAGGAAGCTCATTTTGTTCGGTTATTTGGTTGTTTTTACTATTTTTGTACCTAGCTAGTCCCCCTGTGTAGGCCTGAGCACTCTCAAAACGAGTCTTGAAACCTGATGGTTTTGAGTCCCTATGAAAGGCGGAATCAAGTTCAGTTACGATCTTATGCTTTCTAGTTTAGTTTCGTTATGTTCAGACCGGTTATAATCTAACTGTTTTAATCTAAACTGATTAGATTTTAATCATACAATAACTATACTCCAAAATCTTATAATTTTCTTGGCTGGCACCTCACTTCTAGTTTTGTTATCAACCAATTCGGATGTCCGTGTAAGGACAGGGTGTCACATGTATAGCATCATGATCTCGAGTGTGGTAATCAATTTTGGCTCACTCAAGGTGTTTTTATTTGTTGAAACCATTTCAGATGGTAATCAATTTTGGCATTTCTCATAGGTGTCTTTTCGGCAGCTAATTTTCATTGTTCCTGCTAATTATCTCCAGAATTTTAACCTATCAAGCTTCTTCCTCTTTTTTACTTCTAGTCATGCCATAATTATACTTTCTAGTTCACTGATTTTTTTTCTTTACTCCCTCACAACTTTTAAAAAATTAATGTATTGGCGATGTGATTTCATGTATAGTTAGTCATCTGTTGTCTCTACAGTTAATGCTCTATGAGAGCGCCCACCAGCAGGCTGCATCTGACTCCTGAATATCATATTTTCAGGTGATAGGAATAGAGGGGCAATTTCCAGGTCCCATTCTGAATGTCACCACCAATTGGAATGTTGTTGTCAATGTCAAAAATAATCTAGACGAACCGTTTCTTATCACATGGTATTTTTCTGTATTTCAGTATATTGACAATGATTATAGTATTGAAGTAACTGTTCTCGGGGAATTGTAGGAATGGCATTCAACAAAGAAAAAATTCATGGCAAGATGGTGTTTCAGGGACAAACTGTCCCATTCCTGCTGGTTGGAACTGGACGTACCAATTTCAGGTCAAAGACCAGATAGGAAGTTTCTTTTACTTCCCTTCCCTTGGTTTCCAAAGGGCTGCTGGTGGATATGGTGGAATCATTGTTAATAACAGAGGAGTTATTCCTGTGCCTTTTGGCTTACCGGATGGAGATGTTACCCTCTTTATCAGTGATTGGTACATGAAGGATCATAAGGTTGGGGAAGGATCTGTGATATTTTTCCTTTCATTGGTTATTTTCTTAAAGTGTGAGATTATATTGAGTTACTGATATTAGTTAATGGATTAACAGAAACTCAGATATGATATTGTGAGCAAAACTAGTCTTGGAGCTCCAGATGGTGTCCTAATTAACGGATTAGGTCCTTACCAATATAATGTAGATTTTGTGTCGGATGGTATATCCTACCAGATTATAAATGTTGAACCAGGTATTCCTCTTCTGGCAGCATATGATGCCAAGTGCTGCCTTTCCGCTTCTCATGCCCGCATTAAACTTGTGCTTTATCATTTTTCTGTAGCTATTGTCATAGATGCTTAATTTTAAATTAGATATTAACAATTTTGTAGAGAATAGAGCACTGTTTATGTGCATTTCATGATGGAATTTGTGGCATGGCTTGTGAGATATGAACATATAGGGGAGGACCTGACATAACTATTTCTCTTTGTTTTTGCTACTTGTAACTTGTAAAATATAACATAAAGAGTAAAAATTGGTTCATGTTCAGAATATGGAGTCATGGAACGAACTGGAGTCATAAGAAATTTATTTGTTATTTTCTATGCGTGTTCATCATCCTCAGATCTTCTTCCAAGGTTAGACGAAATGAATATAGTCGGATTGGAGTCCGGGTCGATTCACTATAATTTTAACTACTTGACTTAAGCTAGACTAAATAAATAACTGCAAGAGAACAAAATTATTGATCTAAATTAACTAACTAGAACAATTTCCAATTAAATATAACGGTATTCAACGATCAAGCAAGAACATAAATTCGAATAAAGGGCTAGGACATACAAAGGTATTGAAACTCTACTATGTGGTCAAATTCTAGCTCAATCACTGTGAAATCCCGTAATTTATTTATTTATCAATTCGTTGCGTTGAGAAAACCTATTTAAACCTAACAATCTAATTATTTCTAATTGAATTTAATTAAATTTAAATGCATTAAATCTTTGTGAAATTTATCTTTTCACCTAAACTCGCACATAGAAATCGAATATATTCCTAATCAATTTTACAATATGTTGATTGACGTCTTTGTTGCTATATTTAATCAATCATGTTCCGATTCAATATAAATCAACAAACATGTAAATAGGTATCAGGCTATTCACCCAATATCAGTCAATAATTGAAAGCAAGAAAAATAATCTATTGAAAACAAATCAGATATAAAAAAGTATTGTCTCGGTTTTATCTTAGACTTGGCCTAAAGAAATATATTCTATAAAATCAAAATAAAACATAAAGAAATGTTTGAATCCATAAAAATAAACTGTTGGAAGGAATAAGAAAATCTAAGTGTGACTGGTGTGATTCCCCCTGTCTTCCTCCTCTCTCAAATCCTAGCCGTCAAGAACAATTGTCAAAAGTCCTAGCTTCTCATGTGAGTGTGTCAAAATCTTCCCCCAAAAAAAATCAAATTGATGTGTCTCACGTTAATGTCAAGGAGTAAAATCAAAATATTTCATTTGAAAAAATTTAAATTTTAAATCGATCATCCAAAACAAATTGAACAAAACCAAAAACTTAGTTTGATTTGATTTTTTTTTTAATTTTAATGGTATCTGTGTTTTGCTATTTAGTATTTCCAAAAATTTGGTTTGGTTACGATTTTTATCAAAACTAGAACCAGTCCACACCCCTAGACCCCTAGTTGTGGCAGCTTGCTTCAATAATGTAAAAGTTCAATCACATGTATTAATTCATTTACATCAATTATTCTGTTGATGAATTTTCTTGTAAAACAGGCAAAACCTATCGCTTCCGTGTTCACAATGTTGGAATCTCTACTAGCTTGAATTTCAGGATTCAAAATCATAATTTGATCCTTGTAGAAACTGAAGGGTCTTACACCATGCAACAGAACTACTCAAACATGGATATCCATGTAGGTCAGTCATATTCGTTCTTGGTAACAATGGATCAAAATGCATTCAGTGATTATTACATCGTTGCTAGTCCAAGGTTTACCGATTCATCGGCTTGGGCAAAGGCCACAGGAGTTGCTATATTACACTACTCAAATTCCCAGGGGCCTGCTTCAGGTCCTCTTCCAGATCCTCCTGATGAACATGACACAGATTTCTCAATGAGTCAAGCAAGATCTATAAGGTTTTAGCTAAACAGAGTCATTCTTTTTATTTTTGTTTACTTTATAAATTTGTGAAATATTTACCTTAACATTGTTTATCTTACTCTGAAACAAATGGCTTTAATTTTACTGGATGGACTTCTGTATGCACCTTTCATAATATGGTCTTATATTCCCAAGAAAGGTATATCACATCATGATGTTAGATCATTGCTTGAGAATCAAACTTTAATTGATCCTCTCTCATACCATTTTTTCTATGTGCTTTGAGAATAATTTTATGTTGCGTAATTCATATGAGCATAATCTTTGATTTTAGATATTTAACTTACAGCTTTGTTAATACAGATGGAATGTTTCTGCTGGAGCCGCCCGTCCAAATCCGCAAGGATCTTTTAGATATGGGCAAATATCTGTGACAGATGTATATGTCATCCTTAATAGGCTTCCAGAACTTGTCGATGGAAAATGGCGTAACACTCTAAATGGGATTTCTTATGTAGCTCCTTCAACACCTCTCATGCTTGCTTTGCAATTTAAGGTCCCAGGGATCTTCAAGCTTGATTTTCCTAATAGGATGATGAATAGACCTGCGAAAGTTGACACGTCTGTCATTAACGGAACTTTCAAAGGATTTATAGAAATTATTTTTCAAAACAATTCTACCTCTATTCATAGTTACCATCTAGACGGATACTCCTTTTTCGTCGTGGGGTAAGAACGAAATTTGAGTATTTTCAGGTTATTTCAGTGCTTCATTATTCTAATTTTGGTAAGTGAAAAACCTGAAAGTTTGACACTTTTTGTTTGACCCACAGGATGGATTATGGGGTGTGGACCGAGAACAGTAGAAGCACTTATAACAAATGGGATGGGGTGGCTCGATGCACTACCCAGGTAGTCATTGCCCTATATCTTTTACTTGAAGTTTTTATTTATTTATTTAATTATATATTTTGCTGTCAATTGCCTAGCCAACTTCATTTGGATGGAAAAGTTGTTAAAAAAACGGTTTTTATGTTAGAAAAAACCAAGGAGTGTGCATGGCTGTATGGCTGGCTTTTGCTTTTAAAAAAGTGTTGAGTTGTGGTTTTTAGTGTTTCTTCAGTGTCTCTTTGGAAACTAAAAGAAATTACATAATATTTCTGGGAAAATAATCTTTTTAACTATTTTATCCTTGTATGATACTCATTTTTCTTTTGAGAAAGATTTAAATTTTTTTATTAGCAATATTTTTTAAAATAAGTGCTTGCGGTTTCTAAATATTTGTATTTGAAATCCCCCTTCCCGGATGTCCTTGGGTAGGTAGCAAATTATTGGATGAAGCAGCTTTAATTGTCTGCAGTTTTTTTTTATTATGATGTACATAGATTTAAAAAAGGGGAAATTCTGGAATACACTTTGATGTGACTCTGTTACTTTGCTTTACGGTCATTTGTTGGATTACGGCATCTTAGACATGCAAATAGTCCACAGCTTCTTTACTATATCAGAGAGAGAACCAAAAGTTTAAAATAAACAATTGTTGTAGCAGATGCCAAAACTATTTGACGAATTGATCAACAAATTGAGACTTTTTGTTTGATCATGGATATCATGTGATTATTAAAATAAATTTGGTTCTCAAAGAAGAAATGGACATCCCATTGCTTCTCTTGTAAATGATTATGTAACGCCTCAGATTCGACGACTGTCCTCACTCTACCAAGACGAGTCTTTCCGGCGTGTTTATGTTCTCAATCACACGCACCCTAAGAAACTTCCGAGGGGGTCATCCATCCCATAATTGTACAAGTTAAGCACTCTTAACCTTGGATTTCTTATGTGATGAGCTACCGAAAAGAAGATGCACTGTCTTGATATGAGTAGTACATATCAAATCTTTTAAGCTCTCCTCAACTGCACAGTCTCATACCTGAACAGTTTTGGAATCCCTCTCATTCCGATGTGAGATCGGTTCATTTATGTTACCTTCGCCTAGAACCCTGCCATGAGTCGATCATTGTCCGTGTAACCTCATGGCACCGGCGATCACTCCTCGCTCTCTTCGGCTCCGGGCCTCATAGCTTATCATGCTAAATGGCGTATCTATATGGGTGCATTTTTTTCGTATCATCGAACAATTTTTGGGAAAAATGAATTGCTGCAGGTAATACGATGTGCGTTCTGAAAGGGATCGATTTTAAGTGACCGAAAACGCAACGGAAGCAACAAAAATTCGGAAATCATATTTTCTAGCATGAAATTTTCGGCAACCTTGTGTACTAGGGTGTAGCATATACAAAAACACAAACTATGACATACATAGGGTGTTTTAAAGATTTACCTATCAATCTTAAAAGATTGATGATGGCTCCAACTAGGGTGTAAACACCTTAGCTCTTGAATGGTAAGACAATCTTCAAGCTTCCCTTTGAGCCCACCTTGCTCAAATATTAAGCCCACCACCAACAAGCTAGAACCACTCTAATTTTGCACTAGAAAAATTAGAGCATTTTTCTTTGAGAAGTGTTTTCTTTCCTCAACTATTGAAGAAGAAAAATGAGAGAAAAACTTGGAGAATCCCTTTGCAAGTTTCAGCCATGCCCTTCAAAAATAGGAGGAGAGAAGACTAGTCTTGGTTGTGGGAAAAGGTGTGAATTCCAAAGGCATGCCATGCCTTGAATGTTGCAAAAGTTGTCTCCCAACTTTTCACCTCCCATGCATGCAAGTCTTATTTGATTTTTAACAATTAAAAATCCATGGACTTATTTTAATTATCTCAAACATATTTGAGACTAATTAAACATTACTTGAATTCACTCAAGTCACTAGTTGAATAATTATTTCTAATTGGGCTCTACAAGGCCCAATATTGTTTAACTAATCCAACACTTGAATTAATTTAATTATTTGGACTCTACTAGGTCCACTAGTGTTTAATTAATTCAACACTTGAATTAATTTAATTTAGTCTATAATAATGTTTATGAAAATCACAATTTTCAAATACATTATTTATTTGGCCAATTTTTAATCTAGGAACACTTCCACAAATTAAAAGTCACATTTCTCTCATAGAAGTCAAGTCGTTCAACACATTGAACAATTTTAGTTCTCAACGGGATCTAGAAAGCTAATACTTGTGTGGCCCTCAATGGTTCATTGATACAACTAGCCGTGGGTTCACATCTCCATGTGATTCGGACTAAACATGTCCTTATATGAGCATACCCCAATTGCTCCATTCTTAATTATCAACTCTTTGATAATAAGAACGTCAGAACTCAAGTCTGATAGTACCCAACGAATCATGTTAAACGCCTAGCAGCTTACATGATTCCCTAGGTATCAAATGATAGTGCCTGCAAAAACCATTCAATTATGGTTAGCGTACAGTACGGTCCCTTCAACTCATATATCCCGACCGATTCGACAACCATTGGTTTATCGAGAGTTGTCAATGAATCGATACTATGTGTCATGTCGTAGTTGCATCGATGGTGTAATCTATGAAACCCTTTTCATATTTACCACCATACTCTGATCAGAAATTTCAACCTACATACACATGAGAACACATAGGATATCCATACCCGAAGGTAAGCGGTGAATCCCCGACTACAATGCATCGACTCCTATATATTTCGACAGAACACCCAACCTTGCCACCTGATGACCCCATGAGAGTCGGTAAACAAGTCAAAGTGTAATTCTAGCACATAGAGTCTCAATGTTGTCCCTGGTCATAAGGACTAATGGTGTACAACCATAAATTAGGACGTTTTCACTCGATAAGTGAGAACCACTTGGAAAGTCCTTTATGGAGGGTTGTTCAGTGCACTCTACCAGGAGCACCTATCTGCATGCTCGGACATCACAATGTCCCCTACCAATGAAACATGGTACTCACATCGCAGATATTAGTCTCTAACTCGAGCGGCCTATATCCTTTTTAGCGGCGGCTGAATCGACCAGGAACTGTTTAGAATATACAGCATTCCAAATATGAGTTTCATGATACTCATCATATGAGCATTTCATATTCTTTCTACTATTTATATATATTCAAGGACTTTATCTATGCAACTAGCATGGGTATACAGATAAAGAAGTGCCAAAATAATAATTTCAAATATTATTAAAATAAAGATCGTTTATACATAGAGTTTCATTGTGAACACTCGGCCAACACTTGGCTCGACGGGCACCTACTCTAACAATCTCCCACTTGCACTAGAGCCAACTACCCATATGCTTCAAACCCATCGATTCGCTATGCTTCTCGAACAATGGTCTAGGTAAAGGCTTAGTTAGCGGATCAGCAACATTATCTGCGGAGTCGACTTTGTCAATCATGACATCTCCTCTTTCCACGATCTCTCTGAGGATGTGGTACTTTCTCAATACGTGTTTGGACTTCTGATGAGACCTTGGCTCCTTCGCTTGAGCTACAGCTCCCGTGTTGTCACAAAACACCGGGACAGGAGCAACTCCATTAGGAATGACGCCCAACTCTTGGACGAAATTCCTTATCCAAACAGCCTCCTTTGCTGCAGCTGATGCAGCAATGTATTCTGCTTCAGTGGTGGAATCCGCTGTACTGTCTTGCTTGGAACTCTTCCAAGAGACAGCAACACCATTGAGCATGAATATGAATCCAGAGGTTGACTTTGAGTCATCAATATCGCGTTGGAAGCTAGAGTCGGTATAGCCTTCCAATTTCAGATCTCCACCCCCATAGACCAAGAACAATTTATCGGTCATCCTCAAATACTTGAGGATGTCTTTCACAGCTTTCCAATGTGGAGGACCAGGGTTCGATTGATATCTACTCACTACACTTAGTGCGAAAGCCACGTCAGGACGTGTAGATATCATCCCATACATGATGCTACCAATTGCAGATGCATATGGAATGCGTGTCATCGCCGCTATCTCTGCATCAGTCTTGGGAGACATAGACTTGGATAGGGACACGCCATGACACATTGGTAGATGTCCTCTCTTGGACTCATCCATCGAGAACCGCTTCAGGATGGTATCAATGTATGTGGACTGGGTGAGACCAAGCAATCTCTTTGATCTATCTCTATAGATCTGTATTCCCAATACAAAAGATGCTTCACCCAAGTCTTGCATCGAGAACTTACTTGCTAACCAAATCTTAGTTGATTGCAACATTCCTACATCATTCCCAATGAGTAGAATGTCGTCAACATACAGTACCAGGAATGTCACAGCACTCCCACTGACCTTCTTATACACACAGGGTTCCTCAGGATTCTTAGTAAAATCAAACTCTTTGATTGTACTATCGAATCTAAGGTTCCAACTCCTGGATGCCTGCTTTAGACCATAAATAGATCTTTGAAGTTTGTATACCATATGCTCACTTCCGATAGATGTAAACCCTTCGGGTTGAGACATGTAAATCTCTTCCTTAATATCCCCATTAAGAAAGGCTGTCTTGACATCCATCTGCCATATCTCATAGTCATACTATGCAGCTACGGCTAACAATATCCTTATAGACTTGAACATTGCAACTGGAGAAAAGGTTTCCTCAAAGTCAACTCCTTGTCTTTGAGTATATCCTTTTGCCACCAATCGCGCCTTGAAGGTCAATACCTTCCCATCCGCCCCAAGTTTTCTCTTGTAAATCCATTTACACCCTATGGGAACAATTCCCTCAGGTGGATCCACGAGATTCCACACTTGGTTCGAATGCATGGAATTCATCTCAGATTCCATTGCTTCAAGCCACTTGGATGAATCGGCATCAGATAATGCTTCCTTGAAGGTCCTTGGATCACATCCATGGATAGGCTCATCATGGCCCTCTTCAAGAAGCAGACCATACCTCATAGGTGGTCTCGAGACTCTCTCGGATCTTCTAGGAGCTTGTATCTCCTCTCTTGGCTCTTCGGGTGTGGGTTCTATAATTGTGGGTGTTTCTCGAACCTCTTCGAGTTCTATCATCTCACCTTTTCTATCCAATAGAAATTCCTTTTCCAAAAAAGTTGCATTCCTGGAAACAAACACTTTTGTTTCTTGGGGATGATAGAAGTAGTATCCAACCAAATTCTTTGGATATCCCACAAAGTAACATAAAATGGATCGACTATCCAATTTATCTCCCACTACCTGCTTCACATAAGCAGGGCACCCCCATATTCTAAGATAAGAATATTTGGGTAGCTTACCCATCCATATCTCATATGGTATCTTGTCAGCTGCCTTTGAATGGACATTGTTCAACAACAGTGCCGCTGTCTCAAGCGCATATCCCCAAAAGGATGGCGGCAACTCCGTGAACCCCATCATAGACCGAACCATGTCCATCAAAGTCCCGTTACGACGCTCCGAAACACCATTCAACTGTGGTGTAGCGGGCGGAGTCCACTGCGAGAGAATCCCATTCTGCCTAAGATACTTTTGGAACTCGGCACTCAAGTACTCACCACCTCGATCCGATCGAAGTGTCTTGATGCTTCGTCCCAATTGCTTTTCTACTTCAGTTCTGAATTCTTTGAACCTTTCAAAGGCTTCAGACTTGTATTTCATCAAATACACATACCCATACCTCGAAAAGTCATCGGTAAAGGTGATGAAGTAGGCATGTCCATGCTTAGTGGTGATGCTAAGCGGACCGCACACATCGGTATGGATCAAATCCAATAACCCCTTGGCTCGCTCCACATGGCCCTTAAAGGGAATTTTGGTCATCTTTCCTTTTAGACAGGATTCATAAGTCGTGAGAGCATTAATATCAAACATATCAAACATGCACACTCCCACTAGCTTGTTCATCCTTCTTAGGGAAATATGTCCTAATCGAGCATGCCATAATTGTGCCGAATTTAGAGTATCTTGTTTGCTTGTTTGTTGTTGTTATAGCTTGGACATTGTTAAGTGGAATATCTTTTAATTTTAAGGTGTAGAGATCGTTTTCAAGTTCTCCGGTACCAATTAAACATTCGTTCTTGTAAATGTTGCAAACACCTTTGCTAAATAAACAAGAAAATCCATCTTTATCAAGCATAGAAATGGAAATAATGTTTTTCACCAAGTCTGGTACAAACAAAACATCTCTTAAAACAAACTTAAAATCATTGTTCAAATGCAAGTAAACATCTCCTACAGCCTTGGCAGCAACCCTTGCTCCATTGCCCATCCTCAAGAAGGTCTCACCTTCCCTGAGCCTCCTACTTCTTCCCATCACCTGCAAATCATTACAGAGATGTGAGCCACAGCCGGTATCCAATACCCAAGAAGTAGAGTTAATTGAAATGTTTACTTCAATGTAGAACATACCGTTTCCAGAACTCTTCTGGGCAAGATATTCCCTGCAGTTACGCCTCCAATGTCCAGGCTTCTTGCAGTGATGACAGATGTCAACAGTCTTGTCAGCCTTCGCTTGTGTGGCTGCCACAACGGGACCCGGAGTCTGCCTTTTCAAAGGCACGTTCTTCTTGGGACGTTGGAAAGAACGCTTCTTTCTCTTCCCACGTGGATCGGTCTTTGTACCAGATGAAGAACCCACATAAAGAACCGACTTCTCTTTCTTGATGGTGGACTCAAAAGTCACAAGCATGTTCACCAACTTCTCAAGGGTCGGCTCCATCTTGTTCATATTGAAATTCACCACAAAAGGATCAAGCGAGCTAGGCAGTGACAAAATCAACACGTCAGTGGTCAACTCCGAAGGCAACATCAAATCCATGCCAACGAGCTTGTCCACGAGCCCAATCATCTTTAGGCCATGCTCATGGACCGAAGCCCCATCTCGCATGCGTAAAGTGATCAGCTCCTTGACCGTAGCATGCCTAAGAGGCCGAGTCTGCTCACCAAAGAGTTTCTTGAGGTGCAAATGAATGTCAGCAGCACTCTTTGCACCCTCAAAACGCCTCTGCAGCTCATCATTCATAGAAGCCTGCATATAACATTTGGCCTTCAAGTCATGGTCACACCAATCCTTGTAGGTCTGCAATTCCTCAGGAGTGCAGTCACTCGGAGCCTTATCAGGGGGCGACTCAGTCTGTGTATATGCAATCTTTTCCGAGTTCAAGACGATTTTCAGATTTCTTAGCCAAGTGAGGTAATTAGGTCCGGTTAATACGTGTTTTTCGAGTATGGCAGAAAGCGGATTGCGAATTGAAGACATTGTCAAATAGTACTGAAAAATAAACAGATAAATGTTAATGACTATTTTAAAATATTTAGTAAGATATAAAGTATGGACTTTAACTTAATAAATGTTTACTCCCACTGTTTTGACATCTTTCACTACCCTCTAGTGAAAACGGGAAACTCCTTTCCTCAGTAGGTACGCAAGGTCCAATTAGCGAATCATGATCCCGAATAATATCAGCCAATCACAATTCCTAAAAGGTAGTTTCCAATTGCATCACAATGCAACCCTCTACGTAAACTTTTGTCTCACGTTTGATTAGGACCCAATAATATGACGTCGTTCATCTTCATGTGTCAAGCCTTACCCATCGATGTTGAACCTTAATGGACGGTCGCCATGAGTTCCCCCAATAATGTGAGCCGAAATCATGGGAGTTCCACGTAGTTTACATCACCATGTCAATGGATGTCACAGCTTTCCGGCACCCAGGGCCCCCCCAATAATATGAGCCGAGCCCCGAGTACGGGTAGCGTTCATCATGCACCCATTGTGGATGGAAGACATGGAAATTATAAACAAATTTATAATTCCCCTTTTCGGGCTTGATATTAATTTTGAATCTTATTCAAAATGAGGGTTTTTTAATTTTGAAAGGTCTCATCATTAATTTTATTTAAAAGCTCGCCATGTTTGATCGTATGTTTGCCGGATTCATGCAACTTTGTTATTATCATAATAATAACGCACATACTCATTATTTATAACATATCATGCATATATTATAAACAATAAACAAAACAAGGATGATCAATCGCCCCAATACTAATGGCCAGTGTGAGCTAAACACGGGCCTAGGTCCAATCCTAGGGTAATGCAAGGGATGCAAATGCAACTATTACATTAGCTTCCAATATTTACATGTCTTCGATCTTCATAATCATCATGGCCACCATCTTCCAATCTTGAGCATCCACTATACTAATATTTACAAATAAATATTCATGGCAAATAGGGATACATCTCATGGGGTGGGAACGGGCCATAAACCAAGCCCACTTTAAATTAGATAATTATTACAATCATTCAACACAAAATATCCTAGCATACACCTAGCAAATTGGGCTTGGGCTTTTGATCATCCATCATGCATAATATCACATATCATACACCATCAATTAATTATCACAATAATTAATTGATCCAATATTATATATCTTGATCCAATCACTAACCGCCACGATTATAACAAAGTATACAAACACCTTTGTCTACTTTCTAATTAATTTATTTATAACCGAATTTCTTGTAAATCACCATTTACTATAAATAATTAAAGTCCAACTTCAATTATTTATTTCATGAGAAAATATTTGCAACTTTTGTAATTTTAAACTTAAGTGCCCAAAAAACTCATTTTTCACCAAAAACATTTTGGCCCATTTAAAATTCACAAATATGTTAGCCATCCAATGGCCCAACAACATCAAGGCTCATGACACTTTGATAATCCAAAACACTTTTGGAAACCCTAGTCGTCATCGCCGTCGCCGGAGCTCCGTCGCCGGATTCCGGCCAACAAATTTTTTTTTTTTTTGAAAATAGGGGCTGTTCGGAAGGGGCTGCCCTTGCTGCCCGAAATGGGCAGCCCCTTGGGCAGCCCGAGGTGCCCGAAATGGGCAGAAACTTGCTGCCCAAAGTCGTCCCCAAAACCGGCCACGATTTGATGCGAAAATTTGTCTCATGCGGTTAGAAATTGACCTCAATATAATATTATGTATATGCTACACAAACTAGTACCCTTAGCTCTGATACCACTTGAAGGGAATCGATTTTAAGTGACCGAAAACGCAACGGAAGCAACAAAAATTCGGAAATCATATTTTGTAGCATGAAATTTTCGGCCACCTTGTGTACTAGGGTGTAGCATATACAAAAACACAAACTATGACATACATAGGGTGTTTTAAAGATTTACCTATCAATCTTAAAAGATTGATGATGGCTCCAACTAAGGTGTAAACACCTTAGCTCTTGAATGGCAAGACAATCTTCAAGCTTCCCTTTGAGCCCACCTTGCTCAAATATTAAGCCCACCACCAACAAGCTAGAACCACTCTAATTTTGCACTAGAAAAATTAGAGTATTTTTCTTTGAGAAGTGTTTTCTTTTTTCAACTATTGAAGAAGAAAAATGAGAGAAAAACTTGGAGAATCCCTTTGCAAGTTTCGGCCATGCCTTTCAAAAATAGGAGGAGAGAAGACTAGTCTTGGTTGTGGGAAAAGGTGTGAATTCCAAAGGCATGCCATGCCTTGGATGTTGCAAAAGTTGTCTCCCAACTTTTCACCTCCCATGCATGCAAGTCTTATTTGATTTTTAACAATTAAAAATCCATGGACTTATTTTAATTATCTCAAACATATTTGAGACTAATTAAACATTACTTGAATTCACTCAAGTCACTAGTTACATAATTATTTCTAATTGGGCTCTACAAGGCCCAATATTGTTTAACTAATCCAACACTTGAGTTAATTTAATTATTTGGACTCTACTAGGTCCACTAGTGTTTAATTAATTCAACACTTGAATTAATTTAAATTAGTCCATAATAATGTTTATGAAAATCACAATTTTCAAATACATTATTTATTTGGCCAACTTTTAATCTAGGAACACTTCCACAAATTAAAAGTCACATTTCTCTCATAGAAGTCATACTTCTATTTTATTTATGCTTATAAACTCATTTACAAGCCGTTCAACACATTGAACAATTTTAGTTCTCAACGGGATCTAGAAAGCTAATACTTGTGTGGCCCTCAATGGTTCATTGATACAACTAGCCGTGGGTTCACATCTCCATGTGATTCGGACTAAACATGTCCTTATATGAGCATACCCCAATTGCTCCATTCTTAATTATCAACTCTTTGATAATAAGAACGTCAGAACTCAAGTCTGATAGTACCCAACGAATCATGTTAAACGCCTAGCAGCTTACATGATTCCCTAGGTATCAAATGATAGTGCCTGCAAAAACCATTCAATTATGGTTAGCGTACAGTACGCTCCCTTCAACTCATATATCCCGACCGATTCGACAACCATTGGTTTATCGAGAGTTGTCAATGAATCGATACTATGTGTCATGTCGTAGTTGCATCGATGGTGTAATCTATGAAACCCTTTTCATATTTACCACCATACTCTGATCAGAGATTTCAACCTACATACACATGAGAACACATAGGATATCCATACCCGAAGGTAAGCGGTGAATCCCCGACTACAATGCATCGACTCCTATATATTTCGACAGAACACCCAACCTTGCCACCTGATGACCCCATGAGAGTCGGTAAACAAGTCAAAGTGTAATTCTAGCACATAGAGTCTCAATGTTGTCCCTGGTCATAAGGACTAATGGTGTACAACCATAAACTAGGACGTTTTCACTCGATAAGTGAGAACCACTTGGAAAGTCCTTTATGGAGGGTTGTTCAGTGCACTCTACCAGGAGCACCTATCTGCATGCTCGGACATCACAATGTCCCCTACCAATGAAACATGGTACTCACATCGCAGATATTAGTCTCTAACTCGAGCGGCCTATATCCTTTTTAGCGGCGGCTGAATCGACCAGGAACTGTTTAGAATATACAGCATTCCAAATATGAGTTTCATGATACTCATCATATGAGCATTTCATATTCTTTCTACTATTTATATATATTCAAGGACTTTATCTATGCAACTAGCATGGGTATACAGATAAAGAAGTGCCAAAATAATAATTTCAAATATTATTAAAATAAAGATCGTTTATACATAGAGTTTCATTGTGAACACTCGGCCAACACTTGGCTCGACGGGCACCTACTCTAACAATCTCCCACTTGCACTAGAGCCAACTACCCATATGCTTCAAACCCATCGATTCGCTATGCTTCTCGAACAATGGTCTAGGTAAAGGCTTAGTTAGCGGATCAGCAACATTATCTGCGGAGTCGACTTTGTCAATCATGACATCTCCTCTTTCCACGATCTCTCTGAGGATGTGGTACTTTCTCAATACGTGTTTGGACTTCTGATGAGACCTTGGCTCCTTCGCTTGAGCTACAGCTCCCGTGTTGTCACAAAACACCGGGACAGGAGCAACTCCATTAGGAATGACGCCCAACTCTTGGACGAAATTCCTTATCCAAACAGCCTCCTTTGCTGCAGCTGATGCAGCAATGTATTCTGCTTCAGTGGTGGAATCCGCTGTACTGTCTTGCTTGGAACTCTTCCAAGAGACAGCAACACCATTGAGCATGAATATGAATCCAGAGGTTGACTTTGAGTCATCAATATCGCGTTGGAAGCTAGAGTCGGTATAGCTTTCCAATTTCAGATCTCCACCCCCATAGACCAAGAACAATTTATCGGTCATCCTCAAATACTTGAGGATGTCTTTCACAGCTTTCCAATGTGGAGGACCAGGGTTCGATTGATATCTACTCACTACACTTAGTGCGAAAGCCACGTCAGGACGTGTAGATATCATCCCATACATGATGCTACCAATTGCAGATGCATATGGAATGCGTGTCATCGCCGCTATCTCTGCATCAGTCTTGGGAGACATAGACTTGGATAGGGACACGCCATGACACATTGGTAGATGTCCTCTCTTGGACTCATCCATCGAGAACCGCTTCAGGATAGTATCAATGTATGTGGACTGGGTGAGACCAAGCAATCTCTTTGATCTATCTCTATAGATCTGTATTCCCAATACAAAAGATGCTTCACCCAAGTCTTGCATCGAGAACTTACTTGCTAACCAAATCTTAGTTGATTGCAACATTCCTACATCATTCCCAATGAGTAGAATGTCGTCAACATACAGTACCAGGAATGTCACAGCACTCCCACTGACCTTCTTATACACACAGGGTTCCTCAGGATTCTTAGTAAAATCAAACTCTTTGATTGTACTATCGAATCTAAGGTTCCAACTCCTGGATGCCTGCTTTAGACCATAAATAGATATTTGAAGTTTGTATACCATATGCTCACTTCCGATAGATGTAAACCCTTCGGGTTGAGACATGTAAATCTCTTCCTTAATATCCCCATTAAGAAAGGCTGTCTTGACATCCATCTGCCATATCTCATAGTCATACTATGCAGCTACGGCTAACAATATCCTTATAGACTTGAACATTGCAACTGGAGAAAAGGTTTCCTCAAAGTCAACTCCTTGTCTTTGAGTATATCCTTTTGCCACCAATCGCGCCTTGAAGGTCAATACCTTCCCATCCGCCCCAAGTTTTCTCTTGTAAATCCATTTACACCCTATGGGAACAATTCCCTCAGGTGGATCCACGAGATTCCACACTTGGTTCGAATGCATGGAATTCATCTCAGATTCCATTGCTTCAAGCCACTTGGATGAATCGGCATCAGATAATGCTTCCTTGAAGGTCCTTGGATCACATCCATGGATAGGCTCATCATGGCCCTCTTCAAGAAGCAGACCATACCTCATAGGTGGTCTCGAGACTCTCTCGGATCTTCTAGGAGCTTGTATCTCCTCTCTTGGCTCTTCGGGTGTGGGTTCTATAATTGTGGGTGTTTCTCGAACCTCTTCGAGTTCTATCATCTCACCTTTTCTATCCAATAGAAATTCCTTTTTCCAAAAAGGTTGCATTCCTGGAAACAAACACTTTTGTTTCTTGGGGATGATAGAAGTAGTATCCAACCAAATTCTTTGGATATCCCACAAAGTAACATAAAATGGATCGACTATCCAATTTATCTCCCACTACCTGCTTCACATAAGCAGGGCACCCCCATATTCTAAGATAAGAATATTTGGGTAGCTTACCCATCCATATCTCATATGGTGTCTTGTCAGCTGCCTTTGAATGGACATTGTTCAACAACAGTGCCGCTGTCTCAAGCGCATATCCCCAAAAGGATGGCGGCAACTCCGTGAACCCCATCATAGACCGAACCATGTCCATCAAAGTCCCGTTACGACGCTCCGAAACACAATTCAACTGTGGTGTAGCGGGCGGAGTCCACTGCGAGAGAATCCCATTCTGCCTAAGATACTTTTGGAACTCGGCACTCAAGTACTCACCACCTCGATCCGATCGAAGTGTCTTGATGCTTCCTCCCAATTGCTTTTCTACTTCAGTTCTGAATTCTTTGAACCTTTCAAAGGCTTCAGACTTGTATTTCATCAAATACACATACCCATACCTCGAAAAGTCATCGGTAAAGGTGATGAAGTAGGCATGTCCATGCTTAGTGGTGATGCTAAGCGGACCGCACACATCGGTATGGATCAAATCCAATAACCCCTTGGCTCGCTCCACATGGCCCTTAAAGGGAATTTTGGTCATCTTTCCTTTTAGACAGGATTCACAAGTCGTGAGAGCATTAATATCAAACATATCAAACATGCACACTCCCACTAGCTTGTTCATCCTTCTTAGGGAAATATGTCCTAATCGAGCATGCCATAATTGTGCCGAATTTAGAGTATCTTGTTTGCTTGTTTGTTGTTGTTATAGCTTGGACATTGTTAAGTGGAATATCTTTTAATTTTAAGGTGTAGAGATCGTTTTCAAGTTCTCCGGTACCAATTAAACATTCGTTCTTGTAAATGTTGCAAACACCTTTGCTAAATAAACAAGAAAATCCATCTTTATCAAGCATAGAAATGGAAATAATGTTTTTCACCAAGTCTGGTACAAACAAAACATCTCTTAAAACAAACTTAAAATCATTGTTCAAATGCAAGTAAACATCTCCTACAGCCTTGGCAGCAACCCTTGCTCCATTGCCCATCCTCAAGAAGGTCTCACCTTCCCTGAGCCTCCTACTTCTTCCCATCACCTGCAAATCATTACAGAGATGTGAGCCACAGCCGGTATCCAATACCCAAGAAGTAGAGTTAATTGAAATGTTTACTTCAATGTAGAACATACCGTTTCCAGAACTCTTCTGGGCAAGATATTCCCTGCAGTTACGCCTCCAATGTCCAGGCTTCTTGCAGTGATGACAGATGTCAACAGTCTTGTCAGCCTTCGCTTGTGTGGCTGCCACAACGGGACCCGGAGTCTGCCTTTTCAAAGGCACGTTCTTCTTGGGACGTTGGAAAGAACGCTTCTTTCTCTTCCCACGTGGATCGGTCTTTGTACCAGATGAAGAACCCACATAAAGAACCGACTTCTCTTTCTTGATGGTGGACTCAAAAGTCACAAGCATGTTCACCAACTTCTCAAGGGTCGGCTCCATCTTGTTCATATTGAAATTCACCACAAAAGGATCAAACGAGCTAGGCAGTGACAAAATCAACACGTCAGTGGTCAACTCCGAAGGCAACATCAAATCCATGCCAACGAGCTTGTCCACGAGCCCAATCATCTTTAGGCCATGCTCATGGACCGAAGCCCCATCTCGCATGCGTAAAGTGATCAGCTCCTTGACCGTAGCATGCCTAAGAGGCCGAGTCTGCTCACCAAAGAGTTTCTTGAGGTGCAAATGAATGTCAGCAGCACTCTTTGCACCCTCAAAACGCCTCTGCAGCTCATCATTCATAGAAGCCTGCATATAACATTTGGCCTTCAAGTCATGGTCACACCAATCCTTGTAGGTCTGCAATTCCTCAGGAGTGCAGTCACTCGGAGCCTTATCAGGGGGCGACTCAGTCTGTGTATATGCAATCTTTTCCGAGTTCAAGACGATTTTCAGATTTCTTAGCCAAGTGAGGTAATTAGGTCCGGTTAATACGTGTTTTTCGAGTATGGCAGAAAGCGGATTGCGAATTGAAGACATTGTCAAATAGTACTGAAAAATAAACAGATAAATGTTAATGACTATTTTAAAATATTTAGTAAGATATAAAGTATGGACTTTAACTTAATAAATGTTTACTCCCTACTGTTTTGACATCTTTCACTACCCTCTAGTGAAAACGGGAAACTCCTTTCCTCAGTAGGTACGCAAGGTCCAATTAGCGAATCATGATCCCGAATAATATCAGCCAATCACAATTCCTAAAAGGTAGTTTCCAATTGCATCACAATGCAACCCTCTACGTAAACTTTTGTCTCACGTTTGATTAGGACCCAATAATATGACGTCGTTCATCTTCATGTGTCAAGCCTTACCCATCGATGTTGAACCTTAATGGACGGTCGCCATGAGTTCCCCCAATAATGTGAGCCGAAATCATGGGAGTTCCACGTAGTTTACATCACCATGTCAATGGATGTCACAGCTTTCCGGCACCCAGGGCCCCCCCAATAATATGAGCCGAGCCCCGAGTACGGGTAGCGTTCATCATGCACCCATTGTGGATGGAAGACATGGAAATTATAAACAAATTTATAATTCCCCTTTTCGGGCTTGATATTAATTTTGAATCTTATTCAAAATGAGGGTTTTTTAATTTTGAAAGGTCTCATCATTAATTTTATTTAAAAGCTCGCCATGTTTGATCGTATGTTTGCCGGATTCATGCAACTTTGTTATTATCATAATAATAACGCACATACTCATTATTTATAACATATCATGCATATATTATAAACAATAAACAAAACAAGGATGATCAATCGCCCCAATACTAATGGCCAGTGTGAGCTAAACACGGGCCTAGGTCCAATCCTAGGGTAATGCAAGGGATGCAAATGCAACTATTACATTAGCTTCCAATATTTACATGTCTTCGATCTTCATAATCATCATGGCCACCATCTTCCAATCTTGAGCATCCACTATACTAATATTTACAAATAAATATTCATGGCAAATAGGGATACATCTCATGGGGTGGGAACGGGCCATAAACCAAGCCCACTTTAAATTAGATAATTATTACAATCATTCAACACAAAATATCCTAGCATACACCTAGCAAATTGGGCTTGGGCTTTTGATCATCCATCATGCATAATATCACATATCATACACCATCAATTAATTATCACAATAATTAATTGATCCAATATTATATATCTTGATCCAATCACTAACCGCCACGATTATAACAAAGTATACAAACACCTTTGTCTACTTTCTAATTAATTTATTTATAACCGAATTTCTTGTAAATCACCATTTACTATAAATAATTAAAGTCCAACTTCAATTATTTATTTCATGAGAAAATATTTGCAACTTTTGTAATTTTAAACTTAAGTGCCCAAAAAACTCATTTTTCACCAAAAACATTTTGGCCCATTTAAAATTCACAAATATGTTAGCCATCCAATGGCCCAACAACATCAAGGCTCATGACACTTTGATAATCCAAAACACTTTTGGAAACCCTAGTCGTCATCGCCGTCGCCGGAGCTCCGTCGCCGGATTCCGGCCAACAAATTTTTTTTTTTTTTGAAAATAGGGGCTGTTCGGAAGGGGCTGCCCTTGCTGCCCGAAATGGGCAGCCCCTTGGGCAGCCCGAGGTGCCCGAAATGGGCAGAAACTTGCTGCCCAAAGTCGTCCCCAAAACCGGCCACGATTTGATGCGAAAATTTGTCTCATGCGGTTAGAAATTGACCTCAATATAATATTATGTATATGCTACACAAACTAGTACCCTTAGCTCTGATACCACTTGAAGGGAATCGATTTTAAGTGACCGAAAACGCAACGGAAGCAACAAAAATTCGGAAATCATATTTTGTAGCATGAAATTTTCGGCCACCTTGTGTACTAGGGTGTAGCATATACAAAAACACAAACTATGACATACATAGGGTGTTTTAAAGATTTACCTATCAATCTTAAAAGATTGATGATGGCTCCAACTAAGGTGTAAACACCTTAGCTCTTGAATGGCAAGACAATCTTCAAGCTTCCCTTTGAGCCCACCTTGCTCAAATATTAAGCCCACCACCAACAAGCTAGAACCACTCTAATTTTGCACTAGAAAAATTAGAGTATTTTTCTTTGAGAAGTGTTTTCTTTTTTCAACTATTGAAGAAGAAAAATGAGAGAAAAACTTGGAGAATCCCTTTGCAAGTTTCGGCCATGCCTTTCAAAAATAGGAGGAGAGAAGACTAGTCTTGGTTGTGGGAAAAGGTGTGAATTCCAAAGGCATGCCATGCCTTGGATGTTGCAAAAGTTGTCTCCCAACTTTTCACCTCCCATGCATGCAAGTCTTATTTGATTTTTAACAATTAAAAATCCATGGACTTATTTTAATTATCTCAAACATATTTGAGACTAATTAAACATTACTTGAATTCACTCAAGTCACTAGTTACATAATTATTTCTAATTGGGCTCTACAAGGCCCAATATTGTTTAACTAATCCAACACTTGAGTTAATTTAATTATTTGGACTCTACTAGGTCCACTAGTGTTTAATTAATTCAACACTTGAATTAATTTAAATTAGTCCATAATAATGTTTATGAAAATCACAATTTTCAAATACATTATTTATTTGGCCAACTTTTAATCTAGGAACACTTCCACAAATTAAAAGTCACATTTCTCTCATAGAAGTCATACTTCTATTTTATTTATGCTTATAAACTCATTTACAAGCCGTTCAACACATTGAACAATTTTAGTTCTCAACGGGATCTAGAAAGCTAATACTTGTGTGGCCCTCAATGGTTCATTGATACAACTAGCCGTGGGTTCACATCTCCATGTGATTCGGACTAAACATGTCCTTATATGAGCATACCCCAATTGCTCCATTCTTAATTATCAACTCTTTGATAATAAGAACGTCAGAACTCAAGTCTGATAGTACCCAACGAATCATGTTAAACGCCTAGCAGCTTACATAATTCCCTAGGTATCAAATGATAGTGCCTGCAAAAACCATTCAATTATGATTAGCGTACAGTACGGTCCCTTCAACTCATATATCCCGACCGATTCGACAACCATTGGTTTATCGAGAGTTGTCAATGAATCGATACTATGTGTCATGTCGTAGTTGCATCGATGGTGTAATCTATGAAACCCTTTTCATAATTACCACCATACTCTGATCAGAGATTTCAACCTACATACACATGAGAACACATAGGATATCCATACCCGAAGGTAAGCGGTGAATCCCCGACTACAATGCATCGACTCCTATATATTTCGACAGAACACCCAACCTTGCCACCTGATGACCCCATGAGAGTCGGTAAACAAGTCAAAGTGTAATTCCAGCACATAGAGTCTCAATGTTGTCCCGGGTCATAAAGACTAATGGTGTACAACCATAAACTAGGACGTTTTCACTCGATAAGTGAGAACCACTTGGAAAGTCCTTTATGGAGGGTTGTTCAGTGCACTCTACCAGGAGCACCTATCTGCATGCTCGGACATCACAATGTCCCCTACCAATGAAACATGGTACTCACATCGCAGATACTAGTCTCTAACTCGAGCGGCCTATATCCTTTTTAGCGGCGGCTGAATCAACTAGGAACTGTTTAGAATATACAGTATTTCATGATACTCATCATATGAGCATCTTATATTCTTTCTACTATTTATATATATTCAAGGACTTTATCTATGCAACTAGCATGAATATACAGATAAAGAAGTGCCAAAATAATAATTTAAAATATTATTAAAATAAAGATCGTTTCTACATAGAGTTTCATTGTGAACACTCGGCCAACACTTGGCTCGACGGGCACCTACTCTAACACGTTCCTCACAGAATTTCTGGTATCGATTTGAATTACGTTGTTGGAGAAAATACTTAGATAATTTTTGGACTTAGTTACACGTTCAAAACCACGAATTTGTAGATACATTTTACTGCCGCCAGTAATCTGGTTATTGGGTTTGTCTTACTCTACTCATTCCTACTTGTTTCTTTCCTAACGATAATATTAGGAGTTATTTGAAAATTCCGTTTTCTTACTTGTCAGGTTTTTCCTGGCGCTTGGACGGCTATTTTAGTTTCTCTTGATAATGCTGGGATGTGGAACCTTCGTACACAAAACCTTGACTCATGGTATCGTGGTCAGGAACTTTATCTCAGCGTGGTGAATCCGGAGGAAGACAAAGACGAGGTTCCATTACCTTATGATGTCATCTATTGTGGTTCACTCTCTTTTTTACAGAAGTAAGCAATCAAATATGTTTCCTATATTTTTTATTTCAAAACATACTTTCTCCTCTTTTTTGTGCACTTTACGTGGTTTTTTCTCTAGAGATCAAATCGATATATTTTTAATTCGATGTTAGTTGAGTATACAATATATTTTATGTAATTAAAAGAAATTCTATCATATTTATTCAAATATTTTTCACTTATATTAGAAAGAGGTGATAATTGTCATGTAAACCAAGATGGATTAATTGATTGTAAGCCCCACTTGGGCATCGTCTCATGTCAGTAAGCATCGTGCTTGAACCACATGATTCCTATTATATTGCTTCACCGTTTTTCTACTATCAAATTTTAATAAGGTGGTAACATCTGTTACATTGCGGCTCTTGCAGGGACCAGTCTCAGAGAGTCAACTTCTCTGAAGCACAATCTCTGGATAAAGCCATCCACATTTCTATGCTTGGACTTCTTTTAGCTTTGTCAATATTCTCAGGTGCCCACTAACTCGAAGAATTAGTTTAAGCATTGCTATTAATTATTAAAAAAAGAAATCACGATCTCTGGAATTATCATAACTCAAGCCAGGATTTGTTGCCTGGAGTCATCTTAAACGTTTGTTTTCTGCACAAAGTATATGTAAAGTTCCCTATTTGTACATTTTCCTTTTAACAATTAAGGTTCTGTATGTTTGGTCAAGCAGGCGGGTGTGGTGTGTAAGAGCAACACTTAGCATATGTATTACCTAAAATGTTTAATTTTATCTATCTATTAAGTTCGAAAGTTTTTACTATTTTCGAAGTGTTTGAATTGCTCTGATTATTGTCAGAATAATTTGTGATACAGAAGAGTCTCTAAAGGTATATTATGATTCTGAAGATGTGCATATTAATCTGCTGCATTTCACAATTATAATAGACTCCTGCATTAGTGTGACCATGCGGCTTTAGAAATACGAATACATAGTGTTTATTATTCATCTTTCAGTATTCCATAACAGAAATACGAGTTTCTTTAAGTCACCAATTTCGTGTATTACAAAGTAGCCCTCTAGATATAATACTGTCCCCTTATTATGTAACTATTTTCTCTCAAGGCGTTGAGAATCTTATGCTTTCTTTCTCGTGAATATGTTCTTCACCTCCGTGTCCACCAATAAGCTGACAGTTATCTATTAAATGTACAATTTGGATATGCTTAATTATATCCAATAGATCAGTGTCACCTTATTAGTGGTCACATAGGTGAACACACACACACACACACACACATATATATATATATATAATATATATGCAAGCCATTTCATGTTGTAAGGCCATCTCCAACCGGACTCTATCTTAATGTCTGATGCTAAGATAGCGTCTGTTTCTCTCCTCCAATGCAGCGCTATCTTCTGGGCTCACCAAATTTTGTGCAATATGATGCCATAGCGTTAGGTATTTTATTTATTATATTTTTTGGTTTTTCTTTGCATTTTGTAGTTGTTAATTTTAATAAACTTAGTCTATACATGTTAATAAATATTTTGTGGAATAAATTAGTTATAGTGAATAAAATAGTTGGGAATATTCTGATAATACTCTTTTTAGCTTAAAGTTAGCGAGTTGAAAATGAGTTTTATATTTGATGTAGATATCAAACTATCTTTGCGTAATGAGTTGTACATTACCTAAAATTCCAACATGATAACCACCAGTTGAAAGGAATTTTGCATAATTTCAGTCTTTAGGAAATTACAGAAAAAATTCAAAGCATGACAATACAATTCTAAATTTCTATACTTCCTTTCTTCAAATATTTCCTTCCCTTCTCTTCTTGACTTTATCTACTGCTTCATTGACTATTCTAACTTAGCAACTGGATCAATGAGTTCTTCAAAGTCTTCGGTTCGATCTCCATATGATTAGCCTCCAAGAAGGAACTACTATGTTAGCTTATATCATACAAGTGGTCGTGCAGATGTTATGGGTGCGTGGGATAGGACAATCCTTAATAATACGTATTACAGTAGTAGTGTCGATAGGACGATCTTTAAAATATATTTATGACGATTGTTTCAACAAGATAATGATTCAGAATGTAGATTGTGGTGGGAGTTAAGTGATTTTTGCATATTAAACAAACATAACATACAACGGCGGCGAAATTTTTCCTATATCTACCAAATCCATACGCTGATGTTCTCCTAGTTGCCAAGAAAGGGTTCTTTTATTTTTTCTCTTTCTTTTTCTTAATGATGTTTTAGCAAAACTTTGCATCCATTTATCATGATATTGTGTATAGATCAAGTATATATATGCTATGACTTATCTTGAATACCTGTACTCTGAGCACATTTGACACTGAGCCATTGAAGGTCGTAACGTTAACATCGATCACTTGAAGTCCCAAAGAGTCCATGGCTTCCATCAACATTGAAAAGCCGCCTCGCCTTACTTTACATACAAGTTTCAGCAAGAAATCTTTGGTCCCAAGTTGGCTTACCTCAACCCGTGCCTAAAATTTGCAAGAAATGTAAAATAAGTACATGCGAAGTTCTTCTAAAATCCAAATAAAGTCATTAACAATCATGTTTACTTCTGCTGGTTTGTTTTCATTAGCTCCGGATTGACCTGTACTGAGGTTAAATGCAGATTCCTTCTCTTCAACATTTTTACCATATATTTTGCCACAGTGGTCAAGCTCCATTTCTTGTAGTTCATTCTCATAATGTTCAATAATTTCAAGCAGTTCCTCTATGTAAGCAGCTGCATCCCCCAATGTGGCGAGTCTGTTCATCTGTGAGCAAAGAAGAGAATGAATAAACTTATTGGCTTAAAAAAATGGATATGCTTTTTTTTTTTGCAGGACCTTAGAAATATTTGGGACTAGTGCCCGAAGAGTAAAGATCCCATCTTTTATTCTCTTTCTCCTGTTTCTCTCCGTGACAAGATTCTTTGATTTGTACTGTCCATTTTCTGCGGTCTGCCAACTCTTAAGACTTCTCTTCCACAAGATTATGCTCGATGAATCTGCCCATTTTCTGCTAATTCTTTTTGGTTTCATTATGGCAAGAACGGGATCACTTGGAAGGCAAGAAGCAGTAGATGATCCTTCCAAGCACGTTTGGGACATTGGAGGAATGAAATTCGTAGGAGACCATTTGTCTACATAGTTCACATAATCATGCGAATCACCAAATATGCTTTCTTGTTTAGTTGAGACTCTAAACCGGGTGTAAATGTAATCTATGATCTTCAGATTTTTGGGTACCTGGAAACATAATCAGCAAATTAGCAATATTTTGTCATTGTTTTGTTAAAGCATGAGATAAGCACATCAATATTTCAAGAAAGAACACTTTTTTTTTACATGATTTGCAGTAAAGAGCTCTATCAGACCACAGGCTATTGGAATGAGAACTTGGGTTCCAGTTAGTTCCTGCAGGAAAGGGTAGTGCCATAAATTCAGAGAGATGAAACTGGTAATTCATTTAATAAGTTTATTATAAAAAATTATGCATCCATTGTCTTGAGTTCGCAAGGACGTTTCTGTTGGTAACTGTTTTGTTTTTCAAAAGCTTGACCGCCAAATCGCTTTGTTCAAAAGCTCGGAATGATGAAAAATGATCCAATTATAGTATTTGTATCCTACCACAAATAAAAACAACAGAGCAGAGCCTCTTATTAAGAAAAATTATCATATTATCGCCGTTGGAACTTCAAAATCTCTATATCCATATGAAGAGATAAATCAAGAAAGTACATTATCTGAAGCAGAGACATTGCCACGGCATATCCATTCTGGTTGCTTTGTTACCACCACCTCCCCATGAATCCTGATCAATGGCATCTCAAACATTACACGTTCTTGATTCTCAAATAGAATAGAATAGGCCGGAGCAGACCGAACAGAATTTCACTATAATCATGGGAAACTAAACATCGTAATACTAAAGGAATGTGAAATGATATTTTTGTGCATATATATTGTAAGCATATGACGTAGAAATACACGAATAATCTCCACCCCCATTCTCCGCCACCGGCCAGACCCAGTAGCCGAGAACGGGGGCATCACTCCTTAAAATGAAACATCACCAAGTTTCCCATATTTCTACTCCAACTGTACCAAACAAAAGTAGACAATCCGAAGATTACCCAGAATACAATGGCAAGTAAGAAGGCAACCGAGCCAGCGCTTGGCAAGCTTTAGTTCTCACCAAATGCTTAAAACAAGTATCCTTACACTCATGTCTTTCCAAACCACTTCCACCATCAACAAATTCTATGTTCTCAAGTACTCTATCTGCACCGCTGCAACAACATGCACCCCACTCGATAAACCTGAACAAAACAATTATCAAGAACTAGAAAACGTAAAAAAAAAAAAAGGTGAAACCCCAGAAACGATCGGATATCATACATGCCATCTGCATTACACAAAACAAAAATCCCATGAAACAGAAGCAAAATAGTACCTTGAAGGGTCATTCCCAAACTTCCAAATGATACAATAGTCCCATGCCTTGCTCTGTACAAGGGGTCTTACCCAGTCTAATGCTCCCTCTATAAAAGCTGCCATGTCTCCAACCTTTTGAACGCTTCTTCGATATATACACAACGAAAGTTATAACTTTTAGCTTCAAGGGTCCATTTATAATAAGAAAAAAAATCAAATTTTTTGTAGGGAAATGTTTCAACTATTGGTTTTGTAAATCAAAATACATTATATTGTTAGTGTTACACTGTAGGGTCATTTCTTTGACGACAAGCTAACTACCTTCACGGAATAAAGTGTCCTATCCCTTCTGTATAAAATTTGTCAGAAGAATCTGATATCGTGTCTTCTCTGTCTCTCTCTCTACTCCTATCATTGCTTTAACAGTCATGTAAAACAGAATTATGGTGATAGGATGCAAAAATAGGCAAATATTTGTACCCAAATTGTTGCCCAAGAATTGTTCAAAAGCACTGTAAGGCCATCTCCAATCTATATCCTTTATTTTTCATCTTTTATTTTTCAAATTTTCAAAAATCTTCTCCAACTCATATCCTCTAAATATTACCAAATACTTTATTTATTTCATTTTCAACCCATATCCTCTAAATATTACCAAATACTATATTTCTTTAATTTATTTCATTTTCAACCCATATCCTCTAAACATTACCAAATATTTTCTTTTTTTAATTTATTTCATTTTCGAATACACATACACACACATATAATTAATTAATTTCATAATATATTATTTAACTAAACTTAATTAATTCGCTAAACATGACACAACTACATGTGTATTCGACTCGATATATTTAAAACAATACATTTATTTTTTTCATCAAATTGCAAACAAGAGACAACATTCATCATACGACATAAAATAGATATCAAGACAAACATAAAAGACACATATGATTTAAAGAACAACACACAAATTGACCATTAAAATTACTAATATTCCGAATTACTGTACTCCTCCCACAAATGGTCAATAAGAGCATCTCGGAGTGCATAGTGAGCCGATTTATCTTTTATTTTACGATGGCGTGCAAGAAACTCTTGAAATCGGGCATGCTCATCACGTGCCATTTCAACATCTGGGATGGGTGCTTTGCGATAATCTATGAATGGCACATTCAATTCTCTTTCATCTTCAATAATCATATTATGCATTATAATGCATGTTGTCATGATATCATGCAGCACTTGTTTGCTCCAAACTCGTGCAGCTGCAGTGATTATCGCCCACTTTGATTGCAGTACTCCAAATGCTCGTTCAACATCTTTTCTGCAACTTTCTTGTCGTGCTGCAGGAATATTTCTTCTTTGGACCTTGTGGATTGTGAATTGCTTGCACTAGAGTAGCCCACTTTGGATATATACCATCTGCTAGATAGTATCCCATGGTGTATTCTTTTCTTTGTATGACATAGTCAGCGGTGGGAGCTACCCCATTGGCCAAATTAACAAAGAGATGAGATTTTGACAACACGTTAATGTCATTGTTCGAACCTGGCAAACCAAAGTATGCATGCCATATCCACAACTCGTAATCTGCTACGGCCTCCAAAATGATTGTTGGTTTTCCGCTACGACCAGCATATTGTCCAGCCCAACCTGTTGGACAGTTTTTCCACTTCCAATGCATACAATCTAGGCTTCCCAGCATCCCCGGGAATCCACGTTGTTTTCCAATAAGGAGAATTCTTTCAATGTCCTCAGCATTAGGAGACCGAAGATACCAGTCACCAAACACCTCCACCACATCCCGGCAAAATCTTTTTAAACTTTCAATCGCAGTAGACTCCCCGATTTTAATATACTCATCCGTTGAATCTGCCGCCACACCGTATGCTAAGATACGCATTGCGGCTGTTATCTTCTGGTATGGGGACAACCCGGGCCTCCCCAACGCATCTACTTTCTGTACGAAGTAATTATCATGTTGTTGAATGGACTCCATAATTCGCAAGAATAGTCGACGAGACATTCGAAAACGTCGCTTGACCATTGATTCATTGTACATTGGAGACTCAGAAAAATAGTCATTGTACAAGCATTGTTCAGCGGCTAATCTGTCTCGATTAATCACAACATGGCCAGGGATCGAGCCTCGACGGTGCAAATTATCACATTCTTGGAAGTAATTGGAGACAACGGTAGCATTGTTTATGAGTTGGCTTAAAAACGTTTGTTGTTCGTCAATGCAATTTAACTCATTCTTTATGTTGACACTAGGTTGATCTTCGCCATCAGATGACGACGAAGACGCGTAGAAAGAAAAACTTGAAGGACCTCCCTCATGAAAATTCATTTTTGAGCAAGATGAGTAAATTATGAAGAAGCCATTGGTCTTTAAATAAGTGATGACATTTTTTATTTTAGTTATTTTAGATATTTTAATTTCTTTTAAATATTATATGGAATAAAAGCCAACTCATTTTTTTGTCACGGGTTGTGTATTTCAATAAAGCCACGGGCTATGCATTTCCACTAAAATCCAACTCAATAAAATCATTTCAATAAAGCAACTGGCAATGCATTTCCACTAAAAGCATTTCCACTAAAAGCATTTCAATAAAGCCACGGACTATACATTCCCACTAAAAGACAATGAAGGGTTGTCTAGTTGCAGTCAGCTGTCACGTGTAGTCTAGTCGCAATCAGAGACAACTCATCTGTCAACTCTTGTCTATATACCAACTGTCACGGGTTATGCATTTCCACTAAAAGCCAACTGAAGGGTGGGTTGTCACGTTGCAGTCAAATTTCGTATCCCAAAACAAATCAATCTGATTAATTTAAATTTCTATCGTCAGATCAGATATCATTTAATTTAGACCGTTGATCCATATTTCTTATCCAAAACGTTTTGGCTATAAATTGAAGTATCAGTCAAAGGAATGACACCATTCCTACAAATTGAATAATTATTTACGATCAAATGACTTCATCTAAACGTGGTGTTGCATTCTCAATCGAGGAGGACAAACTACCCGTGATGGCTTATCTTGATGTCTCCCAAAATCCAATAATTGGTATAAACCAATCACGCGATAGGTTATGGTCACGAGTGGCAGTTACATACAACGAACAACTCACCGGTAAATCAACAGAGCCTCGAACTATTAAGGCCCTCCAATGTCGCTGGTTCAACATAAACAAAATTTTCCAACAATTTAGTTCATGTGTTAGACAGGTGGAACTTAGCCGTCCAAGTGGTGCTTCTGAGAAAGACATTGTGAGTAATTAATTTTTCTTATCATATTTCTGTTAAATTATATTTTTTACATTCTGTAACTAAGATACAATTCATACATTGTTATAATTGGATCAAGCAAAAGCTTTATTTAAGCAATCAGCTGGGTCGACTTGGCGGTTGGATCATGTATGGTCTTTACTTAAGGACCAAGAGAAGTTTAGGTCATCAAACGCTATTTTACCTAATTTCATACCAAACCACGGGAGTATCGACTCATCCCAGTCTGACTATTCTCCCAACACCGAATCACCGACACCCGATTCTCCAGGGCTATCTGGGTTTGCTATAAACCTGGATGAAGATAATCCGTCAGGAGGGAGTTCTCAGCGTCCAATTGGCATAAAAAAGGCCAAAGCCAAAAGAAAAGCTACTGAAGAACACTTGAAGGACATCTCCACCATGGCCAAATGTAATGAGAAAATGGTGGTTGTGATGGAGAATGCTGAGGTACATCGACAACAGCTCATTGATATTGAGAAACAAAGGAATGCGATAATGGCTTTTATGGAAGAAAATAAAATACTAAGGATGAACCCTATGTACGTTGATGAATCAGTCCGTGCATACTTGATAAAAGAACAACAAAAAATTTAGCAGAAAAGAATGGAGACGGGGGATGGCTCTGGCGGGACTTCTACACCGTTTGGGGAGTTCCTTGGAGGAACTTCACCATTCGAGTCCGACCTTCCACCATACTTATTTACTTTCATGATTGCAATGAACTAAAAATATGTTTATCTTTATTGTTTTGTGTGTGTGTTTTTTTTATTGTTGGTGATATGTCACTTTTAGTATTGTCTACGTTTTTATGTCTAAAAATATCACATGTTTATCAATTTAAATTAAGTCAATAATAGGTGTTTATAATAAATTGTGTTATGTCTTTCTTTGTCATTAAATTGTTCATTAGCTCTATTTGATAACTATTATAAATAGTAAATTATAATTAATTCATTAAAAAATTAAAACAACTTTTGATCAACAAAATCGACCAAAACTTTATCTTGGTCGATCAAAGCAAGATGCTATCTTGCTATGGTCGACCATGCTTTGGAGCATTATGGTCGACCAAAACAAGCATGGTCGACCAAAGCAAGATATCTTGCTTTGGTATAAAGCGCTTTGGAGCATGGTGGACAGATGCTTTGGTCAAAGCATGGTCGACCAAAGCATCTTGCTTTGGTCCACCAATGCTTTGGTCGACCAACCAAAGCACCATGCGCTTTGGTCGACCAACCAAAGCGCAACCAAAGCATGGTGCTTTGGTTGGTCGAGCAAAGCATGACCAAATATGCTTTGGTCGACTTAAGTGTTGGTGTATGATTTCAAGCCCAGTCGATCCATAAAAAGTTATATTTTCCTAAATTTTATTTCAAAAAGACTATATTGCAATTTTTAAAATATCTATTTTGTAATCATTTGCCACTCTTTTTGAATCATCTATATGAACAGTGGTCCTCCATAAATAAAGGATCACTGTTGCATACTCTAAAATAGAGGAAGCAAATAGAGCACGGTTGGAGAAGATTTCATTCTCCATAATGGAGGAATCCTCTATTATGAAGAACGGTTGGAGATGCCCTAAGTGTAAGTGAACATGGCAATGACGACTGACGATTCATTTTTCTATGTTAAACTTATGCCTAAGTAGTAAGCATGTTAATTTATGGTTCAATGGCTCTTTTTTACGGGTAATTAAAGATTTGTCCATGTAAACCTTTTATTCGAAGGTAAGAATTTTTTCGGTTGTCTTTTTTACTTTAGTCCTTAGGCGGTTTATTAGCAATATTTTCATAATCGAATCAGTCTACCTTAAAACATGGACCGTTTTAACTGAGTTGTCGGACCGAAATACTCTTATATTATATAAATATCAATATAATATAATGAATGATATATTTTAAATTTTAAAACCTAAAATATGTATATAAATAGGCAAAAAAATATATTTACCAAAGTTTAAAAGATAAATAGCTATATACATATATTCAAAGTACAATTATAATTATATATATGTTTTTTTAAAAAAAATAGATTAAATAAACTTTAGTACTACTAAAATAATTTTTTTAATGAAGTCAAAATCACAAATATATAATCAAATAATAAATTTAAGATTTTAAAAATAAAAAACTGTTTGACTCCGACCGATTCTTGACCAGATTTGACCGGTTTGAACTCTAAAATGGTTTTTGAGGTGTTTTGGACCGAACTTGTGACCGGTTCTCGGTCGAACCGATATGTCCGGTTTTGAAAACATTGTTTATTAGCTTCAATTAACATCCAACTTTGGATTATTATATTTGTTCCCCCCTTGATCAGTTTTTACTTTAGTTTAACGTATTTCTTTTCTATTCCAACACCTTTCTTGAATAAAAGATTATGCTAGGAGTGAATATGATTTTTTTTATTATTAATTGAGCTTCGAAATGTAATTTTATGTTCGATCAATGATTATCTTGCTTGTGACAAATACTGATAAAATATAAATATTTCCCACCATTTTTACTTCCAGACCTTTAATTATGAGTGTGAATACTCGCCTTAAATTTTCGAAGGAAAAAAAATACTTGTTTTAAATGATTGATAACATGTTATTTATATTTCAGTTGGTATAAATACGTCTATATAAAAATTTATTACATTTTTACGTCATTTGAAATTTCAAGGTTAATAAATCCTTACAACGAAAAGGAGGTTATATTGTTATCCGAGTTCGATAATAAGGTGGTTACGAGTCGAGTAGTTCCGGTAATTGGATAGTTCGAATCGATACTTAGACTAAGCATGAGATTGATGCTTACTCTCTTCTAATAAGATGTTTGGTTGCACTTATTGTTGAGACATCGAATTCTCGCATCCAAGCCGCAGTGGAAATTTAAAATTTTTACGTCTCGACAATCGAAATGGTGCTTGGCGTCGTGTGTTTAAACCATTCATAGCACGTTTAAAATTATATGTTCGCATATAAAACACTGGACTTCAAACTATTCTGGTTTTTAAGCGAATATAGTCCTTCTTGTAAATATCTATGAACGGAACTCGTCTTTGATCGTCTAATTGGGTCCACGATCGGAAACTATTTTTCTCGCTTGGATTGCACTAGAAATCGCAAGCGATTTTTGCGTTAAAATTGTAGCATCTTAATTTCTAAAATCCAGAGACGGTACATCGACGACGGCATAAGAAAAGTAATGGCCGAATTTTAGCTAAAATTCCTTCAAGACGGTGAATTTTCTTGGTGGAAGTTAATTGATTCTTAATAAATGATTAATTGAAGCTTAATTAAACCATTAATCCAAAATATCTTAGATGAATTGATTTGCATTCTTTTCTTCAATTCAACATAGCCGAATTTTTTCTTCAAAACTTGTAAAGTGGCCGAGAGCTTCGAGGGAAGGGAGAGGAGTTTTATGCTTGTGTTGTGTGCAAAAATTTCTTTTTGTAATTATGACCCCTTATGGTATATTTATAGAGTGCGATTTAAAAACTGTTGTAACTGAGGGTGTTGTTGAAAGTTGTTCTTAAACCGTTGTCGTTGCTAACATTTGCGAATTACATTAGCGACGGATTTAACCGTGGCTAAAATTAGCGACGGATTTAACCGTGGCTAAAATTAGCGACGGAAATCATGCCAACCGTCGCTAATTAGCGACTGTTAAATAAATCGTCGCTAAAATTAGCGACGAATTTTTCATAAAGTCTGTCGCTACTTTTAACAACGGTTTGTCATGAAGTCCGTCGCTAATTTTTTCAATGAAATAAAAAAAATACTTTTAATAATTTAATAAATCTAACGAAATTAATGATCTTAACTAACACTAAAAATTTAAAATAAATTGAAGCGAAAAAATTTATCATAAATCGAAACTAAAATCGTATAAAAGAAAAAATTTAAGTGTTGTGAAATGGTGTGTAGGAAAATGGAGTGAAAATGCTGGTATTTATAGACAAGTTGCGACGGTTTTTGTCACTATTAGCGACGGTAATTTTATTAACCGTTACTAATGGTGACGGTTACTATTAAACCGCCGCTAATTTAAAATTTTTAGCGAAAGTTTTGAATAAACCGTCGCCAATTTAAAATATGCGACGATTTAGCTTAAAACAGTCGCTGAATTTAGCGACGGTATATACAAAAACTGTTGCTAATTTTAAAAATGCGATGATTTTAAGAAAACCGTCGCGAATCGCTCATGACTGGTATATGGATCTCTCTATGTAGTGGTCGGCTTTCTAGAAGCTTCGCCAGAAGCGACTAGTCGCTTCCCGAATGCTTCGTGACTTTAGTTTAGTATAGTATAGTTTGTTTTTGCCGCCAACGTACGCTACTAGGAGAGTAAGCAAGCTAGCTTGCTTGCATTCTAGAAACGGTAGCTTCCTGCCTGCTTCAATTTATGTGAATGATCGTGACAGCTCTTCAAATCCTATTCGTCATAAAGATATAGAAACCAGGGAAAGGGGCTTCTCCTCACAAGAATACACGGAATAGATAGACGCTAAACGATTCCAATCTTAAGGTAAGGAGTTGTTTCAAGCATATAGACGCCTTCTCCACCCACAATTGGACTCAACAATCTCTTTTATCATAAGAAAGGGAAGAGAGGACTTAGGGTTTCAGTGTGCCAAATCCCATCCCTTCTCCCATAGAGTAGAGTACCCGTATCCTGTCTTTCTGGCATATCTCTCTTTTTGTTTTGTGCCTAGACATCTGATAATGGATGCCCATTCCCGGGATTTCTGCTTGAATAGAATAGCGAACTTTCTTTCTGAGGTGTGGTCTATCCGAATAGCTAGAAGCAGAGCGATAAGAAGAAAAGCGGTGGGTTTCCAAGAACCGGAGATGGTGTTCTATATATACGGAACAGCACGAACAATCCTTGACCTTTCGATTGAGGGTCTTCTTTTTATAGTGTTCTTACTCTTAGGATAGAGCTTCAGTGTCCGAGCCCGATCTCTTCCTTTTATTTATTTCTTCCTTAGTTTAGAATTGAGATGATATAGGAAAGAAAGAGTTGACTGAAAGAGCTTTCTCTCGGACTGAGTTAGATAGGGCTTCCTCTCTCAGACTTTCCTCCTCCTCCGTCCTCTCTTTTTGTTTTCCCTTGTCCGGCTTTCATACCAGAGTGGATAGCCCTAGGGACTTTCTTTATAGGCCTTACGGGAGATAGTTGATCGAATTGCTTATTGATTTCCGGGTGTTATATCTATTCATCAAAACAAGAAAAACCGGTATTCCTTCCTCGCTTGATGCGCCGATCTTAGTCCACTTTAACGCAAGAGCAAAAGCAGAAACCGAGATTACCATAGATAGGCCGATCCAAGGGAGCATCTTTCAGCTTTATATCCATATAATATAAAGGAAGGCAAATGCAGCTTTCAGTTCAGTCCAGTCTTGTTGGTGAAAGGCGAAAAAGGGGAAAGGTTCTTTCCGGAGAAGCGGGAAAGTCGGTGAACGCAGCACCAGCTGAGTGTTCCTTCTTCTACTATTCATCTTGTCGGTATATCTGTCGTGGGGCATGATATCCCGCTGCGCTCCTCAATTGCTGCACTTCCTGAGAAAGAAGTCGTCTTGGTATTGGATCCGCTCTTCTGTTAGCATGAACATGAATTATATTCGGCTTCTTTATTCTCAAGATAAACCCCCCACCCGAACCATTTTTAAGACCCCCAAGCCCTCTCGAATGAGTTCTACTATAGCTATAGAAGCTCTCAACGTAGTCCCGGGGACAAATCTTTCACTCACTGAGAAGTGAATACCTGTGACTAGATCGTCCTGAAGACGGATGCGACGAGAAGAAGTGGCATTTGGAAGTGTTGCTGACTTAACATTTAGGTTTCGGCATAAGAAAGCTTGCACTGTCTTTTCGCACTTAGGCGCACAGCGTGCCATTGGTAATGATTCTACTACGGTGCCACAAATTCGCAAGCTAATCCTAAGTAATCGTCGCAAAATATAGCAATAATTTAGTAAAACCGTTGTTATTTGTCCAAAAAACACGTTAATTGATAACGATTTTCTAAAACCGTTGTCGATTGTCCAAAAAAATACGCTGATAGACAACAGTTTATAAAACAGTTGTCGTTGACCCTAAAAAAATGCTCAAAGATAACGGTTTTTAGAAAACCATTGTCGATTGTCCAAAAAAACACGCTAATAGACAACAGTTTATAGAACCGTTGTCGTTGACCATAAAAAAAACGCCCAAAGACAACGATTTTTAGAAAATCGTTGTCTTTGACCCCCTAAAAACAACGGTTTTCTAAAAACCGTTGTCTATTGCTTTAAAAGATACCATACGACAACGGTTTTAGCGAAAAACCGTTGTCGTATGTATGTATGTTGTTGAATAGCAAATTTGTTGTAGTGAAGGAAAGAAAACTCTTTTAAATATTTATTTCTTCCAATGAAAATGTTCTCTCCCGAAGAATATTTCACAAATCTAATACCATAATTAGGACACCTAAAATATAACATGATCCATGTAAAATTCGAGCTCCAATAGTTGCAAATCTCGCTGGTCTCAGCTATCGCAAGGCGCCATAGCAGAAATATTGTTCTGGTTTATGCTTCAGTTTCTCCCATTAGGCGTACCCACACTTTAAGCCAAATTCTCTTTTGCCTTGTTCTCACATCAAGGTTCATCTTGTGTTTTCCGAATATGATTAAAAAACATCTTTTTTCCAAGACCATGAAACTTGCCCCTACAACAAAATGACAAAAAATTCATAAATTAAGCATAATAAAAGGCGAGAACAATGAGAATATGATAACTAAAATATAAACTAATACGAGCATATCGCTTTGTTGGAAATTTGAAAGAGGCAATCAAATATTTTTGGTATTAAATACCATACGATACCGATGTTTATACCTTTGCTTTTTCGATATTTTTTTTTAAAATTTATTGAATATTGTAATGATGTTATTATGCGTGAGTTTGTTTTTAAGTATGAAAGAATTGTTTTAAAAATATTGTGAGAATATCCCAATTATGCATGAATTAGCAATGTTATTTGATACTATTCAAAGTCAATGTAACTTTAAAATATTTTTGAATCTTATCCTAAATTTCTTGAGAAGAATGTTGACGAGATCAAAAGAAGTCAATCACACATTCTCTCCAAGAATTGTTTGATTTGTACACTAATGAAAATCGTGGATCGAGCAAGCAGTCAGAGGAAAGGCCGATAGAAAAAGGAAAAATGTGAGCAATCAATTTTTTTCAAATTTTGAAACGACAAAAATTCAAAGGAATATATGTTACAACAAAAATTACAATGTGATCCATTTCTATTTAAGCTAGTATTTTTTTACCAAGGAATTCAAGCTAGTATTTTGAGACTCCAGAAAATTTCGATGTTTTAGATTGTTGGAAAGTAAATTCGCATTTATCTGGTATTAGCGGTAATTACAAGAGATTTCCTAGTCATTCAACGTTCAAATGTTCTGAATCAACATTTCCAGTATGCGGTAAAATCATTGACGAACAAATAACTAATTTAAAACTAGAAATGATTGCATGCTCACATGCTTAGAAGATTACTTTGCAGCAGAAAAAAGAATAAGATCGCTGGAGCTATAAAAGAATTTCAAAGCTCAAACTCCGGGGTCATCCAAAGTATTCCAAATAATTTTAATAAATCGTCCTGAATATTAAATTTTTACTTTTAGAAATTAATGTTTCATTTTTAATTTTTTATGATGTATTTTTTTTAAAAAAACTCAAAGTACTTTAATAAAACAAAATTTTTCTCCATCATTATTATTATTATCATTATTTAATAAGGGGTAATCTGGTTTGGAACATGTCGTATACGATCCATTCACTAACGAATCGGGTAATAGATCGGATTGGTTCCAATGTATGTACCTTGGAACTATAGAAACGTGCAACCGAAATGACTAAAAATGTCATTAATTGAAATATATAGATCTCAAAACTGAAATTTGTCAATATCTATTACCAAAATTGCAATTTTCCTATACCAATATTATACCACGAGTGATGCTCCGAACGAGGCCATGCCCCTTGGATGGGCTAGTTTGGGGTGGCTGCCATTCTAAAAAGGTGGTATATATACCATCTAGTGATTGTAATTGCATAATGGTGTGTGTAGTGTAGGAAAATTCTAATATTACCTTTTTTTTTAATAAAGAGTAGGTCTCTTGTGACACAGTCTTACTAATCTTTATCTGTGAGACAGGTTAACCCCACCGTCTCACACAAGTTTTTGTCCATAACATAAGGTTAATTCTTTGACTAAGATAACATGAAATCTCACTCCTTACACAAACGGAAGACAGCTCAAGACAAATCATCAATTATTATTATTTTTTTCATAAAAGCATGAAAAAGGAGCGAGGCCCAGAGATGTTAAGGTGAAAGTGGAAATAGGAGGTTGGTTCAGTGAAGGTTGTATTAGAAAGACTTCACATAATTTTTTCTGAATCAAGAAATTTTTAAAAAAAATTTCCATGTTTTCAGCGCTCAAGAAAAAAAATAATCCAGCAAAAGGCTTTAGATAATTGCTTAACACATGACGTGTAAATTATGGTAACTAGAATATAATAAATAAAATTAATCCAAAATTATAATATCATATCAAACATCATAAGTTTTTTTATATTATATTTTATGTTTCGTATTCCATTTTTTCATATTTCCGATTATATATCTTTTATTTATCTCATCATAAAGTTCAAAGATTACCCAAGTACATACAATAAACTTTTGAAGTTTTTTTTTGCAAATAAAAAAGATTTATTCGAAAATCATGAAGTGGTTTTTTAGTATTTGCCTCTCAACTTGAGATACAACTTTGAAATTTTTTACTAAATTAAAATTTTATATATATTGAGACGCTATTTTTTTAAAAAAAAATACACAGGTATATAAGATGTGGTACAACTCAAATTTGGAAACCAACTCTATCACCACAAATAACATTTGGAGTTGACAAATTAGTGTATTTTAAAGAGTATTAAAAGGGTCGACGAATACTACGAGGAATAAGAAAAAATTGGAGCGGATGTTCATCTTTCTAACACTTGAACAGATGAGAGGAATGCTGAATTCCTTTGATTTACCCTTCCTATTATTAACTACTATTTAATTTTAGTCTGAAAAAATATTATGACTTTTTTTTTTTCACCAAATTAAGTGTAAATTTATTATAAATTTGACTGAAAAAGGTTGAGAAATTCTATGAAATATAACATATCATACACTCTCTTTATGTATACGTATATATACGAGATTGTGGATTATAGTGTTAGAATATCTGTTCAACGAGTCAATTTGTGGCTTGAACTTTATTGATTCTCATGTAAAATAATCTTTATTTTAATAATATTTTAAGTTTTTATCTAATTATGACATTTACATTATATGTATACCAATGCAAACTGCATAAATAAAGTCCTTGAATATACTATAGGTACCATGAGGTCTGCCTCAACGTAAGATCATTAAACTTATTAGAAAGTGTACCGTATATTCTAAACAAATTCTTAGTCGAATCAGCCTCCAAAAATAAGGATAAAGATGACTTGATCTTGAGACTAACATTTGTGAGGTAAACGACATGTTTCATTGGTAAGGGCATGGAGATGTCCATTCATACAAATGAGTGATCATTTGATGATGCACTGAACAAATGGTTATGACTTATCGAGTGGAATAGTCTAAGGTTATGGTTGTACACATTAGTCCTTTGACCTAAGACAACGTAGAGGATCTATGTACTAAAATGCACTTTGATTTGTTTACCGACTCCTTTGAGGGTCATCAGATGGCGATGTTGGGTGTAGTTTCGAAATACGTATGAGCCAATACATTCTAGCCAGAGATTCACCGTTTACCTACAGATGATGTCACTATTATTACTAAAAGATACATCACATCGTTATCGAGTTCATATGTAACTCTCGATATACCAATTATTAAATTTGATCGGGATATATGAGTTGAAGGGACCGTACTATACACTGACAATGACTTAATGTTCTTGCAGGTAATATCAGGATAACTAGGGGATCATGGGGCGATGCTAATAGACACTCTTACCATGATCTGATTGGTACAATCAGACTTGAGTTCTAACATTCTTGATCAAGGTATTGATGAAAAGAATTGACTAATTAGGGTAAGAACGAATAATAATAAATGTTATTTTGAATCACATGAAGTTGTGAACCCACTACTACTTACATCCCTAAACCATTGAAGGTCACACAAGTATCAGATTTTTTATTCTCGTTTAGATAGTTGAGTTCAAGGAGTTGAATTTGGAAAATGTAGTTTGTTGGATATCAAACAGATTGCTTATAAATGAGTTTATAAGTTAATTTAATGTATTGAAAGTTTGTGAAAGTTAGCTTACAACTGCCAAAAAATGGATAAGTGAAAATTTTGATTTTTTATTTCAATTTCATTATATGAATAAGATTTGTACCATCGGTACATGGCACTATCTAATATTCTATCAGAGTTGTAATGAGTTGGCAATTATTTATTTTGTAAATTTAGAATCTACTAATTAAATAATAATATTAGTAGTAGTGACTATTATATGCACATTATTCTAATGAAATATTTTAGAGGTGTCTAGAATTGAATAATTAATTGATAAGAATCAATTAAAAAAATAATAGTTATTTAATTTTACATATGCATTTATCTATAAATACATCATACATTATCAAGATTTGACTTTGCCTGATATATAAGATATGTAAATTTTAATTAATTAATGAAATAGGAATCTTAATGTGATTAAGATTATGAATCCTAATATGAGTGGAATTCTTGATATCATCCAAAATCAAATCTTATAAATATTTCATTGACGGTGACTAATATAAAAAAAATTATATTTATTAAATGTTTTGTATAATATTTTATAGTTTAAAGTACATTAAATATTTAATTTTTATAAGTTTTATAATAAATTGTATAAAAATATATTTATTGTATAATTTTATTATTTTTACATGTTTGGAAAAATAAGCACAACTTTAGATTAACAAATGAGAATGAGATGATACTTAAATCTGTACAAAGTTGATTTCAATTTGAAATATCCACTACTCGTTTTCTTATAAAATAAAAGAAATTTTTTTTACACTTCTCACAATTTCGGCCGAAATTACATATAAATATTTATAAAATATTTTGCACCATTTTTAAAATAAAATAACCAACTAACATTTAAAAATCCAAAGGACATAATTTGAATCATAAAATCGTCAATCGTTTTTAATTCCTAAAATATCAAAATTGCTAAAACTAACAACCTCTCAAAACCACTCATACTCATAATAAAAGTCGTAAAATATCTTTAACATAATTCTAAAAAAATCATAAATCGTAACTAGTGCGAAAAACTACCGCTGGTCCTCAGGTTATGTGTACCTTCAGTCCAACAAAGTCAACCATCAAGACCTCCATTTTCATTATAATCATAATCACCTGCATCAATCATACCTATTGAGTCTAAATACTCAACACACCATAATCTTGATAACAAGTAATACATATACATAACACATGCAACAGTGAAAATATTGTACGTAAAATAACATTTTCATGAATATGTATAAACTTTAAACGATAACATTTTCATATTCATCGTGTCTATATTCATATTCATCATAAATTGTGACTTTCGTGTTTGTATTCGTATTGGGACGATGGATCCATCTATATGTAACCATAGTACTGGGCGGCGGGGACATCAACGACACTCTCACTCGTCAACTGAGCCTTGGCCTACGTATTAACATATCGTGTCATTGGAAATACGATCGTTGGGCTCCCTCTGGGACCTTCTCCTGTAAAAGGGCTCCCTCTAGGGTATTTTCTCTCACGATATCTCCAATCATATCATCGTATTAGTTATAATTACTTCACTTCCTTCAACATTTCGTATTTTCATCACTTATAAAATTTAAACATACATATAACGTTTTTCTTTTAAACCAAGCATGCAAAATGTCTTTTAATGTTATTGTTCATCATAAAATTTCTATAAACATGCAACATAACCATATAAACATATAAAACAGCATCTAGGACACTGCCATGACATTTACTAATTTTCGGCTATAAAATTATTGTTTTATCCCTAGACGTAAAATTTCGCATTTTTGACTTTTTCTTAATTTCATTGACTCTAGACCATCCCAAATAATTATTTAAGCTTACATTAATTTTCTCATATTTTTATTTAGCTTAATCGATGGCTTTTAATTTATTATTTAATTATAACATATTAATGCGTTTTAATCTCAAATTAAATCAAACTTTAATATAATATTTTCAAATTAAAAACTTAGACTTATAATAATTATTTGGCCCTCGTGAACAACGATTTGACCCACGTTGAGCCATGTTTTCGAATTTTAGTTCAAAGGAGACCCAATTCTTGAACCAAGCTAAGACCCTTCGAGCCATGTTCGATTTTCACCGAGCCAAGCCCGAACCACCCTGAGCCGATCCCTGACCAGCCCCTCTAGAAACCCTAGTGGAGCCTTAGAACCCTTAGGACTCGAACCCAATCCCCAACCGAAGCCACAAAACCAGAACACATGCCATGGCCGAGAACCTACATGCACTAGGACTTTTCGATATGCGCCTAGGACTCTAGCCACTGAACCAGACCATTGTACACCCTCTAAGGACCCTAGTGACTCACCCTAGTCCAGATCGAAGCCCCCTGGCCGAGCCCCTTATCCCTGCACGGATGCTGCTCGTGCATGACACTCTCGGGTGGGGTCCTAGCTTGTTAGGACTCATCCCCAACCACTTTTCTCGAGTCCTAGCATTGCTAGGACTCCTTCCCTGACCCAACTACGTCCCTAGCCCAGCCCTGGTTGCAACCGAGCCAAGCCATGCACCATAAACCCTTGAACCCGATCCCTTGACACCAAATATCAGTTTTCGGTTTTCAGCTTGTGCTAGCTTCGTGTGCTGCGTGTTGTGCATGTTCTAGGACCATTAAAATCGTGTAAAACAACCCTTGATCATACCTTAATCTTGGCAGTGCCTTCATGAAGAGTATGGCGTGCCTTTACATAATTAACGCACGAATTATCGTTGACGAATCGAAGAACGGCGACGAACGACCTCGGCTTGAAATTACTTGACAATTTTCGAAGCTTTCTTGTAATTCTTTGTGTGTGCCGTGTAATAAGAGAGAAAATAAGAGTTTGAGAGGTATAGGGGAGTGAGGCGTGTGGTGTGTGTGAGTTATGGGGTGTGTTTTAGTTTTAAATAATAATTAAAATACTAATCATAGTTTAGGCCCATTAACTAGGTTAGTTAGACCCAATAAGCCCATTAGTGATTTTAAAAATGATTTTGTTTAATAAAATTTGTGAAATTATTAGCCGGGTTGTAAAAACGTTCGTATTTTTGATGAAAATCGTATCCCAATAAAAATTATGTCCTGACGTATAAAATCACCTCAAAACTCCTTATTTTCAAAAATAATAATAAAAAGCATCACCCGTATTTTAAATTATTAAAAATAATTAACTAATAAAAACATTTTCCATTTTTCAGCCATCGATCTCCGTTTTTCGATCGCTACTCGAATAACCTTTAAAAATACATTTTAATGCAACCCTATAGAAAAATATATTTTAAATATGTCAACATGCACAACATAATTAATTTATGCAATTAAAACAATTAATTGAAATACACAAAGAATTTGATAATCTTGCATGCATGTGATTCACATGGACTTTCGAATTTTTGGGATGTTACAATCTTCCCCCATTAAATTGAATTTCGTCCTCGAAATTTGCTTATCCTCGATAATAAAAAATAGACTTAATTCTAGTATTGCAATAATCCACGCATCCGTTACGCTACTCTGATAAAAATAAGTTTTAGGATGTCCTTACATCTCCTCAGTCCCGATTAAATTTACATCCTAAATCCTCGTTTGCGAATCACAACTTACACGACCCATGATGACTTAGTGTTATGTTATTATAACCTCGGATTTCAACTTTTCTTACAATTCTCAATATAAAAAAATGGATGCCCACGCTTATCGTATATTACTTTCCTTATATTATATCCAAAATATTCATCAGCATATCATAATTCAACATGAAAATCTCAAACGCATCCACTAACGCTTAGATTTTCAAGCCTAATATTGATTCATTCTACAAAACCCTTGATTAACATTCCTTATAACGTTATAATCAAGATATTTCAAGGTCCTAAATATTCTTTCAATCTTAAATCCTCGAAAATTTCTCTCATTCAACCCATTCAATTCTCACTTATTGCTAAACTAGTCCCCAAATTCCTTAACAATTGCAATATAAGTTCATAATTTCCTCAAAAAATATCCAATTGATCCTTAATTTCGAAAATCCTAAAATTTACCCATAAGTTTTTGGCATTCTTAATTCCCTTCTGTAGGTTTCCCATGACATAATGTTAGACTTAAATTTGTTGTGGAGATGCTAGTAAAACTGGAGATGCTAGTAAAAACCAGTAGATGCTGGCTTAGTACAAAACCAGTAGATGTAAAATAGCAGAAAATCAGAAGCACTTGTATCGAGCTAAAGACCAGTAGCAGCACTTGTCAAGTACTGCTTCTTAGCTAAAATCATAACTAGAAGGGATACAAAACTCGAAATATACACTAACAGAATTTTGCGTATCTCAAAATCTTTAAATATTACCGTTGATCTATTAACATGATACTAGCATTTATTGCTTCATTAAATGCCATTAAATATTGTACGAAAACATTTAAGACGGTTTACCATTTTTAGTATGAACTGAGACTGATTGCTTTAATGTATTCTGCAGGGTCCATTTTCAGCAATAAAGCTGAACCACTGAAAAGTCAAAAGAGCCGTTCAGATTTTAACGTTGGATAAAGTCTATATATATGGAGACGAAGCACTTTCCAAAAAAAAGAAGTGGAATGAATCTAAATCAAAGAATATCATTTGAGCATCGCTAGAACTTTCAGTCATCCCAAAAGCTCAACACTGAAAAAGCAGCACACGCTTCATTGCATACTCTTGATCATTGAGATCATATTGTGCTAGCTATTTTCGTTATATCTTCTCAAGCTATTCACTTCACTATTTCATTGATAGAAGAATTTGTAACTGGAAAAGAGTCTTTTCCAGAACTTAAGATCATTCAAGAAGTTGAGTTGTAAAACTAAGAGTTTCGATAGGCGAAGGATAAGTCCTGTTGAAGTGGGTGTGTACAACTGTTGTATTGTATTCACCAAAGTCTTTTAGTGATACCTTCTGGAAACAGAAGAAGGGGAGACGTAGAAGATTCATCTTCGAACTTCCAGAAACAAACCTTGTGCCATCTACTGTTTTTCTGTTTCACTATTTTTCACCTACTAACCAACAGATCATTTCCGCACATTATCTTGTGATCTGCTGGTCTTTAAACTTGAACAAGAATCTGCTAGTATCTTTAACAGGACTCTAGCACATCATTCCGAAAAATCGGTTAAGTTTGCCGTTGAGTTTATTCAATCCCCCCTTCTAAACCCAACCCGATCCTCAACAAGTGGTATCAAAGCAGGTTATTCTTGTTCTGAAAAATATTTAACATACATGGCTCACTTCAGCAAAATTCCAATGTTCTCAAAAGAAGACTTTGATGATTGGAAAATCAGAATGCAAGCCCACCTTGCAGCTCAAGATGATGACATGTGGTATGTCATCACAGATGGTCCATTAAAGATCTTAAAGCCAAATCCAGCTATTGCTATCACCGAAGGCGCACCTCAGATGCTGGAAAAACCAAGATATGAATGGACAAGTGAGGACAAGAAGAAAGCCAATCTTGACAATGTTGCGAAGGACATTCTGTACAAGACACTCGACAAAAATACCTTCAGCAAAATCAAGATGTGTCCTACTGCAAAGGAAATCTGGGAAAAATTGATTCAGATCTATGAAGGAAACGAAGAAACTAAGGAAAACAAACTTTCTGTAGCCATGCAGAAGTTTGAGAATATGAAGATGAAGGCTGGAGAAACTATGAATGAGTTTGATGAACGCTTCAGCAGCCTTGTCAATGAACTCACAGCTCTTGGGAAAGATTTTGGCAACAGGGAAGTTGCATTAAAGGTAATGAGAGCCCTACCCAGAGAATGAGACGTCAAAACGATGGCAATGAGAGCTTCCAGGGATCTAAACAAGTTGGAACTGCATGACTTGTTCTCAGATCTGAAGGCATATGAGTTTGAACTTGAAGTTCGAAGTGGAGAAGAGCCCTTAGCAATTCCACCAACCAAAGCTCTCGAAGCTACTACTGCTACAGTTGTCCCAAGTTCATCATCTGCTACTGCTATAGAGAATACTTCTGAGAGAAGTGTTGAACAGATAAGCAATGACGCAATGTCATTATTTGTTAAGAAGTTTTCCAGATTCATGAAAAAGAATCACAGAACATTTCAAAGTCCCAACCGCAATTTCAAAAAGGAATCACCCTCTGGTGATATGGCATGCTTTAACTGTGGAAAAGTTGGACATTTTATTGCTGATTGTCCAAAACCAAAGAAGGATGACCAGAAGAAGAAGGGTGTCAAACGCAATGATAAAAAGACCAGAAGAGACAGAAAGGCAATGATTGCAGAAGAAAGTAAGTCCAAATGGGCAGACTCAAGTTCTGAATCTTCTGATTCTGAAAGCCATTCAAGTGAAAGTGATGAAGATGAGATCAAATGTCTGATGGCAAATACTGAGTCAACCTCGACATCCGGAGAGGTATTTGACTTTGACTCTGATGAATTTACACGCATTGATTTAGTCAATGCATTACACGACATGGTAGAAGAGTATTCTAGACTTTCTCAATCATTCGAGGAAGTTAAAATTGAAAATCGGAACTTAAGAGATCAAAACAGTAAGTTAACTTGCTTGCAAGTAAACAGCTGTAATGATTTACAAGTTGAGATGAGTAAATTAAAAACTGAGAATGAAAGAGTAATAGCAGATTACCAGACGATGCTTTCGGAAAATCAGAAGCTATCGCTACTGGTGAATGCTTGGAACAAGTCCTCTATTTCACTTGAAAAGATGCAAGAGTTACAAAAACAATCTGGAGACAGGAGTGGTCTCGGATTTTGTAATAATGAAGGCACTTCTGAAACGAATACTAAGCCAAAACTGGATATGTGCAAAGGGAAGTACATTCACTTTGTGAAATCCAGTGTTGTACAGAAACCAGAAGTACCTACTGCTTCAAATGAGAGGAATGTAAATCAGATGAACAACATGATGCATTATGGTCTGGGTTATGTTAAACCTAAGGAAAGAGTTGACCAGAGTTCTGGATCCAGTAGAGGATTCAACTCAGGAAGACAATTTTCTATGAAGGTTAACAGCTACCAGTACTACAATTCTAGACCTGCTCAAAAGAGATACAGGACAGACAATAGAAACAGAAGGGAAGAACAACTTTTTAAGATGCATAATGTGAGAAATAACAGACCCTTCGTTGCACACACCTCCATGGATACCCGAAGTACAAGAATTGTACAAATGTGGGTTCCAAAGGGACTAATAAGGCTTGGACCCAAATAGATTGGATACCAGATAATAAAATTTGTGTTTGCAGGTACAGGTAAAGAAAACCAAGATCAGTAGCTCAACATGGTATTTGGACAGTGGATGTTCCAGACATATGACTGGAGAAAAGAGTCTACTATCAGAAATAGTGAGTTGTGCTGGACCAGAGATAACCTTTGGGGACAACTCAAAAGGTAAAACCGTGGGTAAGGGTAAGATTATCCATGGTAACATCACTATTAAGGATGTGCTCTTAGTTGAAAATCTTTGTTATAACTTGATCAGTATTAGTCAACTATGTGATAGTGGTTTTTCAGTAGCATTCCAGAAGCACACTTGCACAGTCAAAAATGCTGATGACTTTACTGTTCTAACCGGAGTTAGAAAAGGCAACACCTATAAAATTTCATGGAACATAGATCATATCATTGCTCCTACATGTTTAGTTGCATCTCTAAGTGATAAACACTGGCTGTGGCACAAGAGATTGAATCATCTGAATTTCAAGTCTATTAATAATCTCAAAAAGCAGAACTTAGTCGACGGATTGCCAGACATAAAATTTGTTAAGAATCATGTATATTCTGCATGTCAACTTGGTAAGAAAGTAAGATCTAGTTTCAAAAATAAAGGCAGCAATTCATCCTCAAGATGTTTAGAATTATTGCATATGGACTTATTTGGTCCAATTTCTATCATGAGCTTAGGGGGAATGAGATACACCCTTGTTGTTGTTGATGATTTCTCTAGATTTACTTGGGTAATCTTTCTTGCTGGAAAAGATCAAACCAGTAGCCTCCTGATCAAACTTCTGAAAAAGATTCAAAATGAGAAATCAGTCTCTGTCATTAGAATCAGAAGTGATCGAGGTACTGAATTTACTAACAAGGCTCTTGAGATATATCTAGATGAACAGGGCATTCATCATGAATATTCAGCTGCCAGGACGCCTCAACAAAATGGAGTAGCTAAGAGGAGAAACAGAACACTTAAAGTAGCTGCTAGAACAATGCTAGCAGATGCAGACATCTCTCAGCGCTTCTGGGCAGAAGCTATTAATACTGCTTGCTACACACAAAACAGAACAATGATCAACAAGAGAAACAATCAGACTCCTTACGAAATATGGAAAGGAAGTAAACCGAATATGTTTTGTGCACAATAATGGTAAAAACCATTTAGCTGCATTTGATTCAAAATCTGACACTGGTTTATTTCTTGGATATTCAGCAGTTAGTAAGGCATTTAGAATTTTCAATAATAAAACACTCAATGTTGAAGAATCTATTCATGTTGTCTTTGATGAAGACAGCAGTGCTCCCGAGATTACTAACATATCTAATCTAAGTAACAGGTTAGACATGGTTCATCTGGAACTAGACAGTGAAGATGATGCAGAAGCAAGTGTTAAGGATATTCAAAATCCAGAACCAGACATTCATATAGCAGAACCAGCAGCTGGCACTCCAGAACCAGCAGCTGGCACTCCAGAACCAGCAGCTGACATTTCAGAAGCAGCAACTGAACTTCGAGAACCAGCAGCTGATATTCCAAAACAATCTAATGCTTTGTATGAAGATAATCTAAATCCTTTTATTTGGAGAAAATCTCATCCTCCATCTTTGGTGATTGGAAATCCAGCAACTCCGCTAAGGACCAGAAGAAAGATGATGAATGAATACATGCATACTGCTTTTATTTCTCAAGATGAACCAAAGAAGATTGAAGAAGCTCTTTTGGATCCCAGTTGGATAGAAGCTATGCAAGAAGAGCTGAATCAATTTGAGAGGAATAAAGTTTGGTTTCTAGTACCTAGACCATCTCACCAAGCTGTCATTGGAACCCGGTGGGTATTCAGAAACAAACTAAATGAGGAAGGAACAGTTGTAAGAAACAAAGCAAGACTGATTGCACAAGGATTCAGACAAGAAGAAGGAATAGACTATGATGAAACCTTTGCACCAGTAGCTAGGATCGAAGCTATCAGAATATTTTTAGCCTTTGCTGCTTTCAAAAATTTCAAAGTATATCAGATGGATGTGAAGAGTGCGTTCCTCAATGGTTTACTACAAGAGGAAGTCTATGTTGAACAACCTCCAGGTTTTTCTGATCATCTGTTACCGAATCATGTTTTTAAATTACACAAAGCATTGTATGGTCTGAAACAAGCACCTAGGGCTTGGTACGACACACTTTCACAATTTCTTATTAATCATGATTTCACCGTTGATACCGTAGATAAGACTTTGTTTACCCTAGTCAAAAACAAGCACATATTATTAGTTCAGATTTATGTTGATGATATCATATTTGGGTCAACTAACCCCAAATTATGTGCAAAGTTTGCTAAGTTAATGCAGGAACAATTTGAGATGAGCATGATAGGAGAATTAACGTTTTTCTTAGGACTTCAAATCAAGCAACTTGATACTGGAATCTTCATAAATCAAGCTAAGTATACAAAGGAACTACTGAAAAAGTTTGGGATGGAAGCATGTTCTGCTGCTTCCACTCCTATGAGTTTGTCTACCAAACTTGATAAAGATGAAGGGGGAACTCTAGTAGAGGTAACTCAGTATCGAGGTCTTATTGGCTCATTGTTATATCTTACTGCCAGTAAACCCGATATTATGTTTGCTGTTTGTATTAGTGCGAGATTTCAATCTAACCCCAAACAATCTCATTATATTGCTGCTAAACGTATTTTGAAGTACTTGAAAGGAACTAAAAATGTAGGCCTCTGGTATCCCAAGGACTCGTCGTTTAATATTATTGGATACTCAGATGCTGATTATGCAGGATGTAAACTGGATAGGAAAAGCACAAGTGGTTTTTGTCAATTTCTTGGTGATAGGTTGATCTCCTGGTTTAGCAAAAAGCAGACTTCCATAGCCACGTCTACTGCAGAAGCAGAATATCTTGCTGCTGGAAGCTGTTGTTCTCAAATACTTTGGATACAACAACTTAAAGACTATGGAGTTCAAGCCTCTGAATCACCTATATTTTTTGACAATACCAGTGCAATTGCTATATCGCATAATCCAGTACTCCATTCCAGAACTAAGCACATTGATATCAGACATCATTTCATTAGAGATCATATGCAAAAGAAGAACATTCGTTTGGAATACGTTCCTACTGATCAGCAAGCAGCAGACATATTTACGAAACCTCTGCCTGAGAATAAGTTTTCTTATTTTCGAAATACACTTGGATTGATAGACTTAACTTAATTATTTGTTATCTTCATCTCAGTTATATATATTGTGGCTTAATTTTGTTTGGTTGTTCAGTCTTAGTTTGCAGAAAATAAAAGCTGAGCGAAAGAGACAATCAGTAGACAAAATATAAAATTTCATAAATAATAAAAGCGGGGGCGTACATTCTTTACTTCTTTTTTAACGTACTCCCTCCAGAATGCCAACCAAGTGGCCAGCTCTCCGGTGGAGGTACGTAGAAACTTCTCTGAAAAAGCAATCTTTTTCAGAGTCCTCTGCTCCTTTAAGAGCATGAGGAGGTAGATGCCATCATCAGAGAAGACGTCTTCGTTGTCAGCACTATGGAGACTTCGATAATACTTCTCCATTGCTACCAGCTGTTTCGTAGTAGCCAACAACCCATCTTCAAAGGCGGACTGAAGCTCCTGAACCTTAGTCCAGGTGGCAAGTACTTTTTCCAGCACCTTGTCTTCAATCGCTTGCTTCCTTGCAGCTGTCACCTCTTTCATGAACTCCTCGGCCAAATCAGGACTATTCTCTCTTGCCATTTTGTTTAAAAGTGACTGTATGGCTAACCTCTATGCCTGTATTTATAGATGATAAACCAGGTTCCAGAGATCGAGGTAATCATAACTTTAGCGTGAAATGCGAAGCGTTCTGAATCAAGCCATCGACGGTTCACTTACCAAGATGTGACATTTAATAATTACATTAATTTAAGGGGAATTTTATTCCGATTATATGTGATTTTTGTCAGATGCAGAAGGTGATTTGTCTTTTTAACAAAACAAGGCATTCTTTATCTTCCAGTAGAAGCTATCATAGGACGACCAACTTCCTTCTGAATTTATCTCATTATCTATCAGTTATTTATTTTATTCAGTTAACATTGAGTTATTTGCAGAAAGGAATAAAGTAACACCAAGTACTTCAACTGAAATTTTATTAGAAACCATTCCAGTACATTGAACGATGCAGAAGTGAAAAATCTCAAGTCTACAGAACCGTCTTCTGATTTAAACAAACTAAGTTTTTCTTATCCTTTATTATTTTCATTATTATTGTCTAACATTCATTAAAAGCAGTAGATAAACAAATATGTCAAAAACAAAAACATTCTTTCATAAAACCAGAAGCATTACATTGAGTTTATCTACTACATTTGTGGATATCAGCAGCTTGAAGTACTTTTCTTGTTGCAAAGTACTTCAGCAGAAACCTATCTAAAGACTATAAGGATTTCTAAACTGAGGATTTTCTTCCTAATCCTTATAACTTGGAAAAGGATGGTCTTCTTCGAAAAGAATCCAGCAAGCTTGGGTCTTGCCAGCACCAATGTATTGAAAAAAGATGTCTTCAAACATCTGCTTACAAAAGACTTCAAGTTGTCTTTGGAATTCCTCTGCTGATTCTGACTCTGGAGAAGACTCCGAGAGATCATCCACACCTATCATTTGAATTAATTTAGTAAATGAATGACTTAGTTTGTGAATGTGCAGGCATTTATATAGAGTTTCGAGGAAACTAAAGAGACGGTGATTCAGATATCATATCCCTGCATTTATTAGTTGCATTTATCGAGGGGGAACAATATCTGAGTCAGACTAAGATTTTCTTATCCTTTTTAGAAAACAGATAGAATGTCTGTCTTTTTGATAAAACAACAAGTCTATTGGTTTTAGCAGTAGACGTTACCATAAAACGACAAACTCTATTCTGTTTTTCTTTTAGCAACCGCCTTGGACAGCCCGCCATTTTTTTTAAAAAAAATTTTTTTTTTGAAATGAGTAGAGTAACTGACACACCTGTTTCTCTCTCTATATCAACCTTAAACATATCGACACGTGTCCCTATGTTTACTGACGGATGTACATTTTGTTTTTAACCGTTCATTTTCTTTCATTGCCCTTTACGGACTCAGATTATTTCCTTGCATCTACTGCTTTCTCGCATCTACTGCAAATATACCTCTAATCTCTTTCAAACTTAGAAATGGCCGCAGCTTATACTTTGAATGCTTATCAGGTGAATTTTGCATCTGTTCTCACCATTAAGGATGAGAACCTTGTTAAGATGTTCAAATCATTGGAAAAATCTAGACTTCACCAATTCTTGGAATCGCCTGCTATTATCTACAAGTATGCTCTTCTAGATTTCTATGCCAAAGCAGAAGTTGTCGAAGGAAAGACTATACACAAGGAGATGCATCAATCTCCATTGATGCTGCATTTCTCGGTTCTACCTTCTTTCTACCGATTTCTGGACCTTCCGAGCTTTCGGATATCACAAAGGAAGAAATGTCTACTGCTTTAACCATCTTTTCAGCTACTGGTGAAGAGCTCTCACGTTCCTGCTTCAAGAAGCTACTGAAAATTGAATACCAGGTACTCGCTGATATCGTGGCAAAAGCCTTGTTGGTTAAGGCTGGAACATTCGACAAACTGACCAAAGAAAAGGTTCAAGTGATGGTGGCCATCACTTCAGAAAAGAAAGTGGATTGGGGTCGCTTTCTGTTTCGAATTATGAAGGATATGATTCTAAGGAAAGGTACTGGATTTGCTGTGCAAATCAGTAAGATGTTGAAAGATGCTGGCTTTCCTGGCACAACAGAAGAGAATGGCTCTTCGGTCACCATGACTTATGCTGATAATGTGCTTGCCTTAAGGCCAAAGCCAACAGTTGGTGAATTTGTGGCCATAAAGAAGGAGATTGGGGAATCTCAGACTGAGGGGCAGAAGAAAATCAAAAGAAAAAGAGCTGTGGTTTTGTCTGATTCTGACAAAACTGGAATCTGAAGAATCAGCAGCACCCACTCAACAAGCTTCACTGCCTCCCACCCCATCCAAGAAGAAGCCTCGCACCACCATCCGCATCAAGAAAACAGCAGCTCTTGCTGAAATAGAGAATGTTCCTCTTCGACAAGTTTTTCCACCAGTTGTCCCATCCACCAAAGCTAAAGCCGTTGAATCAGGGCCTTCAACTGCTCCAAGTTTCAGACCAACTTTTGGTGTGGTCATTAGAGAATCTGCTACTGGTTCTTCTGCTTTTAAACCAATAGTCTCTGCTACTTCTGAAAAAGGGAAAGAAAAGATTACTGAGTTGTCTCAGTCACCGATGGCAACATCAACCATTCAAACAGCAATTGATCTTCATCTGGAAGAAATTGATAATTCAACTAGAGAAGACATGAAATTCTTCGACGATTGGCTCAAGGTAAGAGTCTACCATCCAATCAGTTTTTTGAAAACTACTGGTGTTTATACTCAAACTGTGGAAAATGAGAAAAAAGTTTTTGCTGCTGCCAACACACAAAATGTGATAGAAGCCATCAATCGCCGAAGCTACATTCTGGATAAAATCAAACAGCGGAAGATAGACACTATTCTAACAACGTTGAAGTCAAATTTTGACTCTACTGGTCCTACAGCTTTTCATGATCAGAATATCATTCAAATTTTGTCGGAGCAGCTGACAATTCTATCTGAGCAAATTGTTACTAAGGAAAAGGCTTTTTCTCAGCCTCCAAAATTCAGTGTCACCACTGTCCCCACCATTTTGAAGACTCAGTCAGTTGAGGAACCGGCCAAAGTTTCTTCTTAAGTCAAGGTCTCTAGTACTCCTGCACCTCAAGAAGTTCCTACTCAATCATCCTCTCTGATTTCTCTTCATGATCTGGCATCGGTTGATGAGGTGATCGAATCGATTGTGTAGACACAAGCAGCACATGATGACACAATGCCCGTTACTTCTACCTCTGCTGATCATCCTCCAGTCCAATCCATTCCAGAATCTGCAACTGCTACTGCCACTTCTACTGTTACGGCTACTGCTTCTTCATCTCTTCCAGAGCTTGAGCATTTTTCAGAAGCTCATCAAGCTGAAATGGCAACTTTGTTGCATACTTCACCGTCTACTGTTGAGCCACAAGCCATACCTGAACCTGCTGCTGATTTGCAGCAACCAGAAGAAAGGCCAACAGATCAATCTACTGCTTCAGAAGGACCTTCTGCTGAACCAGAACCAGCTGTTATCACTCAAGCAGAAGTTGCACACTCTACTGCTCTTATTATTCCTTCTCTGCAGTCTCCTGAGCGCATCGCCAGAATGGAAGACATTAAACAACGATTGCTTGCAAGAACCCCTTCACCAGTTGTGGAACCATTTGATTTAGAGTTTCAGATTGATAATCTACAAAAGGAGCTACAGAATCTTTCTGATATAGTCAAGCGGCTATCTCGTGAGAATGCCGTAGAAATCAGTGGTGCTCAGTTTTTCCGAGACCGTATGTCCAAGGAAATACATAAAACGGCGGAATCTGTGCATAAAATGAATGCTGAAACCATTGTTTTTCGACAAGCTATATCCAGAAGTTCCAGTCAGCTCATGATTGCTCAATCTGACATACTTACCCAGCTCACCGAGCATGATGGCCATTTTCGCTCAATCTCCACCACCATGGACCTAATGGATGCCAAGATCGTTTCTCAATCTCAATCTCTCACCGCTCTAAATGATCGAGTTTCTAATCAGGCTCCATATCTGGAGATGTTGACTAATGGCATTCACAACTTATCTGGGCGAATGGATGACTTAATTGCTAGGGTCATTGCCGATGATGCCAAAAAGGGGGAAGAAGATAGAACTGGAGATAGAACTGGAGCGAGTAGCAGCAGACCTCATTCTTCTGGAAGGGATCAAAATCCAGATAAAGCTACTTTCAGAGATATTGGAACAAATTAGTTTTATTTTCTTGTCTTAACTAATTTGTGCTTTACGTGATTTTTCTGGATAATAACTGTTTTTATCTGCTTCGTAATCTGTTTTATCTATTCATCTTAATGTCTAAGGAACATCTAGGTTTTGGCACCACCACAAAGGGGGAAATTGTTAGACTTAAATTTGTTGTGGAGATGCTAGTAAAACTGGAGATGCTAGTAAAAACTAGTAGATGCTGGCTTAGTACCAAACCAGTAGATGTAAAATAGCAGAAAACCAGAAGCACTTGTATCGAGCTAAAGACCAGTAGCAGCACTTGTCAAGTACTGCTTCTTAGCTAAAATCATAACTACAAGGGATACAAAACTCGAAATATACACTAACAAAATTTTGCGTATCTCAAAGTCTTTAAATATTACCGTTGATCTATTAACGTGATACTAGCATTTATTGCTTCATTAAATGCCATTAAATGTTGTACGAAAAAATTTAAGACGGTTTACCATTTTTAGTATGAACTGAGACTGATTGCTTTAATGTATTCTGCAGGGTCCATTTTCGGCAATAAAGCTGAACCACTGAAAAGTCAAAAGAGCCCGTTCAGATTTTAACGTTGGATAAAGTCTATATATATGGAGACGAAGCACTTTTCAAAAAAAAGAAGTGGAACGAATCTAAATCAAAGAATATCATTTGAGCATCGCTAGAACTTTCAGTCATTCCAAAAGCTCAACACTGAAAAAGCAGCACACGCTTTATTGCATACTCTTGATAATTGAGATCATATTGTGCAAGCTATTTTCGTTATATCTTTTCAAGCTATTCACTTCACTATTTCATTGATAGAAGAATTTGTAACTGGAAAAGAGTCTTTTCCATAACTTAAGATCATTCAAGAAGTTGAGTTGTAAAACTAAGAGTTTCGATAGGCGAAGGGTAAGTCCTGTTGAAGTGGGTGTGTACAACTGTTGTATTGTATTCATCAAAGTCTTTTAGTGATACCTTCTGGAAACAGAAGAAGGGGAGACGAAGATTCATCTTCGAACTTTCAGAAATAAACCTTGTGCCATCTACTGTTTTTCTGTTTCACTATTTTTCACCTACTAACCAACAGATCGTTTCCGCACATTATCTTGTGATCTGCTGGTCTTTAAACTTGAACAAGAATCTGCTAGTATCTTTAATAGGACTCTAGCACATCATTCCGAAAAATCGGTTAAGTTTGCCGTTGAGTTTATTCAACCCCCCTTTCTAAACTCAAGCCGATCCTCAACACATAATTTTAAATAATTTTAAGTTTATTAACCCAAAATCAATTCCCATAACTGATAATACCTTTCCATCGAAACCTAACATCCCAAATAATACATTTTCTTACTTCTAATGATTATCGCAGTCTTCGAATCATTAATCCTTACGTGTAATTCTCAAAATTAATTCAACTAGTAACCACGAATCATCAGTGTTTTCTCATAAACCTACATGTCCCATAAAGCATTCATAATTTTCATGATTAACTTATGACCCAAGAAGTATAACATCAATATTAAAACCCAAACATTAATATAGTCAAATCAATTTCAACCTTTCCTAAGGTCCATTAATCAAATTCTTAATCATGTCCAATTCCACCACAAAGCCAACATGCATGAAAATCATATAGTCCTTATTTCATATCGTAACATTCGTAAAAATTCTAAATCATATAATCTTTTACCATTGAAAATCATGCAATGATGCAGATTTAATCATAAAAATCATTTATCATGCGAGCTTAAACATAAATACCGTCCATGTTTTTAAATCATGCAGCATATACTTAATCCATTTTTGAACAATTTTAAGCATATAAAACATATATTCTCATAAAGCTATGAAACATGTGACGTAAACATATAATTCATGTACTCATGAAGGTGTCATCCTAAAATTCATATAAAGCATATAAACTTACAAATTTGGGACTTGACGACTGAGCTTCCCGACACTGATGGTGGCATAACCCTTTACATGAACATTGCTCTGACACCAACTGAAACTTCCACTACTCGTTTTCTTAAAAAGTACTAGAATTTTTTTTTACACTTCTCACAATTTCGGCCGAATTACATATAAATATTTATAAAATATTTTGCACCATTTTTAAATTAAAACAACCAACTAACAGTTAAAAATCCAAAAAACATAGTTTGAATCATAAAATCGTCAATCGTTTTCAATTCCTAAAATAGCAAAATTGCTAAAACTAACAACCTCTTAAAACCACTCATACTCATAATAAAAGTCGTAAAAATATCTTTAATATAATCCTAAAAAAAATCATAAATGATAACTAGTGCGAAAAACTAGCTCTGGTCCTCGGGTTATGTGCACATTCAGTCCAGCAAATTCAACCATCAAGACCTATCATAATCACCTGCATCAATCACACCTAGTGAGTCTAAAGACTCAACACACCATAATCTTGATAACAAGTAATACATATACAGAACACATGCAAGAGTAAAAATACTTGTACGTAAAATAACATTTTCATGAAGATGCATAAACTTTAAACGATAACATTTTCATAAACATTTTCATATTCATCATATTCATATTCATATTAATCATAAACATATTTGTATCCATCATATTCATATACGTATTCATTTTCGTTGAATTCATATCGTTAATTGTGACTTTCGTATTCGTATTTGGGCAATGGATCCATCTACATGTGACCACAGCACTGGATGGCGGTAATATCAGTGACACCCTCACCAGTCAACTGAGCCTTGGCCTACGTATTAACATATCGTGGGGCTCCCTCTAGGGCCTTCTGCCATAAACGGGCTCCCTCTAGGGTATTTTATCTCACGATATCTCCAATCATATCATCGTATTAGTTATAATTACTTCACTTCTTTCAACATTTCGTATTTTCATCTCTTATAAAAATTAAACATGCATATAATGTTTTTCTTTTAAACCAAGCATGCAACATGTCTTTTAACGTTGTCGTTTACCATAAAATTTCCATAAACATGCAACATAATCATATCAACATATAAAATAACATTTAGGAAACTGCCATGACATTTACTAATTTTCGGGTGTAAAATTATCGTTTTACCCCTAAATGTAAAATTTCACGTTTTTGACTTTTTCTTAATTTCATTGACTCTAGACCATCCCAAATAATTATTTAAGTTTACTTTAATTTTTTTGTATTTTTATTTAGCATAAATCGATAATTTTAATTTTTTCTTTAATTATAACATATTAATGCGTTTTAATCTCAAATTAAATCAAACTTTAATATAAAATTCTCAAATTAAAAACTTAGACTTATAATAATTACTTGGCCCTCAAGAACCACGACTCGACCCCCGTTGAGCCATGTTTTCGAATTTAGTTCAAAGGAGACCCTAATTCTCGAACCATGTTAAGACCGTTCGAGCCATGTTTGATTTTCACCGAGCCAAGCCCGAACCACCCTGAGCCGATCCCCCTGACCAGCCCCTCTAGGAACCGTCCTGGACCCTTAGAACCCTTAGGACTCGAACCCAATCCCCACCGATGCCACAAAACCAGAACACATGCCATGGCCGAGAACCTACATGCACTAGGACTCTTCGATATGTGCCTAGGACTCTAGCCACTGGACAAGCCCCTTAACCATACCCTTGTGCCCCTCTAAGGACCCTACTGACTCACCCTAACCCAGCGCAAAGCCCCCTGGCCGAGCCCCTTATCCCTGTGCGGCTGCTGCTCATTCATAACTCTCTCGGGTGGGGTCCTAGCTTGCTAGGACTCCTCTCCAGCCACTTGTCTCGAGTACTAGCGTGCTAGGACACCTTCCCTGACCCAAGCACGTCCCTAGCCCAGCCCTGGTTGCAACCGAACCAAGCCATGCACCATACACCCTTGAACCCGATCCCTTGACACCAAATATCAGTTTTCGGTTTCTAGCTTGTGCTGGCTTCGTGTGCAGCTTGTTGTGCATGTTCTAGGACCCTTAAAATCGTGTAAAACAACCTTTCATCATACCCTAATCATGACAGCCCCTTCATGAACATATTAAACATGTTTAGGAACCAAAAATCATGCTTTAAAATTCACCCTTGATGCAAAAACGAAAATATTCAATGGTGCGACTAGTTTTTCATGCAAAACATAATTAAACAAATACTATGGTGTGATGGATAAGTAAAGGGAAGAGTATGACGTGCCTTTACGTCATTAACACACGAATTATCGTTGACGAATCGAAGAACGGCGACGAACGATGACGAACGATCTCGGCTTGAAATTACTTGACAATTTTCGAATCTTTCTTGTAATTCTTTGTGTGTGCCGTGTGATAAGAGAGAAAATAAGAGTTTGAGGGGTGTAGAGGAGTGAGGCGTGTGATGTGTGTGAGTTATGGGGTGGGTTTGGTTTTAAATAATAATTAAAACACTAATTATAGCTTAGGCCCATTAACTATGTTAGTTAGGCCCAATAAGCCCATTAGTGCTTTTAAAAATTATTTTATTTAATAAAATTTGTGAAATTATTAGCCGAGTTTTCAAAACGTTCGTATTTTTTATGGAAATCCTATCGCGATAAAAATTACGTCATGAAGTATAAAATAACCTCAAAACTCTTTATTTTCAAAAAAATAAAATAAAAAGCATCACCCTTATTTTAAAAATAATTAACTAATAAAAATATTTTCAATTTTTCAACCCACGGTCTCTATTCCTCGATCGCAAGTCGAATAACATTTTCAAATATATTTTAATGCAACCATGTAGAAAACTATTTATTAAACATGTCAACATGCACAACATAATTAATTTATGCAATTAAAACAATTAATTGAAATTCACAAGGAATTTAATAATCTTGAATGCATGTTGTTCACGTGGACTTTCGAATTTTTGGGACGTTACACAATGTCCACAATATTGATGAAAATCTTAGGATAAAATTCTTCTCACAATTGAGGTCAAATTGAGCAACAAGTGAAAGTGGTACCAATTAAATTATAGTTACTTGATAAAAAAATATAAAATTTTACCACAATTCAGAAAAATCAAGTATAAATAACATTTGTTTTATGTAGAAGAATCAAATTCGTTGGCAAGATTGTCAAAGATGGAGTGCAAGATGTAATAAAGACTCGTGCCGTTGATGATGAAAAAATTGCACCAATTATATGAAGAATAATATTTTATTTTCTTTTGTCTCCCCAAATTGGCCTATAAATATGAGTGTATTGTGATGAAGGAATAATCTCTCATTTTATGAACAAAACTTTGACTTCATAATTTTTCTCTCTTTATTTCTTTACTTTAATAAAATTATCATGTTTAGTATTTATTTCAAGTTCTTCATTTTCATCATGAGTAGCTAATCTCTAAAGTCGAGATGAAAAGGTAACACTATCGGTATGATAATAAAGTAATAATATTTAGTTATTTAATCTTTATTTATTATTTATGTTATATTTAGTTTCTTTTATTTAAGTATTTTTATACCCTACTTATAAGTGAGAGTTTTTGATATATTGATACTATATATTATACCAAATTTTTGGTACCATTTAAATATTAGTTTGGTATTACCAACAATATAAAGTGGTTATTTTGGTTTAATATATTTGAATATTATCATAATATTGAATTCTTGGTACAATTTAAATGTTAGTTTGGTATTATCAACCATTTAAAGTGTTTACCTTGATTTGATGTTTACAGATATATAGCTCAATAAATACTTGACAACTTTTATAAGTTTTTGTGTATATAATATATTAATAAGAGAATAATATATAAAAATAATATAAATAATGATTATTTAAATTATTGAAACCATTTTATTAAGTGGATTCTAATTATGTTCATTTATTTCAACTTTATTTAAATACCAAGAGTGGATCATTTCATCTGGACTATCTAATTTAAACATATAAAAATCATCATCTAAGGATAAAATAATTAAAAAAGCAAAAAAATACATTATAGTGAACTTGTAATTACCTTAACTTTCATGTTGATACGACATTCAGACTCACTGAATTATACTTGAAATGTCCACTACTCGTTTTGCTTAAAAAGTACTATAATTTTTTTTAAAAAAAAAACCTTACTAGTTGATCGGCCGAACCCTTACACAAAATATATAAAATATTTTTGAACCATTTTAAAATTAAACTACCAACTAATATTTGAAAATCAAGGGAAATAGTCCAAGCATAAAATCATCCAATTTTTACCAAACCTAAAAAGCAATAATTTGAAAAGTATAGCCCATCCTATCACCTCTCAAAAACATCTCAAGCATAAATAAAAAGTCATAAAATCTTTAACATAAATCATAAACGTAAATCATAAGTGCGGAAAAATAGAAACGATGGTCCTCGGGTGATGTACACCGTCAGTCCAGCAAAGTCAACCATCAAGATATCCATCAAACTCACATGCATCAATCACACCTAGTGAGTTTTAGACTCAGCACATCATAATCTTTATAACAAGTAATAGATATACAGCTCACATGCAACAGTGAAAATACTTTTACGTAAAATATCATTTCATGAACATGCATACTTAAACATCTACATTTTCATTTTTATCCTTTCATATCATATATCATTTCATCATGAGCATATATACATTTTTCCTTTTATTGAAGTCGGATCGTTAATCACAACTTTCCTTTCCTCATAAGGTCGATTGATTCATCTATATGTAACCACAGTACTGGGTGGCGGGGACATCGGCGACACTCTTACCCGTCAACTGAGCCTTGACCTATCCTCATCATATGGAAATATGATTGTCGGGCTCCCTCTGGGGCCTTCTCCCACGAATGGGCTCTCTCTGGGGCCTTCTCCCGTAAATAGGCTCCCTCTGGGCCTCTTCCCTCACGATATCCCCAATCATATCATCATAATAGTCACATTTACTTCACATCCTCCAATGTTTTCATCACTTTAAAAAAATCATGCATTTAATATCATTTTTCTTTTAAGAACAAGCATGCAACATATCATTTAACGTTATCGTTTCATCATAAAATTCATAAATAATCATAATATTCCATAAAAATTTAAAATAAACATTTTGACGTATAAAACAGCATTCAGGGCACTGCCATGACGATTACTGATTTTCAGGTGTAAAATTACCATTTTACCCCTAGACGTAAAAATCCTCGAATTTGACATTTTCTTAATTATTTTGACTCTAACATGTCCAAAATAATTATTTAAGCTTAAAATAATTTTTCCATAATTTTATTTAGCTTAATAATAGACTTTTTAATTATTCGTTTTTTAAAGCGTTTTAATCCCGAATAATTTCAAACTTTAATATAAAATTCTTAAATTAAAAACTTAGACTTTTTATATTATTTTAGCCCTTCTGAACCACGACTCGACCCCTGTGAGCCATGTTTCGAATTTATTTTCAAAAAGAAAACCTTAAGTCCCTCGAACTAAGCCCTTCGAGCCACCTTTATGTTTTTCTTGAGCCAAGCTCGAGCCTGAGCCATCATCTAGCCAGCCCTCCCTTGAACCCTACTGGACCCTAAGAACCCAAGGAACCTGGCCCTAGCTCGAACAGCAAGCCACAACACCAGCTGTAGCTCACAGCCGAGACTCCCCCCATGACAAGGACTCCTCAAACTCATGCCTAGGACCTAGCCATCGAACCAGCCCCTGAACCAGCCTCTTGTGCAGCCACCTAGGACCCTAAGGACTCACCCTAGCCCGAGCCTTTCCTCCCATGCACGGATACACCATGCGTGCAGCACTTGTGCTCTCGGGTTGGAGTCCTAGCTTGCTAGGACCCCTCCCTAGCCCTCTTGACTCGAGTCCTAGCGTGGCTAGGACTCTCTCCATGACTCATACATGACCCTAGCCCAGCTTTATTCCAGCCAAGACCCAAGCCAAGGAACCATGCCCAAAACCAAGCCCCTCGATCACCAAACATAAATTTCGGTTTCTAGATTTTCTTTTGTACGTGTGCAGCATGTTTTGTGTGACTTAGGACTCTTTCTAACATGTAGAAACCACCCTTAAACTATTCCTAATCATGTCAGCCCCTTAGGATCATGCTAAACATAATTTTGGATCAACACACATGATTTAAAAACCATCCTTAATACAAAAACGAAAATATAACCAAGTGTGATATACTTAATTTAATTGTGATGATGATAGTCAAAACCAGTAGATCGCGTTAGTAAACCAGAAGATAGTATAAAAGCAGAAGTTCTCGTATCGCCTTAACAAAGCAGTACTCTTCGAGTAGTTATCGGCTTAGAAAAACAGAAGCAGAACTTGACTTTTGTTGAATCAGAACCTATCGATCTTACATTAAATGTTACCGTTACTCTACCAAGTACAAGTATTAAATGCATCATTAATGCTGTACAAAGTCATTTAATACGTTTTACCAAATATGGTATGAAACAAAACTGATTGTTCTGAAGCTCTTTGCAGGAATCTTTTTAGGTAATAAAGCTGATTCTATCAGAAGTCAAAGAAGCCGTTTTGTTTATAGACTTTGGATTCAAGACTTCTATAAATACACAATATCAACGACGTTTATAGGTGACCCCAACACCGAAACAACGATTACACTCTCTAACATACGAACGTTGATTTGAGCACGCAGAACTATTTATCGTCTTCAAAGCTCAATATACAGAAAAGCAGCACACGCTTCACATTAGTTATCTGATTTTTTTGAGATCATATTGTGCTGGCTGTTTCTTATTCTCTCTACAATCATATTCAAGTTATTATATCTTTGAGAAGAGTTTTTTAACTGGAAAAGAGTCTTTTCCAGAACTTTGCTGTATTCATCTTATTGTGTTGAGAAACTAAGAGTTTCAGTGGGCAAATGATAAGTACTGCTGAAGTGGGTGTGTACAGGTGTTGTACTGTAAAAACCAAAGTCTTTTAGTGATACCTTCTGAAAACAGAAAAAGGGGAGACGTAGAAGATTTTATCTTCGAACTTCCATAAACAACCATTGTCTACTGCCTACAGTTTTATTGTGTTTCACCGTACTCCATCGGATCGTTTCCGCACTATTTATTGTGATATACTGGAATTACTCTTGAACAAGATTAGCTATAATCTCTAACAGGATTCTAGCACCCTTTGCAAAAACGATCGTCAAAGGAACGAGTTTATTCACCCCCCTTTAAACTCTATATCGATCCCCAACAAGTGGTATCAGAGCATATTTTTCTTGTTCTATATTTACAACAGATATGACACACTTCAGCAAGGTTCTTATGTTCTCAAAAGAAGACTTTGATGACTGGAAGATCTGGATGCAAGCTCATCTTGCAGCTCAAGACGATGACATGTGGTTTGTCATCACAGACGGTCCTTTGAAAATCTTAAAATATAACACTGCTATTGTTGTTACTGAGGGAGCACCTCAGATGGTGGAGAAGCACAGAAGTGAATGGACTGGCGAAGATAAAAAGAAAGCCAATCTTGATAATGTTGCGAAGGATATTCTTTACAAAACCCTCGATAAAAATACCTTCAACAAAATCAAAATGTGTTCTACTGCTAAAGAGATTTGGGAAAAACTCATCCAAATCTATGAAGAAAATGAGCAGACAAAGTAGAATAAATTGTCTGTAGAAATGCAGAAATTTGAGAATCTCAAAATGAAAGCTGGAGAAACTCTGAATGAGTTTGATGAACAATTCAGCAGCCTGGTTAATGAACTAACAGCTCTTGGGAAAGAGTATGGCAACAGAGAAATAGCACTCAAGGTGATGAGAGCTTTACCCAGAGAATGAGACTTTAAAACAATGGCTATGAGAGTCTCTAAAGATCTAAACAATTTGGAGCTACATGACTTGTTCGCTGACTTAAAAGCCTATGAGTTCGAACTGGAAGTGAGAAGCGGAGAAGAGCCCTCAACAAATCTACCGACTAAGGCTCTTGCTGCTAGTACTACTGCTGCTGCTGCTGTTGCTGTAGTTGTTCCGCAAGCATTACCTGCTACAATCATTGAGAGCACTTCCGAAAAGACTGCTGAAAATATCAGCAACGATGATATGTCTCTCTTTGTGAAGAAATTCTCCAGATTCATGAAGAAGAATCACCGAGCCTACCAAAGCCCTAACCGGAACTTCAAGAAAGGATTCACCACCTGGTGACATGGCGTGATTTAACTGTGGAAAGATCGGTCACTTTATTGCTGATTGTCCAAAGCCCAAGAAGGATGACCAGAAGAAAAAGGAATACAAGAGGAATGACAAGAAATTCAGAAGAGACCGCAAAGCAATGATTGTTGAGGAAAGCAAATCTAAATGGGCGGATTCTAGCTCTGAGTCTTCTGACTCAGAAAGTCATTGCAGCGAAAGTGATGCAGAAGATATCAAATGTCTCATGGCAGATATTGAACCAACCTCGACATCTGGAGAGGTACTTGACTTTGACTCTGACGAATTTACACGAACTGATTTAATTAAAGCACTGCATGACATGGTGGAAGAGTACTCAAGACTTTCTCAATCATTCGAGGAAGTTAAGATTGAAAATCAAGACTTAAAAGATCAAGTCAGTAAGTTCACTTACTTGCACGAGAACAACTGCAATGATTTAAAAGTTGAGATGAGTAAGTTAAGAACTGAGAATGAAAGAGTGAATGCAAATTACCAAACAATGAGGTCTAAAAACCAGAAGCTATCTATTTTGGTAATTGCATGGAACAAGTCTTCTGTTTCCTTAGAGAAGATGCAAGAATTGCAAAAGCAATCTGTTGACAGGAGCGGTCTCGGATTCAGCAATAATGAAAGAACTTCTGAAACAAGTACTAAGCCAGAGCTGGATAAAGGCAAAGAGAAATTCATTCACTTTGTCAAATCCAGTGTGGTATATGAACCTGAAGCACCAATTGTTCGAGTTGAAAAGACTGTAGATCAGACAAACAGAAGGAAGCATTATGGTCTAGGTTATGTTGAACCTAAGGGAAGAGTTCACCAGAGTTCTGGATCCAGCAAAGGATTCAACTCAAGAGAACAACCCCCTATGAAGGCTAAAAACTACCAGCACTATAATTTTAGACCTGTTCAGAAGAGATACAGACCAGACAACAAAAACAGAAGGGAAGAACAACATTCTAAGATGCATTCTGTTAGAAATAGCAGACCTTCTGTTGCACACACCGCTTTGGATACCTAAAGTACAAGGTCACCTAGAATTGTACAAATGTGGGTCCCTAAAGAACTGATAAGGATTGGACCCAAATAGATTGGGTACCAGATACTAAAATTTGTGTTTGCAGGAACAGGAGAGGAAAGGAAAAATCAGCAGCTCCACATAGTATTTGGACAGTGGATGTTCCAGACACATGACTGGACAGAAAAATCTACTATCAGAAGTAATGAGTTGTACTGGACCAAAGATAACATTTGGGAATAACTCAAAAGGTAAAACCGTGGGTAAAAGTAAGATTATCCATGGTAACATTATTATCAATGATGTACTATTGGTTGAAAATCTTTGTTACAACTTGATTAGCATCAGTCAACTGTGTGATAATGGTAACTCTGTGGCTTTTCGGAACCACACATGCACAGTTAAAAATGTTGATGAGTCTACTGTATTAACTGGAAAAAGAGAAGGCAACACATACAAAGTTTCATGGAATATAGATCATATTAATGTTCCTACGTGTTTAGTTGCTTCTCTTAGTGATAAACATTGGATATGGCATAAGAGATTGAATCATATGAATTTCAAGTCAATCAATAATCTCAAAAAGCAGAACATAGTTGATGGTTTGCCTGATATAAACTTCGTTGAGAATCATGTCTGTTCTGCATGTCAACTTGGTAAGGAAGTCAGATCTATCTTCAAGAATAAAAATAGTAAATCAACTTCAAGGTGTTTGGAATTATTGCATATGGACTTATTTGGTCCAATCCCTATCATGAGCTTAGGGGAATGAAATATACAGTTGTTGTTGTTGATGAATTTTCTAGATTTACTTGGGTAATATTTCTTGCTGGAAAAGATCAAACCAGTAGTCTCCTGGTCAAGCTTATGAAAAAGATTCAAAATGAAAAATTATTTCTGTCATTAAAACCAGAAGTGATCGGGGAACTGAGTTTACTAACAAAATTCTTGAGTTATACTTGGATGAACAAGGCATTCATCATGAATATTCAGCTGTTAGAATGCCACAACAGAATGGAGTAGCTGAGAGGAGAAACAAAACTCTTAAAGAAGCCGCTAGAACAATGCTAGCACATGCATACATCTCTCAGCTCTTCTGGGCAGAAGCAATCAACACAGCATGCTACACATAGAATAGAACAATGATCAACAAAAGGCACAATCAGACTCCGTATGAGATATGGAAAGGGAGTAAGCCTAACGTATCTTATTTTCATGTATTTGGTTGCAAATGTTTTGTTCACAATAACGGTAAAAATTATTTGTCTGCATTTGATTCCAAATCAGATGCTGGACTATTTCTTGGATATTCAGCAGTAAGCAAAGCTTTTAGAATTTTTAATAATAGAACTCTTAATGTTGAAGAATCTATTCATGTTGTCTTTGATGAAGATAGCAGTGCTCCTGGAATTTCTAACATGTCAAATCTAAGTAACAGGTTAGACATGATTCATCTGGAATTGGATAGTGAAGATGATGCAGAAGCTAGTGTTAAAGATGCTCAAAATCCAGAACCAGACATTCCTGGTAGAACCAATTGCTCAGACACAGGATTTACCAGAACCAAAAGTGAACATTCCAGAACCTGATACTGCTTTAGCTGAGCCTTATTTGAATATTTCTGTAGAGCCCAAAAATTCAGTACACGTAAAACCCATACATCTATTAAATTGTCAAATTGTTTATTTATGTTTAAATGGATTTTTGGCGATGCATGATTTATTCAAATGCATTATTTTAAATTATTTATGTTTATGTAATGCACGTTAAAATATTTTCTTGAGTTTCATGTTTCAGACGATTGTTCGTTGCGGGATCGAGGAAAAGAGACCGGCGACGAGTTTGGCAATTTTAAAACATGATATTTTATTTTAAGTTAAGAATGGGGTATTTTAAATAATTTATTAAGTTTTTACCATTTTAAAGCCTAAATTATCTATTTAGCTATTGTATGATTTATAAACTTTTAAAAGTTATGACACTTGTGCAAGTTATTTTAATTTAGAGATTTTATTTAAATTAGCTTGTTAATTATTAATTAAGAAAATTTTCCTCCTAATTAACACTAATAACATGAACACACACTTTTACACACAATAATAATCAGCTAACACACACACACACTTCATTATTCAGATTTTTTATATTTTTGAAAGAGAAACCTAAGGTTCTTGGTCTAGAGAGCAGCCGCCCTCTTCCTCTGAATTTTCAGCAAGTTTTCGTCACTTTCGTTGTAAGAAAATCGTGCCACGTTCGTCCCGAATTATCTCTCGCATCCTTTCCGCTTCGGTGTTGCCGTTCGGTAACGTTAAAGATTTAAAGACATGTATATTTTATTTTTACTGCGTTGATCTCGTCATATTATGCATTGTGTTGTTCATTATGCGTAAAAATCCATGTGTGATGTGCAAAGTTTGAGCAGAAAATTGTTGGATCGATTTTTGAAACGTTTTTAGATCTAAAACTCGTAATTTACTGTCATTTGAATTACTGCGATTTTTTGGTCGAGTTTATGGAAAAAATTTCAACATATGAAACGTAGAACTTTTTGATACCTTCGATTTGACAGTCTATTCAAAATATTTGAATAAGAAATAAGTGAGTTATGATCGTTTTAGTGGGACTGCTCAAACTGCGACTTTTATGAAAATGTGTTCTTGACATGTTCTTGAAGTTATTTGTTGCAGGCTTCGTTGGGCATCGCCGGGCTTGTGCTACTGCATTTAGACATGATGTGGGATGTGTTTAAGTACTATTTGAGATTTCGTTTCAAGTCGGGGATGGCTTGGGAGACAATAGAAGTCGTAGGAAGATAATGATGTCGAGTTTTTGAATTGTGTCGTCGTTCGGTAACGTTAAAGATTTAAAGACATGTATATTCTATTTTTCCTGCTGTCGATCTCGTCATATTATGCATTGTGTTGTTCATTATGCGTAAAAATCCATGTGTGATGTGCAAAGTTTGAGCAGAAAATTGTTGGATAGATTTTTGAAACGTTTTTAGATCTAAAACTCGTAATTTACTGTCATTGAATTACTACGATTTTTTGGTCGAGTTTATGGAAAAACTTTCAACATATGAAACGTAGAACTTTTTGATACCTTCGATTTGACAGTATATTCAAAATATTTGAATAAGAAATGAGTGAGTTATGATCGTTTTAGAGGGACTGCTCAAACTGCGACTTTTATGAAAATGTGTTCTTGACATGTTCTTGAAGTTATTTGTTGCAGGCTTCGTTGGGCATCGCCGGGCTTGTGCTACTGCATTTAGACATGATGTGGGATGTGTTTAAGTACTATTTAAGATTTCGTTTCAAGTTGGGGATGGCTTGGGAGACAATAGAAGTCGTAGGAAGATATTGGTGTCGAGATTTGGAATTGTGTCGTTTTGTTGTTGATTGTCGACGTTGGGGTTGTCGGATTGTTGGCACGGGTTGGAGTCAATACCGTAGCGTCCTGAGATGGGTCTCGAAGTATCGATTCTTAGTCCATTCAATTGAGTGGGGGAATTAAGCACAATATAAGAATTTCCGCAGGTTTGTTTTCACCCGAGGCTAGCCGGACCCTTACACGGACCCAGGCACGGGGTCAGTGCCCTTGTTTCTTCCGAAGTGCCATTTTCCAGTGCCTACATGGACCGCTAGACGGACCCTAGCACGGGGTCCATGTCCTTGCTTATTTTGGGTGTATTTTTACCAAGCCTACACGGACCCATGCACGGGGTCCGTGTACCTTCATTTTGGGAATAATTTTAATTTCACATTAATATTTGATTTGGGGTTCAAGACCACGATTAATACGATAATTAAACGAGGTCAAGTCCCGAGCGAACTAGAATGTCATAAGCTACTTATTCACTTCGGTGGGGAGCTCGAGTACCTACGTCTAAGTTATGCAAGTTAAGTATTTTAAACTCACGTTAGTATGTGCAGCAGTGGCCCAAGCGAGATCCAACGAATCCTTCAACACCAAGTAAGTATGTTCGACGTGCAAAGAAAATACTTTTAAGTTTTTGAGGTATGCTTAATGTCTTGTGACCAAATTATGTATGGGATTGGAAAGCGGTAAGTATGACCAGGGACCAATCCACCCCGTTAAATTATGAACGGGTTTAGATCAGGATTGGAAAGAGGTAAAGTATGACCAGAGACCAATCCACCCGTTAAATTATGAACGGGGATCTCATGTATGTGGCAGTGGATCTTCCCTGTCAGCTCAGTACTGTGGTTTAGTCTGATCAGGCGTATTTATGTATGGGTCACTTGCTTCTCACCTGTGCTATCAATAAGAAGGAGCCATTTCCGTGGTAAAATTGCATGTCTTACGCAAGAAAGATTAAAAGCAAGCAATCGATATTTCACGATCAAGGGTGTAATGAACCTCTTTGGTTAACACCAAAAATGGGATAAATCGATCATCTTTTGATAATACATATAATCTTCCAAACAATACTGCCCTCTTTTCCTCCACATCGTTATTTCCTCCATCGATAGAAACTTATGTATGTGCAAGTATGCAAGCATGTTTAAGAAAAATTTTATGTTGATGGCACGTCTATGTTATGTATGTATGTGTTTGCACAATATTTGATATTTGCGGGCGTTCCAGGTGCGAAGATGCACCGATTTATGTGAAAATGATAAAATCTAACTTTTAAATATTCAAGCGACGTGAATTCTAAATTCGACCGTCAGTTCTAGTCTACTAAAACAAATGCAATGCCAAAATAAAGAAAACTATTGGAAATTGATGCAAATAAACCCCTGACATGATTTTGAATTTACAAAACTATATGAATTCATCAAAGACATGAAAAATATAATAACTTGTTGCTGAAATCTAAAATAAGAAGACATAAAATGCTAGAAATGTACTGGAAAGCTTGAAAACTAATTCTTGAAGATTGGAAATTCTGCAGAGAGCTTTTTGCATATTTGTATGTGTTGAGTTGTGTGTAGACTCCTGTCTGTGTCTCCGCCGATGTCTTTTTCTTCCCAGTGATGTGTCGTTTCTCTCTACTCCCCCATGATCCACATTCTCCCAATTTTCATGCCACGATTTCTATCTATCCTCCTACGTTCTCCTCCCTTTTCCGCGCTCTGTGACCAGTTTTGAATCGATAAAAATCAATCCGATACACTTGACGGGCCTATGGAATTTAATTGAGGCCTCCCTAATTTCATTTAAGGTTTTACAATTAAATTGGATTTCAGAATTAAATTGGGCTTTCATAATTTAAATATTTTAACCCAAACAATTGCCCCCCGCAAGCAATGGGCCAAAATGCTTGTTGGAAGCCCAGTCTGACCCATTTATTTACAGTGGCCTGTAAGCCTTTGTCTTGTGAAGTGGGCTCCCAACATTGGGCTGATCGCCCAAGACCAATTCTTTGTTGGACTCTTTCATTGCTTCTTGTATTTCCCTCCTCTAGATTCAAATCCAAAAACCTTCGGCCCTCTTTTTTTTCTTCCCCTTCAGCGCTCCCGCTCCACGCTCCCTGCTCTTCGTTCTCAGCTGTCATTGGAAGGTCGGTTTCTTTGTGTCTGCTTGCATCGCCGTCGTATCCCCTACACTGTGGTCGCTGAAGGTTCAACAATGGTTCAAGACTCTTCTCCGGCGTGTCCCTCTGAACCGAGCACTGCGGGCGCCTTGCCTGTCTCAACCGCCGTTTCAGCTTCACTGCTCGTCGCGTTCGCTGGCTCCGCTACCGGCCCCAATCCGTTCCTTGCTGTCTCTGGGTCATCGATGGGCTCTCAAATGGGTGCTAGAAAATTTCCCTCGGCACAGGTGAACTCCCCACTCGGCTCGGGTCGTCCCTTGGCAGCCTCTATATCAACTTTAGACACTCCTCTTGGCGTCTCTGTTCATCCCACGCAACTCATGCCCATGCCGACTTTCCGAGTTGCTGCGCCTGCTCCCGTGGATTTCTCGGGGCGGCCGATTTCACTCTCCCTCGGACATGGGTATTTTCCTCTTCTCTTTTCTTGAATTGTTACTCAGTGTTTCTTCGCTCCCCGAAAGTTGTCGATTCTCCTTGATTGAATTGAAGTTTCCTTTTTCGCTTTGTATGACTTTGTATCCGAGAAACCAAAGGATGGGCGATTAGTTTATCTGTGTAGTTGGGCTAACTCTTTTGACGCCGGGTTTTTGTGGAGAATTACGGATTTGGTATTATTAGGCCATTCATTAGCCTTTGCTTTGTAGGTGCGGTAGAGTGGCCATTGTTTAGCCCTGTAGTATACATCAGTAGCAATTGGTTTTCTGAATATTTCTTGCGTAGATGCAGTGGTTTTCTTGTACACATCGATATGTCTATTTCTAGCAGGTGATCATGGGTCAAAGATTGGCCATGAGTTGGCCTCGGTTCTTCGGTACATTTGATATTCATGCCTTGATGTTTATTTTTGGAGCTTCCCGAACCACATGTATCTTTTAACTTTTATGTGATCTCTTGTGCTCTTACATGCTGCATCCACTCAAGACGATTCCCTCGTCCCTAACATTATGAATTGCACTTCAGTCAAGCCCCTTTCCCGCATTCACGTATATGCATTTTCACTTCAGTTGGACCCCTTTTCCGCATATATATATATATGCATTTGCACTTCAGTCGGACCCCTTTCCCAGCATACACGTTTACTTACTGTTCTTGTATGCGGTGACTCCGCTTTTGATTTGTTGACTGTTGGTTTGGTGTTGTGGTTGTTGGGTGATGGATGTGGAATGAAGGTGGGTTTGTATGTGATGTTGTGGATTGGATGTTGGGAAGGAGATTATATTCGTTCTTAATCAACTTAACCCAACTCATTTCAATAGCTTCAATCAAAACCATATGTTGGCCTAAAACTCCCTGCTCGAGATTATTTCCTCCCCTGATCCCTGATTGAAACAAACTGAATTCAATATGATAAAAGTGGCCTCCTGGCCAACTTGAATTGATCGTTTATATTTTTTGAATCATAACCAACAAATACTTACATTAGTGGCCCTAAGGCCTATTTCAACTAAACTCTTGCAACATGAAGCTAAAACATATAAAAATGGCTGGTTAGCCTATTTTTCTTCAAAAGTCAACTTTTGGGTCCTCTTGGGGTTCTCATAACGCCCTTGTTCTCTTCTGTTCTTCCTTTATTACTCGTTATCCGCTCGGTGAGCTCAACTCCCCGCTCAGTGTGTTTCTTTCCTGCCGTATTCTAAGTGGCCTCAAGGCCTACTTCATGGGTCTGTCACTGCACATGCAAACAAACAATTTATATAATGGCGGTACGGTCTACTTCACCATGATTTCTCGTACCATAATAATATTGGAAATATCGACCGAAGTCATATATAGTAAGTGGCCATAAGGCCGACTCCCTAGTGAAACAAAGGACCTTCAAAATAAAGAAACTGGCTTACTGTCCCACTTTCTCCGATCAATTTTATTGTTGAATCATAAACAAAAAATATTTATTTCAGTGGCCCTAAGGCCTACCTCAAATGACATCTTGAAATAAGGAACTAAATATATACAAAAGTGGCCCCGAAGGACAACTCCCCACTAAAGAAGGCCAACTCCCCACTGAATATCAGCCTTCGTGTTTGCTTCACTCGCTAGCTTTTTCCATTTCCTCACTCATACTTGGAAAATAAGGCTTGAGATACTTGCCATTTATGCATCTTTTGTGTGGATGGCCATCTAGACTTGATAGCCAATATTCATTTCCGTCTAACACCTTATGTACTTTGAATGGTCCCTCCCAATTGGGAGACCACTTGCCCAGCTCCCTATCCTTTGTTCCTAAAGGCAATATAGCCTTCCACACTATTTCCCCTTCATGGAAGCTTTTCTTGTTAGCCCTTTTGTTGTAGATTCTTGCAACTTTCTGTTTCTGTAACAGCATAGCATTGTACGCTTGGATTCTCAGCTCATCCAGTTCTTCTAACTCCATGATCATTGCTTCATTATAATGTTCCAGGGAAAGTTCATTTTGCCTTGCCACTCGCATTGATGGCACCATAATCTCCAACAGGAGCATTGCATCGTGGCGAAAGCTAAAGGAAAAAGGGCTCACTCCAGTGGCACTCCTCTTGGATGTTCTGTATGTCCACAAAGTTTCTGATAATAACCGTGGACAATCCCTGGGATTTACTTCCATCATTTTCTGTAAAATATTTATTAAAACTTTGTTCGATGCTTCGGCCTGTCCATTGGATTGTGGCTAATGAGGGGATGAATTTCTCAATTTGATTCCACAGTCTTCTGTGAATTCCTTCATATCTGAACCAGTGAACATAGTTCCCTGATCCGTGGTCAGGGACTCTGGAATTCCAAATCTATGAATAATATTCTCTTTCACAAAGTTAATGACATCCCCTTGTTCTGCTTTCTTCAAAGGCACTGCCTCTACCCATTTGGTGAAAAAATATGTGGCCACAAGGATGAATGAGTGGCCTTTAGATGATGCCGGATAGATTTTCCCTATTAGGTCCATGGCCCAACCCTTGAACGGCCATGGTTTGACAACGCTGTGGAGCTCGTCCGCAGGAATTCTTTGGATGTTCCCGTGTTTCTGACATGGCTGGCATCCTTTAGCATATTTGATGCAATCTTTCAGGATGGATGGCCAATAGTAGCCATACCTCCTTATCAACCATCTCATCTTTACTCCAGATTGATGCGCTCCACACACTCCCTCATGAACTTGCTTCATGATCTCCAATGCTTCTGGAAAACTTATGCACCTGAGGAGCAGACCATCTAAACCTTTCCTCTACAAAGCTCCCTCCATTAAGACATAATTAAGACCTCTCATTTTTAAACCATGTGAAATATCTCTCTCGGTTGATTCTAGCGCCTGTTTTATGTCATCCCTCCAGTCACTAGCTAAGTTTATATCCAAGTTGAGAGTATCTACCTGAATCCCTCTTTGCTCAATTGAAGGGTGGTTTCTCTTCTGAATCAACACTAGCCTGTGTGTAAGTTCTGGAGACATCTTCAATCTCGAAGCAATCTGTGCCAGCTCGTCTGCCTCCCAATTTTCTTGTCTTGGGACGTGTATTAATGACACTTCTTCAAAATCATCTAGAAGTTGGGATGTCCGCGGTATAGTACGGAGCCAAGGACAAACTTGTGCATTTGAACTCCCTTGACAGCTGTTTGATTACCAGCTGAGAATCCCCTGATATTAACAATTCTCTCGCCCCTAAATCTTTCAGAATTTCCAATCCAATGACCAGTGCTTTGTATTCAGCCTGATTGTTGGTGCATGAAAAACCCAAATTAAAGGATAGAGCGGTTTTCACACCTCTTGGGGAGGTGATCACAATACCAGCTCCCGCTGCTATTTCTGTACTTGATCCATAAAACTTCAACTCCCATGGTCGAACTTCCACTATACAAACTAGAAAACCAACCTGCTCTCCAATAGACTCATCAAGTGAAGGATGATCAGCTAAAAAATTGGCTATAGCTTGGCCTTTTACTGATTTTTGGGGGTAGTAGGTCAATGTAAACTCGGTCAATGCTAAAGACCATTTGCCAATTCTCCCAGAGAGGATGGGTCTATTAAGCATGTATTTAATCAAGTCGATTTTAGTCACCACAAGCACTCTTGATTGAATCAAATAATGTCTTAACTTAGTATATGCGTAATGCAGTGTTAAGCATAGCTTCTCAATCACAGAGTATTTTACCTCTACTTGAGTAAGGAATCTACTCAAATAATAGATAGCCTGCTCATTTCCTTCGTGAATATTTTGAACTAATAGACATCCAATCAATTCATGAGCAGCAGAGATGTATAATTTAAGGGGCATTCCATACCTGGGAGGCATCAGACAGACGGGTTAGATAGATATCTCTTGATCACCTCAAATGCTTGCTGATGTGATTCTTCCCATTTGAACTCCCCGCTGTCTTTGAGATTCAACAAACTGTGAAAATTCTTTTGTCTTCCCTGCAAGGTTAGAAATAAAACATCTCAAGTAATTCACTTGCCCAAGGAAACGTTGTAACTCTTTCTTGTTCCTAGGTGGATTTGCCTCCATTATAGCCTTTTCCTTGTTTTTATCCACCTCGACTCCCCTTTGATGCACCAGAAATCCCAAAAAGTTTCCTGCTTTTACGCCAAAGACACATTTCAACGGATTTAACTTCAACTCATGTTGTCTCATTTTTGGAAACTCTTCCTCAAGTGTTTAATGTGATCAGCAGCTTGTTTAGACTTCACAACGATATCATCTATATATACTTCAATATGATGTCCTATCATATCATGAAAGATCGAATTCATAGCTCTTTGATACGTGGCTCCCGCGTTCTTTAGCCCGAATGGCATAACAAGCCATTCAAATGTACCAACAGCTCCCGGGCATCTGAATGCTGTTTTGTGAGTGTCAGTCTCTGCTATTTTGATCTGGTTGTAGCCCGAGAACCCATCCATGAAGGATAATAATTCATGCCTAGCCACTGAATCAATCAACATATCAGGTATCGGCATTACATACACATCTTTGGGAGTCGCACAGTTCAAGTCTCGTAAGTCAATGCATATTATGATCTTGCCATTCTTTTTCATGACTGGCACAATGTTCGAAAGTCATTCGGTATATCTGATTGGTTTTATAAACCTGGCCTTTAACAATTTCTCGACTTCTTCTTTTACTTTCAATTCAACTTCTTTTGACATGCGACGAGATGGCTATTGAAATGGTTTGAAACTTTCTTTGAGTGAAAGTCGGTGTTCGACCAATTTCCGGTCCAACCCTGGCATGTCATCATAACTCCATGCAAAACAATCTTTGTACTCCTTCAACGTACTGATCAAATCTTGCTTCAACTGCTCTTCCAGTAGCTTACTCACATACACTACTTTTGGATTCTCAAACTTCTCCAAGTTAATCTCTTCCAACGGGTCTTGTACTTCGTGTTGGCCATCCTCCATTTGAGATGGCGCCATCAATAATTCATCAACTTGGAGTTCATCATCTTCGTATTCCTCTTTTTGGACGGCCTCAGTTCCATAGGTGTCACATGGTTCCTCCTCTTCTAATTTGTTCAGTACTTGATCCACATGTGCCTTCCATATAGAGTTTGCAGCTACCTCTTTTCCTTTTTGGTTCAAATCAATCATCAATCTCCTCAATCAGCGATTGAATTATCGGCCTAGGTGGCACGATAATAGTAGGCTTGAGGATTCTTTCCAACACCGAGCTTGGAGTTGGTGTTTGCATGTACAATGGATTTTCTTTCTTGCTATTGCTACGGATTTTGATGGGCCCAAAATCACCATTGTAATATCTGGCCTCCACTGCACTTGCACTTGTTTGGAACGGCTGTCCATCCGCTTCTACAACCTCCACATCATCCCCTTTCCAAAACAACAGCAGTTGGTGCATTGAGGATGGGATGCACTAGTTTGCATGGATCCAATCTCCGTCTAACAACGCTTGGAAGTTGACGGAAGGAGTTCACCACAAAAAATGCACATAAAGACGATATGCTCCCTACAGTAACATCAGCGGGGAACACTCCAATGGTCTTGGTGGTTTCCCCTATAAACGCAGCAACAGAAACCTCAATAGGGATCAAATCTTCTTCAGTTTTGCCCAGATTTCTTAACATCCTTACTGGAAGAACATTCACAGTTGCACCATTGTCAATCAAGACCCTAGACACTGGTTTCCCATTGACATGGGCCTTAATGTACAATGGCCTTATGTTCTTGGTCATGGCCGGTGTAGTCTTCTCAAGTATCATCTGTTGAGGCTTATTTGGGTGGCCCTCCTTGACAATCACTCTTGCACTCCCTTCACGGAGTTTATTTGCGTGTTCTTTCTTTTGCATTGATTCCTTGGGCATCAACTCCCCCATTCTCTTCTTCTATCATTTTAAACATCTCTGGTAGTATCACCAATCCTATGGCACAATCCACAGTGATGTGAAACTCTCCAACGCAAAAATTAATTGTTTTTCTTATTTGATCATCCTCTTCGCTTAACAAATCATCATCATCCTCCACAAACTTATCCTCAGTAGCCGATCTTCCAAACTTGGATTTACTCCCCACTGGCTCCCTGGAGACTGGAACATCAATTGTGGGTTCATTTCTCAACTTAGCGGACTCCTCTATTCTTACAATAGCTCTTTCTCTCAACAGCCGTCTCTTTTGAGTCCTAGTCGGTGGCCTAGGGAAATTTTTGTGTTGGGCCACTCTCCAAGACTCACTGAACTCCCCTCTAGCTAGAAGGACGTATCTGGGCTTTGCTTTCCTTCTCTCAATCATTTTTCCTTTTGAGATTTCATATGCACGCCGCTCTCTGCCTCGATCAGGTGATACTTTCCTGGTTTCCACCTTTCATGACTCAACTCTACATATGTTTCTTCTGTCCGAGTATCTCTGGTGCTGATCACGAGATGATTTCCTTCTGAAGTTTTGATTCTCACGCACTGGTCTTTCAATGAAATGTTGGTTCCTCGGCCTAGAGGCCGCGGATTCGCCAACATCCCTGGTTAAACACTGCTGAAATATTCTTAGTCGATCGGTATTATACCTTCCAGTGACTTCATATAGTTGACCCTTCGGGATCCAGCATTTCTTGATTATTCTCTCTTTCATCGCAAATGAACGGCTTCTTTTCTCGTTGAGAAGATCCCTCAAATCAGCCACATTCACGTTGACCAAAGCTACTGGGGGAAAATGATCATCATCCACCGCCATAGACTCCTGTTTGTTAGAGAACTTCACGACTCCCTTGTTAATTCTGTCCTGCAAAATGTTCTTGAACGCCCAACAAGATTTAGTAGCATGATTGTAGGAGTTGTGGTACTTACAATACTCTCGTCCTTTAAGCTCTTCCGTGGGTGGCATCCTGTGATCAGGTGGAAAAGTGATGAATTTTTCTTTTACCAAGAAATCGAAAACTTCCTCGGTCTTTGACACATCAAATGTATATTGCATGTGTTTGGGGAGTTGGGAGTTTTTATTCTTTTCAAGTTCTGCTGGCTTCTTTTTTAGCAGGGGAACTGTGCAAGAACCAGCTGATCGAATTTCTGACAATGCCACGTCTTCCACCTCCTGTTAATAAGACCCCATAGAAGTTTTCTTCTTGTATGACTCTTCCCGCAATAGTTCTTCGTATTCAGCCACTTTGTCAGCCAGCTCGAAGAAATCCCTGAACTCCATACCTTGGAATTTCTTCCTTAATTCAAAATCCAGCCTCTTTTGTGCCATCTTCACGAACTCGGTCTCAGGTAGGAATATCTTGAACCTATTATTTATCTTTTTGAACTTGTCTATGAAAGATTCCACATATTCTCCTTTCTTTTGGGTGACTCTAGAGAAATCGGCGACGCGCACTTCTGGCTCTGTTCTATAGAATTGAATTTGAAATTTTCTTTCCATCTCTTGCCAATTCATCACTGAATTTCTGGGGAGTGAGGCATACCAAGCAAATGCAGTCCCTGTTAGAGAATTTGGGAATAGGCGCAACTTTAAATTGTTTAAGTTCTCTAAGTTAGCTATTTCTCCGCACTGGATGGTAAATTTGGCTATGTGTTCCATGCTGGACTGGCCATCCTCCCCAGAGAACAAGCTGAAATCATGAACTCTATAACCCATTGGATATGGGTTATTCACGTCTATGTATTCTGGATAGGGTTTGTGGAATTCTGGTCGGCCTATCTGCCACAAAGCCGGCCCATATAGCTCTTGAACAGCCTCTATCACCATTTCTGGATCAACCACGTGAATGTTCCGAGCTGGGAGTGGGTGATGGTAATGATTTGCCCCCCGAGCTTGAAACCCTGCATTTAAACCAATATTAGCTCCTGGGAAGCACCCATCTACTCCTTGATAATCCATCTGTGACATGTCTTCGTACGCTCCCGGTTGATACAGAGGATTTTTCATGCTGTACACCTGAGTAACAGGTTGCTTCGAGCTTCCCACTCCATGAACACGTGAATATGGCTGAGCTCTCCCTCCTAAGGTTTATTCTCTTCTGTGAGGTGGTGTATACCTTCTTTCTGGCTGATTCGGGAGAGTGAACTTCAGGCGGAGAGGATCGCCTGCCCTTGAGTTTCCTACTCCCTGGTCAAACTCATGGACTTGGTTGCTTTCCTGACCAGTCTCTTTGACAGTGGTATTTTGCTCCCCTCGGGTAGACTGATTCGGTTTACTCAGTAGAGTCTTCAAACAGTCAGACATTGCATTTAGATAATGCCAATGAGATTTCTTCAATCTTTTTAGCAGTCAATTCTTCCATCACCCTGTTTGAAACTTGATCGTATGTAGTAGAAATCTCCAGATCTACTTCTTCAGCCTGTGTTTCAACAACAGGTTGCTCGGGCTGTTGAACCTGTGTTCTCTCCTGATTAGTCAGAGACTCCCCGCTCTCCTGAGTGACGTTTTCTTTTCTTCTTGGCGGCATAGCGAGTCCCATTGGGCGTGCCAAAAATATGTTTGCACAATATTTGATATTTGCGGGCGTGTCAGGTGCAAAGATGCACCGATTTGTGTGAAAATGATAAAATCTAACTTCTAAATATTCAATCAGCGTGAATTCTAAATTCGACAGTTAGTTCTAGTCTCCTAAAACAGATGCAATGCCAAAATAAAGAAAACTATTGGAAATTGATGCAAATAAATCCCTGACTTGATTTTGAATTTACAAAACTGTATGAATTCATCAAAGACATGAAAAATATAATAACTTGTTGCAGAAATCTAAAATGAGAAGACATAAAATCCTAGAAATGTACTGGAAAGCTTGAAAACTAATTCTTGAAGATTGGAAATTTAGCAGAGAGCTTTTTTGCATATTTGTTTGTGTAGAGTTGTGTGTAGACTCCTGTCTGTGTCTCCGCCGATGCCTTTTTATTCCCAGTGATGTGCCGTTTCTCTCCACTCCCCCATGATCCACGTTCCCCCGCTTTTCATGCCATGATTTCTACCTATCCTCCCACGTTCTTCTCCCTTTTCCTGCGATTTGTGACCAGTTTTGAATCGATAAAAATCAATCCGATACACTGGACGGGCCTATGCAATTTAATTGGCCCTCCCTAATTTCATTTAAGGTTTTACAATTAAATTGGGTTTCAGAATTAAATTGGGCTTTCATAATTTAAATATTTTATCCCAAACAGTATGTTCAAATTTAATTGCAAGTTCAAGTTTCAAGTATGTACACTCTATTTTAAAGTTGAATGTGGTTTTATTACGTATTACTCGTTACTCTCAGTTTATACGTGTTGAGTCTTTAGACTCACTAGACTTGATCGATGCAGGTGAGGATGATTTGAGGTGACGAGAGGTGAGGACCGGTGAGCTGGATTGGACTGAGCGGGAGGCTAATGAAACGACCTCGATTTTTTTTAAAACCATAAATTCTAAATTACTAAATAAAATAATTTAACAATTTAAATCTCAAGTGCATAAAACAAAATCCTAAATCATCACCTAACCAAAACCTCCTAAATTGACCTTTAAAAAGATCAACTAACAATAAATAAAGCATAAAAATATTTCTAATAAAAATCATGAACATAAATCTTTAAATCACAAATCTAATAAGCTAGTGCGGAAAAATAAAGGCCCTCGAATGTGTACTGCTGCACTCGATTGACTCAATCGTCACCACCTCCAAAAATCATCAAATCCTGCATCATACAAACCTAGTGAGTTTAAAAACTCAACACGTTCTAAACATGGATAGCAAATAATACATATACATTCACATGCATTTAAAAATCATATTTTTATTTAAAATAATCTTTTGAACATAAATAACCATTTTAAAATCATTTTAGCATAATTAAATCATAAATCGTAAAACCATTTTAAAATAACCTTAAGCATAAATAAATCCTTCAAAAATCATTTAAAAATAAGCTTTGAGCATAAATAAATCATTTTTAAAAAAAAATAGCTTTAATCATCATCATGAATCATATATCATAAAATCATTTTTAATCTTAAGCTTTCAATCATATATCATTTTGGGTGAAGTTTGATCCTTGAAAGTGACTAGCTTTTATCATTTGGTCGACTGCAGTCTTAGCTCTACATGGTCCATGGGGGTGTGCACTAGGCTCCACCGTGGAAATACGATCGTTGGGGTTCCCTCGGGGTCTTTTCCCATAGACGGATTCCCTCGGGGGCCTTTTCCCAAACATGGGTTCCCTCTGGGGCCTTTTCCCGTAAATAGGTTCCCTCTGGGGCCTTTTTTTCCTCACGTTATCCCCACAAAATCATATATCATAAATCATATCTTTTGTCACAGTCAAGTCACATCCCTCAAAATATTTTTCCTTTTCTTTAAAAATCATAAAATAAGACAACTTTCCAAAAATAGCATTTTAGACCGTATAAATTGCACAGCTTTACCATAAATCATAAAAATACATATTATCATCAAAATCATCATTTTAAATCATATAATATCATTTTACAAACATTATGATCCTTCCGGACGCTGCCAAGCGTTTATTAATTTTCTTAAGTTTAAAAAAACAGTTTTGCCCCTTGACGTACAAATTCTCGAATTTATCTTTTTCTCACATTTAATGACATTGAATTATTCCAAATAATTATTTAAGCTTACATGAATTTTTTCATATTTTTATTTGGCTTAAATCGATAACTTTTAAATTAATCTTTAAATAAGACATATTAACGCGTTTTAATGCCGAATTAAACCAAACCTAAATATAAAATTTTCAAATTAAAAATTTAGACTTTTAATAATTATTTAAGCTTAAACCTAATCTTTCAAAATTTTATAAAGGCTAAAACCAGGTGTTTCAATTAATTCGTTAATTAACGTTTCGTGCGGCGATTAAATCCCGAATAAATCCAAAACTCATTATTTTGATCCCAAATTTTTAACATAACCTTTTTATGATTTATTCTACCCTTCCAAGTTATGAGCCACCCCCGTGGACCCATGGATTCAATTTTTTTCTTTAATTCGAAATTTGACACATATACGAACCACCTGAGCCATCTCCCGATTTACTCGAGCCGCGCCCGAGCCACCTTGAGCCAAACCCTAGCCAACCCACCTAGGCACCCTCCTAACCAACCCTGACCCAAATTAAAATCCCCTAAGTCGCTCAAACCAAGCTGAAACTTGACCCCAAATTCTGCATCTTTTGAGCGTGAGTCTCCTAGCTCCTCTAAAACTCCTAACCCAACTAGGACACTTCCAGCTGAGCCACCACCGAGTCCACCTGACCCTAACCTTACCTGGACAACACCTGGACCCTACCCAGACCAGCCCAAGCCGTGGACCCCGCGCAAGAGCCGCCTGAAGTAGACAGCAGCTTGCGCGCACAAGGACGTTCCTCACGTTCTTCCACTTCTAGCCGAGCCAGCAGCGCACCCAGCCGCACCAACCCCTAGCCAGACCCCTGCCCATGACCCTAGGACCCTGATGAACCACATAGCCAGCCCCTAACCGAGCCACAGCCCCCGGAACTCTCGGCCAGCCCCTTGGACCTGCGCGTGATGACTCCCCTCGCGCAAGGACTCTCCCAGCCCACCTAGCGCGAGCCCTAGCCACCCTAGGACCCAACCCAACCCTAGGGCAAGACTACCCCTAACCCTGGACGAGCCCTGGTCGAGCCCCATCAACCCATGCTAAACAACGAAACACTTGAACCACAACATGCACGCAATTACCTACTGTTCATTCTTTGCTTCTTAGCCTACGGTTTCCAGCATGTTTTCTAAATTATTTTGTCAAGTTTTGGCTAAGTTTTATTCATATTTTATCATGTATTGGCAGCGTGTCTGTTGGATTCAAAACGGTTTTCAAATAAACGTAAAATCGTCGCGTTTTTGAAAATATACGATCTATCGTAAAAATAATCGAATACCTATTTTATTCAAGCATAAACAATTAAAACACACATATTATTATTTGTATGATGTTTTAAAGGGTTTAGAAAATGTGCCTTTGTGTTTTAGAACGCTCGAATAAACGATCTTCGGCGAGGGTACGAGTTTGGACGACCGGACGACGAAGAACACAAGCTTCTTTCCTTCCCCAAATTTTCGAAAATATTGTGAGTGTGTGCAAGGTGTTCTCGGCTGTTTTGGTGAATTATGTGAGTTTTCAAAACCTTGGTAGCTTATTTATAAATAAATTAACATGCTAATGGGCTTTGTTTTGGGCTTGCAAGTTTAAAGATAATTGGGCCTTCTTTAAATAATTAAATTAGGCCCAATAAAACTTAATTAATTAAAGCATAAAATTTTATAAAATTAGTTTCTCAAAAATAATATTTTTGATCTTTTTTAAAACTCTTTGTTTGCCCAAAACCGGCTTCTCGGGAAAAATCGAGCTCGACTCGTAAAATAATTCGAACTCCAACATTTTTAGGAAAATTAAATCATTTTTAAATCATATTAGGAAGCCTTGCCATTATTTAAATAAAAATACACATTCTTGTCTTGGTCGTCACCGGTCTCATTTTCCCTGCCTATTATCGAATATTCGTGTAAAATCCTTAATTTCATGTAAACGTGTCATATAATCATGCAATTATACATTTAATCATATAATAAACATCATGCTAACATTTAAAATCAATTAAATAAAACAATTAAGCAATTAAAATAATTTTGCATGCATGTGGTTTACGTAGGTTGATTTTTCGGACGTTACAATTCTCCCCCTCTTAAATTGAATTTCGTCCTCGAAATTTTCCTTGACTTGACGATTGCAAAGCTTAGATTCTCTTATCCACCTCAAACATAACATCTAACTTAAATCTAATTCTTCGATTCGGTCCTCAAAATCTTGAAAATTGCAATTCTAACCCAAAAATTTCCCAAAGTTGACTCCTAAATCCAGCTTAAGTAGTGCATGCACCCTATTTTTCTAAGTTATTCAGTATATCAAACAATTCCCACTATCCAACATGCATTTAAAATTTTTCATGCAACATGCAACTAACATGTATATCATGTATCATATAAACATTTAAAAGAATTTTAAGCATATAAAAATATAAAGCAGTATAAACTCACATATAAGAGGCGTGACTTCTTGAGCTTCTCGAAGTGACAGTACACAACCCTTTGGGGAAAACCTTGGCTCTGATACCAACTAAAACGACCTCGATTTTTTTTAAACCATAAATTCTAAATTACTAAATAAAATAATTTAACAATTTAAATCTCAAGTGCATAAAACAAAATCCTAAATCATCATCTAACCAAAACATCCTAAATTGACCTTTAAAAAGATCAACTAACAATAAATAAAGCATAAAAATATTTCTAATAAAAATCATGAACATAAATCTTTAAATCACAAATCTAATAAGCTAGTGCGGAAACATAAATGCCCTCGGGTGTGTACTCCTGCACTCGATCGACTCAATCGTCACCGCCTCCAAAAATCATCAAATCCTGCATCATACAAACCTATTGAGTCTAAAGACTCAACACGTTCTAAACATGGATAGCAAATAATACATATACATTCACATGCATTTAAAAATCATATTTTTATTTAAAATAATCTTTTGAACATAAATAACCATTTTAAAATCATTTTAGCATAATTAAATCATAAATCGTAAAACCATTTTAAAATAACCTTAATCATAAATAAATCCTTCAAAAATCATTTAAAAATAAGCTTTGAGCATAAATAAATCATTTTAAAAAAATAGCTTTAATCATCATCATGAATCATATATCATAAAATCATTTTTAATCTTAAGCTTTCAATTATATATCATTTTGGTTGAAGTTTGATCCTTGAAAGTAACTAGCTTTTATCCTTTGGTCGACTGCAGTCTTAGCTCCACATGGTCCATGGGGGTGTGCACTAGGCTCCACCGTAGAAATACGATCGTTAGGGTTCCCTCGGGGGCCTTTTCCCATAGACGGGTTCCCTCAGGGGCCCTTTTCCCAAACATGGGTTCCCTCTGGGGCCTTTTCCCGTAAATAGGTTCCCTCTGGGGCCTTTTCCCCTCACGTTATCCCCAAAAAATCATATATCATAAATCATATCTTTTGTCACAGTCAAGTCACATCCCTCAAAATATTTTTCATTTTCTTTAAAAATCATAAAATAAGACAGCTTTCCAAAAATAGCATTTTAGACCGTATAAATTGCACAGTTTTACCATAAATCATAAAAATACATATTATCATCAAAATTATCATTTTAAATCATATAATATCATTTTACAAACATTATGATCCTTCCGGACGCTGCCAAGCGTTTATTAATTTTCTTAAGTGTAAAAAAACAGTTTTGCCCCTTGACGTACAAATTCTCGAATTTATCTTTTTCTCACATTTAATGACATTGAATTATTCCAAATAATTATTTAAGCTTACATGAATTTTCTCATATTTTTATTTGGCCTAAATCGATAACTTTTAAATTAATATTTAAATAAGACATATTAACGCGTTTTAATCCCGAATTAAACCAAACCTCAATATAAAATTTTCAAATTAAAAAATTAGACTTTTAATAATTATTTAAGCTTAAACCTAATTTTTCATAATTTTATAAAGGCTAAAACTAGGTGTTTCAGTTAATTCGTTAATTAACGTTTCGTGCGGCGATTAAATCCCGAATAAATCCAAAACTCATTATTTTGATCCCAAATTTTTAATATAACCTTTTTATGATTTATTCTATCCTTCCAAGTCATAAGTCACCCCCGTGCACCCATGGATTCAATTTTTATTCTTTAATTCGAAATTTGACACATATACGAACCACCCGAGCCATCACCCGATTTACTCGAGCCGCGCCCAAGCCACCTTGAGCCAAACCCTAGCCAACCCACCTAGGCACCCTCCTAACCAACCCTGACCCAAAGTACAAGCCCCTAAGTCGCTCAAACCCAGCTGAAACTTGACCCCAAATTCTGCATCTTTTGAGCGTGAGTCTCCTAGCTCCTCCAGAACTCCTAACCAAACTAGGACACTTCCAGCTGAGCCACCACCGAGTCTACCTGACCCTAACCTTACCTGGGCCACACATGGACCCTACCCAGACCAGCCCAAGCCCTGGACCCCGCGCAAGAGCCGCCTGAAGTAGACAGCAGCTTGCGCGCACAAGGACGTTCCTCACGTTCTTCCACTTCTAGCCGAGCCAGCAGCGCACCCAGCCGCACCAACCCCTAGCCAGACCCCTTCCCATGACCCTAGGACCCTGATGAACCACATAGCCAGCCCCTAACCGAGCCACAGCCCCCGGAACTCTCGGCCAGCCCCTTGGACCTGCGCGTGAAGACTCCCCTCGCGCAAGGACTCTTCCAGCCCACCTAGCGCGAGCCCTAGCCACCATAGGACCCAAACCAGCCCTAGGCCGAGACCACCCCTAACCCTGGACGAGCCCTGGTCGAGCCCCATCAACCCATGCTAAACAACGAAACACTTGAACCACAACATGCACGCAATTACCTACTGTTCATTCTTTGCTTCTTAGCCTACGGTTTCCAGCATGTTTTCTCAATTATTTTGTCAAGTTTTGGCTAAGTTTTATTCATATTTTATCATGTATTGGCAGTGTGTCCGTTGGATTCAAAACGGTTTTCAAATAAACGTAAAATCGTCGCGTTTTTGAAAATATACGATCTATCGTAAAAATAATCGAATACCTATTTTATTCAAGCATAAACAATTAAAACACACATATTATGATTTGTATGATGTTTGAAAGGGTTTAGAAAACGTGCCTTTGTGTTTTAGAACGCTCGAATAAACGATCTTCGGCGAGGGTACGACGTTGGACGACCGGACGACGAAGAACACAAGCTTCTTTCCTTCCCCAAATTTTCGAAAATATTGTGTCTATGCAAGGTGTTCTTGGCTGTTTTGGTGAATTATGTGAGTTTTCAAAACCTAGGTAGCTTATTTATAAATAAATTAATATGCTAATGGGCTTTGTTTTGGGCTTGCAGTTTAAAGATAATTGGGCCTTCTTTAAATAATAAAATTAGTCCCAATAACACTTAATTAATTAAAGCATAAAATTTTATAAAATTAGTTTCTCAAAAATAATATTTTTGATCTTTTTTAAAACTCTTTGTTTGCCCAAAACCGGCTTCTCGGGGAAAAATCGAGCTCGACTCGTAAAATAATTCGAACTCCAACATTTTTAGGAAAATTAAATCATTTTTAAATCATATTAGGAAGCCTTGCCATTATTTAAATAAAAATACATATTCTTGTCTTGGTCGTCACCGGTCTCATTTTCCCTGCCTATTATCGAATATTCGGGTAAAATCCTTAATTTCATGTAAACGTGTCATATAATCATTTAATCATGAAATTATACATTTAATCATATAATAAACATCATGCTAACATTTAAAATCAATTAAATAAAACAATTAAGCAATTAAAATAATTTTCCATGCACGTGGTTTACGTAGGTTGATTTTTCGGACGTTACAGCTAAACCCGAGGACCGCCCATGTTTTTAAGCTTTTATGCGAAGCTTCAACTACTCTGATTTTACATTTTGGTTTATGATGTTTAAACAAGTATTTTTCTTTAGCAAACTTTATATGTGATCTATCTTATTGCAAATACTTTTGGTTGGACATTTTATTTATGATCACAATTTGAAAGTTTATTTTATATTTAAGAAAATTTTTATTTTTCCGCAAATTTTAAGTAGTTCAAAATACGATACGTTACAGTTGGTATCAGAGCGTTGTTCTTGTAAAGGGTTATGCCTACTGCAAGTTGCGAGAAGCTCACGAAGCCACACCTCAAGTCTGTAAGTTTTAAGGTTTTGAATTATTCCATGTATTAAGCATTAATTCATGATTTCAGCATGTCCATGTTTCAAGTTCAAATTACGTGCATCTTATGCTTTTAATATTATATTCATGCACATTGGGTTTACGTGTTGGGTAAATTGTTGGATCAGTATGCATCCTAGACGCATGATTAACCGGAAAGCAAGGTATGAGGACAGAGAGGCTCGAGAAGAGGGGAGAGACGCTCGTCCTTCTCAACGCCAGATATGCAGGCACAGATGCTTGCAGGTATGACCCAGTTCTTCGCTCAGTTTGCGAGGAACCAGGCGGCAATGGACACGGGGGCGAGGCCCAGACCTGAGGCTGTGTACGAAAGGTTTAGGAGAATTAATCCTAAGGAGTTATCGGGGACTACTGGCCCGATGATAGCTGAAGGATGGATTAAGTCCATCGAAGTGATTTTCGCTTTTATGGAGCTGCAAGATGCAGATAGGATCAGATGTGCCACATTCCTTCTGACAGGGGACGCCAGACTGTGGTAGGACAGTGCATCTGTGTCGGTTAATTTACAGACTTTGACTTGGAACGATTTCAAGGAGGTATTCTACTCCAAGTACTTCACCGAGGAAGTACGCTCCAGATTGACAAGGGAATTCATGACGCTGCATCAGGGAGACAGCAGCGTTGCATACTTCATCAGGAAGTTCAAAAGGGGGTGTCACTTTGTGCCCCTGATAGCTAATGATGCCCAAGGGAAGCTGAGACACTTTATGGATGGTTTGCAGTCGATCTTGCGCCATGATGTCAGAGTTGCTGGTCCTACTACCTATGCCGTTGTTGTATGTAGAGCCTTGGCGGCAGAGCAGGACCAAAGGGATATCAAGAGTGATAGGCAGGGCAAGAGGCCCTATCAGGCACCACAGCAGCAGCAGCAGCAACATCGACCTCAGTTCAAGAGGCCATTCCAGGGGCAGCCAGGGAAAAAGCCATTTCAAGGACCGCCAAAGGCAAGGGTCTTGTTCCGCAGCAGAAGGCTCCTCAGAGGCCGGAGTACCCCGTGTGCCCGAAGTGCAACCTCCAGCATCCGGGACAGTGTTTGTATGGGTCAGGCAAATGTTTCAAATGTGAAGCTAGTGATCACATGTTAAAGGAGTGCCCACAGTGGAGGCAGCCAACCCAGGGGAGAGTGTTCGCCATGCATGCTCAGGAGGTGAACCCAGACACGACCCTATTGACCGGTAAACTTATTTATTTAAGTACCGTCGTATTCTTGCTATGCATGTTTTTTATTTTATTTGTGATTATTAGGGTGCGGTGCTAGTTAATACTTTAGTGACTTGGGATTGAAATTTTTTGCTATGCTTGAAGTTAAGATTAGAGGTTTGGGATATAAGTTTAGTGTTGTACTATCGTCTTTCAGGGAACATTTTCATAAAAAGAGTATCCACGAAGGCCCTGATAGACTCAGGAGCCACTCACTCTTTTACTTCGGAGACATTCACTAGTCACCTGGACGTCAAGTCTATTGGACTCGACGTGAGCTATCCAGTGACAGTCCCATCAGGGGAAGAATTGTCAGCTACTAGTGTGGTCAGAGACATCGATCTTGAACTACAGGGCCACCTAGTGTACGCCAATCTGATCGTGTTGTCGATGCCAGAGTTTGATATCATTTTGGAAATGGACTGGCTGACGAAGAACAGAGTTCTTAATGATTTCCAGAAAAGGTCGGTGTTAGTAAGACCTTTGGGTATGGAGCAGCTCCTCTTTGAGCCAGCTAGATGGAGGAGTTTCCCTCGCATGATCTCTTGCATGCAGGCGCAGAGACTCATTCACGAAGAGTGTCAGGCTTTCTTGAACAGTTTTATTTCTGCACCTGACATACCCACTCCGTCATTAACTGATGTGCCAATAATCAGAGATTTTCTTGACGTCTTTCCAGATGACGTCACAGGCCTTCCACCAGAGAGAGAGGTGGAGTTTTCAATTGACCTTGTGCCAGGCACCGTGCCAATCTCTAAGGCACCGTACAGATTAGCTCCAGCCGAGATGTTAGAGCTCAAGCAGTAGATTCAGGAGCTCCTAGACAAAGAATTCATCCGCCCTAGTTTCTCACCATGGGGCGCACCAGTGCTCTTTCTGAAGAAGAAAGACGGGAGCATGAGGCTGTGTATCGATTACCGAGAACTGAACAAGGTAACGATCAAGAATAAATACCCACTTCCAAGGATCGAGGACTTTTTCGATCAGTTGCAGGGAGCTACAGTGTTCTCTAAGATAGATCTTTGATCGAGGTATCATCAGCTGAAGGTGAAAGATGCAGATGTTCATAAGACAGCTTTCAGAACCAGATATGGGCATTACGAGTTTTTAGTGATGCCGTTTTGACTGACGAATGCTCCAGCAATTTTTATGGACTTGATGAATCGAGTATTTCAGCCCTACCTAGATCAGTTCGTCATACTGTTCATTGACGATATTCTCATTTACTCGAAGACCCGCGAGGAGCATAGTAAACACCTGAGTACAGTTTTTCAGAGTCGTAAGTTGTTTGTGAAATTCAGTAAGTGTGAATTCTGGTAGGAGAAGGTAGCATTTTTGGGGCATATAATATCTAGCAGTGGTATCGAGGTGAATCCAGTTAAGGTGGCAGCAGTTAAGGAATGGGTTGAGCCAAAAAATGCGTCAGAGATCCGCAGTTTTCTAGGCTTAGCAGGCTACTGCAGGAAATTCATTCAGGGATTTTCTTCGATAACAGTGACACTCACCTCAATGACTAAAAAGAATGTTAAATTTGTATGGAGTTATGAATGTTAGAAGAGCTTTGATACTTTGAAACAAGCTCTTATCACAGCGCCAGTGTTAGCCATGCCATCAGGGCAAGAAGATTTTGTGTTATACACCGATGCATCTAAGCTCGGGTTAGGCGCAGTGTTGATGCAGTATGGTCGGGTTATAGCTTATGCTTCCACGCAGTTGAAGGTGCATGAGAAGAACTACCCGACTCATGATCTTAAGTTAGCTGTCGTTGTCTTTGCGTTGAAGATATGGAGAGATTACTTGTACGGCGAGAAATGCCAAATATTCACTGATCACAAGAGTCTCAAGTATTTCTTCACGTAGAAAGAATTGAATATGAGACAAAGACGGTGGTTGAAGTTGGTAAAAGACTATGGTTGTGAAATTAGCTACCATACAAGGAAAGCTAATGTTGTGGCAGATGCCTTGAGCCGAAAGGTTGCAGTCGTAGCACATATGTCAGTGCAGAGATCTGTTCAGTCAGAGATTCAGAGATTCGGGTTAGAGGTTTATCGTAAGGGCAGAGCTCCTAAGCTATCTAATATGACAGTTCAGTCTTCTTTGCTAGACCGAATCCGTGAAGGTTAGTCTTCAGATGAGCAGCTACAGAAATGGAGAATGAAGGATGAGACCAAGGGCAATGTACTCTATTCAGTGTCTGATAGTATTGTGAGATACAGAGGTAGAATGTGGGTGCCTAGTGTTGATTCGATCAGAGAGGATATTCTGACAGAGGCACATGCATCTCCGTATTCTATTCATCCAGGAGGTACCAAGATGTACAAGGATTTGCAGGTTCTGTATTGGTGGCCAGGTATGAAGAGAGACATCCGTCGATTTGTGTCTGAATGTCTCACTTGTTAGCAGGTGAAGGCAGAGCATCAGAGGCCAGCAGGAATGCTCAATCCATTCCCTATCCCTGATTGGAAATGGGGGAATATCATCATGGACTTCGTTGTTAGATTGCCGAGGTCAGTCAGGAGATCAAATGCTATTTGGGTTATAGTGGATCGACTTACTAAGTCAGCACACTTCTTGCCAGTGAAGACGACTTTCTCCATGACGCATTATGCGAAACTTTGTATCAGGGAGATAGTCCGATTGCACGGGATCCCAGTTTCTATTGTGTTTGACAAGGACCCGAGGTTTACATTATCCTTTTGGAATTGTTTACATGCAAACATGGGGACGAAAGTTGCTATTCAGTACTGCTTTGCACCCTCAGACAGATGGTCAGTCTGAGCGAGTGATTCAGATTTCGGAGGATCTATTGCGAGCCTGTATGATCGATTTCCATGGGACTTGGGAATCTAAGCTACCTCTAGTGGAGTTTCACCTACAACAACAATTTCCAATCATATATTGGTATGGCTCCCTACTAGGAATTGTATGGGAGGAAGTGCAGATCGCCGATTCATTGGGATGAATTCTGTGAGAGATCAGAACTTGGTCCAGAGATTGTTCAGCAGACTGCAGATGTGTGGTCAAGATCCGAGACATGATGAAAACCGCTCAGAGTCGTCAAAAGAGTTATGCTGACAAGAGGAGAAGGGATCTAGAGTTTGCTGTAGGTGATCATGTTTTTGTAAAGATAGCACCCATGAAAGGTGTTATGAGATTTGGGAAGAGAGGCAAGCTCAGCCCGAGATTTATTGGGCAGTTCGAGATTCTTGACAGGGTTGGGACACTAGCTTATCGTATAGCCCTACCTCCGAATCTGGCCAGTGTACACAATGTGTTCCACGTGTCAATGCTGAGGAAGTAATTAGCGAATGCTTCGCACGTTTTGCGTTTTGAGCCGTTGCAGTTGGCTCCAGATCTGACATATGAGGAAAGACCTGTCCAAATCCTAGACAGATAGGAACGGAGACTTCGGAACAAGGTAACCAAGTTGATCAAAGTCCGGTGGCTGAATCAAGCAGTGGAGGAGGCCACTTGGGAGACAGAAACAGATATGAGAAATCGCTATCCGGAGTTGTTTGGTAATATTTAATTTCGAGGACGAAATTTACATAAGTGGGGGAGGAACTGTAGAGCCCAAAAATTCATTACACGTAAAACCCATACATCTATTAAATTGTCAAATTGTTTATTTATGTTTAAATGGATTTTTGGCGATGCATGATTTATTCAAATGCATTATTTTAAATTATTTATGTTTATGTGATGCACGTTAAAATATTTTCTTGAGTTTCATGTTTCAGGCGATTGTTCGTTGCGGGATCGAGGAAAAGAGACCGGCGACGAATTTGGCAATTTTAAAACTGTGGTATTTTATTTTAAGTTAAGAATGAGGTATTTTAAATAATTTATTAGTTTTTAGCATTTTAAAGCCTAAATTATCAATTTAGCTATTGTATGATTTATAAACTTTTAAAAGTTATGACACTTGTGCAAGTTATTTTAAATTTAGAGATTTTATTATAATTAGGAGAGAGTTAGTATTTTAAATTAGCTTGTTAATTATTAATTAAGCAAATTTTCCTCCTAATTAACACTAATCACATGCATACACACTTTTACACACACTAATAATCGACTAACACACATACACACACACTTCATTATTAAGATTTTTATATTTTTGAAAGAGAAACCTAGGGTTCTTGGTCTAGAGAGCAGCCACCCTCTTCCTCTAAATTTCCATCAAGTTTTAGTCACTTTCGTTGTAAGAAAAATCGTGCCACGTTCGTCCGGGATCATCTCTCGCATCCTTCCCGCTTCGGTGTCGTCATTCGGTAACGTTAAAGATTTAAATGCATGTATATTCTATTTTTCCTGCACCGATCTTGTCATATTATGCATTGTGTTGTTCATTATGCATAAAAATCCATGTGTGATGTGCAAAGTTTGAGCAGAAAATTGTTGGATCGATTTTTGAAACGTTTTTAGATCTAAAACTCGTAATTTGCCGTCATTTGAATTACTGCGATTTTTCGGTCGAGTTTCTGGAAAAACTTTCGACATATGAAACATAGAAATTTTTGATACCTTTGATTTGACGGTAAATTCGAAATATTTGGATAAGAAATGAGTGAGTTATGATCGTTTTAGTGGGACTGCTCAAACTACGACTTTTATGAAAATGTGTTCTTGACATGTTCTTGAATTTATTTGTTGCAGGCTTTGTTGGACATCGCCGGGCTTGTGCTACTGCATTTATACATGATGTGGGATGTGTTTAAGTACTATTTGAGGTTTTGTTTCAAGTCGGGGATGGCTTGGGAGACAATAGAAGTCGTAGGAAGATAATGGTGTCGAGTTGTGGAATTGTGTCGTTTTGTTGTTGATTGTCGACGTTGGGGTTGTCGGATTGTTGGCACGGGTTGGAGTCAATACCGTAGCATCCTAAGATGGGTCTCGAAGTATCGATTCTTAGTTTATTCAATTGAGTTGTGGGAATTAAGCACAATATAAGAATTTCCGCAGGTTTGTTTTCACCCGAGGCTAGCCGGACCCTTACACGGACCCAGGCACTGGTCAGTGCCCTTGTTTCTTCCGAAGTGCCATTTTCCAGTGCCTACACGGACCCTGGCACGGGGTCCGTGTACCTTCATTTTGGGAATGATTTTAATTTCACATTAAGATTTGATTTGGGGTTCAAGACCACGATTAATACGATGATTAAACGAGGTCAAGTCCCGAGCGAACTAGAATGTCATAAGCTACTTATTCACTTCGGTGGGGAGCTCGAGTACCTAAGTCTAAGTTATGCAAGTTAAGTATTTTAAACTCACGTTAGTATGTGCAGCAGTGGCCCAAGCGAGATCCAATGAATCCCTCAACACCAAGTAAGTATGTTCGACGTGCAAAGAAAATACTTTTAAGTTTTTGAGCTATGCTAAATGTCTTGTGACCAAATTATGTATGGGATTGGAAAGCGGTAAAGTATGACCAGGGACCAATCACCCTGTTAAATTATGAACGGGTTTAGATCAGGATTGGAAAGCGGTAAAGTATGAGCAGGGACCAATCCACCCGTTAAATTATGAACTGGGATCTCATGTATGTGGCAGTGGATCTTCCCTATAAGCCCAGTACTGTGGTTTAGTCTGATCAGGCGTATTTATGTATGAGTCACTTGCTTTGAAACATATCTCTACGCAAAATGATGAAGTTTATGTATGTACAAGTATGCAAGCATGTTTAAGAAAAGTTTTATGTTGATGGCACATCTATGTTATGTATGTATGTTCAAGTTTAATTGCAAGTTCAAGTATGTACACTCTATTTTAAAGTTGCATGTGGTTTTATTACGTATTACTCGTTACTCTCAGTTTATATGTGTTGAGTCTTTAGACTCACTAGACTTGATCGATGCAGGTGAGGATGAATTTGAGGAGAGGAGAGGTGAGGACCAGTGAGCTGGCTTGGACTGAGCGGGAGGCTAAACCTGAGGACCGCCCATGTTTTTAAGCTTTTATGCGATGCTTCAACTACTCTGATTTTACATTTTGGTTTATGATGTTTAAACAAGTATTTTTCTTTAGCAAACTTTATATGTAATCTATCTTATTGCAAATACTTTTGGTTGGATAGTTTATTTATGATCACAATTTGAAAGTTTATTTTATATTTAAGAAATTTTTTATTTTTTCCGCAAATTTCAAGTAGTTCAAAATACGGTACGTTACACTATCAAACCAGAAAGAAATCTCTTTAAACTCTTTTGTCTGGAAGAAATCTCATCCTCCATCTTTGGTTATTAGTAATCCTGCAGCTCTATTAAGAACCAGAAGGCAAATGATTAATGAATATATGCATGCTGCCTTTATCTCTCAGGATGAACCAAAAAAAATTGAAGAAGCTCTTCTGGATCCCAGTTGGATCGAAGTTATGCAAGAAGAGCTAAATCAATTTAAAAGAAATGAAGTTTGGTTTCTTGTACCTAGACCATCTCATCAAGCTGTCATTGGAACACAGTGGGTATTTAGAAACAAACTAAATGAAGAAGACATTGTGGTCTGAAATAAAGCAAGACTGGTAGCTCAAGGTTTCAGACAAGAAGAAGGAATAGACTATGATGAAACCTATGCATCAGTAGCAAGGTTAGAAGCGACCAGAATATTTTTAGCCTTTGTTGCTTTCAAAAATATCAAAGTGTATCAAATGGACGTGAAAAGTGCCTTTCTAAATGGTCTACTGCAAGAAGAGGTCTGCGTCAAACAACCTCCAGGTTTTATCGATCATTTCTTATCAAATCATGTATTTAAATTACACAAAGCCCTGTATGGTTTAAAACAGGCATCTCGAGCTTGGTATGACACACTTTCACAATTTGTTGTTAATCATGATTTTACTATCGACACAGTAGATAAAACTTTGTTCACTTTAATTAAGAATAAGCACATTCTGTTAGTAGAGATTTATGTTGATGACATTATCTTTGGGTCAACTAACTCCAAATTGTGTGCAAAGTTCTCCAAATTGATGCAGGAACAATTTGAAATGAGCATGATGGGAGAATTAACATTCTTCCTAGGACTACAGATCAAGAAACTTGATACTGGAATCTTCTTAAATCAAGCTAAGTATACTAAGGAACTACTGAAAAAGTTTGGCATGCAAACATGATCTGCTCCTTCTACTCCTATGAGCTCATCTACTAAACTTGACAAGGATTAAAATGGAATTTCAATAGAGGTAACTCAGTATCGTGGTCTTATTGGTTCATTGTTATATCTTACTGCCAGTAGACCTGATATTATGTTTGTTGTCTGCATTTGTGCAAGATTTCAATCTAACCCTAAGCAGTCACATTACATTGCTGCTAAGTGCATACTGAAATATTTGAAGGGCACTCAAAATGTCGGCTTATGGTATCCTAATGATTCATATTTCAATCTTATTGGATATTCAGATGATGATTATGCAGGTTGCAAATTATACAGAAAAAGCACAAGTGGTTTTTGTCAATTTATTGGTGATAGGCTAATCTCCTGGTTTAGTAAAAAGCAGACTTCTATAGCTACGTCTAATGCAGAAGCAGAGTACCTTGCTGCTGGAAGTTTCTGCACTCAAATTCTTTGGATACAACAACAACTTAAAGACTACGGAGTTCAAGCTTCTGAATCACCCATCTTCTATGACAATACCAGTGCTATAGCAATCACGCAAAATCCTTCATTCAGAACAAAGCACATAGATATCAGACATCATTTCATTAAAGATCATGTGCAGAAGAAGGACATTTGTCTGGAATACGTTTCTACTGATCAACAAGCAGCAGACATCTTTACAAAGCCTCTGCCTGAGAATAAGTTTTCTTATTTTCGCAATGTTCTTGGTTTAATTGATTTAACTTGGTTATATTGTTATTATCAGTTTGTTGATTATTTTCAGTTGCCTGTTACTCAGCTCATATCAGTCTGTTTATAAGAAAAAGGAGACAATTTGTGGCAACTACTGATATTTTATTAAGAATAAAATCGACGCCTTACAACTTGATTCAAACTTCTTTCTACAGCATCTTGCCACATTCTAAACCAATTGTTCAAATCACGACTTCTTGTAGAATCCGTAAATTAGACTACATATAAGCCATGCATAATTCTAGTATTTTAAATTAAAATGATTTTATTGCATGAGTATTTAAATTCTTTCCTTTAAATTTAATTATTTTACGCAGTAGTTTAATTGTTATCCTTTTCAATTAATTAAGTGATGCCGGACTGGAGTTGGAGTTTTGAGATAAAATTTAATTTTAAGAAAATATTCCCAGAGTTTATTTTAGCTAACTAGTAAGTTAATTTAAGGTAAAAGAATGTTTAAGGAATTATTTAAGCAACTTGAGGTAAGTCGGAAATAAGTTCATTTAGGTTCCATAATTAATGTGTTAATTCACAAAATTATTTAATGGGTAGATAAGACTCTAAAGATTTATAATACACTAACTAAGCAATGTTTTCCCCTTTTATTTTACTCAATTTTCGGCCACCCCCTAGTTGATATAACATTTATTTGACAATTCACCACCTTTGACTCATTCCTTGTTATTTCTTAGTATGATAACCCTTCATTTTTTTTAATCACCATTTAATTATTAATCCATCATTATCCTAGCCTTGGTTGACATGAAGAATCAGTCCTTTACACCTCCATTATCCCTCCAAGAAGATTTGATATCAAACCATTTAAAATTCAAAAGGGAGCAAGACTTGGTCATACCATTTGAATCCCTTTTATATTGCAACTCCCCTCCAACTCTCCTAACCATTATTCCCCCTCCTCACCACCGAAATTCAGAGAGAATTGAGAGAAAAAAATCGTGAGAAAGCCTTAGAAAAACAAGAGATAAATTGAGTAGAAGCAAGAACAAGAAGATCACTCCGTCTCCTCCGCGCCGCATCGTTGTTTCATTCGTTTTTCTTTCAAAACGAACCAAGGCATGTATATGTTTTTATTTACTCTTCAATCAAGCCATATTAATATTTTAAAACATCATACTCATGATTTTTTTGAAGCAAAAACCGAAATACATAAGAAGCATTTTTCAAAAATCATGTGCAGAATTTTACGGTCACTTCATTGCTTCACGGTTTTGGGTATTGTTTGATGGTTTCAGGTGGTTGGTTCGTGTCCAGGCTCCCAAGGCTGCATCTAGACATGTACTAGGACATGTTAGGATCATATTGGTCCAATAGTTCAAGCCCATGCATACTGGAAATCGGATATGACAGCAACTCCCTCCTAGTGTCACTTGTGGTTCGATTTTGTCACCTTGCTGTCAAGGGGAGAGTTTCTGATCTTGGCTGTCATAAGGGCCTATAGCCATGGTTAGAACACCCCCCTATCATGTCTAATACATGACCAAGTTTCCCTTTTGAGGCTTGGTCCATGGTGGAATCGGTTTTCAAATCAAAACAAGAACAGCCCCTTCGATCCCCATTTCATTTCTGCATGTGTCCCTCGATTTTTGGTGGTTTGGAGTGGACCTTGTTTGGCCTCTGGCCCTTAGCCCTGGTTCACACCATACCCCATGATGTCTAGTTCAAGCCATGGTCAACCATATGGCCACTGGTATGATGCATGACAGCAACAAAACAAAATTTCAGAAACATCACCGTACAGATTTTTGAGTTCTCGGTTGAAGCTTGGTGTGGTCCTGGGTGTTGGATTGGATTGTGGTTGGCCTAGGGCCCTTAGCCATGGTTCAAGCCACACCTTAGGATGTTGGGAAGAGGCTCTGGTCGGTGGTTCAAGCCCCAATGACCAATAGTCTTGCAAACGAAGCGATGTAAGTACAGGTGCGGTTGCTGGAATTTCTGGACAGCAACTTGCTGCTTCGGTTCAGAGGCTCGTTTGAGTTCTTGGTTGGCTTTTAGCCTATATACTTAGACTGGACAGTACCTCATCAAGTTGAGAAGGTTGTGTTTTTGACCGTTTGTGATTCGGTTAAGTTTAGAGGTCGTACGAGAATTTACGGTGCGATGTGCCAAATTGACTCTCGAAAGAGCGTTTCATGTTTTGGCCTTCATTCACCAAAATTTCGACTTGCATCATTTTTGGAGCATTGTTTCATCATTTTAGATGTATTTTAATCATGACTAAATGATGGTTTGGTGTTGGTTCGGGTTGGCACGGAGTCATGATTAAATACGAAGTCATTGGGCGTAATTGTCTCGTTTTTGGATTCAATTACAAAGTTTGGTCAAGAAAATCATTTGCATATTTTTTTATGTTAAATTTAGGTCGCAGTGAGCCTGGGAACGATCCAATTCATGTGGTAAAATAATACAGGATATTTAATTATGTTACGTGCATAAAAATATAAAATGTTCATTTTTGAGATTTATGCGATATTGCTTGTGGCCATTTCACTATCATGGGATCATTACTTCACCCGGTGGTTACTTACCGGTTCAGTTCAGTTCCACCCAGTATACTATGGCATTAGTCTGATCAGACGATCATTATTTCACCCGGTGATCACTTACCGGTCAGTTCAGTTCAGTTCAGTGTAGGGGCCACTTGCGTAGAACATAATCTCAACAGAAAATTATTACATGCTATTTCATTACAGGGCTCTATTAAGCAAGCATTTCACTTATGATTTTCAGACAGTTATGCACGTATTATAATTGCTCATGATAAGTTATTTTCACGTTATGCCTCATGACATGATATTTTTACTCCCATGCAATTTTATTATATTACTTACTCGTTATTTACGATATATGCATGCTGAGTCTTTAGACTCACTAGACTTGATTGTTGTAGATACTGATGAGGTCGGGACCGAGGGCGGGGACCAGTGAGCTAGCTTGGGTCGGCAGTAGTGGAACCCGAGGACCTCATTTACAGCATTCACCATTTTTATGCTCAAACATTTTTATCAGTTGTTGGATTACTTTAACTTGTTATTTTGCGAACAATAATTTCTTCCGCTGCTATTTTGAACATTTAACTTGATTTATCAGTTTATTTTATGAATGAAGCATTTTAATTATTTTAAAAAAAATTAAATTTTTCCGCAAATTTTCAAACACGAATTTTCGGGCCATTATACTTCTAATATTCCGAAAGTTTTCAGAACTGGCAACTAGGTCAAGCAACTCCCACTCCCTTAACAGCAGCATATGGTTCAGCACATCATCCTTGACCAGTTTGGATATGTGAATCAACTCGAGCAAGCCTCTTGAACCTCCTTACAAGTGACCTCTGTTTAGCAGAAGTGAGAAATTCTCCGGTATTGATTAATTGAAAGTCATGAGCAGTAGTCCAAATGGACATAACCTCCGCAAAGATTAAGTCTTCTGCACCTTGTTTTAATTCTTGCAAACGTTGAGTTGTCCATGAAAGATGAGGAACATGAGTGCTGCTTTCACAATTCATTAGAATACAAATGTCATTACGAGCAAAAGTTATCTTCATTTATAGAAAAGATTTGAGGAAGACGAAGAGTCATCGAGTCTTAAATTATCCAGAATACGTTTTCTCATCCTCTCTTCTGTTTATTTCTTGTTATTTGTTTATTTATTTATTTATTTGCATTAAGTAAAAAGCAGTAGATAAACAAATATATGACAAAATGGAATATTTCATTCATAAAACCAGATGCATTACATTGCCCTATCTATTACATTTTGTTGATATCAGCAGTTTGAAGTACAGCAAAGTACTTCAGCAGGAACCTAACTAAGCTATGCTGGAATCCCCTCTTTTCGCATGATCATGGTTTCTGAAAGGGATTATTCCGCAGCTTAGTCCTTCTAAGAACGAACAATCTAACTGATTGTTAATATTACAGGCCAAGGAATTTCTTCCAAGTCTTCATATCTTGAAAAAAGATGTCTTCAGACATCATCTTACGAGAAGCTGGAAATGTTCCATGCAATTCCTCTGCTGAATCAGTCTCTGGAGAAGACTCCGAAAGCATGTTTGCATCATCCATTTGTGATTTGTTCTTATTTGTGTACATAACCTTATTTGTGAGATTGCAGGTACTTATATAGAGTATTGGGAAGCTAAAGAGACGTCCAACCGGTCACATCTTGCACAAATTTCAAGAGTCATCTATCATTCCCTCAGATATCGTATCTTTTGCATTTATTAGTTGCATTAATTGAGGGGGAATATTATTTTATTCTGTATTTTTCTTTTTCGTGCTTTATCAGAAGCAGAAGGAGGTTTGTCTTTTCGATAAAACAGTGTGTCTACTGGTTTTTATCAAGATGCTAAAAATATTTTAGTACTTCATAACTTCCAGTAGATATTATCATAAGACGAAAAACCCTCTTCTGATATTTTTAGTAACCGCTTTGGACAGCCCGCCTATTTTAGTTACTTTTTAAAATTTTGGCGTATCTGACACTCTCTGCTAAACTTTTCAAATTCAACTGTAAACATATTGACACGTGTCCTTATGTTTCACTGACGGCTGTACATTCTAGAATTTAACCGTCTTTTCTCAGTCATTTTACCTTTACGCTTTCAGATCTTTCGCATACTAGCTACTTTTTTCTCTCATATTCACATTCTACTGCAAAATCTACTTCGAACTTATTTCTACTTGTAGAAAAATGGCTGGAGCTTACACACTCAATGCTTATCAAGTTAATTTTGCTTCAGTGTTGACAATCAAGGACAAAAATCTGGTCAACATGTTCAAAGCCATCGAGAAATCTGGTCTCAGAAGGTTTCTGGAAGCACTAGCAGTTATTTACAAAAAAGCTCTCCTGGAATTTTATGCCAAAGCTAAGGTTGACGAAGGGAAAATCATCTATTCCCAGGGAGATGTATCTATTTCAATTGACGCTGTCCAATTGGGATCGACCTTCTTCCTCCCATGCTCAGGTATCTCGGACTTTTCTGATACTTCCAAGGAGGAGATGTCGGCTGCTCTCGTTACTTTCTCAGCTTGTGGAGAGGAACTCTCTCCTTCTTGGTTTAAGAAGCTACTGAAGATGGAATACTAAGTGCTTGCTGATATTGTTGCAAAAGCACTGTTGGTCAAAGCTGGTACTTTTGACAAATTGACTAAGGAGAAAGTTCAAGTGATGTTGGCCATCACTTCTGTATTTTAAGTGGATTGGAGTGGATTCTTGTTTAGAATCCTGAAGGATATGGTTCTGAGGAAGAGTTCTGGCTTTGCGGTTCAGATCAGCAAAATGCTTAAGGATGCTGGTTTTCCTTTCACTACTGAACATGATGCTACTTTTGTGACAATGGCTGATGCTGATAATGTGCTCGCCTTAAGGCCAAAGCCAACTGTGGCGGAATTTGTTGCTCTAAAAAGGGAAATTGGAGATGCTCAGACTGAGGTTCAAGGACCTCAAAAGAAGATCAAGAGAAAAAGATTGGTTATCTCCACTGATTCTGATAAAACAGTTTCTGAGGAGTCTGCTGCTCCTACTCAAGAATATGTCCCTGCCACCCCAAGCAAGAAGAAGACTCGCACGGTGCTTCGCATTAAGAAAATAGCAGCAATTGCTGATTTAGACAATGTCTCGTTGAGACAAGTGTTTCCAGAAGCCACGTCTTCTTTGCAAGTTTCTGTTACGGTCACTAAGCCAGCAGCCACTTCTGCTACCATCTCTTCTACTGCTCCTACCTTCAGACCCTCGTCTGGAGTTGTTATTCGTGAATCTTCTGCAGGGTCTTCTGCTTTTTGACCCGTGATGCCTGCCCCATCTTCCGATTAAGGCAAAGGGAAACTCGTTGCAAAACCACAATTTCGTGGCGCCAAATCATCTGTTTTAACTTGTATTAATCTTCATTTGGAAGAGATTGAGAGATCTGCCAATGAAGGGATGACTTTATTTGATGATTGGCATAAGGTTCGAGTTTTCCATCCTCTCACATTCTTCAGAACACGAGGTGCATTCAGTAAAATGGTAAAGAATGAAGAAAAGTTTTTTGAACTTGCCAAGACTGAAAATGTGATCGAAGCTATGAGACGCCGAAGTTTCATTCTTGAGCGGCTGAAACGACAAAAGCTGGAATTAGTTTTGAAGACTCTTCAGTCAAATTTTGATGCTATGATTCCAATTGCTGCTCAGGATCAGAATGTGATCCACATTCTATCTGACCGTTTGAGAATGATGAATGAGCAACTTCTTGCTCAAGAACAGACATTTGGAGAATCTGTACCATATTCAGTAGGCTTCATTCCAGACTTTGCTCAGACTAAGCCAGTTGAGGAAAGGACTACAGCTCCACCAGAATCTAAGGTCTCCAGTACTCCTGCATCTCCGAAGCAGCCTACTCAGTCTTCATCTCTTCTATCTGTTTGTGAATTGGCTTCAGTGGATGAAGTCATTCAATCTATCTGTAATATCCAAGCTTGGTGAATGGTACGGTTTAAGATTTCTTATGGTTATGGACTATTTGGTCAAGTTTAAGTATAGTTTTGATGTTAATAATTTTGATTTGTGATTTAGGGTATTGTTGATTTTAGATGATGTGTAGTTATATTGTAGCGTCGTTACTGATTAAATTCATGATAATTTGTATGTTGAGCCAATTGGTATGAGGCCAATCGGAGTAGTTAGATAAGACATAGAGGTGCAACTTTCATGTTGAAAGTGTTGCCAAATTATGAGGAGAAGTGACGTTGCGATTCGATTTTTAGTTGTAAAGGATATTATTGGCTTCAGGAGACAGTGCACCCGCGCCAGGAAAGCTACCGCACCCGCGGTGTTTGGGCAGTAGGTCTATCGCACCCGCGGTCCATTATGCAGCGCACACGCGGTCGTTTTCTTCGGATTTTCGGAAGTGGTACAGACTACCTAGCGCACCCGCGGTGGAAGAGTTAGCGCACCTGCGGTGAGTGAACAGTAAAGTCGTGTTTTGGAATTTTAAGTGATATAATACAAGTGTTTGCTCATTTTCTCTCATTCTTGCCTCATTCTTCTCGGTTCTTCAGCTCAAGGAGAGCTAGGGTTCTCATTTCTTTCTTTTGTTTCTTTAATTCAAGCTTCTTGTTGGGTTTTTGAAGTGAGAGCAAGATCATTTTGGAGTTAAGGAGCTAAGGTAATCTTGTGGTTTTAGTTATTCTTTGATTTTGGTGTTGGGGAAAATTATGGGATTTATGATTGTGTTGGTTTTATGGGTTTTATGGTTTGGTTATTTTATTATTAAGTTGTTGATGGTTCAATATATGGTTTATTGTTGTAGGATTTGTACCAAGAGATTAGAATCAAGCTTTCCATTGGTTGTAAGTGGAATTCATTTCTTGTGCTCACATGAAGTATATGTATTGTATTTCAATGGTTTTAACATGCTATTCCCTTCCACTTGATTCATGTTATGTATGGATACACTTTGTTGTATATTAGAGGCTTTTATATGTCTCAATGATATAAAGGAAATGCAAATAAAAAGAGTATTCAAGGTGTTTGTTTTAATGTCCAAAGGAGAATTCAAATGATTTATTGGATTTATAAATAGATAGCCAGAGATTGCATGCAATTAGTTGATCAACGACCATAGGCTTATATCCCAACAGAGTAATCGATTTACATCGATGGGATATAGGTACAGAGACAGAGATACTGTTTAGATATCAATCCACCAGAGAAAAGAGAAATACCATCGTTATTGTCATGTTATACTATGTTATTCATGTTTTAAGAGTTAGATGATATTTAATGATTTCAAAGTCATGTTTTACAGAGTATGATATGTATATATTGTTATGTAAGAGTTTCACTTGCTGAGTTTTATACTCATTTCAGTTATTCATGTGATGCAGATAAGAGTGAAGAGCCGGGACGTTGATTGGAGCCGAGGTCATATGCATACAAGAGATGGAAGGAAGAAAGATATTTTGTTAACATTTTGACATGATCAAAAATGATATTTTGTATTTTGATACTACACTTTATTGATCATGTATATACTTTTGATTGTATGTATTTTGAAAATGTATTCATGTCAAGAGAATTTTTAAATCCTTCTTTCCTCTAAGTAAATTTTTTAAAATTCCGCTATTATTTTATGAAATCAGTCAAGGGCGTTACACTATCGTTGTTACTGTCTCCAGTGCACCGGAATCAGCTCAGGCTGATGACTTGGTCCAACTAGCAGATCTCCCAGCAGAACACCATTTAGCATAATCGGATGCTGCCCCATCTCAATCATTGCCAAATTTGGAGATTTTCTCTGCTGAACATCAAGCAAAAATGGTAGCCATCTTGAGTGATCAAATTCCAGCAGCTGATCAACTAGAGGCCATGGAAGCCGAACAACCAGTAGAAATAACACTTCCTGAACCCTATGCTGCTGCTGAAGGATCTTTTGCTGGACAGGATACTGTTGTTACTACTGCCCCAACAGATCTCGTTTCCTCTACTGCCTTAGTTATCCGTCCTACTGATTCACCGTCTTGCATTGCTCATGTTGCGCATCTTGCTGAAATCTAAGAACCTATGCTCGCAAGAAGTCCATCTTCAGAGCGCTTTAATCTTTAATTTGAGATTGACATATTGAAACGAAATATTGACCGAATTTCAAAGATCCTCAAACAGATATCCTTTGAACATGCTGGAGAAATCAACGCCATGAAATTCTTTCGAGAACGCATAACGAACAATGTCGTTAAAATGGCAGAATCGTTGGCTAAGCTTGAAGTTGAATCCAAACTTTTCAGGAAGAATGTTTTGTCTAGTCACGCCAACATCGTTCTTGGTCAATCTGATGTTCTACGAACTGTCTCTGATCATGAGTCGTCTCTACGCTCAATTTCAACTAAAGTGGAGGCTACTGATTTGAAACTAGAATCCATCGATGCCAAGATTGAGTCCCAATCTCAATCTCTTCAGGCCCTAAATGATCGTGTTTCGAATCAAGTCCCATTTTTGGAGATGATGAATGATAGCATTATCAGTCTTTTTGGACGAATGGATGTACTGCTTACTCGCATTGATGCCAAAAAGAGGGAAGCAGTAGAACGTAGGATAGATGAAAGGACAGAGAAAGGTAGGTCGGGAGGACATCATCAAGCAGAATCATCCTTCAGAAGCCAAGATCCTTAGGATGATGATGATGCACTATTCAAAGATATTGGGACTGATGATTAATCTTTTTGGATTAATACTCTTTTGAACTCTGATTTACTGTTTATTTACTTTTCAATTATTTGGTTATAATTGCTATCTGTTTCTGATTTAATTAGGTTTCTTCATCATACTAACTTCTAGGTTTTGGTATCACCGCAAAGGGGGAAATTGATAGACTTAATTTAATTGTGGTGATGATAGTCAAAACCACTAGATCGTGTTAGTAAACCAGAAGATAGTATAAAAGCAGAAGTTCCCGTATCGCCCTAACAAAGCAGTACTCTTCGAGTACTTATCGGCTTAGAAAAACATAAGCAGAACTTGACTTTTGTTGAATCAGAACCTATCGATCTTATATTAAATGTTATCGTTACTCTACCAAGTACAATTATTAAATGCATCATTAATGCTGTACAAAGTCATTTAATACGTTTTACCAAATATGGTATGAAACAAGACTGATTGTTCTGAAGCTCTTTGCATAAACCTTTTTAGGTAATAAAGCTGATTCTATCAGAAGTCAAAGAAGTCGTTTTGTTTATAGACGTTGGATTCAAGACTTCTATAAATACACAAGATCAACGACGTTTATAGGTGACCCCAACACCGAAACAATGATTACACTCTCTAACATACAAACGTTGATTTGATCACGCAGAACTACTTATCATCTTCAAAGCTCAATATACTGAAAAGCAGCACACGTTTCACATTAGTTATCTGATCTTTTTGAGATTAAATTGTGCTGACTGTTTCTTACTCTCTCTACAATCATATTCAAGTTATTATATCTTTGAGAAGAGTTTGTAAACTGGAAAAGAGTATTTTCTAGAACTTTGTGTATTCATCTTATTGTGTTGAGAAACTAAGAGTTTCAGTAGGCAAAGGATAAGTCCTGCTGAAGTCGGTGTGTACAAGTGTTGTACTGTAAAAACTAAAGTCTTTTAGTAATACCTTCTGGAAACAGAAGAAGGGGAGACGTAGAAGATTTTATCTTCGAACTTTCATAAACAACCATTGTCTACTGCTTACTGTTTTATTGTGTTTCACCATACTCCATCGAATCGTTTCCAACTATTTATTGTGATCTGCTAGAATTACTCTTGAACAAGATTAGCTATAATCTCTAACAGGATTCTAGCACCCTTTGCAAAATCGACCGTCAAATGAACGAGTTTATTCACTCCTCTCTAAACTCTATATTGATCCCCAACAAAGTGTCTCTTGTTTTTCATGCAAAACATGTTCAAACAATTACTATGGTATGATAGATGATTAAAAAAAGAGAATATTGCGTGCCTTTACGTATTATACGCACGATTAAACGTTGACGATTGCGAAGAACGATGACGAACGGCCTTGGCTTAATCTCCTTGACAAAACCGAAGCTTCACCTTCCAAAATATTGTGTGTGCTGTGTATTTGCTGGTGAGGGAGAGTTTTGAAAGTGTAGGGGGAGGGGGCGTGGGGTGTTATGGGGTTTAGGGTAGGTTTTTTGCTTTAAATATTTTAATAAACCACTAACAAGGCTTAGGCCCATTAAGGAGAGTTAATTAGGTCCATGATTGCTCAATTAAAATATTTAGTAGAAAATTTGTGAATTATTAGCCGGTTGCTTACACGTTCGGATTTTTGTTGAAAATCCAACATCGATAAAATTTACGTTCCGTCGAATAAAATCACCTCAAAACCCCTTATTTTTAAAAATAAGAAAAAGTATCAATCATATTTTAAATAATTAAAAATAATTATTTAATAAAAACATTTTCCATTTTTTTCAGCTCTCGGTTCTCCGTTCCTTGATCGCAACTCGAATAACCCTTAAAATACATTGTTATGCATGTAAGTAGAAAAACTACTAAAACATCATATAAACATGTCACATAATCAATTTAAGCAATTAAAATAAATTAATTAACCATTTTTTATATTCCCTAGATTTGCATGTAGTTGGATTACGTCGTCTTAATTTTGGACCTTACAATACTACTTGTGGAGAACCTGCTCTTGGGAGTGCAAGACTCAAAGTTGTGGCAAGTTTTTGGCGTCATTGCCAGGAAAATATATTTTATTTTCAAGTCTATTTTTGTTTATAATTTTTATTTTTCTTATTTTAAAATTTTTATTGTTTTTGTGTGTTTTTTCTTTTGCATTTGCACGAGCATTTGGTCCCGTTCACTTAGTAGTAGACTAATTCGAAACAACCTTCTATTTTACAAAATATGGAGGAACCAACGGAGCATGAAGTAAATAATGAAACTCAATCTCAACATGATCATGATAGAGGAAGAACACTTAGAGATCACATGAATCCTACATGAACTAGTGCACGAAACTCAATCTCAACATGTTCATGATAGAGGAAGAACACTTAAAGATCACATGAATCCTACATGAACTAGTGCACCTTCATGTTTAGTTTTTCCCTCCTGATGCATCTCATTTTAATTTTAAGCATGACATTATTCAACTTTTACCTAAATTTCATGGTTTAGATTCTGAAAATCCATACATGCATTTACAAGAGTTTGAAAAAGTGTGCAATACATATAATGATTTTAATTGTAGCACGAAAACCATTCGACTTAAAACTTTTTTTTTCTTTAAAAGATTAAGATAAAACTTGGCTATAAAATCTTAGATCGGGACCATTCGAACTTGGGATGAATTGCAACAATAATTTTTTAAAAAAAGTTTCCATCTCATAGAATAAAATCTTTCAAAAGACAAATCATCACTTTCACTCAAAAACATGAGCAAACTTTTTATCAGTATTGGGATAGATATAAAGAATTGTTTAATCTTTGTTCACATCATGATTTTGAAACTCGGAGAGTTGTTTATTCAGTTTTATGAAGGTCTAACACCTAAAGATAGACAAATGGTTGAATTTATGTGTAATGAAACATTTGAAGATAAAGATCCAACCAAGGACAATTGAATATCTCGATTTATTAGCTAAAAATGCTCAAAATTGGGACATTATAGGTACAATTGAACTATCAAACAAAATTCAATTTCCCACATCTGGTAAAGATATGTACACCCTCAAGGATGAACATGGTCTCCAAGACAGATTTGCATCATTGGCAAGAAAAGTAAACTCGCTTGAAATGAAAAAAGAGTGGTCAATTAAAATTTGTCCAAGAACTTTCTTGTCACATATGTGATACAAGTGATCATTCTACAAAAAATTGTCCAACTTTGCCTTCTTTCAAAGAATGTCTCAATGATCAAGACAATGTTTTGAACACTTTCAAAAAGCAAAATTTTGGACCATACTCTCAAAGTTTAATCCAGGTTGGCGAAATCATCTAAATTTTAGTTGGAGGAATGATAATTCTGCACAATTTTCACAATCACCTTTTCAAATTTTAAAAAAATTCAAAATTATGCACATTTTTTTCTTCCGCCTAAAAAGAATTTTGGAAGATACATTGCATACTTTCATTACAAAGAAAAATTCTATCAATACGTAAATTACTCAAACCATGATAGATTTGAAAGATACTCTTGCTAAATTTGCATCTGCACTTAATGTTCATGAAACAGGTAAATTTCCTTCACAACCAAAATCTAATACCAAGGACCATCGTTCACAAACTGGAACTTCTAAAACTCAATCTATGGATCATGTAAAATCTGTTATTACCCTTCGCATGGATAAGGTTGTTGAAAATCTATTCTTGAACCTTGTGAAAATTATGATAAATCAACTCCAAAGAGTAAGAAAAAAGTGGATCCTATACCTTACGAAGAGGAAGTTTAACAGACAGTGTCACAATCATTTCCTCATGCATTAAAAAATACAAAAAAATTCAAATTTTAATTCTGATATATATGAGATTTTTAAACAAGTAAAGTTAATATTCCATTATTAGATACAATAAAACAGGTACCATCTTATGCCAAATTTTTTATAAGACTTGTGCACAATGAAAAGAAAATTGAATGTGAAGAAGAAAACGCTTTTAACTGAACAAGTAAGTGCAATTATTCAAAATAATAATACTTTAAAATATAAAGACGCCTTGTCCTAATATTTTGTGTATTATTGGAGAAAGAAATATTAAAAAAGCCTTGCTTGATCTTGGAGCTATTGTGAATTTACTTCCATATTCAGTTTATCAAGAACTCAATCTAGGTGAGTTAAAACCCACCTCGGTAACACTTTTACTTGCTGGTAGATCTGCTAAAGTGCCATGAGGTATCGTAGAAGATGTGTTGGTCCAAGTTGATAAATTTTATATCATGTCGATTTCTTAGTTTTGGATACATAACCTGTCGAAGCTTGTAATGCAATTCCTGTTATTTTGGATTGTCTATTTTTAACAACTTCTAATGCTTTGATAAATTACAGGAATGAAATAATGATGTTATCGTTTGGAAACAGGACTTTGAAATTAATTGTTTTTAATCTTTGTAAGCAACCTTATGGCAAAGAAGATGAAAGTGAAGATGAATATCATATTGAAACTCTTGTGGAAGAAAATATTAAAGAATGGAGTACTCGTGACCAATTGAATATTTGTTCAATTGATACTCTTACAAAAAATAATGAAATTGATTTTGAAGATTTTAACAAGTACCATTCTTTTCTAGGATTAGAGAAAGAAGAGGATGCAAGAGATGAGAACATAGATGAACCACCCATATTGGAGTTAAAATTCTTGCCAAAAGAATTAAAGTGTGCATTTCTCGGAGAAGATGAAACATATCCGATGGTAATTTCTTTTAAAATTGCAAGTGATCAAGAAGTTGAATTAGTTGATATTCTTAAAAGGTATAAAAATACTATTGGTTGGATACTAAAAGAAAACTGAAATTCTCAAACTATTTGATGTCGGAATTATCTACCCTATTTCTGATAGTAAGTGGGTAAGCCCGACACAAGTAGTTCCAAAAGTATTTGGCAATACAGTGATAAGGAAACATCCTACTACCTTTTAACTTTAAAATCCTATTAATTTTTTTTCATATTGTAAAATTTGAAACTCATCATTTAAAATACTCAACATTTCCATAAATCAAAATAGTTTAACATTTAAAATCTCAAGTGCATAAAAAAATCACTAAATCGTCAATTAACAAAATTCAACTCCAACCTTTAATGTGATCATTCTAACTTCAAAATAAAGCATAAAAATCTCTAATAAATTCATTAAAAAATCTTTAAAACTTTTAAATATCAAGCTAATGCGGAAAATAAAGTCCATCGGGAGTGTACTGTCTACTTGATTCACTCAAGCGTCAGCGCTCCCTCAATAACATCATCACATGCAGCATTCAAATCTAGTTAGTCTAATGATTCAGCATGTTCTAACCAGGAGTAATAAATAATACATATACATGCACGTGCAGCTTTGAAATAAATCTTTTTATTAAAATAAGCTAGCGTAAAATCTTGTAATCATATATCATTAAAACATAAAACTTTCTATAATTTATCATTTTGGGTGAAGTTTGATCCTTGAAAGTAACTAACTTTTATCATCTGGTCGACTGATCAGTCTTAGCTCACCATTGCGCATGGGGACGAGCACTAGGCACCGACGTAAATGGAAATACGATCGTTGGGCTCCCTCTGAGGCCTTCTCCCGTAAACGTGCTCCATCTGGGGCCTTCTCCCTCACGATATTCCCAAAAATCATATATCATATCCTTTATGTCACAGTCAATTCCCATCATTCTAAATATTTTTTTATTTAATCATAAAATATTGTGTCCTTTCTACACTTGTAAAATAACATTTTTAACATTAAAAATTGCACAGTTTTACCATAAATCATGAAATCTCATATTTTAATCTTAAAAATTATAAAATATCATTTAACATGAGTTATGATCCCTTTTGATACTTCCAACCCTTTTCGTACTACCCAATGTAAGATGACCGTTTTGCCCATGTACTTCATATTTCTCGATTTTGACATTTTCTCACTTTTATTGACACAAGACTATCCCAAATAATTATTTAAGCTTAAATTTGACTTCTAATATATTTATTTAATTTAAACTCTAGCATTTCGATTTAATTTCTTAATTAATAATTCGTGAAGCGTTTAATTCTCAAATTAATTCATGATTTTGATAAGTGATGAAAATGATGATGTTTTGAAGGATGTGAATTAGTTGTGGCTATCGAAGTATATGTAAATGCTTAAGATGTATATATAAATGCTGATGATGAGGCCTAAATACAGTGGATGGGTAATACTGTCACTGATGTCCGACAGCCACCGGGTACCGCGGTTATATATAGATGGATCCATCGTAAATGATGAATGATGTACGAGAGTCACAACTAATGAACTGAATTCACCAAAAGAAATGATGTACAAGGATATGATGATAATGATGAGCTGTTTTGACATGTTACGGTCTCATATGACACGTTTACATTTACGCTTTTAAAATTCATGAAAGTATGTTGATTACAATATATTTTCATTGCTGTGTGTTATGTATATGTACTTGTTATTTCCAGTACATGTGTGTTGAGTCTTTTGACTCACTAGGCGTGTATGATGCAGGTGAGCATGTTTACAAGGGGACTGGAGGTGCCGAACTCTGAGTCGGCAGTACTGAATGTGCGTGCACGACCCGAGGACCACATTTCTTCCGGACATGATGTTTTTTTATGATTTTTGAGAGGACGTGAGTATTTTATGCATTGATTTTGTACGTTGCTGATTTCAAGATTTTTACTCGTTATGTACGCTTTTTCTGTTGGTCGAGTTGGACCATTTTAACTGCATTGTTTTAAGTTGTTAAACATTTACGATTATTTTTAAATGATATATTTTCAGTATGGTTGCATGCATGCAAAATATTTAAGTGCATATTTTGAAAATGTTAGTTTTTTCAAAAAAAAATATTTCCACGTTTTAAATAAATATATGTTTCAAAATATATTGATTAGCATTTGTACTTTCTTATAATGTTCGACGAACATAAACATAAACTATAATATTATATGTTATATTAAATTGACCAAATTGATAGCATAATTATACATTATTTCTTAATAAACACTTATAATTTTTTTCTTCCAAGAGTTATTAAAGAATTTTATTTTACATATGTATTAAGTACATTTGTTACTTGAATAAATGCTAAATCAATTTTCCTCTTATTTTTGAATTACATAACACAATATTATAAAAAACAACAAATATCTTAAAATAAAATTATGAGAATAATAAGAAAAATATATAATTATCTACATGCACGCACGTAAAATAAAACAACAAAAAACAACGGTGTTTTCTCATTGCAACAAATTAAGCTTCCTTGTGGCACGTAAATTAGAACAACAAAAAACAATATTTGCAGCTTTCTCCATTGAACGAATTATGATTCTCAAAATTGCTTCTTTTTCGTCAAAGTTCCGCAATTTATAGTAACACAAAAAGATGAAACCAGTGGTGTCACATATTTCTAGGTGAATCCGGAACAGACTGCTATGGATTTGCGTCAGATTCAGAAGATTTTAATTTTTTTTTAGAATCTGTGTCACATTATAACATATTGTTATATTTTCATAAACCACTCTCGGATGCTATAATCTTGAAATTTCTGATTATTTAAAAAAAGCCCAAAACAATACATATTTTAAGAAGAAAAAAAATTAGCCTGTTGACTTCTATAATCATGAAAAAAAGAATTGTAGAAAATAATGGCAGATGAGTCCAAATGAATCCACCATTCGCTAGTTGGTGTGACCTGTCCAATAACTACACATTTTCTCCGTTGCCTTTCTTTGGTTTGCAACCCTCAAAATGGCGATTTCCACACTCCAGAAACTCGCCTCCCGAATCACCAAAGCACCTTCTCTCTACATTTCCTCGGGCTCCGCCATCACTCGATTTTCCTCTTCTGCGAAAGTTTCCGATCGAATCGTTAAACTCTCAGCTATCGACCCCGACGGCAACAAGCGGGAAGTCGTGGGGCTTTCGGGTCAAACCCTGCTCAAAGCGTTGGCCAACCAAGGTTTGATCGACCCGGATTCCCACCGCCTCGAGGAGATCGACGCCTGTTCCGCCGAGTGCGAGGTCCACATCGCTCAGGAGTGGCTTGAGAAACTGCCACCTCCCTCGTACGATGAGCAGTACGTGTTGAGGAGAAATTCTAGGAATCGAGTTTTGAACAAGCACTCGAGGCTCGGATGCCAGGTGGTTCTGTCGCCGGAGCTGCAGGGGATGGTTGTTGCTGTTCCTGAACCCAAGCCGTGGGACATTCCGTGATTTTTGACCCTGACGCCTGTGAAGTCAGTTGTAAGCTTTTCATTTAATTTAAAATAATAAACATGCTGATGTTTTATTCGGATATTTGATCATGATGATATTATGATTACCCGGGATCGGGTTTATTGCAATTTCTCAAGGTTTGAGCTTTTCGACGAAATTTGTTGAAATGGGTCTTTTCTTCATTCTATCCCATGTCTCTTATACTGTTATCAAACAAATTATCTAGTTACCCTGATTCTGTGATTGACTTGGATGGAAATAATTTTCACCTCTTTTGCGTGTTTTTGTTATTGATTTGATTTTTCTTAGTATATTGGTGAAGTTCTGTGCCAGAGGATAAAATGTGACAATGAAAGCTCATTGGAACTTTGTTATTTTCTCTAATTTAGAACTCTGTGCCTGCATGTTGGTAGATTATTCAAAGGTTTGGGGTTATAATATTGTCTTACGTTGATTTACTGAGTGTTTGCACGTGAAAGTGTTGTTGAGGAACAGCCTATTACTTACTACTTGGTGTACTTTCGGCTGAAATAGTGAAAACGTTTACATCGGGTGTGTTTCAGACTCCTAATAGGGTTTCTATGTTTAGGAAAACTAGGAAAAGGGTGCATCGTGTTTGTAGATTACGAATATGATGCCCTGATATGGTTAGTGGATTTAGTTGTTGGCTAGGTATGTTTCACATTGCCAACAAATGAAAGCTTTTCTGGAAAACTTGATACCCCTGTATTCCTTATCGATGCAGGGAATAATGTTTTGTCATACATTGCTATGAGTTACTGAATGATTGTTGTATGGTGTGGGGTCCGGAACCCTAAGGTTATAAGCGTTTATCTCTGCAAATAATGTTGGCAGTGTCAGTTTTTATCAGTGACCATGAAATTAAAGTGATTAGTTCATATATGGAACAATAAAATTTCCAAGTATTTGTGTTAATGAATAATCTATATATTAATCTAACTTTTCAAGTGGCTAAAAGATTTGGTATAGGAACAACTGCTAACTTGATTTCCAGATAAATTCACGTCTTTGTTCAATGAATTCTTGTTTCTTTAGTCAGCTTAGTGCCTTTTATTTTAAAGGTGGTTGGATTTTTGGTATTTTTTGGGTTTTTCCATTTCAAGCGAATGGACATTGGAATATTGAATAATGTATGATATGAGCTTATGGACCATTTCATATGTTAAGTGGATGGTGTATATATAGCATGATGATTGCACCTGCGCAGGTCGAATGTTTGACCGGTCGAGACCAAAATTGGTCTCCAAGGCTAACCCAACTTTTGCTAAAAAAAAATTTCATGGAAATAAATAAACTAAATCAAATCATTTCCTCTTCTTCTTGTGTACCTTTTTGCATGGCCGAGGCTCTTCGTATGCTGAGGCTTTCTGCATGGCTTTGAGTCCTTTGGCATGGCTGAGTTAATAGTAAACACTTATTGGTGTCTTCTCGTGTGCCATCGGTCATGGAAGAGGAAAAGGATGCCCATACGCGTATGAGTAATCGGCCGACCTCCACAACCTATGAAACACCACATCCTTGCTCTTGCTCCCTTTTCTTACTTGTTCCGTTCGTTCTGCAATAGTTTCGAACTCCTTCGTGATAAAGTTGAGGTGTCGACTAAGTTCTATGTGTAGTAATTTTGTGCTAAGTTACTACAAGCTTAGTTTTTGTATCTTGGGAAAAAGTTTTCCATCGTGATCCTCGAAGGCATTTACTGGAGGGGACAAATCTGTTTTAAGAAAAATGTAACATTTTACAGGCCTCGGTTTTTGTAACTGGTTTCGTTTCTGCATCATATTATTTGTTCCTTCATATCAACGGGCGTGGCCGTGCTATCCATCTATTACGGCCTTCTGGGCAATCCAACCATTCTGTCTGTATATTTATAAATTCAAATTATGCAATTACTTTATTTACCATACCTCGTTTTCAGTTTCCATTTTGGTCGATATTTATCTTGACATATGTTGTCTAACAAAGGTTTGAGACTTGGAGCCACATGTTTTTCTCTTTTAACAAACATGCTGAAAAGGATAAACAAAATGCAAAAAACAAGAGGTGTTTTTCGTGATTGCAAAAAACTTGGAAAGGCGGAGCGTAAGTGTGACAGTCCATCTCCGTCTATTAACAAGAACTCGAAACAATAAATCTTTTAGGCTCAGGCTGTTAGGCAGAAAGATACTATATTCCATGATTATAAATATTTTCATCCCATATTGTTTGTTTAGTCGTCAGCAGTACCCTTGGTTTCCAAATTTTTAAATGGATATGGTTTTGTTCCTTCTATTGAGTCTGAAAAGGATCAAATAACTAATGGTGTTTTGTTCAACACTAGGTTGCATTGTGTTGGGGTGATAGGTAATGGTTTTGTAGATATGTTAAGTCCAAGATAGTTGAGATTTAGTAGATAACAAGTGAGGTGAGATGATATGACAATGTCTGGACTCTGGTGTTGGTTATTCAATGTTGAATAAATTATGAACACTGCTGCTTTTTACCACATAAAAATAAGATACCAAAAAAAATTAAAAAATCCAAGTCATTATACCCTTGATCTGGACATTCCTTCATTGCCAGTGAGGAGTAACTAAGAATTTCAGGCAGTTTGGACAGAAGACCATACATGTTACTACCGTTTTAGGGTTTTCCATTTTCAAATCTAAACTTCAATAAAACTCGAAATTACTCCTCGCTTATATTTGACCCACCTTTTTCGCTTATTCTTGATGTTGAGTCCTTGAAGATCTATAAATTACATAGGTATTTTCTGTATTTTTCTTTCTTCTGGTGGAGGCAATTGGAAATGAAATTATTAGATCTTTGGTTAATTTTTGGAGCAAAACTGGTGATGGATCTTGTTTTGAACTCTCCAATGACTTGGGCAGACCAAGGAGCCATCTACTTCTCTCGTTGGCTATGTTGAAAGCAGCTTGTCCACCCGAGTTTGTTTACCCAGTGATATGAGATGTTGGCATGAATCGATTTGTTTGAATTTCTGTTTTGTTAAAAGAATCAGCGTCGTGTAGCTAGGGCCAGTGTTCTATGTCGGATTGAAGGGCATTTTTAATATTTAAACCTTGTAATTCAGGTTAATGTGGAATCATGGACGTAATTACATAAATTTCTACCCTCCCATCCCTGATGTGACGATCCATCAATGTTACCATACAAGGGATGAGGAGAATCCAGCTTTTATCCAACCTAACAAACGTGAGTTAGTTACATATAGTTTCAACATCATGGAATTGGATGTTACACTATTATAGTACAGGATTCTTCTGAACCTTCATTTAGCTAAGATGGTGAGTGTGGTGAAGCTTTGGTTTGAAGGATAGTTTTGATATAACTCTCTCTTGTAATGATTGGATAATCATGTACATGTTGAAAGGATTGGATAATGTGTTTTTGCATTGTGTGTCTAGCATACATCGTCGATGATTAAGTGTGTGCTTATGATATGAAAGAGAGTACGCACTCCTGTAGTCTATGATCTGTGATTGAAATTGTTGGGTAAGTCAAGTACATGAGCTGTTGGAGAGGTTGATGCAGCCGCATGTATATGCTCTTCTACTATGCTCTTCTACGTGATATGTGCGATATGCCTTCGTGTAAGAAACCCTAGACCGAGTTTAGGGATGGCAATTTCCTCCGAACCCGTTGGAGGATCCGATACCCGACCCGAATAGAAGAGGGTATGGAGGGATTTTTAGACCCGATTAAATAATTGGGTAATCGGGTATGAGGATTTTCGGGTTTGGGTATGGAGGCGGGTTTGATATAATCCGACCCACACCCGACCCGAATACCCATTTAAATTAATATATATATATATATATATATATATATATATTATATTTATTAAAGATTCATCTTCTCAAATACAAGTAATTTTGTTCAACTAATATAAACTATTTTTAATATTTTGTTATTTTTATATAAAGTTTATTTTGCAAATTTTTATCATTAATAATTTTTCTTATTGTTCATTTAAATAATTTTTTAAATATTCATAACTTCAATGAAACAATTTAAATTTGAAAAAATTCAATTGTATATGATAATAGGGTATTTGGGTAGGGTATGAGTATCCGATAATCCGATGGGTATGGGGATGGGGATGAAATTCAATATCCGATGGGTATGAGGATAGGTATGAGGATGAATTTAATAGATGGGTATGGGGATGGATGTGTGAAATCCGACCCATACCCTACCAATTGCCATCCCTAACCGAGTTGCATTGGTGGTAGCGTCTTGCAGTAGACATGCTCGTGTACGTGGTTTCGATATGTTGACAATTTGACCTGTTTATATACTAAAATCGAATTAATCGAAGTTATATTTGAGTTAACTGAGCTGATCCAAAATTTTCATAACCATCTAACTCTAATTAAATCGATAAAAAATTTTCCCCATGATCGAACTTTCGATGTTAATCGATCTGAAATATGTAGATAGAACAAATTTTATTCCTAATCTCATCTTAAACATTCGATTTATTTGAGAAATTTGAGCAAATAATCTTGATAAAATATCATTTTTTCTTAGAAAAATACTTTTTTAAAGTTTATCAAATACACATCGGATGATCTTTTTGGAAAAAATATATATTTAACTAAACTTGGCCACGGTTTAGGTTGTACCCGGACCGGACCTGTCCTTTGGTCAACTGGTCGATTAATCAGGTCAACGAGTTTAATTCGGAATCATGATGGTAACAGGCTTTAGGCGGATTTAGCATTTAAAAACCGTCGATACGTCGGGTTGGTATTATTATTTTTAAAAATATTAGTGATTGAGCCTTGAAAAAAAAAAAACTAAACAGAAGAAGTTCTAGAACACTCATTAATCACAAAAAATAGCAAAAATTGTGATGATTTATATATTTTTTAAAATATTTATTAATTAACAAATAATTTTTTTGTAAAAAAAAATTGAGCCGACCTAGGCTCGCACGCGGACCACTGGGTCCATTACCCGACCATAACCATTTAAGGGTCGGATTTTCCCACCCTAACTCGCCTAGTTCGACCTGGACTCAGATCGACCCGTGATCAAGTTTATATTTGATCAATGTTATTTTGCTAGTTATTCTCTATATATTCCATGGGAAGAAAAAATATTATTGGAATCTAATCAAACTCATAAAATCGTAGATATGTCTAATCATCAGAATTAATTTGTGGTGGAAGTGTACCAAATTATTGTTTCAAAATGAATAACGTGTAGTCCAAATTACCAAGTGGGCTGGCTAACACTGTTTGGATGACCCAAAATATAGCCCAATGTCATGTTATGGTGCCCTACCCCAAACTCCTCTATATATACATGGAGACCTAATTTCACGATATACAATCTTCTTCCAAATCGTGAGCAGCTCTTCTATTAGCACACGCAAGTCAGCTTCTTGACTGGATCTGCACGAAAAGCACCGATCCAGCCAATTATTATTTTCAAACTTGCCATACTAAGTTTCCGGAATCACTCGCCTGAATCTGATTGCACTGATTATTCAGGCCCTTGTTCTTCCGGAAAATTCTTTGCGACCTTTTTGTTTTCAGTTTTCCGGCGAACGCACTCTGTCCCAGAACCGCGCGTTCGAATGTTCTGAGGCAATTTCTACGTTTGCTAAATCAATTGAGCGTTTCCAATTTACTCGTCCATTTGGTCGCTTTGATCATTTTGGGCACATGGTTGGATTACATTTTCCTTCACATTATCCTATATTAATGATAAATTTAATTTTTATTTTTATTTTTATTTTTCTTGCAGATTACAACTACTCTGTCCCGAACGAAACGAACATGTTCATATTCAAATATTGAAATTGAAATTGAAATTGAAATTATTTAATTTGACAGGGATGGTTTATTCAAATTATTTTACGTTCTATTTTAAAAGTTGATGTTTGAATCTTAATTTTGTTTTCTTTCAAAAATATTTGTATCATTGTAAAAATTAAATCTTACTTACAAAACAAAATTTGTACAATAATTTTTTTAATATAAAAAATGCATTACAAAATTTTATTTATCAAAAGTTTTCTTTATATATTCAATATAAAATATTATGATATAATAGTAAAATTTTGTGACATAATTGTTTTAATATTATTGTACAATATATTGGATTGAAAAAAAAGTAGACCCGTGAACTCACCGCGTTACTGTATTTATTATATAATATAATATAGATTAAGTTATTATGTGTGTTGAATTGATTTCCAACACTTGAATTTTCGGTTTCAATAAATTTAATAGTGCTTCACATCGTTTTTTATATAACCTGGTTTGGATTTTAATTTAGTAAAATTCATTTGTATTAATAAAGAAAAATATATATTCTAATTTGATAGAGGTTATCATGTTCAATTGTTATTAGAAGCAAATTAATAAAAGATAAAGACATTATTGTATGTTACAAAATATATTTGATATTAACCAAAATAATTTGGTTTCTTTATCGAGATTCAAAATCGACCTATGCTCATGCTCTCGACCAAGACGAACTTGAAACCACGAAAAGAGTGTTAGAAGCGTGTCAGGATCTTCAAAGCTCAAATCATATATGTGAGAGTATACGAAGAGAGATAAGACGCCCTTGAAAATCAAAGTAATTAAATATCAAATGAAATTAGCAAACTCGATATTTACATGAAGAAATGTATGTACAATGAATATATATTAGGGGAACACGTGGACTTGAGTTGGGCCTAAGAATGTGATAGGTCCATTTGTGGGATATCATCAGTCTCCCACTCCAAAGTCGAGTTGAATCCCTAAAAAAACTCGATTATTTAAATTTTGTAACTTGGATATGGATTTAATATTTTAGGTTAAGGAAAAGCAATGAATTTCACCATCATTCTTCAAAAATTCTTAAAATTTTTAAGAAATACAAATGCATCTAACAATTGTCAAAAGTTCTTAATACATCCCCAAGCACATCTCTTACCCTTTATTCTTTAATTTTTGAATGGTTGTGTGACCAATCGTGTCTTAAAATACTACTATTTTTTAATATTTGCAGAAAAATTTAAAATTTTCTTATTAAATAATTTACTAAAAGTATCACTCTTAAAATAAAATAACGGTCACCACTCATATTAAAATAAAATTAATTTTAAAACTCCATCATTTAAAATAAATCACCAACATCAAAAACGACAAATTTAATTTAAAAATAGTCTAACAAAACCATAAATTTAAATTTCTTGTTAACAATAATAATAGATAAAAAGTCAAAGTAAATAGTTTAAAAAAGTACGTGATAATATATCCTAAACTACAAACTTCTTGAGTTTGCACTACCACTGGCCCCAGTTTGCTTATTGGTCACTGCCTACCGTCTCCTCAACTATATCATCTGCATAATGACCCAGCATGCATAAATCGTAAATAATGAATAATACGTAATAAAAATCTATGAAATTTAAACTTAGCTTGTACTAAAATATTATAAGCATAAATATGTATAACGCAACTTCCTGCATAAACAATTTTATAAAAATCATAAAATCATATTTTATACTTGACATGCAAAATCGTAAACGCAAGTAATTTTGCGTAGAGTTTTGTTCAATGCAAGTGGTCTATACCCTATACATAACATTCCTTGGACTGAATATTCGCTCCCCAACGTAACATAACCCTCCGAAGAGGTTGGAGAGGTCCCCAGACACGTTCTCCTCTTCCAAACTAACATAATTTGGCCACAAGACAAATAGCAGAGCTCAAAATAATTATTTTCCACTGATACATATTTACGAACATCGTGGACTTCGTTGAAACAACCTGGACATGGTGGCATAACCTCATAAATTAATCAAACAAACATAGTCCAAAGATGCCCTTGATGCGTACGATTCTCGGATTAAATAAAATGGCTTACGACTTACCGAACGACTCGGGACTAGAACCATACTTAGCCAACACCCTAATATACTGTCCAAGAGCCTAAACTATTCCCGAACCATGTTCGAACAACTTAAAAACGTTAACAACATCCCATCCAAGAAAAACAGCCCATGAGATGACTATGACCTGAATACGCTTCTCGCGACTTCACGCCTAAACCAACGCGAACCGGACCTGAACCAGACCATAGACTCGACCCTTAGACATTCCATGAGACCCTGGTCTAGCCCTTTTCGGCCCAGACCCACATCCTAAGCCTCCAACAAGCCAAAACCGTGACAGCTCCTTCATGAGACCCCATCTGCGCAGCTTTCATGTTTCCGTTCCAGCCGTTTTCCCTAACCAACCAGACCCCTAACCACCCTAACTAGGTTCATATTAGGACCTTTAGAGACCGCCTAAACCAGAGCCAAGAGCACCAACCGAGCCCCTGACTAAAACCATAATCTCGAACCCTACGGCACCTACACGCATGCAAAAAGAATCGCACATGCCCTATTCACTTCCAGCGGTTGTGTTTTCCCTCCAGGCCCTTTATAACCCTTACCAGATCTTAACCATGTCTAAACACATCCCCCAATTCAGCCACACATAGCAGCAACGTCCCAGGAGCCCAGCCGAAGTACACACCACAAATTTTGGGAAAAAAAACATGAGTTCCATGCACAAATATCCAAACTCTTTTTAAAACTGTTTTGATTCATATGCAGTCATATAAAATTGTTTCTCATGCACTTTTATCATCAAATATCAAGATATAACATGATCGATGCGTTAAAAAAGGGTTTAGACATGCCTTTGAGTTTTTAAACGTTCGAACCGTCAAATATCATTGCGGGGAAGTCGGTGGAAGATTTGAGCTATGTTTCGGTTGTTTTTCTTGCGTAGAAGGGACGTGAATCCACCGTGCTACGTGTGGGTGAGTGATTGGTGATGATAGGACCAAGAAAAAGTAAAAATCCTAGGCTCCAAAGCTTGCAAGGTCCACGGCTGTTTTGTGTGTGAAATTGTGTGTGCGTGAGTAAAAGGGACGAGAATTGTGTACGTGGGTTTAGATGATTATGTGAGTTTGAGGGTTTTTAGGTAGATTATAACTCTATTCAATAATTTAAACTAGCACTAGATAATAAAAATCTCACCCCTTTAATTTAAAAAGATTAAATGCCAAATTTAAACAAGATTAGATCTCTTTTTTAAAAAAAACATTGTTAAGCAAAATACTAGAAATCTCAATCCAACTTAAATACTAATTAAATAAATTAATTACGGCATAAAAATCATTATAAAATATTTTTCCCCAAATTTAAGGAATAATTCTTAATTTTTAAAATTAACTTTTTAAACTTTTAAAATTTTATAACTCGCCTAATAAATTAATTATACTTTAAAATACTAAAAGTCGTAAATCATTTGAAATAAATAATTTTCTTGACTTAAAATAAAATATAGCATCCAATTTTTGCACTTTAATCGTTTCCGGTCCCCTTTCCCCGGTCCGACATCGAATATTCGCCTGAAAAGCTAAAACTCGAGAAAATATTTTTAAATTGCATAAACATGAGCATATGAACAGTTAAAATAATTAAATTATATATCATTCACCACTTTAAATCATTAATTAATCAAATCAAATTTTATAATTATGCATGGGGTTTACATGTACTAGTTTTTGGGCACTAAAGTTCCCCCCTCAAATAAATTTCGTCCTCGAAATTTATTTAAGGCTTACCAAACAGCTCTGGATAGCGACTCCTCATGTCGGCTTCGGTCTCCCAAGTAGCTTCTCCATCGAAATGGTTCAGCCACTTGACCTCGACTAACTTGATAACTTTGTTCCGTAGTCTCCTCTCATGTCGGTCTAAAATCTGAATAGGCTTCTCTTCGCATGACAGATATAGTGATAGCTGTAACGGTTCAAAGTTGAGTATAAGTGAAAGATTGGCCATGTACTTCCTTAGCATCGAAACGTGGAACACATTGTGTACACCTGCCAGATTCGGCAGCAGTGCTACTCGATAGGCTAGAGTTACCACTTTCTCGAGAGTCTCGAATGGTCCTATGAATCTCGGACTCAACTTGCATTTCTTCCCAAATCTCATAACACCCTTCATATGTGTTATCTTTACGAAGACATGGTCTCCTACGATAAATTCAAGGTCTCTTCTTCACTTGTCAGTGTAGCTCTTCTGACGACTCTTAGAAGTCTTCATCCTATCCTGGATTTTGGCTGCTATGTCTACAGTCTGCTGAAAAATCTCTAGACCAAGCTCTGATCTCTCGCCGACTTCATCCCAATGAATAGGCGATCTGCATTTCCTTCCATATAGTGCCTCGTAAGGATCCATATATATAGATGACTGAAAACTGTTATAGGTGAAATCCATTAGCGGCAACTTCGATTCCCAATTCCCATGGAAATCGATCACACATGCTCGCAGTAGGTCTTCTAAACTCTGAATCACCCTCTCAGACTAACCATCTATCTGAGGATGGAATGCTGTGCTGAATAGAAACTTTGTCCCTATTGCGGAATGCAAACTCTTCCAAAAGGACGTTTTGAACCTCAGGTCTCTGTCAGATACGATGGTAACTGGGATCCTGTCACGGCCCAGCCCACTTGTGATATTGTTCGCTTTGGCCCGAGGCCTCACGAATTTAAAATGCGTCACATCGTGCGGTGCCCTCACACAGCGAAATCCCACATCGCTAAACAACAAGAGAGATGCTGGGCATTTAAATGAGCATTTAGCAACCCCTTGTGACGCGTTTTAAAGCCGTGAGGCCTCGGATCAAAGCGGACAATATCACAAGTAAGATGGGCCGTGACATTTGGTATCAGAGCCAGTGTGAGTGGACGTCGCATGTTGTGACGCGTTTTGAAGCCGTGAGGCCTCGGGCCAAAGCAGACAATATCACAAGTGGGCTGGGCCGTGACATTTGGTATCAGAGCGACTCTGTGTGGGTTTCGGATGGTGGGGCAAACCTCAGCGAGGATGCCGAGTCCCGAAAGGGGGGTGAGAAGGCCTTTAGGCGAAATCCCACATCGCTAAACAACAGGAGACATGCTGTGTATTTAAATGAGCTTGTAACAACCCCTTGTGACGCGTTTTAATTCCTTGAGTCCTCGAGCGAAAGCGGACAATATCACAAGTGGGTTGGACCGTGACGGATCCCATATAATCTGACTAACTCCCAAATATAAAGCTCTGCATACCGCGTCATGGAAAATGTCTTCTTTACCAGCAAAAAGTGCGCCGACTTGGTAAGACGATCAACAATTACCCAAATTGCGTTAGATCCTCTGACTGACCTTGGCAACCCAACTACGAAATCCATGGTAATGTTCTCCCATTTCCACTCGGGGATAGGAAGGGGTTTGAGCATTCCTACTGGTCTCTGATGCTCTGCTTTCACCTGCTGGCAAGTTAGAAATTCGGATACAAAGCGTCGAATGTGTCATTTCATTGCTGGCCACCAATAAAGCTTATGCAAGTCTTTATACATCTTGGTGCCTCCTGGATGAATGGAGTATGCCGTTGTATGAGCTTCTGACAATATATCTCCTCAAATTGAATCATCTCTAGGGACTTAAATCTTTCCCCTATACCGTATGATCCCATCTCTCATTATGTAAAGCTTACGGTCCTTAGATTCATCTCTAGACCGCCATTTCTGCAATTGCTCATCAGATGTCTGTCCACCACGAATACAGTCTATCAAAGTGGACTGTACCTTCAAGGTGGATAATCTAGGAGCTCTGCCCCTACGATAGAACTCGAGATCAAACTTCTGCATCTCTAGCTATAGAGGTCTATGTACTGACAGCTGCGACATAACTCCTGCTTTCCTACTCAAGGCATCAGCGACTACGTTGGCTTTTCTCGGGTGATAGCTGATGTCGCAATCATATTCTTTCACCAACTCTAGCCACCGTGTCTATCGCATGTTCAATTTCTTCTGAGTGAAAAAATATTTAAGACTCTTGTGATCAGTGAATATCTGGGATTTCTCACCATACAAGTAGTGTCTCCATATCTTCAAGGCAAAGACCACGGCAGCGAACTCCAGATCACCAGATCATGAGTCGGATAATTCTTTTCATGTACCTTCAATTGTCTGGAGGCATATGCGATTACTCGGCCATGCTGCATCAGTACACCGCCTAATCCGAGCTTAGAAGAATCGGTGTACAACACAAAGTTGCCTTGCCCTGATGACATGGCTAAAACTGGCGCTGTTATAAGAGCTTGATTCAAATTGTGAAAGCTCTTCTGGAAGTCAGCAATCCATACAAACTTGATATTCTTCTTCGTCAATGAGGTGAGTGGCACTGCAATAGAAGAAATTCCATGAATGAACTTTGTATATTAACCCGCTAATCCCAAAAAACTGTGGATTTTTGATGCGTTCTTCGGCTCAACCCATTCCTTCACTGTTTCCACTTTGGACGGGTCAACCTCAATGCCACTACTAGAAATGACATGTCCCAAAAATGCCACATTCTCTAACCAGAATTCACATTTGCTGAATTTTGCAAACAGTTTACAGTTTTGCAATACTTGCAATATGGTATGCAGATGATGGCCGTGCTCCTCCTGGTTCTTCGAATAAATGATAATGTAATCTGTGAATACGATGACAAACTAATCCAAGTAAGGCTGAAATACGCGATTCATGAGATCCATGAAGATCTCTAGAGCATTTGTCATTCCAAACGGCATCACTAAGAACTCGTAATGCTCATAGCGAGTTCAGAAGGTTGTCTTGTGCACATCTGCGTACTTGACCCTTAGCTGGTGATACCCGGAGCGAAGATCTATCTTAGAAATCACAGATGCTCCTTGAAATTGATCGAATAAGTCCTCGATCCTAGGCAATGGGTACTTATTAACTGTAACTCTATTCAGCTCCCGATAGTCGATGCAAAGCCTCATGTTTCCATCCTTCTTCTTCATGAAGAGAACTGGTGTGCCCCAAGGTGAGAAACTGGGGCATATGAATCCTTTAACCAATAGCTCTTGTATCTGCTGTTTGAGCTCCTTCATCTCTTCGTGCGTTGATCGATACGGTGCCTTGGAGATTGGCACGTTACCCTGAATAAGATCAATGGAAAACTCCACCTCGCGCTCAGGTGGGATACCCACAATGTCATCAGGAAAGACGTCCGAAAAATATCTGACAACTGGGACGTCTGATATTGTCTGAGTACTGATAGCAACATGGGTTGAAATAATGCTCGCTAAGAATGTCTAACATCCCCTAAGCATAAGCTTCCTTGCCTGAAGACATGATATCATCTGTGGCGTGCTGTTGCGTCCACTTGGCTCTTATACAAACTTCTACTCACCTAGTGGTAGAAACCCTCTCTAACTTTCATTGAAAATCGATTGACAGTCCATTCTTTGACAACCAATCCATTCCTAGATTGATGTCAAACTCGGGCATCAGCAATACAATAATTTCAGCGTAGATAATGTGGACTTGTAGCTTGAGACTCAAGTATCTGACCATACTAGAAGTAGACAGTTCATCCCCAGATGAAACTGTAACAGAATAATTCACATCCAGCTTAGTGGGCTTGACTCCCGAATAACTCACAAAGCCGTCTGATATAAAATAATTAGTAGCCCCAGAATCTAACAAAACATTCATTGCTACTCCCGCTATATAGATCCTCCCTGGGACAATATTAACATACACTCAACCCAACTATTCCCGAAAAACGCTAAACTTAATCTCATGCAATGGCCAAGTTCACTATCCTAAAGTTCTCATGAAAATTTCAAAAATCAGCCTACTAGTATACCCAAAAATATTAAACAGTGCCTATTAAATTCCATCAAATAATGCGGTGGTAAATAAATTATATTACCTGTCAAGAGTGTAGTGTCTGGGTCAGCCTCCTCGGCATGCATGGCAAAGACTCGGCCCTAAGTTGGCTGCTTCCACTGTGGACAATTCTTAAGTATGTGATCAGCGGATCCACACTTGAAGCACTTGTCTGAACACCACAGACACTCTCTTTCATGATTGCGGCTGCACTTTGGACACACCGGATATTTAGTAGGCTTCTGAGCAACCTTCTTTGGTGGTGGTTGTTGTTCTTTGCTCTTGATAGGCCCTTGAAACGGCCTCTTATTTGGCTGTTGAAACTGCCGTTGTGGCGCCTGAGGGGGCCTCTTGCCCTGCCTGTAAATCTCGACGTCCTTCTGATCGTGCTCAGCCACCAATACTCTGGTCACTGCAACGACATAAGTAGGAGGTCCAGCTATGCGAACATCACGGCGCAAGATCGGCCATAAACGATCCAAGAAGTGTCTCAGTTTCTCCCTGGCGTCATTAGCTATCAGGGGCACGAAGTGACACCCCTGCTTGAATTTCCTCACGAACTTCGCCACAGTGCGGTCTCTCTGTCTTAATGTCATAAACTCCCTAGTCAGTCGGGAGAGTACCTCATCAGTGAAGAACTTGGAGTAGAATACCTTCTTGAAACCTTCTTAAGTCAGGGTCTGCAGATTCACCAACACTGATGCTCCTTCCCACCATAGTCGAGCATCATTCTTCAGCAAATAAGTGGCGCTCCTAACTCTGTCAGCATCTGCAGCTCCATAAAGATAAAGATTACTTCTATGGACTGAATCCATCCCTCAGCTATCATAGGATCAGTTGTACCCCCAAAATCCTTAGGGTCCATCTTACAAAATTGCTCATATACTTCTTCATGCCTCGTCCTCCTATTCACCTCAGTATTGTTCCTCGCAAACTTCGCAAAGAACTGAGTCATGCCCGCAAGTATCTGAGCCTGAAGGCCTATTGGTGGACGTGGAGGGGAAACTCTCTGCTCATCACGAGCCTCACTACTCTCACGGTCAATCACACATCTAGGAGGCATACTGTTCCACAATTTAACCCAACACGTAACCAACATGCATAACCGAACTACTCATATAACATGCTAAAATGATTTTAAAACTTAAACATGTAGTTTAAAGAAACTCATACTCAACACTTAATGCATTTAAAACCGTAAAAACTTACAGATTTGAGTCGTGACTTCATGAACTTCTCGCAACCAGCAGTGGCAAAATCCTATATCAGGAAACCTGGCTCTGATAGCAATTGTGACGAACTGTGTCTTAAAATACTAATCATTTAATTTTTGCGGAAACACTTAAAATTTTCTTATTAAATAATTTATTAAAAGTACAACTCTTAAAATAAAATAATCGGACACCACTCATACTAAAATAAAACTAATATTAAAACTCCATAATTTAAAATAAATCACCAAAATCCAAAAAATACTAATTTAATTTAAAAATAATCTAACAAAACCATAAATTTAATTTTCTTGTCACCAATACTAATAGATAAAAGTCAGAGTAAATAGTTTAAAAACGTGCGTGATAATATAACCTAAACTACAAAGTCCTCGGGTTTACACTACCGCTGGCCCGAGTTTGGTCACTGGTCACCGCATCCCGTCCTCCTCAACTACATCATCTACATCGATCACGTCTAGTGAGTCTAATGACTCAGAATGCATAAACCGTAAATAACGAATATTACATAATAAAAATCCATTCAATTTAAACTTAGCTTGTACATAAAATATTATAAGCATATATATGTATAACGCGACTTTCCTGCATAAAAAATTTCATAAAAATCATAAAATCATATTTTCATACTTGTCATTCATAATCGTAAACGTAAATAATTTTACGTAGAGTTTTGTTAAATGCAAGTGGCCCCTACACATGAATCATTTTATCAAACTAAACCACAGTACTGGGCCGATAGGGATTATCAGAGCCCTTGGACTGGATGTCCGCTCCCTAAAATAACATAATCCTCCGAAGAGGTTGAAGAGGTCGCCGGACATGTTCTCCGACTTCAAAACCCGTAACATAATTTGGCCACAAGATAAATCGCATAACTCAAAAATAATTATTTTACACATAATACATATTCACGAACATCGTGGACTTCATTAGAACACCCTGTACATGCTGCCACAACCTCATAAATAAACCAAACAAACATAGTCCTATAGATGCACTCGGGCGCGTACGATTCTCGGATTAGATAAAATAGCTTACGATTAACCGAATGACTCGGGACTAGAACCATACTTAGCCAACACTCTAATATACTGTCAAAGAGCCTAAACTATCCCTGAACCATGTTCGAACCACTTAAAAACGTGAACAACAGCCCATCCAATAAAACAGCCCATGAGATGCACTATGACGACTTCGTGCCTAAATCAACGCGAACCGGACCTGAATCAGACCCTAGACTCGAGACATCCCATGAGACCCTAGTCCAGCCCTTTACAGCCCAGACCCGTAGCCCAAGCCTCCAACAAGCCAAAACCGCGACAGCTCCTTCATGAGAACCCATCTACCCAGCTTTCACGTTTCCGTTCCAGCCGTCTTCCCTAACCAACAAAACCCCTAACCACCCTAACTAGGCTCATCCTAGGATTTTAGAGACTGCCTAAACCAGAGACTAGATCCCCAAACCAGCCCCTGACTGAAACCATATGCTCGAACCCTATAGCACCTACACGCATGCAAAAAGAATTGCACATGCCCTATTCACTTCCAGTGGGTGTGCTGTCCCTCTAGGCGCTTTCTAACCCTTACCAGATCACTTAACCATCTCTAAACACATCCCCTAACCCAACCATACATATCAGCAACGTTCCAGGATCCCAGCCGAATTACACACAACAAAGTTTGGGAAGAAAACGTGAGTTCCATACACAAATGTCCATACTCTTTTTAAAACCGTTTTGATTCATATGCAGTCATATAAAATTGTTTCTCATGCAGTTTTATCATCAAATATCAATATATAACATGATCGATGCGTTAAAGAATGGTTTAGACATGACTTTGATTTTTTAAATGCTCGAACCGTCGAATATCGTTGTGAGGAAGTCGATGGGCGATCGGAGCGATGTTTCGATTGTTTTTCTTGCATAAAAGGGATGTGAATCCACCGCGGTACGTGTAGGGTGAGTGATTGGTTATGATAGGACCATGAAAAATTAAAAATCATAGGCTCCAAAGCTTGCAAAATTCACGGCTATTTTGTGCATGTGGCTTGTGTGTGAAATTGTGTGTGCGCGAGTAAAAGGGACGAGAATTGTGGGCGTGGGTTTTGATGATTATGTGAGTTTGAGGGTTGTTTCGGTAGATTAAAACTCTATTCAATAATTTAAACAAGAACTAGATAACAAAATCTCACCCCTTTAATTTAAAAAGATTAAGTGCCAAATTTAAACAAGATTAGATCTCCTATTTTTTTTTTGAAATTGTTAAGTAAAATAATAAAAATCCTAATCCAACTTAAATACTAATCAAATAAATTAATTATGGCATAAAAATCTTTATAAAATATTTTACCCTAAAATTAAGGAATAAATCCTTAATTTTCCTACTCAATTAAATTAATCTTTAAAATATTAAAATTCGTAAATAATTTGATTTAAATAATTTTCTTGGCTAAAAATAAAATATAACATTCAATTTTCGCACCTTAATCGTCTACGGTCTTTTTTCTCCGATCCGACATCAAATATTCAGCTGAAAAGATAAAATTCGAGAAAATATTTTTAAATTGTATAAACATGAGCATATTAACATTTAAAATAATTAAATCATGTATCACACACCATTTTAAATAATTAATTAATCAAATTAAATTTTATAATTATGCATATTGTTTACGTGTACTAGTTTTTGGACACTACAGGTTGGATCTTACTCGCCCCACCCTATAACCTTGTGATCTCTCTCTATCATCCTCGCCTTCGCGCTTTCATCCTCGAGCTCATGCTGTCATCGTGGTCCTTGCCCTCCTTCTCACCACCCTCACCCTCTTTTATTTTCGCCCACATCATCATCACCCTCCTTTATCCTCACTCTAGCCCCTATCCTTCCTTCACCTTCACCCTCGCCCTCAATTCTCACTCTCCTTCCTCCTCTATAGGCTTCAGCCCTAACAGGAAAAATATCAATTTCATCTTCCTCCCCTTAAGCTTCTCTACCAACCACCCCTCGAACTCCTCTATTTAGGCCTTAACTATAGTAAAAAAATACAACTTTTCACCTTCTTCATCTCAAGAACCTCTAACAGCCTTAGCCATGATAGGCTCTCACTCTAGTAGGAAAAATATAAGATTCCCCCTCCTCACCTCAAACTCCTCACCCAGGGTGAGCCTTTGTAGGAAAAATAACTCTTCTTATCCTCCACGCCTTAACTCCTCTACCTAGGCCGAAACTAAGTAGGAAAATTATGAATTTCACTCTCTCTACCATAGTAGGAAACATATGAATTTCACCATACCCACCTCAAGCTCCTCTACTAGGCCTTAGTCATGGTAGGAAAAACATTAACTTAACCCTTTAGACCTCAAGCTCCTACACTAGGCTGCCCCTTTGTAGGAAAAATAAAAGTTTTACCTTCCTCACCTAAAACCCATCTACCTAGGATGAGCCTTGGTAATAAAAATATAACTTCTTATCTTCCTCACCTTACCTTCTCTCTCTAGGCCGAACCTAAGTAGGTAAATTATGAATATCACCCTCTCTACCTCAAACTGATCTACTAAAACTTTTTTCACCCTCTTTACATCCACTTACTTAACCATAGTAGGAAAAATATTAATTTAACACTCTAAATCTCAAGCTCCTCTACTATGCTCCCTCCTTAGCAAGAAAATATAATATTTACCCTCCTCACCTCAAACTCCTCTACCTATGGTGATTTTTGGTAGAAAAAATATAACTTCTTACTCTCCTCACCTTATGTGAGGACCCGGACGGTAATTCACTTCTTAATCATCATTAGGATCAATTTATTAATTCAAGTAATTTGGGTCATAAAAAAAAATTCTTTAATTGCGGAACGTAATGGAATCTAACTAATATACAGATTTGTATAAATAAAGTACAAGTCCTGTACAATCTACATTCAATAAAAACTAAGGTTTAACAACTAATTATCAAGGGTTCAACCCTATCTTTAATCCAAGTCCGTAGTCTCCACTATAATCATGATCTCTATCTCTCTTCTTGTCTTGACCCTGATCCTGTCCCAGCTGTTGTCATGCACACATACAAACAAGACAACAGCCGGATAACTCCGGTAAGAATTATATTCCCAATATAAATCATGTATACATGCCTTTCATATAAACAATATAAAATCATGAAATAAACATTCATAACATGTATCAAAATCAGAACATGAATTAGATATTCATCTCATGTATTATAATCCTAAACATGAATCAATATCAAGAATAAATTATATTCTAAACATATATCATCATCAGCAACATAATTCCATATCAAGCAATGAATCACTCTCCGTGATTCTCAGACTCAGACTCGATTCAGTCCTAATCTAGGGATCCCGATCGGAATAAGAACATACACCCACCTACACTCCCGATCGGGGTGGTGGTATGTTCTTATTCACGGACTTTGGCTCTTTCCATATCGAACACCAGTAATAGAAGAAACTCCAATTCTATCCACTCCGATATAGCCAAACGTCCGGTGTCTTGACCTAACCGTCACAGACTTTGGCATTTTCACCAATATCCTATCCTGTAACAATGCGCAATGTGCCAGTGACGATTCCATCACTATCCGGCACTACTGTCACAAGATTACTTATTCACAATTAGGCGTATCCGCTTAATGACTCAATACATAAATCAATAATTCAAAGGTATCAATCTCATACAATTGGAAATATCGATGCAATAAAGTAAAGTATGTGATTTTGGGAAACTCAAGTCAATCGGACTCGAGTTGTGCAATCCCACATCAACATAAATTTATACCTTTGTCTTCGAGGTCTGACGAAGTCGAAGTCTCGAAGTCAAATCTATCCATATCAATCTGAAATACAATATCGCATAGGCACAATCTCAATATGCAACTCAATTCAAAATCTATTCTAATCAATACTCAAATCAAACATAATCTGATCAATATCGAATTAAGATACAATCTAATCCATATCGACGATATCACGATATAATCGAAATTACTATTGAATCTGATCAATATCAATTTACCGATTTTCGAAGGTAAAACAATACAGTCTCGATATCCCCGTCAATCTCAACATCACAGATATAATACCAGAACTCATCATCAGTATCAGTACAACTTATAATATGAATAACAATACAACTCTGATATTGAATCTTAATCAAATCAACTCTGAAAATCATAACAATTACATAAACAGTCTGTTCTTCAATCTGACTTCAAATATACGATGTCCATTGTATCAGAAACACCATATAGGATTCATATTCAATTCTAACAATACCATAATTTCAAATCATATCTAAACGTAACAAAACTTACGTCCAGTTATAGCCTGCGTCGATAGGAACTCAGTACTGAAGTCGGATTAAAAATCTAACGGACAGATCGAGATATAAAGGCGCAAGGATTTTTCACCCTTTCTCTGAAGCTTCTTCGATTTCTTATGAATTCTGAATTGATATCTTCGAGCATTCCAAGACCAAGTGGCTTATTTTCCTTCTGCATGTCGCGCGCATATGCGCGCCCAAGGCCCGCGCATATGCGCCCGACTTTCTGCCCGGCACTTCTGAATTTATCAACTCGCGCATATGCGCGCACTCGGCTCGCGCATATGCGCGAGACCTACTGTCTCGTGCACACCCTCACTCGCGCATATGCGCGACTTCACCCCGCGCATGTGCGCCCAACTCTCTGCCTACCTCGCGCATGTGCTCGGCTCACGTCGCGCATGTGCGCGCAATGTTCTGTTATAGCTCCTTGGCTACTGGACACCTCGCGCATATGCGCGCCCTCACGCCGCGCATATGCGTGGGGTCTTCTGCCAAACCCGCGCATGTGTGCGCACCAGATCGCCATGTGCGCGGATGGCATCTCCCTCGCACATATTTTGCGTCTTTTCTCGTCTTTCCCGGTCTGATTCATTCCGTCTATAATTACATCAATTAATCACTAAATCATTTCAGATTAACAGGATAAATTTCTCGGGCCTTACATTTCTCCCTCCCTATGATTCGATTTCGTCCTCGAAATCATAGGCAATCAGATCATATCACAGGTAATCATATCAACTCGGAAGAAATGTATACCGGAAGTCAATCAGAAAACTCACTTTAATGAACTACTTCCAGAATCTTTATCTCATTTCAGATTCCATTCAGCAAATAGTTTCTTCACTACCCTACCCATTCTTTTGAACTTCCAACAACGGAATAGTTTTATCCTGAATCATCTTTCTTCTGCTGATTCTGATTTCCATCTGGAATAATGCTTCACGAAGTAAAATCTCATAATACCACTCGAAATAACTCCAACAGAATTAATCTCACAATACTGGCTATACAACATCCGTATATACCCATCAAGAGCTCATAATAAATCAACATTAACATCTCCATCAACTCTGATAATTCCAATCGAGGTTATATTCAATCTTCCAGCTTCAAATATCAACAGTCATCATCCGACGTTGACATATTCAATTTATTTATTCTGAGCTGTCTTTATTTTCTTCTAAATCAATTTCAATTTCTTTTTCATATCTCTGATTCCATCCGATCCAATCTCAGGTATCTCGGAGATATAATTCCCATACGAATAAAATCTGCTGTTCTCACTGTACAATTCCTCGAATGATGCTATCTCGATATTCATCTGATAGCTATCGTTATACGATAATTTACAAGTGACAATAAATCATGTCAATTAGTGCTAAAATCCAGCACTACAGTTCCTGGATATCCTCCAGTATCAGGATAGTTGCTCCAATTATCTGTCGATCTATAGACGATAAGTGAAAGAGTTTATTGTATATTCTGCCAAAAGTACAAAATCAAACGAAAATCACATTATGATATAATCAACTTTGGCATTCATTACCATCTGACCCCTTTTTCTGACATAAATCTCAGTCGTCTGGTCGTATCTGTACGTCATCCTGTACAACATCATATAAGCAGATTCAAGCAATCTGTTAATCATAATTATATCATAGCACAATCTTATCAAGATTTCAGTAGTGTCGTCACACAATCCATAGAAATGTACTCCCATTTCTATTCAAGAATCGATAATCTATATAACCAACCTCCTGGTTTCTATTTTTCTGTCTTCATCTGTCGACGATGCATACATTTCAGTACAAACTCTGCTACAACAGATCTCCTCTGTTTATATCAAAACTGTCTTTTTGAATAATCATACATTTTCTGTCACCAGAATAAATACTGAATAGACTACCATGCGCTTCTGACTATATCTGTCATTTCAGATTCGAAATATTCGGCACAAACAAGTTGATTATTCACATATAATACAGTATTACCTACCTGATATTCTGATCGACACCCTGTTCTGATTATCGAAACCGCGTTCTGCACATTCTGATTAAACTTCTGGACTGCTTTAATTCGCGAGTTTAGCTCTGATTCGGCTTGAACTGTATATACTCTCAACGGTTCCCAATAATCTGTATCATATCCTCGACGTTGTTTAAATCAACTGCTATATAATTTTCAAATGTAATGTCCCACAAACAATATAATCTGTCTTTAATACTGTTTTAGAACAATAACAATTCTCAAGCAATTTCACAACAACAGTCACATATACAATAATCTGTTAAACTCAGACAAGAAAATAAAGAAGTTTCTGACATCGGTATCATTCTCAGCCACTGATCACTGCCTCAGCTGTGCTAATATCAATCGGTATACCAGTATTCGGATATCCCATACTCGGAATACAGTCTGTTTCAATCAAGATTCATATCTGAACAATTTCTGTATACAATAATTTCAGTTCTCAGATCCTTCAATACAAGATATTCGATTTAGTCAGTCATATGCCACGAGTATATCACAAAATATCATAGATAAACGGCATAAAATCATCAGAATACCTTTGAATACCGGATTCATCAACCCATAATCAGAAGTGAAGTACTTTACAGAGAAACACACAATCAGATGTAACTTTCGGTCAGTAAATCCTCTAACTGATATTTCAATTCTTTCAAATCAATCAGTATCATTCTGTACAAACTTCTAAAATAAAACCAGTACCTGGTATCAAATCAAGTCGGAAATCACTCTCCCTGATATAAGGCAAATCCGGAATTTCATCTAGAAAGACTTTAGCATTTCTCCTGCTACTGACAAATCAGTTCATGGTATATTCATTTTCAGTAATCAACTGAATGCATAAGGAATAACTCCATTCCTTTCGATAATCATCGAATCCTAATTAATACGGAAATCAAAGGAATTCAAAATCGAAAATCCTTACCGTACATTATTTATTCTTCGGCCATTTCAAGTCCGAATCTTACCATCTCCTGGTAAGAATCTACAATAGCTCTGTACTTGTTCAATATATTCATATCAATAATGCTGCCAGAATCAGACAATACAAGTACAACATAATCTAACTCAATCTCATTCTCACTTCACTGCAGTATACGATATTTACAGAATTCACTGGTATCAATCTTTTCTCCGAAAGATAAAGAAATCAATACTACAGTATATACAGACCCAATAGAATAAAGCATATGTCAATGCAATTCACTCAGAAATCATGTATAAGATGTACGAGAATCTCCCAATACATATGGGACAAAATCATAAAAGAACAGATACCTGTCACTACATCATCACGTGCATCCTGGATCTGTTCCTCGGTCACTACAACCAGACGCCTCTGCTCCCTGGAATCTTTGGGAACCTCTCTGTGGACATACTCTAGCAAAATTTCCATGCTGTTTACAGACATTGCATCTACCAGTCACTCCCTGGCATTGCTCTGTGGGATGTCTTCCTTCATAGGCTCTACAATACGCTCCGATATAACTCGGGCTAGAACCACTGGAGCTAGTTGAACCGCTCCCTAACTTCTTAAACTGTTCCTTTCGGGCTTTCAAATAGTCTTTCTTTTCACCACTACTACTACCAGTCTCGATTCTGGGAGGTAGTTGCTGTGGTCTCGGTGTTGGAAGAACATACGGAGCTTTCTTTTGTCTCATCAGAACTGTTTCTGCTCTTTTGGCTCTGTTCAGAGTATCAGCAAAATTATTCGGTTGTTTCACATTTACCAACGTACGGATCTCCGGATTCAATCCTTGGATGAACTGATCAGACATAGCTGCATCATTTCTAGCCACGTGAGGGGAAAAACGTAGCAAAGTAAAGAACTGGGCCAAATACTCATCAATATTTAACTGACCCTGTCTCAGATCTGCAAACTCTGCACTTTTATCATGTCTATATGACAAGGGAAAGAATCTTTGATAAAATTCAACTTTAAAAATTTTCCACGGAATCACTGAACTACGCTGTTCTAAGGCTTCTTTGGTTACCAGCCACCAACTCCTTGCAACTTCCCGTAACTGATGCCCAACTAATCTAACTCTACAATCATCTGTAAAACCAAGAAATTCAAAAAGCATTTCTATGTCCTCTAGCCAATTCTCACAATCCACTGGTGTCTCAGTACCATTCACAATCGGCGGTTGAAACGACTGAAATCTCTTCAACTGTGTTTCCATCCGAGTTTCTATCTCATCCCTCCGATCAGTCGAAGTACTATCCCTTTCCGGAATTCTTCGAGGAGGTATATCTGATAATCACCAGAGTTAGCAATCATAGGAGATAAATCAATCTCAATCCCTTTCTGATCAGCTTACCTCTGATCAAGAATTGGTTTTAATTCATTTTCAAATCAGACATATTACCAAATCAACTCAGATATTCAGGTAACATGTATTTAAAAACAATAACACATAATATCATGCTAGCACACACAATGTAATTCAACATTATAATAAATCACATGCTTAGCAATCACATGCAAGGAAAGAAAATTCATTCTACCCCGCTCACTAGCCTCTATCTTAATCTAGGGTAACCTACAGTTCTGGACCTATTGCTCTGATACCACCTGTTGTGGGGACCAGGACGCTAATTCACTTCTTAATCATCATTAGGATAAATTTATTAATTCAAGTAATTTGGGTCATAAAAAAAATTTCTTTAATTGCGGAACGTAATAGAATCTAACTAATATACAGATTCATATAAATAAAGTACAAGTCCTGTACAAACTACATTCAATAAAAACTAAGGTTTAACAACTAATTATCAAGGGTTCAACCCTATCTTTAATCCAAGTCCGTAGTCTACACTCTAATCAGGATCTCTCTCTCTCTCTTCTTGTCTTGACCCTGATCATGTCCCATCTGTTGTCATGCACACATACAAACAAGACAACAGCCGGATAACTCCGGTAAGAATTATATTCCCAGTATAAATCATGTATACATGCCTTTCATATAAAAAATATAAAAGCATGAAATAAACATTCATAACATGTATCAAAATCAGAACATGAATCAGATATTCATCACATGTATTATAATCCTAAACATGAATCAATATCAAGAATAAATTATATTCTAAACATATATCGTCATCAGGAACATAATTCCATATCAAGCAATGAATCACTCTCCGTGATTCTCAGACTCAGACTCGATTCAGTCCTAATCTAGGGATCCCGATCGGAATAAGAACATACACCCACCTACACTCCCGATCGGGGTGGTGGTATGTTCTTATTCACGGACTTTGGCTCTTTCCATATCGAACATCAGTAATAGAAGAAACTCCAATTCTATCCACTCCGATATAGCCAAACGTCCGGTGTCTTGACCTAACCGTCACAGACTTTGGCATTTTCACCAATATCCTATCCTGTAACAATGTGCAATGTGCCAGTGACGATTCCATCACTATCCGGCACTACTGTCACAAGATTAATTATTCACAATTAGGCGTATCCGTTTAATGACTCAATACATAAATCAATAATTCAAAGGTATCAATCTCTTTTAATTGCAAATATTGATGCAATAAAGTAAAGTATGTGATTTTGGGAAACTCAAGTCAATCGGACTCGAGTTGTGCAATCCCACATCAACATAAATTTATACCTTTGTCTTCGCGATCTGACGAAGTCGAAGTCTCGAAGTCAAATCTGTCCATATCAATCTGAAATACAATATCGCATAGGCACAATCTCAATATGCAACTCAATTCAAAATCTATTCTGATCAATACTCAAATCAAACATAATCTGATCAATATCGAATTAAGATACAATATAATCCATATCGACGATATCACGATATAATCGAAATTACTATTGAATCTGATCAATATCAATTTACTGATTTTCGACGGTATAACAATACAGTCTCGATATCCCCGTCAATCTCAACATCACAGATATAATACCAGAACTTATCATCAGTATCAGTACAACTTATAATCTGAATAACAATACAACTCTGATATTGAATCTTAATCAAATCAACTCTGAAAATCATAACAATTACATAAACAGTCTGTTCTTCAATCTGACTTCAAATATACGATGTCCACTGTATCAGAAACACCATATAGAATTCATATTCAATTCTAACAATACCATAATTTCAAATCATATCTAAACGTAACAAAACTTACGTCCAGTTATAGCCTGCGTCGATAGGAACTCAGTACTGAAGTCGGATAAAAAATCTAACGGACAGATCGAGATATAAAGGCGCAAGGATTTTTCACCCTTTCTCTGAAGCTTCTTCGATTTCTTATGAATTCTGAATTGAATTCATGATATATACATATATATATATATATCTTCGAGCATTCCAAGACCAAGTGGCTTATTTTCCTTCTGCATGTCGCGCACATATGCGCACCCAAGGCCCGCGCATATGCGCCTGGCTTTCTGCCCGGCACTTCTGAATTTATCAACTCGCGCATATGCGCGCGCGCGAGTTGATAAATTCAGAAGTGCCGGGCAGAAAGCCAGGCGCATATGCGCGGGCCTTGGGCGCGCATATGTGCGCGACATGCAGAAGAAAAATATATGCGCGACTTCACCCCACGCATGTGCGCCCAACTCTCTGCCTACCTCGCGCATGTGCGTGGCTCACGTCGTGCATGTGCGCGCAATGTTGTGTTATAGCTCCTTGGCTACTGGACACCTCGCACATATGCGCGCCCTCACGCCGCGCATATGCGCTGGGTCTTCTGCCAAACCCGCGCACGTGTGCGCACCAGATCGCGCATGTGCGCGGATGGCATCTCCCTCGCACATATTTCGCGTCTTTTCTCGACTTTCCCGGTCTGATTCATTCCGTCTATAATCACATCAATTAATCACTAAATCATTTCAGATTAACAGGATAAATTTCTCGGACCTTACACCTTAACTCCCCTACCTATGCCAAACCTAAGTAAGTAAATTTTGAATTTCACCCTCTCTACATCAAGCTCATCTACTAGGCTCACCCATAGTAGGAAAAACATGAATTTCATTTTTCCACCTCAAGCTCTTCTATTAGGCGTTAACCATAGTAGGAAAAATATGCATTTCACCGTGCCCACCTCAAGCTCCTCTATTATGCCTTGGCCATAGTAGGAAAAACATTAATTTAACCCTCTTGTAGGGTCTAGAAAATTCGAACTACGTAACCTGACTGCATGCAATCCAGGGTTTTACTAAAATATGTGTTTAATATTTTAAAGATTTAAATCCATGATTATTACATGGATGTGTTTTGTTTCATGGTTTATTAAGGTTTCATGCATTAGGGCTTTTAGTATTATTTCGTCCTCGAACGAGGAATGGAGATCGGGCCAGTTAAGGAAAAATAATTTTATTAAATAATTATTTTTAATTATTTAATATATGGTGTAATTAAAGATGATTTTCGAAAATGGGTCTTGATTGGGTATTTTTACTCGCCAAATCATATTTTTAACCGGTACAAAAATTTTAGCAAGTCGGGGGACTTTTTGAGGGTTCATGCAATATTTTCAAAAACGTACCTAAACGAAATATTTCTCGGGAGTGTTTTTGGGCTTGATGAGATTATTTATTTCATAGTGGGCCCAAAACTCTATTTAACCTCATTATTTTTAATTAAAAGCCCATTATACTCAAATTATTTTATTTAATCTACCAATGAAAAACCCCATGTAGGGACCGTGTATCGTATTATCGTAAATCCTATGTGATTATCGATAATTTATGAAATTGTCATGTGATTATGTATTTGATGTATATCCTGACAATGAAATTGAGAAAATGAATATTGAATATGAATTGACGTTGTAAGAGCTCGAGTGGAAAAGCCGGACGCCAATAAAATACCAAAACCAACTTTTGGTACAGAATATGTGGCGCCCGAGCGGTAAAAAATGACCGCCTGAGCGCCAGTGTGGAATAAGGGGTGTTCTCGGACAGAACATGCCGCGCCCGAGCGGTAATTTGTGACCGCCGGAGCGTGGTGCAATTGACTCTGGGGCAGAATGTCTCGCGCTCGGGCGCGAGAATTATACCGCCCGAGCGCGAAAGCGGTGAAGATAAGAATAAATTTTTTGTTTGTTTCTTCTTCATTTCATTTCGAGAATTTTGAAAGAATACGAGGGAATTCGAATTTTTTTCGTCCGAATTGACTTCGAAACGTTGTCTAAACGCGAAACAAATTATATATTTGTGATCTTCGCGTCGATGGCTTCTGACTGAGGTAATTTTCTTCTGGTTTCAGCAGCTTGAAATATCAAAGTGCTGGAATAGCATGTATTCGAAGTTGAAATTCCTATATGTAGTAGAATAACCGACAAGAAACTCATATTCGAAGTCGGAATTGAATTATGATCTGATTTGGATTTGATATGAATTTTTGAAGTTTCAAATGATATTTGAAACTCATATTAATAATTTTGGATTATTTTATTGATTGGAATGAGTATGTTATTGATGTAGATAAAGTGTAATATCAATATCTTCAGGCTACATCAACTGGAAACGAAGAATTGTGGTATGTTGTGACCGGGTAACATACGACATGTATCTGTATTATATGATATATGTCGGATTGATTGGATTGATTGGAATGAGAATACATGTCTATATGCCTTATTTGTTGATTGATGTGGCATACATGACATTGAGATTGAGATATCGATGTATAAAATAAATATTTTGTTAACACACATCGTTTGATGCATACATCGATACATGACATGCACGTTGAGCTATGATCCTTGGATACCTTGATATGATTTGATTGGATTCTGGGGTTTGTGAACATAATTGCTATGTTGGTATTATATGACCCGTAAAGCATAGACAATTGTGGCCCCGATGATTGGATATGAGATTTAGGATTTGATGGCGCTTTGTCGACGCTATCATACGAGTATCCCTTATTGAGGCCGGTGTGCCCGCTCGAGCATTGATTTGATAGCGATTCGTTTGATTCTGACATGTGCTCAGTGGATGGGCATTTGACCTGATACCTCCACGACATACATGCATTGCATACCATATATCATTGTTTAGATATATGTGGTATATATGATTGGTTGTTCCATACGGAGCTTTGCTCACCCCCAAGGGGGGGCTGTTGTTGTCTTTGTGTGTGGACAATGGCAGGTACTCCAGGATATCAGGAGACCGGAGAGGGTACTTCTGGAGGGAGCCACAGCTTGGGCTGAGGTTTTATGTTTATGTCTTGTTCCCAGTATATATGTATATGTATCTATATACCGGGGCATGTCCCGAGGATATGAGTTGTTTGTATATGATTGGTTTTGATTTCGTGTGGGCATTTTATGACGTGAGATTAAATACTATTTTTAGTATTCAAATAAAATGATTTGGGATCATTATAAAGAAAATTTAAACTCGTTTTCCGCTGTAATTAGTTAACCCTAATCAGATTGCATTGTAATAACGATTAGGAGCTAAGGGCCCCACACAGAGTGGTATCAGAGCATAGCTGAGAATGCTCGATTGAGTTTTGTGTACACTTGAATAGGCACAAATGAATTGTGCGCTTGTGTTTGATTTATTTGTATTACTTGCTCCTACTTGATTTGATTTGAGTAAGTATCTGATGAGATTGATGATATGAGATGATGAGATTATGAAATTGATATTGATTTGTGATATTCATCATTTGATTTGTAGATGGATCCCACAATTGAAACTGCGAGTAGCAGTACTGAGAGGATAGTTGGGCAATTTGAAGGATTGTCCATGGATGTAGTGATGGCTCGATTCCAGGATCTAAAACCACCGAGGTTCTTTGGCACTGAGAGTGCTGAAAGAGCAGAGGCCTGGTTGAAAGATATCGAGCATTTGTTTAATATTGTTGAGTATTCCAAGGCTCGGAGACTGAAACTTGCTCTTTATCAGTTGAAGGACCGAGCTAAATCTTGGTGGGAAGCCGCTGAGATTGGACTGAAAGAGGTCGGGATTGAAGCCACTTGGGATGTCTTCAAGGCCCAGTTTTTGGAGCAGTACTCTCCTCCTTCTTATTATATTGCTCAGGAGAATGAATTTAATAATCTGCAGCAGGGAACGATGTCTGTTGCGGAGTATGCTTCAAAATTTTCTACTCTGTTGAAGTATGCACCTCACGTAGCTGGGAATGCAAGGGCAAAATATAACAGGTTTGTAAATGGATTACATCCTGTTTCATATACTTATGTGGTTTCTGGATTGCCTACCAGCTATGCAGAGGCAGTGGAACGAGCCTAGGCAGCCGAGGCTGGACTTAGGCGAGGAGGTCCACAGTATACTCCTCTACCTCCAGTGTCAGTTCAGCAGCCTACTTTGCGGCCGAGAGGTAAGAAGTTTAAGAAGACTGGATCTGTTTCTTCGTCTTCTTCGAGTTCGAGTGGATCACAGAGAGGGAGTCCTGTGATTACTCCTTACTGTAGCCATTGTGGGGGTAAACATACTATCGAGCAGTGTCGAGGTATGTTTGGTACTTGTTATCAATGTGGGCAGGAAGGCCATATCTCTCGAGTATGTCCGAACAGGGGTACGACTTCTTCCCAACCCCAGCCAGGATTTAGAGGTGGCCCCAGTATGATGAGACCTACTGTTCCTGCTCCATCCTTTCATCAGTCGAGTGTCCCACGATATCGAGGACCGGGTGGTCGGAGTGCCCAAGTTCCTCCTCAAGTGAGAGTGTATGCCATGACTGAGGATCAGGCGAGAGAAGCTCCTGGAGGCGTGATTGCAGGTATTTGCACGCTTTGCGTTTATCCTACACGTGTTTTATTTGATACAGGAGCATCTCATTCATTCATATCTCATGCATTTGTTGCATCTCACGATATTGAGTGTACCCCGTTGTATGATGCTTTGTCGATAGCCACGCCAGCAGGGAAGATTATTTTGTCTGAGAAAGTTGTGCATAATTGTGTATTGATATATGAGGATAATGTGGTATTTCTGAATTTGATTGTCCTCCCAATGCACGACTTTGATTGTATTGTTGGCATGGATATCTTGATGGCAAATCGAGCTACTGTTGATTGTTGTCATGGAGTGGTTCGATTTCGACCGATTGATCGACCCAAGTGGAATTTTTATGGCAAGGGTTCCCAAGCCAAAATTCCATTGGTATCTTTCTTGGAAATGTCTCGACTTTTGACTAGCGGAGATGAGGGTTATCTTATCTATGCTATTGATATTTCGAAGAAGGAGTGTTCTTTACTTGAGATTCCTGTTGCGAAAGAATTCTCGGATGTATTTCCCGATGAGATTCTTGATTTTCCTCCTCATCGAGAAGTTGAGTTTAGTATTGATCTGGTGCCGGGGACTGCGCCTATTTCTAAAGCTCCTTATCACATGGCACCTCTTGAACTGAAAGAACTGAAAGAACAATTACAGGATCTTCTCGATAAGGGATATATTCGACCGAGTGTATCACCTTGGGGAGCTCCAGTTTTATTTGTTCGAAAGAAAGATGGTACTATGCGAATGTGTATCGATTATAGGCAACTGAATCGGGCTACTGTGAAAAACAAGTACCCACTTCCTCGTATTAACTTCAGGGTACTTCTGTATACTCGAAGATTGATCTTCGATCTGGTTATCATCAAGTACGAGTTCGAGACGAAGATGTGCCCAAAACTGCTTTTCGTACCAGGTATGGCCACTATGAGTTCTTGGTTATGCCTTTCGGTCTCACGAATGCTCCTGCTATCTTTATGGATTTAATGAATCGTGTCTTTCGAGATTATCTTGACCGATTCGTTATCGTGTTTATTGATGATATTCTTGTATATTCGAAATCGAAAAAGGAGCATGCTGAACATTTGAGACCGGTGCTTCAAACTCTTCGCAATAGACATTTATATACTAAATTGTCCAAATGCGAATTCTGGATGGATAGAGTGGTATTTTTGGGCCACGTCATTTCGAGACATGGCATATCTGTTGATCCTACGAAGGTCGAAGCTGTATTGAATTGGCCGAGACCTACGAATGTTCCTGAGATTCGTAGCTTCATGGGTTTAATTGGATAATATCGTCGTTTTATTGAAGGATTTTCGAAAATAGCTAAACCTATTACTCAACTGACACAGAAGAATCAACGATTCATTTGGTCTGATGAATGTGAAGCTAGTTTTCTTGAATTGAAGACGAGATTGACCACAGCACCTGTGCTTACTATTCCCTCAGGTACCAGAGGACTTTTGGTGTGTACAGATGCGTCTGGTAAAGGTTTGGGCTGTGTTCTGATGCAACATGGCAAAGATCTCATCAATTGAAATCTCATGAAACACGTTATCCTGTTCATGACCTTGAATTGGCCGCCATTGTTTTTGCTTTGAAAACTTGGCGCCATACTTGTATGGAGAAAAGTTTGTTATATATTCGGATCATAAAAGTCTGAAATATCTCTTTTCTCAATCTGATTTGAATATGAGGCAACGCAGGTGGATGGATCTCCTGAAGGATTTTGATTGTGAGATTCAGTATCACCCTGGATCGGTGAATATTACTGCGGATGCCCTTAGTCGTAAGGTGCATGATTCTGTGTTAGCTTCTGTCAATGTCGCCAAGGTACATGAGGATATATGTACTTCTGGTTGGACTTTTCACTCGAATTGGAATTCTGTCACAGTCTCAGCATTGCAAATTGAGCCGAACTTGATATCGAAAATACGAAAGGCCCAACGAAGTGATGCTCAGATCCAAAAGTCGAAAGAACTTGTATCTGCAGGACATCAGTCTGGATTCCAGATTTCTTCTGATGGTTCTTTACGACTTAATGGTCGGCTGGTAGTCCCTAATGATTCTGATTTGAAATTCGCCCTTCTTCGAGAAGCACATTGTAGTAAATACAGTATTCACCCTGGAGGTCGAAAGATGTATTTGACATTGAGACCTCAATTCTGGTGGAAACGTATGAAGAAGGACATTGGTGAGTTTATTTCTAAATGTCTTGTCTGTCAGCAAGTGAAAGCCGAGAGAATGAAACCTGGAGGATTGCTCCATAGTCTCGAAATCCCGAAATGGAATTGGGAACATATTGCTATGGATTTTGTGACTCATTTACCTTGTTCGCCCAAGGGCTGTGATGCTATTTGGGTCATTATTGATCGGCTTTCGAAATCTGCAAATTTTATTCCATATGAGCGGACTTATCCTTATAAGAGAATGACCCGTTTATACATTGAGAATGTTGTGAGGCTGCACGGTGTGCCAGTCTCAATTGTATCTGATCGTGATCCCAGATTTGCTTCTAAATTCTGGGGTAGTTTTTTGGAAGCGATGGGTACGCGTTTGGCTATGAGTATTGCTTATCATCCTCAAACTGATGGCCAAACCGAGCGTACGATTCAAACATTAGAGGATATGTTGCGTGCTGCTGTGATGGACTTCAGAATGGGATGGCAAGATGCCTTACCATTGGTTGAATTTTCTTATAATAATAGCTTTCAGACGAGTATCGGTATGGCACCGTTTGAAGCTCTATATGGGAGACGATGTAGATCACCATTATTATGGGATGAGATTGGTGAAAGACAGTTGACTGGACCTGAAATGATATAGAAAAAGAACGATAAGGTTCAGTTAATTCGGCAGCGGATGAAAGCTGCTCAGGATCGTCAAACGAAGTTATGCAAATAAACGAAGACGACCCTTGGAATTCCAGAAAGGTGACATAGTGTTTTTGAAAATATCTCCCTTTAGAGGCACTGTTCGATTTGGCATGCGAGGGAAGTTATCACCTCGATATGTTGGTCCATACGAGATTCTTGATCGAGTTGGTGATCTTGCGTATCGATTGGCATTGCTACCAGCTCTATCTGCTATTCATGATGTGTTTCATGTTTATATGTTGAGGAAATATGAACCCGATCCATCACATGTACTTGCACCTGACGAGGTTGAACTGGATCCTTCTCTTTCCTATGTCGAACAACCTGTTTTGTATTATGGATCGAAAGGAAAAGATATTGAGAAATAAATCGATTCCTCTAGTTTGAGTGCAATGGACACGACATGGTATTGAGGAATCAACGTGGGAATTGGAGAGCAAGATGCGAGATTCGTATCCGCATTTGTTTGATTCTATGACATCTGTTCCATTGTATTCAATGTATTTTGATCCGTTTACTGATTTTAGTTTTGATACTGTACTATAATTGGTGACATATATATGTTTGCCAATGTTATGTATATAGAAATGTTTAAGATTTCGAGGACGAAATCTTTTAAGAGGGGGAGAAATGTAAGGACCGTGTATCGTATTATCGTAAATCCTATGTGATTATCGATAATGTATGAAATTGTCATGTGATTATGTATTTGATGTATATCCTGACAATGAAATTGAGAAAATGAATATTGAATATGAATTGACGTTGTAAGAGCTCGAGTGGAAAAGCTGGACGCCAATAAAATACCAAAACCAACTTTTGGTACAGAATATGTGGCGCCCGGACGGCAGAAAATGACCGGCCGAGCGCCAGTGTGGAATAAGGGGTGTTCTCAGACAGAACAAGACGCGCCCGAGCGGTAATTTGTGACCGTCCGAGCGCGGTACAATTGTACTCGGGGGCAGAATGTCTCGCGCTCGGGCCGAGCGCGAGAATTCTACCGCCCGAGCGCGAGAGCGGTGGAGATAAGAATCAGATTTTTGTTTGTTTCTTCTTCATTTCATTTCGAGAATTTCGAAAGAATACAAGGGAATTCGAATTTCTTTCGTCCGAATCGACTTTGAAACGCTGTCTAAACGCGAAACAAATTATATATTTGTGATCTTCGCGTCGAGGGCTTCTGACTGAGGTAATTTTCTTCTGGTTCCAGCAGCTTGAAATATCAAAGTGCTGGAATAGCATGTATTCGAAGTTGAAATTCCTATATGTAGTAGAATAACCGACAAGAAACTCATATTCGAAGTCGGAATTGAATTATGATCTGATTTGGATTTGATATGAATTTTTGAAGTTTCAAATGATATTTGAAACTCATATTAATAATTTTGGATTATGTTATTGATTGGAATGAGTATGTTATTGATGTAGATAAAGTGTAATATCAATATCTTCAGGCTACATCAACTGGAAACGAAGAATTGAGGTATGTTGCGACCGGGTAACATACGACAGATATCTGTATTATATGATATATGTCGGATTGATTGGAATGAGAATACATGTCTATATGCCTTATTTGTTGATTGATGTGGCATACATGACATTGAGATTGAGATATCGATGTATAAAATAAATGTTTTGTTAGCACACATCGTCTGATGCATACATCGATACATGACATGCACGTTGAGCTATGATCATTGGATACCTTGATATGATTTGATTGGATTCTGGGGTTTGTGAACATAATTGCTATGTTGGTATTATATGACCCATAAAGCATAGACAATTGTGGCCCCGATGATTGGATATGAGATTTAGGATTTGATGGCGCTTTGTCGACGCTATCATACGAGTATCCCTTATTGAGGCCGGTGTGCCCGCTCGAGCATTGATTTGATAGCGATTCGTTTGATTCTGACATGTGCTCAGTGGATGGGCATTTGACCTGATACCTCCACGACATACATGCATTGCATACCATATATCATTGTTTAGATATCTGTGGTATATATGATTGGTTGTTCCATACGGAGCTTTGCTCACCCCCAAGGGGGGCTGTTGTTGTCTTTGTGTGTGGACAATGGCAGGTACTCCAGGATATCAGGAGACCGGAGAGGGTACTTCTGGAGGGAGCCACAGCTTGGGCTGAGGTTTTATGTTTATGTCTTGTTCCCAGTATATATGTATATGTATCTATATACCGGGGCATGTCCCGAGGATATGAGTTGTTTGTATATGATTGGTTTTGATTTCGTGTGGGCATTTTATGACGTGAGATTAAATACTATTTTTAGTATTCGAATAAAATGATTTGGGCTCATTGTAAAGAAAATTTAAACTCGTTTTCCGCTGTAATTAGTTAACCCTAATCAGATTGCATTATAATAACGATTAGGAGCTAAGGGCCCCACACCCTAAATCTACCCTAGCCTCCCTCGAATTTCCAGAAGCTATCCTCCTTAGTTTCTCAAGCTTCTTTCAAAGGACTCCTTCCCCATTTCTTCGATGCATGTTCTACGTAAGTATATCTAAGTTTTTGAGCATAATAACGCAAAGGAATTCCTATATCTCATTTTTCTCATCATTCACATCAATATATGTTGGTTTGTATGTTTTTGCATGAGAAGCATTCGATATATCATGTGGTGTAAGTTTTATACATTTTTTGACATGAAATATGCATTTTTCCTTGCATGAAACTCACGTCCTTGTTGTATTGCGGAAGAGGCTGCTAAATCACGGTTCTAGGGGAATGTACATGTCGAGGGATAAGGCGTCAAGGGGATGGAGTTGGTTAGGAGTCGAGCTTTGGTGAGGGCCGATTGGATTTCTTGGATGAATGGCTCGGTTGGGATTAGATCGAGAGTTAGGTGTGAGCCGCAGTGCAGGGGCTGTTCCAAGCCTTGGACCAGACCCTGGTGGGTCTGTGCGTGGACTAGGATAGCTCGAAAACATGAGACGCAAGTGAAGAAAATCCAATATTTTTATGTAAAAACGATGTGAAACCATTGCATATCAGTAGATCTATAAGATGGCATGCAAGATCAATCAAATAAGTAATATGTAAGGCCCTGGCCCTGTCCTCAGACCTTGCAATCACTGTTCCTGGACTCAGACCAGCTTGCACTTACTCATCGGACTTCTCCACGCCAGGAAAGTGGAGTTTGTGCCTTCCCAGGATTCGACCCCTCAACCTCCTGGCATATAGGTATATTGGCTACAATCCTGGTATATTGAGCTGCTCAAGTCGTTACCAGGATTGTAGCCAATATACCTATATGCCAGGAGGTTGAGGGGTCGAATCCTGGCAAGGCACAAACTCCACTTTCCTGGCGTGGAGAAGTCCGATGAGCAAGTGCAAGCTGGTCTGAGTCCAGGAACTGTGATTGCAGGGTCTGAGGACAGGGCCAGGGCCTTACATAATATGATGTGAAAGTTGATAAAACAGAGGTATAGGGCGTGCCTTAGCGTCTAAACACTCGAAAATTCGCACAAACGATGCGAGAGATGAACACCGGAGGGACATGATCACAACCCTTATGATTTTTCTTGAAAAAAAACGTGACAAAAATGCTGAAGATGGGAGGGTGTGCGGACGAGAGAGAGGTGCGGGGGAGGCTAGGGTTTGAGTGAAGAATAAAATGAATGAATGCTGGGATAATGGGACTAGGCTTTAAAATATTAAAAGGTAGAGATCTTGGCCCAAAATCATACTAAAACAAGCCCATTAGGTCCAATAACATAAAATATTTTGTTTTGTTACTGTAACATCCTGTAATAAAATAACTAATACAACTTTAAAATTTGCGAAAAATAAAAATTTCTTATTTAAATAGTAAACCATCGCCTTCTGAATTTAAATAAAATGATCGACTAAATTCTTGAAAATAATCCAAGTACAAAATATATCCATGGCATAAAAAAATATTATTCATCACTACTGTAAAAGCGTTGTCCGAAACAAGCATTTGAAAATACTTGTTTGCCAACAAAATTTTGAATAAATAAAAATTAGTGTAAAAAGTTTAACGTGCATAAAATTCTTTCATAACAATAGCGTTCCTCGGGTTTGCACTGCACACAGTCCGAGTAAGTTCACTGGCCAGCACCTCATGTCTCCTAAAAAGCATCAACATCTGCATCGATCAATTCTAGTAAGCCTGAAGACTCAACACGCATAAAATATGAATAGAAAATAGTATTTAATAAAATCACATGCATTTGAAATTAACGTGTACGAAATAACAGTTGAACATATATAAACATAGACATGCCATAACTGCATAAACATTTTAATAAAACTGTTTCCATCACAACATACATAATCATACTTAATTTTGTGTAGAAATATGTTCAAAGCAAGTGGCTCGTAACATAAATCGCCTAATCTGACTAAACCACAGTACTGGACTGGCAGGGATCACCACAACCTTTCGACCAGATGTCCACTCCCACATACATAAATCTCCGGTCATACTTTACCGAGCGGCAAGGTCCTCGGTCATGCTTTACCTCTTTTCAATCCAATAATCATAAATCCCAAGTCATGCTTTACCGGGTGGCCACAAGACAAATCACATACCTCCAAAATAAAATATATTTTTTTGCACGTCAATCATACTTACAACTTTGTGGGCTTCGTTGGAACACTATGGATATGCTGCCCCAACCATAAAGAAAACATGAAGAACATGCACAAATTTCACAACTTGAGCGATTTTATGATAAAAATCATATCTCTCTCATTTCTTATCCGAAAATTACAAATTGGCTATCAAATCGAAGGTAACACAGAGTGCTAAAAATCATATGTTGAAAACGTTTCATGAAAACTAACCTATAAGTCGCAGAATTCGTAATAACAGAGGGTGATATGTTTTGTGAAACAGAAATTTCACAGCTTGTGCGGTTTTACGATAAAAATCATATATCCCTCGTTCCTTATCATAAAATTACGAATTTACTATCAAACTGAAGATAACACAGAGTGATACAAATCATATGTTGAACACGTTTCCAGAAAACTGACGGATAAACCGCAGAATCGGAATGACAGCAAATGGCGAGTTTTGTGACTCAATATTTTCCAAAAATCGTTTAAACCATAATCCATTGAAGTTTGCATGTAACGAACAAATTTTCATGCACAATATACATCATAATACATAATATGACGATTCGATGCATAAAAGAAAAGTTTATACATGCCTTTGCGTCTAAAAGCTCGAATAAACGAATACCGATGCGAGGGTACGTGGAGGATGAACAGAGGACGATTCCTTGACTTTTTTCTTGACAAAAACTCACCAAAATATTGCTATGATGAGTGAACAAGAGGCTGCTGCTCAAGGGAGGCACAACCCTGGCTTTTTCCTACAAAAGTAACGTGTATGTGTGCGCGCGTTGGTATGTGTGGTTAGGTGTAGGTGTGTGTGAATAATATAAGTAATTAGGGTTAGGAAAAGTCTAATAAAATAAATTAATAGGCTAAAATCATACTAATTTAATTATTTAGACCCACTCCAAAATTTAATAAAATATTCAAGTACCAAATTTTTATATTAAAATCTCCAAATTTCGAAATAGCTAAGTGAAGTACTTAAAATCCTAATTTAACTTAAATACTAATTAAATAATTTAATTAAGCATAAAATTCATTATAGAAATATTTTACACCCAATTTAAGGTTTAAATCCTCAAATTCTAAATTTACATTTAAAGCTCTTAAAATCTTATAAATTCCATAATAATTTAAATTAAACTTTAAAATGCTAAAATTCATATATCATTTAAAATAACTAATTTTCTTGGCTTAAAATAAAAATAAAACATTTAATTTCATCGCCTTAATCGTCTTCGGTTTCCTATCCTCGGATAAGCATCAAATATTCGCCTGAAAAACTCAAACTCAAGAAATACATTTAAATCTCATAAAAATAAACATATAAATATTTAAAATAAATTAAACATGTTGAATTCATCATTTAATTCTTTTAAACCAATTAAATTAATTAACATATTAAATTATGCATGCGGTTTACGTGTACTGATTTTTGGGCACTACAATTCATCTCTCTTAAAAAAATTTCGTTCTCGAAATTCGTCTATTCTTGATTAATGAAAAGCTTAGGCTCACTTATTCATTTCATACTTAATCCAATTGACTATAAAATTTTTGGTCGATCTATCATGCTTTTGTTATATACTCTGATAAGGTATCTTCTATTTTTATACATTTATACAAAATTTCTCGATCTCAAAAATCAAAGATTTAACTACCTTAAAATCCTTTATCAATTATAAATGCTAAAGTACCCTAAGTTATTTTAACCTCCAAAAATTTAAATAATTAGTCAACTTTACCTTAAGTCACCATAATCGTATGTTTTCCCAAAATCTTTTCTAATCCAAAGTCATCATATCGTATCCATGATTGTAGGAAATAAAACACTTTAATAACTGGTGTTTAACTAACACTTCTTTTCTATATATGCTAAACATATAGTTCTTGACACTATCATAAACTTTATTAATTCCAAAGCACTAAAAGTACTTAAATGATTCAAGTATATCGAGTCACAATTTCATATCATGATTTCATTTTAAATCCCTCTATAAAATTGAACACTTATACGTAACATCAGAACTCAAGATAATGTCAAATAACACTACATTTACTAAAATCTTAACACACTAGGGAGGAAAAAAATTTAATCCACCTTCCAATGTAATTACTAATTCCATGATCATTTTGGCTAAATCTTATATTAAATTTCTCCATTGATGAATCACGATATGAAAGTAGGTTATTGTGATTAATTTTTCGTTATCCAAACTTTGAGATTTTTCTCATCACTCTTAATAGCGTATGAAGAACCAAAACTTATTATGCTACTCTTTCCTCGATATCTATCAATTTTTTGTGACTTACCTTACATAACGTAGTTGTTTACTTCTTATACTAGAAATAAGAGTAATTTCTTAATCTCAATATATCATTTCTTAAATTTATTACAGTTAAAATAATCCAAGGTTCTACATATCCAATTTAATCGCTAAGCATTCTTAAATCAAAACTTAATATTCACAAGGTTAATTATTGACTCAAAAAATGTAATTTCTATATTAGAACATGAAAAATTGATTATAAAATTTTATCCAAAGATTTTCAAGTACCAACTTCCATAAAAAATTTATTATTCCCGATTCAAATTTTTCCTTAAGTCGTAAGCTTAATTTAACTTATTCATTTACAAGTACGCTCCCCATCTAAACTCTTAGGTAATACTAACCCATAATATCCAAAAGAAATCTAATGAAAATCGCAAAAGAGAACATAAAAGTCTACTAACTACAAGAATATGCGTAAATGTTTATTTTTTATGTATGAATTTAATCGAGGGTTAAAGCTAGAATTTTCAATTGAACGAACATCTTAATAAAACATTTAAATCCCTTAAGAAAAATTTTGTCTTCATTTTATAGTAACACCATTATATATAGCTTAACAATATACCCAAGATACAATATACCCAAGATAAATACTCAATTGACACTAATAAATTTTTTTTAAAAAAAAACTTAAAATCTGTTATGTTAAGACCATCGCCATTTCATTAATCAATGAAACTTTAGTTTCATCTAATTCTATAAATCTCATAGTCCACATAACTTAGTATCTATAAATTCATAGATTATTTACTTAATAAGAGTTACTACAAAATCCCAATGCATTTTTCTAATAAGTCTTCATACAAAATAAATGTCTCCGGACAACAACTATACTCTTAATCACTAATTAGAACCAGGATTCAAATTTTCATAATCTCCAAAAATAAATATTTTATGACACTACCAATTATTTCTTAATAACTTTAGACAATTCTCCAAGTGTCCTCATCTTTATAAGGTTTAGACCAAATTCGAAAATAGAGGTTTCTGCACCGTAGAAATCATAGCAATCCCAAGTGTAAATTTATTTAAACATAATTTATAATTATTTTACCTACTTCCAAAAATTCGCAATTAACTCATATAAAAATCCTCACATAATATTTTCTCAAAATCAAATAAACTGAAATGTACAAAAATTATACGAACTTCCATATTCTTAGTTCGTATTCCATTATTTTCCATAGCATTAATTAAATAGTTTTATGTCTAATAAATCCAATTTATAGATGATTCTTTGTACATATCTTAAACTTTATTCTTTTATCCCAACATTTTTAATTTCTTAAACACAAAAAAATATCACTTCAAATGTCTATAATGACAAATCTCAAATAAGTCATTCTAGTGCTAAATATTTACTTTCTCTGCAAAGTCATGAGCCTAATGTTCTAACATAAACAAAATTTCGGTTATCGTTTCACTCATTCCGTCATCTGATCCCTCAAATGTCTTGCTAAAATTTTTAAAATCTAAAATATAGAATCCTCACACTTTCAATATAATAGTAATCACTGAACCAAAATTATTATATTTTACGATAAAACCCAAAATAAAAATATTGTTGATTAAATCTTATTTTGAACACTTATATCCTTTGTTTTTCACGACATACACTTATACCACGTGTAATAAAATTTTAAATCTTTATATTCCACAATAATATCCAAAAATTATTATTTTGACAAATGTTACTTTCTCATCAACCAATATTTGTGAATAACCTTAAACAATTCCTCGAGCTTCTTCATTTCTTATAATGTATAGAATCTAACTTCCAAATACCATAATTCTATAAAGAAATTTAAGGACAAATATTCTTACACTCCCAAAATATGACAACTATTCAATTTCTTATATCAATCTCCAAAGTAATCTATTAATCAATAATGTACTATTAGTATCTAAAAAACACTACTCTAACAAACCTATAAGATTAACTCTTAATGTCATGGCCAAAACTTATTTAATAGACTGGACATAAAAACTCCAAACGATAATATGGTGTCAAAATAGAAACCAATCACAAACACATGCTTGTATAATTTACTTGTTCATTCCAAATTTCACGACCTATGTGAATCAAAACTTAAGTTCACAAAATATGCTAACTTAAACATCAAATCACATACACTTAATTTTCCAACTTAATAATATGAATTATTACCTCATACCAAAAATCATTCAAATTCATTTTCAAAACTAAATCAAAAAAATATTTTCTCAAATAACATAAATGCTCATACTTTACTATCCAAAGGCAAAATCTTAATGAATAATTCTAGCTATTATGATATCTTCAATTTTAAATTAATAGAATTTGTGAAATATTCACTTGATTCCCAAAATTAATAACATTGTCGCTATAAAGTAAAAAAAAATCCATTTCAACCATATAAAGAAAGAAAAAAATTATACATATCCCAATTAAACAATTCCAGACCATTCAAAGCAGTGACTAACGCTTACTCGGTCAATACGAGCGCATAATTGTATTCTCATCCCAATACAACCCGTAACCAACATGCATGATAATAATATTCATATAGCATGTTAAATGTAATTCAAATATTTAATCATGCAACTAAAGAAACTCATATTTTAATGCTTATTACGTTTAAAATCATAAAAACTTATAGACTTGAGGTGTGACTTCATGAGCTTCTCACAACCGACAGTAGGCACAACCATTTACAAGACCCTGGCTCAGATACCAATTGTAACATCCCGTAATAAAATAACTAATACTACTTGAAAATTTGCGGAAAATAAAATTTTTCTTTTTTAAATAGTAAACCCTCGCCTTCTAAATTTTAATAAAATGATCGACTAAATTCTTAAAAATAATCCAAGTACAAAATATTTCCATTGCATAAAAAAATCATTCATTACTACTGTAAAAGCGTTATCCAAAACGAGCATTTGAAAATACTTGTGTGCCAACAAAATTTTGAATAAATAAAAATCAGAGTAAAAAGTTTAACGTGCATAAAATTCTTTCATAACAATAGTGGTCCTCGGGTTTCCACTGCACACGGTCCGAGCAAGCTCACTGGTCAACACCTCCTGTCTCCTCAAAAGCATCAACATCTGCATCGTTTAAGTCTAGTGAGTCTAAGGACTCAACACACATAAAATATGAATATCAAATAGTATTTAGTAAAATCACATGCATTTGAAAGTAGCGTTTACGAAATAACAGTTGAATATACATAAACATAGACGTAACATAACTGCATAAACATTTTCATAAAAGTTCTTCCATCATAACTTACATAATCATACTTAAATTTGCGTAGAAACATGTTCAAAGTAAGTGGCCCATAACATAAATCGCCTGATCAGACTAAACCACAGTAATGGGCTGGTAGGGATCACCACAACCTTTGGACCGGATGTCCATTCCCACATACATAAATCCTCGATCATACTTTACCGGGTGGAGAGGTCCCCGGTCATGCTTTGCCGTTTTCCAATCTCATAATCATAAATCCCCAGTCATGCTTTACTGGGTAGCCACAAGACAAATCACTTACTCCAAAATAAAATATTTTTTTGCCATACTTACAACGTCATGAGCTTCGTTGGAACGCTCTGGACATGGTGCCCCAACAACAATAGCAAAGATCTAGGAGATCCCAAGGAAGCCTGCAACCAAAAACTTGAGAAAACGTGAAGAACATGCACAAATTTTCACAGCTTGAGCGATTTTATGATAAAAATCATATCTCTCTCATTTCTTATCAGAAAATTACGAATTTGCTATCGTAACACAGAATTGTACAAATCATATATTGAAAACGTTTCCAAAAAACCAACCTATAAATCGCAGAATTCGAAATAACAGAGGATGACAGGTTTTGTGACACAGAAATTTCACAGCTTGTGCGGTTTTACGATAAAAATCATATCTCCCTTGTTTCTTATCCGAAAATTACAAATTTGCTATCGAATCGAATATGACACAGATTGCTACAAATCATATGTTGAAAACGATTCCATACAACTGATAGATAAACCGCAGTAATTGAAATGACAACAAATGGCGAGTTTTGTGACACAAATTCCAGAAATCGTTTAAATCATAATCCATTGAACTTTGCATGTAACGAACGAATTTTCATGCACAATACACATCAAAATACATAATATGACGAGATCGGTGTGTAAAAGAAAAGTTTATACATGCCTTTGCGTCAAACACTCGAATAAACGAATATCGGCGCAAGGGTACGTGGAAGATGAACAAAGGACGATTATTTGACGTTTTTCTTGACAAAAACTCACTAAAATCTCAAAATATTGCTATGGATACTGATCAAGAGGCTGCTGCTCAAGGGAGGCACAAACCTAGATTTTTCCTCCAAAAGTAACGTGTATGTGCGTGCGCGTTGGTGTGTGTGTGTTTAGGTGTAGGTGTGTGTGATTAGTATAAGTAATTAGGGTTAGGAAAAGTCTAATAAAATAAATTAATAGGCTAAACTCATACTAATTTAATTATTTAGACCCACTCAAAAATTTAATAAAATATTCAAGTACCAAATTTTTATATTAAAATCTCCAAATTTGGAAATATCTAAATGGATTACTTAAAATCCTATTTTAACTTAAATACTAATTAAATAATTTAATTAAGGCGTAAAATTCATTATAGAAATATTTTACACCCAATTTAAGGATTAAATCCTCAAATTCCAAATTTATATTTAAAGCGCTTAAAATCTTATAAATCGTCTAATAATTTAAATTGAACTTTAAAAATGATAAAATCCATACATCATTTAAAACAATTAATTTTATTGGCTTAAAATAAACATATAACATTTAATTTTATAGCATTAATCGTCTCCGGTCTCCTATCCCCTGCCAAACATCGAATAATATTCGCCTGAAAAACTCAAAGTCAAGAAATGCATTAAATCTCATAAAAATAAACATATAAATATTTAAAATAAATTAAACATGTTGAATTCATTATTTAATTCTTTTAAACCAATTAAATTAACCTATTAAATTATGCATGCGGTTTACGCGTACTGATTTTAGGACACTACAGTTACGTTTTCAAATATATTACCCGAGCCCTCAAAAAGTCCATTACTTTGCTAAAAATTGGCTAACGGTTTAAAATATTGGTCGACGTGTACAAATATCATAAAAATCATTATTTTCGAAAATCATCTATTAAATACATCATACATTAAATAATTATAAATAATTATTCAATAAAACAATTTCCTTAAACTGTCTTTGATCTCTGTTCCTCGTTTGAGCATCGAATAATGTCAAAAGCCTTAATTTATGCAATTATAGTAAACCATGCAGTAAAATACCTAATCATGTCAAGAACATGCATTTAATGCATTTAAATTATTTAATTAAGAATTTTTAATAATACCCTAGATTTGCAAGCAGTCAGGTTACGTCGCTTGAATTTTTAGACCTTACAAGGAGAATACTATGGTGTATTGGTGAAGTAAAATACTAATTTATTGTAAAAATTTTATCATTAGTAGCTAGACTATATTTTGGGTCAAATTTATTGACTTGTAGAACATATTTTGAATGAATTATTTAGTTAATCTAATTCATTTTTAATCGTAAATATTATGGAACTGTTATATATTTGTACACTTTTGATGAAGTTAAAAATAATTTTTTACTTCATTACTATATTTGAAAATTGAAGTTAAATGTAGTCTATTACTTCTACATCACAAAAAAATGACGAAGTAATAAAATAAATATACTTCGATAAATTCAAATTCTGACAAAGTAGAAGACGTATTTTACTTCGTCGATCAATGTAACATATGAATTTATATGTGATCGTTCGTTCGTTAATTAATGAAACCGATATTATTTTACTTCGAAAATGTTCCAATTTCAAACTCGTTTTGCCTCCTTGAACTGGACAAAGACTTCGTTATTTTAAGGCCTACGATTTCGGTTATAATCCCAAGTAAAAAACCTACATTTTTACTTCACATACGTCTACTTCGATAATTATCTACCTATTAATTCGTGTAATATCTAAAGTAAAAACCGATTTTCTACTAGTGGTCGTTTAGTGGCTGCACATGCATTGAAGCTATTCAAGAAACAAATGTAATTTCCTACTTCTTTTTACCTTTGTTTCGCTTTGAAAGAATGTTATTTAATATAAAAGTACAAAAATATTAAGATTGTTTCTATCAGATTTAGGTGTTGTGTGCAAGTGTTAAAACATATATTCAGAACATACAGTGGAACATATTATTAAACACACAAATAAACTATAATAAATAAAATAAGAAAGAATAAATCATGCATAAGTAAATACTTGTTCGGTGACTCAGGGCCAAACGATTCACTAGAAAAACTTATCAATTTACAAAATCAATACTAGTGAACAAATAAACGCTAACTCCCTTAATAAGAGGGAACAAAGTGCATCCAAACATATATATCAAACCATATAACCAAAACTATGGATGCAACAAGCATGAAGCCGAAGTTCTCGAATAAACGACACTTTAATAAAAACAGTGATTAGGTGTTGTGATTTGAATATTCTCAACACTTCACGTCAACACTTCAATACGCCTTGACTTGAAATCTTTATTAATTATCTAATGTAATTCCTTGCTCTTCCTGTGATTTTTCATTGCTCTCCTTCAACTACAAAAACCACACGCACACAGCAGCAACGATATCTTATTTATAAACTTCATTTGCCATAGAGTTTATTTCTTGTATAGAGTCCTATACAAATACGAAAACAAGAATTTCATTGGAAGTAAACTCTTTTGTACAATAGTATAATATCTAGAAATCTTATCATAAATATCAATATTTTAGCAAATCTTATTACTCTAGAAAGGAAAAATTCTATATATTAATATCACAATATTATCAACAAGAAAAAATTAATTAAGAAATAAAATATTCGTTTCAATCTCTCATTTTTCGTCTTTCTGTACAAAACATAAAAATGGTATTATCTTTCTTATATACATTATCTCCGCCTATATAATAATTCTCTCTGAGTTAGATAGTTATCTCCCCCTGAATTCAAATATATTAGTACAGTGTTGTCAAATAGGTATCATAACACGTAAACTAGAACACTTAGAAATTTCATTAACCGAACAAGATAACTAAGCAAATATGACTAAAAACACAAATATAAAAATAATCAAAGAAAAATCAAACAAACTACGGAGCGCCTCCAACAGTATCTACATTAAGATCACCATCAAGATAAGCATCAAACTCATCCATTTTTACATCAGCTGCTTCGGCTTCTACTTCTACTCCCCCTTGTTGTTCAGCAAAGGAATGGATAGCTACTTCAAACAACAACTCATACTTAGCCACTCGGGCTTCATAAAATGCAATAACCTCTCTTATGGTCTGAATCTGTTGCCGGACAAAATCTATTTGAGCTTGACTATGTGAGGTAAAGAGCATATCATATTTAGAAGGCTTTTTTCCCTAAAAATAGATTTAGCTTCAACTGATTTGGTTACAGATGATGAAGCATGTTGCCAACATCTTAGGCAACACTAGGGTCAAATCAGGGAAGATCAACCTTCTGGTTTCCCTAGAAATATACAGGTGTTATTTTCAGTTGGTCATCCACATAAAAAAGTTCTTCATCTAGCGAGTAATCCAAAGTGCAATGTCATTCTCTTAACGTGTTCATTCATATTTATGTTCATCCTTTCAGTTATACCATTTTGTTGAGGTGTACCAAGAATGGTTTTTCTCTATATTGATCGCGTTCTGTGCACAATATTTCTTGAACTTGTCATATTCATATTCACCACCATTATCAGATCGTAAGCACTTTATCTTCAAGTTGGTCTCATTCTCAACCATGGCTTTCCACTTTTAAAGGTCTCATAAACATTGGATTTATTTTTAAGAAAATAAACCCAAACTTTCATGCTCGAATCATCGATAAATGTAACATAATATCTTGAGCATCAAGAGATGTCATAGGAGATGGTCCCCATACATCAGTATGAACCAGCTCCAACTTTCATGTTTCTGGTTCTCTACAACATTTAGAAAAGCTCACATTTTTTTGCTTTCCAAAAATACAAATTTCACATAACTTGTGTTCAATGGTTTTTAATTATGGTAGCTTCCCATTTAAAACTAGCATCTTTTATTCACTTCTCACTCATATGCCCACTTCTGGGATGCCATAAACTTGAATGAGCTCCAGCATCCACAGCTACAAATGTATCTCTGCAATAGGAATTTATATAAAGTATTCCAATTTTCTTTCCTCGATCAACAATCATGGTTCCTTTGTTTACTTTCCAAGAACCATAACAAAAGGTCACATCATGGCTTTCTTCATTAACATTTCCTACTGAGATCAGATTGCATGTCAATTTTGGTACATGCCAGAATTTGTTGATTTTTTCAGGAAAATATATTTGACATATTCATATTGACATTACTCATGCCAACTATTTCCAAATATTTTCCATCTGCAAAGAAAAATTTCCCATAATCTCTAGCAATGTAATTTTCAAATACATCATAATTACTAGTGGTACGGAATGAAGCTCTCGAGTTCACAACACAAGAATCAATCGGCCTTTTCATGGATAATAATAGAGCATCATATACCTCATCAGTAACAACATTTTCTTTGTTCTTTGTTGATTGGCAATTCTTTTTCAAGTGATCAATCTCACCACAGCTCCACCACTTCATAATATATTCAAACGTTTTTTGTCTTTTCCATATCTTGACTTGGATCAACCATGCCATCGGTTAGAACTCTTTTCGCCACTTCTGTCCTGACATTATTTAATTGTATCTTTTTTCCAACAATTTTGCTAACCACTGCGCGCATCGGTCCCAAAAATTTGGTAAAGACACTAAAAGAATAAATGCATGAATCTCATTTTCAAAATTAATTTCAACCGATGTTATATAAGAAACAATCGTGTTGAACTCATTGATGTGTTTAGCCATGGAAAACCTTCTCCCATTTGAAGTTGAATAACTTTTTCATTAGATGTACTTTTTTATTTGTTGATAATTACTTGTACATGTCCGATAAAATGGACATCAACTCTTCTGTGATTTGTGTCTCCACTAAGTTACGTACCACGTTTTTCGTTAGGGTCAATTGTATTACACCTAACACCTGTCGGTCAAGGAGCTCTCAGTCATCATCTTTCATCTTTTCGGCTTCATTTTTTTAATTATAGAAATTGATGCAACTTTTTGCTATACAACTAATCTTTAATATGTAACCGCTAGAACAACAAAACTATTTCTTCAAACTTGTTTATTCCAGGTCCCGATCCATCATCTCGGGCCATCACTTCTCTAGCCTTAGCAAAAAATATCAAAAAATATTTTCTAATTTTGTAGATTAGAAAAAGCTGGAACCATAGAGCATATTCAGAAATTTAAGAAATTTTACGGCAATATTTTGATATCAGTTGTTGTGGATTACACCGAAGCGATGGAGATTGTTGGAATATTTCATGTTCACAATCTTGATTTTGATGTTAGCAAAACTTGTTATTGTGTTTCTAACATATTTACTAAGTGTGAAGTTATTAAAACAAGAAGCAAGCTGAAGCTGAATTCTGCACAAACTGAATTTCTGGCAAGCTTCGGTATTTTGATGATATCTCTCATCTAGATGATTCAAATGACAATCCGCCAACTTGACTGATCAGAAAACTCAATTTGGAACAAGTCGTATTTCAGTTCAGTTGATCAGCTGCTGGTTCGGTTCAGTTTAGCTGGTTCAGTTGGTCTGGTTCGGTTCAACTGGTTCAGTTGATCAGCTGCTGGTTCTGTTCATTGGTCAGCTGCTGGTTCAGTTCAGTTCAGCTGGTCAGCAGCTGGTTCAGTTCAGTTCAGCTGGTGTGCTGAAATCAGCCTAGTTGATTTCAGTTTGTATAGAATCAGTAGCTTCATCGTCATTTATCAGCATCTTAAACTTCGATTCATAATTTGACTTCTGATGATGATTTGTAGATCATCGTCTTATCTTTCCAAGTCCTACTCCCAATTATATTTATTTATGGCCACAGAGACTGTTTCACGCTGACTATTACTTCCAAAAATTAATATTTAGTAAAATGTAGACGAAAATTTGAATTGTGAGTTATCTCTAAATTCAAAAAAAAAAAATGTAATGAAAGGAATAAGTAAAGTCATACAATTTAAAATGGTTTTAAAATCAACTAGACATAAATTTTTTTGTAAATCTCAGTTCACCTACCCATTACTAATTCATATAATTGACTTTGACTTTTGTCCGATTTTGACAAGATCTCCTAAATTATTAACATTATTTCTGAAGATATGCTAAACTAACTTGACACTATGAAATAATTAAATGTCTTTAAGTATTATCAAAGATGAGTTTCATGCATGATTCATATAATTCTCTAGCTTTCGACTTATTGAACTATGAATAAATGTGTATTCAATTTCATATGTCTATGCAATTTGTAAATCCACGGATTATGTTGCTCATTCATATTGAAAACTATTCTCTAGACTTCATTCACAATATAAAATATTATTAAAGTTAGCTAGACTTCAATAATCAAGTGAAAAAAATAATACAATCAAACATATGCAAAAGTCGAATGTCAAATTATATAAACAAGTTTTTGGCGTAGGATCCCCTTAAATCCCAACAAATAAAAAAGTTTAGCTATTCAATCACATAACAAAATCTCAAAAAACAAAAAAAAAATTAGCACTAGTTTTTAATCTAGAAATACTAAAAGAAATGAATAAGATAAAGAACGCTGCACGAAAATCCCGAATCCTTCGCTTGCCTCCTGAACTCCGGACGTTTTTTCTCTTCTTTGTGCTTGGTGGCTGCTAATGAAAACTGGTCTCCCCTTTATCTTTTCGTCCAATATGGTATTTAACGCTGTTAAGCCTCCAAAATTCCTTCAAGATTGGAAAGAACTCGATTATGAAAAATGACTTCCTTATTTGCAACGGGGCAAGCTATTCTGTCTCCACACTATGTGTAACGTCCCGAAAATTTGAAGGTCCACATAAACCACATGCATGCAAGATTATCAAATTTATTATGTATTTTGATTAAATTGTTTTAATTGCATCTAGTAAATTTTGTAGGCATGTTTACATGTTTAAAAGATGGTTTTCTACTAGATGGATAAAAATATGTTTTAAATGTTATTCGAGACGCGATCGAAGAACAGAGACCGGGGACCACATAAAAGAAAATATTTTTATTAAATAATTATTTTTAATTGGTTAAAGTGTGGTGTATTTAAATGGAAATTTCGAAAATGAGGTGTTTTGAGGTGTTTTTATACGTTGAGTCGTATTTTTAAAGGTATTCGATTTTCGAGAAAAATATGGACATTTTGAGAACACGGTTATTATTTTCACAAACTTTTCTAAATAAAATATTTTAAATATTAATTAATAGGCTTAATGTGCCTAATATACTAGACTAATGGGACTAGACTTACACCATGAGTTTTAATCAAAATAAAAAGCAAAAAACACTTCGCCAATCCCACAAAACACACGGCCCATCCCCCTAAATTTTTCAAGGACTCTTCCTCCATCAGCCAACCCACACACCACACGTATTTTGTGAAGGAAAGCCATGAAATTTGAAGGAAAAATCAGCAAGGTTGCATTCCTCGTCTCCCCGCCGACGTTCTTCGCATAGCAAGCATTTTTTTTGCGTAATATACGTAAAGGCATGTCTTAATCTTCTTTTACTCATATTTCACACCATATTATGTATGTTTAATAATATGTGCATGAAAATTATGAATCCCTCCATGTATTTTCGTTTTTATGGCTTGTGCATACAAAAACTTGGATTTTTATGCATTAAAACTTGTGTTAATGAGGCATAAAGGGGCTGCCATCATAGGGCCATGGGAATGGGTGTTTTTCCAAATGTTTAAGGGCACTTAAGTGGGTGTTTAAGGGCTGGAAAAATAGGAAAGGAATAAGAACGAAAATAGACTTCTTAAGGGCTAGGACTCTTCGAATAGTAGTCTTCGAGGTTCAAGGCTACTAGCTACTGTTAGGGCACGTCTAAGGGTCCTAAGGGGGCTGAACCACGGTCCTAGATAGGCTGCACGATGGTTGGTTTGAGGCTAAGGGGCTGTGGCCGTGAGAGGAGGAGTTGCGCATGCAAGGGACCAGGTTTGGGGGTGCGTGGTTCTAGGTCTTCTAGGCTCGATCCAGTAGGGTCCTCAGGGGTTAGTCATGGTCCTAGGAGGGTCTAAAGTGTCACTACTAGAAAAACGCTAAACGACAACGGATTTGCACCTTTGTCGTACCAAGCATATTGCGACGGTTTTTTCAAAAAAAAGTTGTCGCTAATTAGCGACGGTTTCGGACATGGTTTCCGTCGCTAATTAGCGACAGTTTTGTATAAACCGTCGCTAAAAGTAAATGATTTTTAAATAAGTTGTCGCTAATTAGCGACGGTTTTTGTATACCGTCGCTAAATAGCGACAAATTTTGATTACACCATCGCTAATTAGAGACGGATTTTGAATAAATACATCACTATTTTTTTTACTTAAAATTAAAAAAAACGTACTTTCATAATATAATAAATCTGCCAAAAAAACTTACAATCTGACTAAACTAATAATATTCATGATTTTAACTAACACCTAGAAATTTACCAAGATCTGAAGCGAAAAAACTTATTCTATTTCGAATTTAAAATCATCTAAGAGAGAAAAAATTATGGTGTGAAGAAAATGGACTGAGGGTGCGAATATTTATAGACAAATTGTGACGGTTTTTGAATAAATCATCGCTAATAGCGACAATTTATAGTTAAACTGTCGCTATTAGAGATGATTTTTAAAAAATTGTCGCTATTAGCGACGGTTAAGATAAATCCGTCGCTTAGCGACGGTTTTGTTACAAAACACCGTCGCTAATTAAAAAATTGCGACGATTTTGTTAACAAACCGTCGCTTTTACAAAACCCGTCTCTAATTTAAAAATTGCAACGATTTTGCTAAAACCGTCGCTAAATATAGCGACAGTTTTTGTTAAAACCATCGCTAATTTAAACATGCGACGGATTTGACAAAACCATCGCTAGGTTTTACAAAACCGTCGCTAAATATCGCAACAATTTACAAAAATAGTCGGTTTTTGTCCAAAAAACACGCTAATGCACAACGGTTTTCTAAAATCGTTGTCGATTGTCCAAAAAAAAACACGCTAATAGACAACGGTTTATAAAAACATTTTCGTTGACCCTAAAAAAGGCTCAAAGACAACGATTTTTAACGGTTTTTAGAAAACCATTGTCTTTTGCTTAAAAACGCTATACGACAACGGTTTTCACTAAAATCGTTATTAAAAAATATACGACAACGATTTTAGTGAAAAATCATTGTCGTAGGTTCGTTGTTGAAGGATATTTTTCTTGTAGTGAAAAATCATTGTCGTAGGTTCGTTGTTGAAGGATATTTTTCTTGTAGTGTCTGGACATGTGGCTAAGGGGCTGGAGTCGAGGTTAGCTTAGGATAGAACCAAGTAGGAGCTAGGGTTTTAAAGGAATAAGAGATGAATTTCAATAGGTATTGCGAAGGCCCGAAAATTCTTACTTTGAAAATTTGCGGAAAATTAAAAATTTTTCTTTTAAAATAAATGGAGTGCCTCATCCATAAAATCAACTGATGAATCAAGTTCAATGTTTAAAAAAATATAGCAGCGGAAGAAAATAAAGTTTGCCAAAAATAACAATTCAAAGAATGTCCAACAACTGGTAAAAATGTTTGAGCATAAAATGACATGTGCTGAAACTGAGGTCCTCGGGTGCCACTACTGCCGACCCAAGCTGGCTCACTGGTCCCCGCCCTCGGCCCTGGCCTCATCAGTACCTACAACAATCAAGTCTAGTGAGCCTAAAGACTCAGCATGCAAATATCGTAGGTAACGAGAAAATGTAATTTGCATGGATAAAATATCATGTCATGAGGCATACTTAAAATAACTTGTACTGAGCAATTATAATACGTGCATAGCTGAACTGAAAATCATAGTGAAAATGTTTGCTCCTTGGAGCCCTGTACTGAAATAACTGATAAAAATTTTCTGTTGAGATTATGGTCTACACCTGTGGCCCCTGCACTGAACTGAACTGATCGATAACTGGCTACCGGGGAGTATCAAACTGAACTGAGCTGACCAGTCACTGGCGACCGGGTGGTACCAAACTGAACTGATCGGTCACTGGCGACCGTATAAAATAATGCTCCCATAATAGTGAATTGACCACAAGCAATATCGCATAAATCTCAAAAATAAGTATTTTCTATTTTCATGCACGTAATATAATTAAATGGCATAATGAAAATATCCTGTATATTTTACCAACTGGATTGGATCGCTCCCAGGCTCGCTGCAACCTAAATATGCCATGAAAAATATGCAATAGCTTATACATGATCAAACTATGCAATTAAGTTTGAAAATGCGACAATTACGTCTAATGACTTCGTATTTAATCATGACTCCGATTCAACCCGAACCAACACTGAACCGACGTATAGTCATGATTAAAATACGCTTAAAATTATGAAATAATGCTCCTAAAATGATGAGGGTCGAAATCTAGGTGAAATGGAGGCCAAAACAAAAAAACGCTCTTTCGAGAGTCAATTTGGCACATCGCACCGTAAATTCTCGTACGACCTCAAAAATGATCCGAATCACAAACGGTCAAAAACACGACCTTCCTAACTTGATGAGGCACTGTCCAGTCCAAGGCCATAGGCTAAAAGCCAACCAAGAACTCAAACGAGCCTCCGAACCGTCACAGCAAGTTGCTGTCAAATTCCAGCAGCTGTGCAATCGTGTGTCTTGTGTTGTTTTCGAGACTACCGGCCATTGGGGCGTGAACTACCGACCAGAGACTCTTACCAACATCCCAAGGAATGATTTGAACCATGGCTAAGGGCCCTAGGCCAGCCACAATCCTCACCATTCCAGCAACCAACCAAAAGCTCTTACCGAGGGCCCTCATGCGTGCGTGTGTGGTGTTGTGCTTCGCTTGCTGTCTCGACTCGTTCCAGTGGCCATTGATTGACCATGGCACGATCTAGACATCTAGGGGCATGGTATGAACCGTGGCTAAGGGCCATAGGCCAACCAAGATCCATACCATTCCACAAGACTCGAACACACACATGCTGTCAAAAACCGAAGGGGCCGAGAGGGGAGGGCAGTGAATCTAACCATGGCTATAGGCCCTTAGGGCAGCCAAGATCAGATCCTTTCCCTTGACCTCAAAACAGAATTTTCGAAAAAACACAAATGGCTATGAATGAGAAGCTGCTGTCAATTTCGGTTTCTTTCATGCATGGGGCTGGTTTGAATGGACCATCATGGTCTTGACACACCCTAGTATGTGTCTAGATGTAGCCTAGTGAGCCTGGAGTCGAGCCATCCACCTGAAACGTCAAAACAAGAGAACCCGTGAAGCTTGTCATGGAAACCGAAAATCTGCATGTTATATTTTTCTGAAAATTCTTGGTGTGTTTCGGTTTTTGCATGGAAATGATGATCATATAATGTAAAAATAATGATAATAGGACTTGATTGAAGAGTCAAGGAAGAATATATCCATGCCTGGTTCGTTTTGAAAGGTAAACGAACGAATAAGACGACTCGGCTCGGAGGAGATGAAGCGATCTTGCTACCTCGTTCTTCACTCAATTTTTCCTTAATGAGCTATCATTTTTTTTTCTCACTAAACCCACGAAAATTCTCTGAACTCTCTCAAGATTTCGGTGGTGGGGGGAGGGGAAATGGTTAGGAGTGTGATGGAGGTCCAAAAATAAATGGATACCAAGGTATGACCAAGTCTCCTCTTTTGAAATTTTGAATTTGGTTTGCTATCAAATCTCTTGGATGGATCTAGAATGAGTGGCCGATTCCTCATGTTAATCTAGACTAGGATAATGCTTAATAATTAATTAATTAAGGTTGATTAATAATTAAAAGGGTTAGCATACTAAAATAACAAAGAATTGGTCAAATGGTGAGTTGGCATATCAATGCTTAATCAACTAAGGGTGGCCGACACAATAAAAATGAAGGGGGAATGTTGTTTAGTTGATAAATTTTAATACCTTAAGAGCCTTACCTATCCCTTAAATAATTTAGTGAATTAATTCCCCTAATTATGGAACTTAAATGAATTTATTTTCTACTCACCTCAAGTAACTTAATTAATTCCTTGAACTTCCTTATTAACTTAAATCAACTTACTTGCTAGTAAAATAAATCCTGGAATATTTTCTAAATCTTAAATTTATCTCTAAACTCCATCTCCAGTCCGGCCTCACTGAAATAACTGAAAGAATAAAATTAAACTGCTAGCTAAAATAATTAACTTCAAAGAAAAACATTTAAATAATCATGCAATGAAGTCAATTAAATTCAAAATATTAGAATTATGCATGGCTCGTACGTAATCTAATTTACGGGTTCTACAGGGATCCTAGGTTGTTCATGGGTTCTAATTGGCTTAATTTGGGTTGAATATGGTTTAGTTAGTGTTATTAAGCTTTGGTTCAAGTTTGGTTAAGTTTCGAGTCAATACGAGTCAAAACCGGAACGTACGTCTAAACTTAAAAAATGATTTGGAAAATTAGTCGAGGGACATAATTTTACGTCTAAGGAATATTTATGGGAGTGTTTTAAGGTTATATGTTAAGTTTGAAATGATTTGGGACGTCGTTTCGAGGTCTAAGGATAAATATGAAAAATTATGCTTATAGGGGTAAAACGGTCATTTTAACATGAAAAGTTTTAGGCGTCATGGCAGTGCCCTGAATGCTGTAAAATATGTTAATATGATGATTTTAAATGTTTATGAAAATTTATGATGAAACGTTAACTCTAAAAGATATGTGGCATACTTGGTTTAAATGAAAAATGATTATTTTATGCATGAATTTTGTAAAGTGATGAAAATATGAAATATTGTAGGAATTGAAGTAATTGTGACTAATACGATGATACGATAATACGATGAATATGTAAGGCCAATTCTCAGTTGACGGGTGAGATTGTCGCTGATGTCCCCGCCGCCCAGTACTATGGTTATACGTAGATGGATCCATCGATCTTCAGCTAATACGAAAGTCACAATTAACGATCTGAATTCAACGAAAAGGAAAACGTAATGTATATAATGAAAATGAATATGTTCATGATGATACGAAAAATGTTTAAGTTTATGCGTGTTTATGAAATGTTATTTTAAGTAAAAGTATTTTCACTGTTGCATGTAATTGTATACGTATTACTTGCTATCAAGATTATGGTTTGCTGAGTCTACGTGTGATGGTTACAGGTGATCATCATATTAATGTAGAGGGAGATCTTGATGGTTGATCTTACTGGACTGAAGGTGCACATAACCCGAGAACCAACGCTAGTTTTTCGCATTTATGATTTAAAGTTTATGTAAAAGATTTTTATAAATATTATGATTGATTTTGAGTGATTTTTTAGAGGTTGGTAGTGTTAGTATATTTTGAAATATTGATAGTTTAGGTTTGGCAAAACGGTTGACGGTTTCATGTTTTGAATTCTTCTTTTGAGTTTCAAATATAGTTGGTTGTTTTAATTTAAAATGATGTCAAAATATTATATATATATATATATATATATATTTATATACGTATCGGCCGAATTAGGAGTAGAAAAAAAAATTTAGTACTTTTTAAGAAAAACGAGTAGTGGACGTTTCACTGTGCCAAGTCCTCAGGCGCACTGGGACGGTCAAAAGTTACCGCCCTAGCGCACCATGTGCTGTCTCGATCATTCATTTGACATCATCTCGTGCTGAGGCGGTCAAAAACCATCGCCTTAGCGCGAAGTCTTTTGTCTCCAATGCTCAATTTCTATTTGTCGTTTTTGAGGGGTTAGAAATACCGCCCTAACGCGACTGTTCTATTCAGCTTTTTTCTTCAGGCCAATTTTCATTTTTTTCTATCCATTTTCCAGCACATTCATAACAAGAGGTGAGCCGTGATCATATGGAGTCATTTAATGACAAATTGAACATACTATAGACTCAACACACAAAAAAACTTATGCAAAAATAAACCCACACCATGCAATTAAGTATGTAACTACGACTCCTATCAATAAAATATAAGAAGAAAGCGAGAGGCATGCGGCTGCGGTGGTGAGAGCAAACGTGCAGGGTTGGAGAGAGCGGGACAAAGTTTTAAATTTACCTTGGAAAGAGTAGTGAAAGTGGGAGAAACGAAACAAATCGTGTTTCCATATTCTCTGGCGCCCACACTAACTGGATGGCAGCATAGATGTTATATATATATATATATATATATATTCTGTACCCTTCAAATGTTATCCATACAAAGTATATATATATATATATATATATATATATATATAATCATTTGGTATGAGCCAGTCATAGCCGGCTTCCCATTTTTCCCTCCACATTTTGCTCACACGCACATATTTTAGTCAATTAATTTCCCCAAAATTCACTCCCAAATCCTCCTCTGCTTGTTGAGCCTCCTGTTTCTTCAATCCCAGTCAAGATTCGATCCATACCATTGAGAATACCTTTGATTCAGCCATTCATTAATTGTTTGCAAATTTCGTCCAAAATCAGTCTGGGGGATCATCGTGGCCGATTGAGATTTGATGAATTGGATGGATCAAACGGAGCTGCGTAGGGTATTCTCAATGTTTGATAGAAACGGCGACGGGAAAATTAGCCGCAAAGAGTTGAGTGAATCACTCGAGAAGCTAGGGATCCACATCCCAGAACAGGAAATGACTCAGATGATCGAGAAAATCGACGCCAACGGCGACGGATACGTCGACGTCGAGGAGTTCGGCATGCTCTACGGAGCCATTATGGAGGACGATGTGAAAGGAGACGACGAGGATGACATGCGGGAGGCTTTCAACGTCTTCGACCAGAACGGGGACGGATTTATCACGGTGGACGAGCTCCGATCCGTGCTCGCTTCACTTGGCTTGAAACAGGGCCGGACCATCGAGGACTGCAAACGGATGATCATGAAAGTCGACGTCGACGGCGACGGCAGGGTTAACTACGACGAATTCCGGCAGATGATGAAGGGCGGAGGATTCGCCGCCTTGAGTTGATCCATTCCTGGTAACTCTGGATTTCACCAAATATATATATATATATATATAGACACACACACAAATATAAAAAAAATCTTGAAAACACGCATATTTGAAACGTTACCGTGTCGATTCTTGGCAGTTAGATTACGCCGTGAAATCAAATTTCATGAGAATGGTATAAAAATGTAAATAATTTGTTCGTTTTTTATTCATTCATTGTTATAAATTTCCTCCATGCGTGTGGAGGAAGATGAAGCTTTAAAGTAAATAACAATTTTTTATATTTTCGGGTTCGAATTTTTTTGTAGGTAATTTCCAGTGAAGAAATGGATCAGATTGGCTAAAACTTGGCAAGCCTTTTTATTTATTTTTCTTTTTTTTTTTTAAATATTTGGGTAGCTTCTTCTTCCTTTTCTTTTTTCTTTTTTCCCTTCAAACAAGGCAGTCTGAATTTGATTCATAAAATGGTGGATGTATTTTGATGTTCAAATTTTAGCCTTAATGTTCCAGTAAATTTGCTAGTGGAATCATTGAAAATCATACGCTCCATAATAAAACAAAATTTAATATGTCCACAAAACTTTAATGACACCGTCTCACGTGTCAAATTTGTAAAACAATTCTCATATTTTATTCGGATCTCATGAATATAAACTTGTGAGACATCTTCACAAAAAACCCATGTGTGATATTTCGAAAATTCAAGTTCCCAATTTTAATGTCGGCCTATCATGTGGTTTTTCTATTTGTTAAAATGTGTTTGGTCGTGTTAATCGATATAACATCCTTCATATTTGTTCAAGTCGGTCGGTTCTAATTTCTCATTAAAAATATAAATATAAATAATACGTCTTGCCTAAGATGCCGAGATTTTAATTACTCAAATAAAAATTTGGGAACCATTTTCATGTGGACGAAATTAGAAAAATCAAGTTTCTAATGTGATCTAAAGAAGAAAAAGATTTTAGAGACTGAAAACTACTGATAATTCTATCGTATATTTGATAAATCAAATAAGAAGATGATGAAGATATATTTATGACAAAATAACGAACATTTCAACTTAGGTAAAATTTTATGAAGTATATATAATATTGTGGATTATATTTTCATATTATACGAGCTATATGGTACATGTACGGGGACAATTTAATCTATGTTTGTGGTTACGTAAAATCCAAAGTTAGCAACTGTTTATATTGTTGTTTTCAATAAAGTTATAAGTTTAAATACATGCATGACACAATACATAATATAAAATACAAATTAAATTATGAATATTGTCGAAGTGAAAGAAATATATAGTTTAATGTCAAGTTCGAAGTATATTTAAAGATGATGAATAAACACTTTAGAAGATTTTGTAAATCAAATTGTATTAGCAGCTTGAGTTAATTTTTCGATCAAACTATGTATTTCGAGCAGCCAAAAAGAGTTTTAAAGTACGGAAACAATTCGATACACTTAATAAGCTGATTATATACATAATCTAATAAATGATCGAAAGCAAAAAAAGTCAATAATTTGTTTATGGAAGTTTGAAGAGAAAGCTTTTACTTTTCTCCTTCTTACATTTATAAAAAGATTTCACAAGAAGATTTGATTGGTAAAACTTTTGTACAAATACAAGTTAGCTCATTTCACAAATCTTAATGAAGCTGAAACTCATAGCAAAAACACAACTTCAATCTGTTCAGAAGGAAGTTTGTAATAGTTATAAACTTCTTATTATATAAAATAACTCAAGCATACAAAGATTACGTGAGAATGAAAAGGTTGTACGAGTTGGTCTTTAATCGATCTGATAGACTTTTAACATGTGAAAATAAGCTCGATATGATAGATCTTTTGAAGATGCTTATGAACTTTCAGGAAATGCGACGATTCGAATTTTTATTTGATTTATTCATTGTACTTCACATTCTGATGCATTCCTCTATTTTAGATGATGGTTCCAATGTTAATAAATTTGAACGATACTCACAATTATACTTAATAGCCAAAAAATCTATCGAGAATGTCATATGTTCTTGTCACTTTCCAAAAAAAATATTTAATCATTTAATACCCTCGGACACTAGCTAGAAAAGGTAGCCAACAATTCTTTATATCTATTGCAAATAAAATCAGATATGTCATCTCAAGATTAAATTCTGAGATGATTGGCTGTAATACGTAGAGGATGTTGAGTCCGTAAGAAATATGACACATATTAAAAGAATAAGCGTGTAGGAATTCGCGACGGCCAAGAAGCCTACCATTTTTTACGAACACTACATGCAGCCTCAAATTTTTGACAATTGAGACGGCATGCGCCTCTTCTTTTTACATTCAGACTCCCGACTTTTCTCATTGATGATATGAGAAACTCCTATAAATAGAAGTGATTGAGGTCCCTAAGCGCACATATCTCATAAGAAATATACACAATCTATAGAGAACGTGAAGTGCTTAGAATGTTTTAATCGGAGGAAAATCAGAATAATTACAAATTATTCAATGGCCGGAGGTAATGCTCGATCTATTTTCGCATATTGATTATCATGTTTATATATGTGCAGAAACATGATTTTGAGAAAAATCTCGAACATTTGGTATCAGAGCCGTGATACCTCTGCCTTGAAAAAATATTTTTTATTTTTTTGAAAATCGGATATCATGAAGTTTTGCAAAATTTTGCTTCTGGGAATTTGCGTAAGAAAAAATGAAACTTGAAGTCGGACATAATAATTTTAAGAAACTTACCTGAGAATTTTGTTTTTGGTTGCACTTTGAAGTTCTCGGCTGAAGTCTTGAAAATTGTATAAAGCTTTTGAATTTGAAAAATAAAATAAAATTTTTAAGTAGCAAAATATTTTCGGAGAAGTTGCAGAAGAAAACTTAAAGAAGACTTCGAAGTTTGCAAATTCATGATTGTGGCAATTGAATTCAGCAGCAGAATGGAAAATTTGGACAATTATTCAGACAAAGCATTCAATATATTAAATTGAAATAAGACCCACACGTCTTCAATTGTCCAAATTTTCCATTCTCTAATTTTTGTCGTTAAACAATGACTTGCAATTGTCAAATTTGTATATGTCCCGTATTAACTATTTTTTTTAATTATTGTTTTTAAAATTGTAATAATAATAATAATAATAATAATAATAAATAATGATTAATATGTTATTAAGTTATATGTATAATTCGGTATACATATATATTAAATAATTTGTACATATTAAAATAATTTCAAATTCGACATAATTTCTAATACATGTTTAGAAATTATTTTTGCATGTTTGATATAATGTCAAATATTATGGATAAGTTTTTGATGTGTACATGAAAATTTAATATTAGGTTTGCATTTATTCTTGAAATTTAAAATACAAATAATATTAAAAAATATAATTAAAAAAATGATACATTAATATTCACATTATGTTCATATTAAATTATATTAAGTTGTTTATAATTTCAAATGAACATATCAAGTAAGATGTGAATATAATATTATAAAATAAAATATTTCAAATGTTCACAAATGAACAAATAATCCTCACTTTATCACGACTTTGATAAAAGAGAAAAACTGATGAGGAGCCCACATTTTCACGTAAATGTGATCCTCACTTTTATCACTACTCTGATTGAAGAGAAAAACTGATGGAGAACGTATTTGTTCATATTAAGTAAAAATGTGAATAAAAAATTTTTAATGAAAATTTTTGGCTTATAAAGATTCACATAAATGTGCGTAATTAAGTTGAATAATAATTATAAGGTAATGTAAGAAAACATGATCTGAGGGAGTTCTTCATAAATCGGTTTAAACTATCTTAACTTGCCACTGGTCTCCATGAGAAATGTTGCTCTGACTAGGAGTTAGGTATTTAAAGGGCATTAGCACTACCTATCTTTTCTGAGAGCACTCTTGGAAAATGTTGATTATTTTATTAAATAATTATTATATAAAGTATTAAACTAAAGCAAAAATTTTGTCCGGTGAACTGTATAATTTTAAATAATTGAGGAATAGCCACATCATCCTTAATTATGAAAAATTATGCATTAAGTGGATTTGGATCACATAATGGACATCAATTGTAATTAATTATATAAACATAATAAATTTTACCCCACATAGATTTTTATTATTATATTTATATAAATAATTAGTTAAAATATCAAATTATATTTTTCTTAATTTACCCAGAGGAGTTAAGGAAAATACATTTTGATAGTTTTATCATAAAGTTACAGAAAAATTTATTGAATAAAAATTTTAGCCCACATGCAAATTTTACGTTACTAAATTTTTAAAACATGAATTAAATTGGTAAAACATGATATTGTTTCAAAATTTTAAGCATATGATATTTTGTGTAGTTATGAAACCTGCGAGTTTTTCTGATATGAAATGTGACATTCCCGAACTAAAGGGCGATAACTATAAAATATGGAAAGAAAGAATTCTTCTTCAGTTAGGGTGGATGGATATTGATTATGCTATACGGAAAGACAAACCATCTGCTATTACTGAAAACAACATTCTGGATGATGTTGATCTTTATGAAGAATGAGAGCGATCTAATCGACTTTGCGTGTAAGGCCCTGCCCCTGTCCTCAGACCCTGCAATCACATTTCTTGGACTCAGACCAGGAACTGTGATTGCAGGGTCTGAGGATAGGGCCTTACAATAAAAGGCGCCTTTTATTGTATGGCCCTGTCCTTAGACCCTGCAATCATAGTTCCTGGACTTAGACCAGCTTGCACTTACTTATCGGACTTCTCCACGCCAGGAAAGTGGAGTTTGTGCCTTCCCAGGATTCGACCCCTCAACCTCCTGGCATATAGGTATATTGGATACAATCCTGGCATATAGGTACATTGTGTTATTTTTGGCCTTAGACCTTCCCTTAAATTGCACTACTTTTTCCTATTTCTTCGTCTTAACCAAGTCGAAAGAAGGACCTTTCTACGTGACCTCTCGGTCTAGCCATAAGCTTTTTGACGAGGCTCCTCTTCATGTGAAGGATTGGAAAAAATACTTCTTCTTTATCCACCCCCCTAAAGATTTGACTTGTTCCACGGATTGGTAACATACTTTCACCAAGCCTAAGCTTTCCAAAGGCTACAAGAAAGATAAGACTTATCTGCACATAATGAGTGTACTAGGAGATATATGCTTTAGTATTCCCCAACTCTTATCTGAAGATCTCCTGTGCCATGCTGGGTTAAGTCCAACAAAAATTAAGCTGAAGGAGAATGCTGGTAGATATTCTCATCTTTTAACAGTTCTTGTTTCGTTTTCACTTATTATGTTCTTTGATAACATTCTCATCTAGTTCATTGTTTTTGTTCGCGGGTACTAGAGTCATGAATGACGTATTGCTCCGTGAGGCTGTGAAGAAGAAGGCTGGGGATTCATCCTCAGCACCCAAGAAGTCAGTCATACCAGCAGTCAAGAAATAGATAAAGGGAAATTGTTCTACATTTAAAAAGAAACCTACTGGCTCACCCAGCACCGCGAAAAAGAAGAAGACAGGCTTATCCTTCTCCATCCAGAAGCAAGCCTCCTCCCCGCCTCCTCAAGCTGAGCCCCCGCCTCATTCCTGGCAAAGTGAAGACGTCTACTGATCCCAGTCCATCAGTCCGACATAAAGGAAAGCGCAAAATCTCCGAGATCTCAATCACATCAGCCTCTTCCCCAGAGGTGTCTAGATCAGATGATGAGCATCCTTCTGGGCCGGCAATACATCCTTTTTATACCTCGGAGTCAGTTATCGTGGGCCGAGGCCCTACAAACATAGCTCAGAAGCTACTATTTCAGCTTCCTTCCCACACAGATGTAGCTTTCTTAAGTTCACTGGGATGGTCTAATTTAGCTCGTCGGACATGCAGCAGTCTTACCGAGGTATATTTCTACTTTCAAACTTTAACTTGATATTCGATATATGATTGATATTTTTCTTGTTCTCTCACTTCTGTCTTCTTTATTCAGTGCAGCATGTATCTTAGGGAGTTGATTGAGCGCGCCGACGTTATCATGTCTAATGCTTGCCACAATTTATGCGAAGGTAAGGCTCTTCGCGACCAACTCCAGGTGACCATAGACGAGGCGAAAGCGACACATGCTAAGGAGATTTCGGAGCGATGTGACGAGCTTCCAAACTAGAAATAGAAGTTTCAGCAACTGACATAAGGCCAAGCAAAAGAGATATACAATCTGCAGGAAGAGTTAAAGAATTCCCGAGATGAAGCGGCACAAGTCCATAGGGACCTTAAAGACGCCAAGGTGAAACATGTTACAGAAGCCTCCTCATTCAAGGCAGATTCTTCAAGTCTGAATAATTCGACGAGATTTGTGGTCCTAAAGCTTATCATTACTTGGAGGTGGGTTTCGAGGGTGCAGTCGACCTCTTCAAGTCTCACAGCTACCCTCCGCCAGGCGCTCCCACTGCCTTCATCGACATCGAGGATTTCATAGCGAGTCTCCCTCCTGATCCTTAGGCTGTGCTCATTTACTTATGCTTTTTTCTCATTTACGTAGATGATGTATGCCTTCAGGCAGTATTTTTCACGTATTGTATTGCTTTATTTTCCGTATTATTATGCGACTGGATTTTATGACGCTTATATTTAATTATCTCCTTTTGCGCACTTTTGATATGTACGAAACTTGCTTTATGCCCCATTGAGTATTTTGCGTTTGAATTTACCGCTTTTTCCGAGTTTATCTCTGATGATTTTAAACCACTAGGGTAAATAAAATCTGCAGAGTGCGAACTTACCGAAGCTCTTTCCTTCTAGTCACATAATTTCTTCTACAACACTTAACTTAGTAAATAAGATATAACTTTTGTTCCACCTCTCCTTCTCTTCCACTAGGCACATCCTAAGTAGATAATATATGATTTTCAATCTCTTCACCACTTCTCTGTTATTAGCTGCAATCCAGATAATAAAAACTCCACCTTTTCACCCCTGACACTTAGTAAGAAGGCTATAAGAACTCCACCCCTTCACTCCTAACTCCTCTACTAGGCGAAGCCTTAACAGAAAAATAAAAATTTCTATGCCCTCATCCTCTAACTCATCTGCTAGGCGATGCCTTATTAGGAAAATTTGATTTTTCCTCTCCCAAACTTTGCTCCACTGTTAGGCGATGCCTTAGTCAGAAAATTTGATTTTTCTTCTTCCCAACTCTGCTCCTCTGCTAGGCGATGCCTTAACAGGAAATTTAATTTTTCTCCTCCACTCTGCTTCTCTACTAGGCGATGCCTTAGTAGGAAAAATTTATTTTTTCTCTTCCCCAACTATGCTCCTCTTTTAGGCGATGCCTCTGCAGGAAAATATAATTTTTCTCCTCCACTCTGGTACTCTACTAGGCGATGTCTTAAGAGGAAAAATTAATTTTTGTCCTCCACTCTGCTCCTCTACTAGGCGATGTCTTAGTAGGCAAAATTTAATTTTTCTCCTCCAGTCTGCTCCTCTACTACGCTATGCATTAGTAGGAAAATTTAATTTTTCTCCTCCACTCTGCTCTTCTACAAGGCGATGCCTTAGTAGGAAAATTTGATTTTTCTCCTCCCCAACTCTGCTCCTCTGCTTGGCGATGCCTTAGCAGAAAATTTTAATTTTTTTCCTCCACTATGCTCCTTTACTAGGCGATGTCTTAGTAGGAAAATTTAATTTTTCTCCTCTACTCTGCTCCTCTACTAGGCGATTCCTTAGTAGGAAAATTTGAATTTTTCTCCTCCATTATGCTTCTTACTAGGCGATGCCTTAGTAGGAAAAATTAAAATTTCTCCTCCACAATTCTGCTCCTCTGCTAAGAGATGCCTTAGCAGGAAAATTTAATTTTTCTCCTTCAATCTGCTCTTCTACTAGGCGATGCCTTAGTAGAAAATTTTAATTTTTCTCCTCCCCAACTTTGCTTCTCTGCTAGGCGATGTCTTAGCAGGAAAAAAAAGTTTTTCTCTCTGTCATAATACAACAACATGCATGAACTGAAAAAAAGAATTTTATTTTATTGAATTGCAACTAATTAAATGGGAAAATTCAAAGATGAAATACATCACCCATAAAATCAAGAAAGAAATTTCCTAAGGTGGTAAGCATTCCAGGGCCTCTTCAAAGCCTTGCTTGCGCATTCTCCAAGTTGTAGGTTCCAGAATTAAGCTTTTTGATCACTTTGAATTGACCCTCCCACTTTGTGTCTAAATTTTCTCTCTGCTCTTCCTGTACCTTCCTCAGGACCAAGTTGCCTACCTGGAAGTTTCTCTGAATGACCCTCCGATTATAAGACTGTGCAATGCGATTCTTATAAGCTTCCATGCGAATGCTTGCGGCCTCTCTCTTCTCTTACAACAGATCAAGGTCAGTGGCTTGTCTCATATCATTATCTTCATCATAAAACATCATCCTCACCGATTCCAATCCAATCTCAGCCGGGAGCACCGCCTCATTACCATAGATTAAACTGAAAGGAGTTTCTTTGGTTCTTTCTCTCGAAGTGGTTCGGTAAGCCCATAAGACACTTATAGTTCATCCACCAAATTGCCCTTAGCCTTGCCAAGTCAAACCTTTATACCCTGCACCAGCGTCCGATTAGTCACCTCCACCTGTCCATTACTCTACAGATAAGCTACAGAGGTAAAGACTTGTTGGATCTTCATCTCTTTACACCAGGCTTGGATCTTAGCTCCTTGGAACTGTCTTCCATTATCGGATATCAGTCTCCTAGGCACCCCGCATCTGCACACTATTTTCTTCCATAAGAACTTCAGGACGTCATTCTCAGTTATTCTAGCCAAATGTTCTGCTTCAACTCATTTTGAAAAATAGTTGACTGCTACCAATAGAAACTTCTTCTGAGCGGGAGCTATAGGGAAAGGCCCCACAATATCAATTCTCAACTGGTCAAAAGGACAGGCGGCTGTGACAGTCTTCATCAACGTGGCTGTCCGGTGATGAAACCGGGCATGATGTTGACAACTATCACAAGACATCACTAACTCTTGGGCATCATGCAGCACTCAGGGCCAACAATAACCGGCGAGCATCACCTTCCTTGCCAACGCATAAGCCCCCAAATGATTTTCACAACATCCCTCATGAACTTCTCGGAGCATATAATCAGCCTCTTGATAACTCAAGCATCGAAAATGCAGCCCCGCAAAAGACCTTCGATACAACACTTCTCCGACTATCACATAGCGCGAGCACTTTATCTTCAGCTTACGAGCTTCCATAGGATCATCAGGAAGCTTTCTCTCCTTCAAGTAATCAGTTATGACAGTCCTTCAATCATCGTCTTCCTGTTCCACTGTAGGCGAACTCGTGGGAGGTGTGAGTTCGACTTGGAATACCACATCTCTAGTCTTCCAACTTCCCATTGTTCCAGTCATTTTGGCTAGAGTGTCCGCCTTTTCATTTTCTTTCCTGGGAATTTGTTCAAACGTGACCTCGATGAATTTCTCTCTAACTCGGTCCACCTCTTGGGCATACTCGATAAGTTTTTCATCTTTCACAGCATATATTCCCTTCATCTGCTGCGCTACCAGCTGTGAGTTAGAAAAAACAAGAACTCGGGTAGCTCCTATGTTTCTGGCTGCTCGAAGCCCTGTCAACACAGCCTCATACTCTGCCTCATTGTTGGATGCTCGAAATTCCAACCTCATGGCTAACTTCACCTCCTCTCCAGCTGGCGAAATCAATATTATCCTCACCCCACTTCCATCCTTCGAAGAGGAACCATCCACATACACCTTCCAAGTATCCTCATTCTCCTGATGCATTGTCTCAGCCAGAAAATCGGCTAAGGCTTGCACTTTGATAGCTACTCTTGGCTCATACTGGATTTCATACTCTCCTAGCTCACTAGTCCACTTAACCAAACAGCCAGAAATATCTAAATTAGTTAAGATCCTCCCCAATGGACTGTTGGTGAGCACCACAATTGGATGAGATAGGAAGTAAGGTCTCAAGCGTCTCGCCGTAATTACTAAAGCCAAAGCCAATTTTTCCAACCCTGAGTATCTTATCTCTGCCCCTTTGAGTGCATGTTAAACATAGTAGACCGACTGTTGAGTTGATCCCTCTAGCTTGACAAGGATCGAACTCACAGCTCCCTCGGTGGCAGATAAATATACCCACAAAGGCTCACCTGCTACCGGTTTGGCCAGGACAGGGAGCTCAGCAAGGTACTTCTTCAATTCTCCAAAATCCTTCTCGCAATGCGGACCCCATTCAAATTTTTTCTCCTTACGCAAAGTCCAGAAGAAAGGTCTTAGAGCCCAAAATCAGTACACGTAAAACCCGTGCATTTATTTAAATTGCTAAATTATTTATTTAGTTTTAAAATGATTTTTTTAGCGATGCATAATGGATTTCTTTGCATTATTTTAAATTAATACATGTTTATTTGATGCACGTTAAAATATTTTTTTGAGTTTTATGTTTCAGGCGAATATTCGATACGGGATCGGGAAAAAAGACCGGTGACGATTTAGGTAATTTACGGAAATGTGGTATTTTATTTCAAGTCAAGAAAATTAGTATTTTAAAAGGTTTATGAAATTTTAAGCATTTTAAAGTATAATTTAATTTATTAGGTGATTTTAATATTTTAAACTTTTAAAGTTTATCGCATGTGTATTTTATGTTTAATTAAAGAATTTTAGTAAAGTTAGTATTGGTTTAACATTTTAATTAACATGTTAATTAATTAATTAAGCAATTTTATTCCCCTAATTAACTAAAACACATGCACACACACATTCTCACACACACATACACGCACAAGCACACAAAATTTCCCCTTGAGCTTCCATTTCTTTTATTTGAGAAAAACCTAGTGTTCTTAGTTCTTTCAGCAGCAGTCACCTTCCCTTTCAAAATTTTCAGCGAATTCACGTTCATTTTCTTCAAGTTATCATGCCGCAAATCATACCGGATCGGCCCTCGCATTTCTCCGCTTCGGTATCGTCGTGTCATAAGTTTTAAAGAATAAAGGCATGTATATTCTTTTGCTTTTGCATCGATATTGTCATACTATATGTTTTGATGTTTATTGTGTACAAAAATCCATGTATGTTATGCAAAGTTTGAGAAAAAAATGGTTGGATCGATTTTGAAACGATTTTTAGATCTTAAAAATCGAGTTTGCTGTCATTTTGATTACTGTGCATTTTCGTCTGATTTTCCTAGAAACCTTTCAACATATAAAACGTAGTATTATTTGATACCTTCGATTTGACAGTAAATTTGTAATTTTTGGACATGAAACGAGTGAGTTATGATCATTTTTGTGGGACTGCTCAAACCGTGACGTCGTGAAAACGTGTTCTTTATTCGTTCTTGAGAATTGTTTGTTGCATGATTCATTGGGAATCGCCGGTTGATCACTGCGGCATCTAGATGTGTTAATTGGGATGTTTGGATGATTTTTGGTGTTTCGTTTTCTGTCGTTAGGTACTTGGTTGCATTAGAAGTCGTATGAAGCGTTTTGATGTCAAAAATTCGTGTTTATGGGTTTTTTAGGGTTGTATGTTGTGCGTCGTTGTTTTGGGGAAGTTGTGCGAGTTTGAATCATTGTCATAGAGTCCTAAAATGGGTCTTGTTGCATTGGTTCGAGGCGTTAGGGTGTGGCCTAGAGTTTGCATCAAGATTGTTCATTTGGGATCGAGTTTGCGCATAGTTAACAACCCGGCTTTCGGAAGCCTCGCACCGTGGCGCTACCCTTGTGGTGCCGCAACACTAGAGCTGCAGCCCTGCAGTGCCTAGGCGCTAGGTAGCGCATCAATGTCCAGCGCCTAGGCGCTTGTCCATGATTTTTAAACAACTATTTTAGGTCCATGTCTTCCATGTTTGGGGAAATGTTCACACTTCATATAGAGATTGTTTCGGGGTTTGATTTCATGGTTTAGTATGATGGTTAAATGAGGTCAAGTCCCTGGAGATTTAGAATGTCATAATTCAATTGTTTATTTCGATGGTGAGCACGACTATTACGTCTAAGTTATGAAAATTAAGTGCATGAAATTGTGTTAGTATGTGCAGCAGTGGCCCCAGGCGAGATCTAACGAATCTCTCAACGCCATGTAAGTATGTTCGACGTGCAAAAGAAAATGTTTATGTTTTTTAGGTATGCGATATGTCTTGTGACCAACTATGAACGGGTTTGGAAGCTGGAGAACGTGTCCGGGAACCTCTCCACCCGGTAAAGCATGACCGGATTTAGATCAGGATTGTAAAGCGTTAAAGCATAACCAGGGACCAATCCACCCGGTAAAACATGGCCAAGGATCTCATGTGTGTGGTAGTGGACATCCCTGCCGGCCCAGTATTGTGGTTTAGTCTGATCATGCGTATTTATGTATGGGTCACTTGCTTTGAAACATATCTCTAAGCAAAATGATGATGTTTATGTATGTCTAAGTATGTATGATGCAAGTATGTTTATGAAAAATTTTACGATATGATGGCACGTCTATGTTTATGTAAGTACGTTCAAGTTTAAGTATGTACGCTCTACTTTAAAATGCATGTGATTTTATTATGTATTATTTGCTATGCTCAGTTCATACATGTTTAGTATTTAGACTCACTAGACTTGATCGATGCTGGTGAGGACGAGTATGAGGAGACGAGAGGTGGGGACCAGTGAGCTGGCTTGGATTGGACGAAGGCTAAACCCGAGGACCGTTTACATTTTAAGAATTTTATGCATGTTTCAAATACTCTGATTTTCATGAGATTATTTTACGTTGTTTAAAAAAGTACTTTTTTCAGACTTTGTTGTTAATCTTTTTTTTTATTTCAAATATTTCAGACGAGTATTTTTCGTAATTTCATAGATTATGATTTATTTAAGAAAATTTTTATTTTTTCGCAAATTTCAAGTAGTTAAAAAAATTACGGTACGTTACAACGGTAATCTTATGTGAGCGGACCGAGATAAACCTTGCCAGCGTAGCAATCCTCTATGTTAACTTTTGCATCTCATTGGGTCCTCGAGGAGAAACTATATCTTGGATAGTTCGAACATTCTCGGGGTTAGCCTCAATCCTCCTCTCTGTTACCATATAACGTAAAAAATTCCTACCCCTCACCCCAAAGATACAGTTCTGAGGGTTCAACTGTAGCTCATAGGACCTGAGGGTGGAAAATGTCTCTACTAAATCAGATATGAGCTGGGTTGAGTCCTTTGACTTCACCATGATGTCGTCCACGTACACTTCGACATTCCTTCCCACATGCTCATACAATACTCTATCCATAAATCGCTGATACGTGGCTCCGGAATTTTTGAGTCCGAAGGGCATGATCACGTAACAGAAAGTTCCTTCAGAGGTAATGAAACTCACTTTATCTTGGTCCTCCACAGCAAAGGGTATTTGGTGGTACCCCTGATAAGCATTCAACATGTACATATATTGATGTCCAGCTATGGAGTCCACCATCTGATCTATTCGAGGCAAAGGATAACAATCTTTAGGGCACACCTTATTGAGATCTCTGAAGTCCACAAACATCTTCCACTTCCCTGAACTCTTTGGAACTAGGACAACATTCGATAGCTAAATCGGAAATTGCACTTCTCGAATGTGCCCAGCCTCAAGAAATTATCCCACCTCTTTTCGTATAGCTTTATCTTTCTCAGGCCCGAATCGTTTTTTTTTTACAGGGCGAACATTAGCCAAGATGTTCAACCGATGCTCTGCAACATCTGGAGTCATCCTGTGAGTTCTTGGGCCGACCAAGAGAACCCGCTGAGATTAGCCTGTAAACAAGTAACGAGTTCTTCCCAGACCCTTGGTTTAGGTCAGGGGGTATTCTGAGCATCTTCTTTTCGGGCCCAAATGCTATGATCTCCGGCTCCGCATCCATCACCTCCTGAACCTCCTTCCTTACCACGGGCAACCCGATTCTTCCCCTCTTTACCTCTTCCTTCACTATTCCTTCATAACACCGACGCGCAACTTTCTGATCTCCGCACAAGACTCCAACCCCCTTTCCCATAGGAAACTTCAGCTTCTGATGATATGTAGAAGCTACAACTCTAAAATCTTTTAGGACTGGCCATCTCGGAATTCCATTATACGCTGATAGGGTGTCCACCACAGTAAATGTTATCATCTTTCTTACCCGCTGAGGCTCATGCCCCAAAGATAGAGGAAGGACAATCTGACCCAACGGCATAATGACATGTCCTGCAAACCCATACAGAGGAGTAACGATCGGCTCGAACTCAAATCCTTCAACCTTCATCAGATCCATAGTGCTCTTGAACAAGATATTCACAGAGCTCGTATTATCAATAAAGATCTGTGCCACATCGTAATTGGCAACGGTGGACGTCACCACCAAGGCATCGTTATGTGGAGCCACCATGCCTCGGAGGTCTTCTGATCCAAAGCTGATGACGGGATCCTGGGGTAAGTCCGCACCCCTAGATATCTCGAAGTTCTCCAACCTTCTCCCATGTGCTTTCCTAGCTCGTACAGAATCTCCATCAGTAGCACTCCCCGAGATCATATGAATCATTCCTCTCGTAGGATGGTTGTCCTCATTCATTCCCCTCCTCGGTTCGACCGGCTCCTGAGGGACATCTTGACCTCGACCTTCCCTTCTCTGTTCCCCAACTCTCTGATTTATCCATGGAAGGCCTCGACCTCGCCTAGAGGATGGGCGAGATCTCAGTTCACTCCCGGATTAGAATCCTTCTTGCCTGCCCAGCGGCAAAAACCTAGCACTGCTATCCCCCTTTGCAACTTCTCCCCCCTCTCCCTTGATTCCCTCACCTCCATCACCTTATCTCGATTCATATTCAGAGGAACATGTGATGAGAATTATCCTCTACCTCTAGTTTTGTCCTCTTCCCTTTCACCTACACCTCTCTTCTTTCCTCCTCTCTCTGCTCCCTCCACTCTTCCTCCCCAAGGCCGTTGCTCCATTCTCTTGTGCCGCTGGGCCTTCTCTAGATTTACATATTTTTTTGCCGGAGCTAATAGATCATCATAGCTCGACGGAGGTTTCTTGACCAGTGATTTGAAAAACTATCCTCCACCTAGTCCTTGTGTGAAGGCACTTATCATGATATCGGTGGTAGCTGCTGGTATCTCCAGCGCTGCACCATTGAAACGCTGGATAAATTCTCACAAAGTTTCAACTTCTTGTTGTTTCATCACGAACAAGCTCATATAATTTTTTTGATGCCTTTTGCTGCTAGAGAATCGGTGCAAGAAAACCGTAGAAAAACCCTCAAAAAACTTTCTGGAGTTGGGCTGCATTGTGTTAAACCATTGTTGGGGTGACCTCACCAGCGTGCCCAGAAACACCCTGCACCTGACTCCATCTAAATACTGATGCAACAGAGCCTTATTCTCAAATGTCCCCAAGTGTTCTTCTGGTACAGTATGTCCGTCATATTCTCCCACCTTTGACTGTCGGAAATTTGGAGGAAGCCCTTATTCCAAAATGACAAGTGAAAAAGGACTTCCTCTCTTGGGTTCAGGCGCTCTGCTTCCCAGCTGCTACCTCAACATTCATATTTCCTTCCACATCTCTCGTATCTCAATATTCTCCCCACTTGGGAGGAGCTGTGTCTCTTCAACCCTACTCTGGTGGCCCTCAGCATTTTCCGCTCGCTCCTGGCGAGTGGCTTGTCCTTCAACAAACATAGACTCTTGGTTCCTCTTCATGGCCCGTCTACTGTCTTGGTAATAAATTGGCCCAACTGTTCCAGGGTCAAGTTCCCCACATTCTCATTGGGACGGGGTTTCTCGGCCCTTGTCTCGTGACGAGGTTGTTCAGCTCTTGCCTCATGATGAGGTTGTTCCTGTCTCGTCTCAAGACGAAGTTGTTCAGGTCCCATCTGAGGACGCAATGATACTGAGTTAGTTCTTCTGCTCCGTCTCCTGCCTACCATCTCTATGTCTCAACTCCAAATTTCTCACAGACATCGCCAAGTCATACTCACTAAAAATTTAGGGTCCGATTCCAGCAAGTGACACTAGTCTAGACGCATGCTTCGAATTTTTCCTGAGCCTGAAATCATGAAGAAAATCGTTAAAAGTGGGCCGGGAGGGTGTCCCGGCGTAGCCCCTCCGATGCTCAAGTCAGAGACTGAGGATATAAGTGGAGAGCAGCTATGATGCTGCTGAAAAATAATATAGTGAATGAATGAACTGAACACTCAAACCTGATATTTATAGGATAATACCTGGCCCGTGATGGGCCCTCCACCTTGGCTGGGGATGGGCCAGGGGTCCCAAATCTGGTTTGGGCCTAACCCTAGTGGACCCATCTATGGGGTATCAATATTATATTTTGATTTTATATATTTACGAAAGCATAGTGGGTCCTGCAAGGGTGAATGGTCTTCGTGCTGGACTGTAGGATGGAGGGCGTGGTGGCGACAAGGTGGCCTGGTCGGGTAGCACAGGCTCTCCATGGATGAAAGGGTGCGTTAAGCGCTCGGACAGCAACATGTGATGGCTAGGGCGTGACCGAGGGCAATTCCGTTCCGACGTCGGGCCACGTGTGAGGGCTAGCGTATGGCCATGGGTTATTCCATTCTGACGTCTCATTATTCTTCGAACACTCTTGGGCACTCTTTGAAGAAATGAAAAGAAAATTTACAAGAATAATTATTTTTAGGCGCCTGACAAGTGCTCGTGATTATTTTTTGAAAAAAGTTATTCCAGGTAGTCCAGGTCCATGTAGAAACTTTTTGACGATTTTTAATGTATTTTGGCGAAGTTATAACTATTTATTGAAATATTTTATGTATGGAAGTTTTTAAATGAAATTTTGACCAAATATTTCCGGGTGTTAGTTTATTCTTGAGGTTTGAGGAATTATAATTTTTGGAATATTTATAATATGATTTTTCGAAAAGTGTACGTGAATAAGTATTTTCATGCGTTTAAGTTTCTTTTTTAGGAGAAGAGTAATGCATGTCTTTACACACACACACACACACACACACATATATATATGTGCGTGTGTGTGTGTGCTTGTTATATTCGTAACAGCTTGTTGAGGCCCTAAGCTCACTATATTTTTTTGATGCAGGTGAGTAGAACTGAGTACTTGCAAGCGATGATGGGTGGCTTGGTTTGGAAAGCACTTACCCGAACCAATTATTTTTATGCAAAATATCTTAATTTTATGAAGTACTTGACATAAATGATTTCCCTTGAGTTCATCATTGAGAGGAATATTGTTTTCTAAAGTTATATTGAGGCTTATGACCTATTATTTTCGAAAATGGTACTGCAAATTTTTATGTTTTTAGAGTCGTATTTTCAGCCCTTTTAGTTGTTTGGATGATGAATTTCAGTATTTTTACGATTTATGAAGATGATATATTCAAAATTAAGTATTTGGAATTTTCTGAGTTTGAAGTGGTATGTTTTGGCCGTGTCTAGTCCAATTAAAAAATATGCATTAGTTGTTAAGAAATTACTGACGTTACAACTTGGTATCAGAGAAAGATGGAAAAGGCACTAAGTCTGTAAGTTTATGTCTACAGACGTTTGATTAGAAAGGTAAATGTTTAAATGTTATTCTAAAGGATTTTTGAAAGTTATTCTATGATATATGAAATTATATGATCACTTGTGTCGGTTATATGGTGGGAATGGACTGTAAGTTGACAGATAATGGGAAAAATTTGCAAAATAACCTCGGTCAACTATTTTTTTAAGAAAATGACTTCCTCGTGTGTATTTGAAATACACATGAGGAAGGTCATTTTTTTAATTAAATAGTTGACCGAGGTTAAAAAACAAAATACCCCCAGATAATGTTAAGAAGAGGATGTACTACGAGAAACCTAATAACATGAATGAAAAAGAGAACAACAGAAATGGCAATGTTTGCAAGAATTCAAAAGAGCGGGTTCTGCCAGGGATGACCTAGTTGTTTCAATAGCTAGTGGTCCAGACAGCGCAAGGAAGAAGATAACTGGCAAGCAAGGGCATGGCCCCTGAGAACATGCTAGAGAGATTCAGGCACAACCAATCGAAGGAGTTTGCTGGAACCACTGATCCAACGGAGGCTGAGGGGTTGATCAAGTCTCTTGAGGTAATAATTGCTTATATGCAGCTTGGTACCCCAAACAGAGCATAGTGTGATATTCACATTCTGAGAGACGACGCTAGAATCTGGGGGCTAGGCTGACTTTGAATCTAGACACTCTCACATGGAAAGATTTCTATATTTCTGAAACGTCCACTAATCGTTTTTCTTTAAAATGTAAATTTTTTTTCTTTCCTAAGCTTTCATCTATGCATTCGGCCGAAAACAAATATATACATATATAAATATTTTGCTCCATTTAAGAATAAACCAACCAACTAATTATTTGAAAATTTAATCCAAACATGAAATCGTAAACGTCATCAAATCTAAAACTAGAATTTTTCAAAATAAAGTATACTCTTAAATTCTCTCAAAAACACTCAAAAGCATAAAAGTCATAAAATCTTTAAAGTAAACTTAAATCATAAACGTAAAGCGAAAAACTAGCAAATGTCCTCGGGTTATGTGCATCATCAGTCCAGCTATTTCAACCATCAAGTTCTCCATCAAAATCATGCTCACCTGCATCGATTACACCTAGTGAGTCTAATGACTCAGCAAACCTTAATCATGATAACAATTAGTACATATACAATCACATGCATCAATAAAATACTTTTACTAAAAATAACTTTTCATGAATATGCATAACTTTAAACCTTTCATCATAAACGTATACATTTTACTTTTATTGAATTTAGATCGTTAACTGTGACTTTGTTTCAGCTGTAGGTTGATGGATCCATCTATGTATAACCATGGTACCATGCGGCAGGGACATCAGCGACACTCTCACACGTCAACTAAGCCTTGACCTAACATATCATCATATCATTTCGATGGAAATACGATTGTCGGGCTCTCTCTGGGCTTTCTCCTGTAAACGAGCCCCCTCTGGGGCCTATTCCCTCACGGTATCCTCAATCATATCTTTTTATGTCATAATCAAGTCACCTCCTCCAACCTTCCATTATTTTCATCACTTATAAAACTCATACATACATACATACATACATATATATATATATATAATTTTCTTTTAAACCAATCATGCAACACGTCTTTTAATATCAACGTTTCATCATAAAATTTCTTAAAAATTTGAAATAAAAATTTTATCATTCATCACAGCACTCAGGGCACTGCCAGAACGTTTAACATTTTTCAGGCGTCAAATGACCGTTTTGCCCCTGAAACCCTAACTTTCCCAATTTATACTTAGATCTTAAAACGACGACCCAAATCCATGCAAAATTAAAATAACACCTTAAAATATACCCATAAATATTTTTTAAATGTAAACTTAAGCTCTTAAACCAATTTCCCAATTCGTTTTTAAATTTAGACTTACATCCCAGTTTTAACCCGAATCGACTCGAAACTTAACCAAACTTGAACCAAAGCTTATTAACACCTAACCATACTCTATGAAACCCAAATACAACCATTTAAGACCCTGAATAAAGCCTAGGAAGCCTACTGAATTTTTATTCCCCATGTTCAAACCCTAGCTTGGTCCAACCATTAATTCCTTCGAATCCAGCCCTTTAACACTATGTCCAGACCCTAGCTGAACAACCTAGGACCAAGACCCCTAGAGACCCTTCTAGACCGAGCTTGAGAAGCCTAGAACCCACAGCCGCTCAACTCGTGACCCTTAAGCCATACGCGACCCAAGTTTCTCGTCTCCGCCATAGGATTTTCACCAGCCCTCCCTTGAGCCATATAGGACCATGACTAGACCCTAATAGGACCCATGATCACGTCCTTACAGCAGCCAACAACCTGCTTCTTCCTAGGGCCAAAAAGGCAAGCCCTTGTCCCATGAAAACCCTATTTTTCGTTCAGCATGACACCTTATCACATATTCCAGTCCTTAAATATACACCTAAGGACCTTTAAACATGTGGAAAAAGTCCTTTCTAGTAACCCTACCATGACAGCCCCCTTTGTGCATCGTAAGTAGGAGTTCTAAAAGATGAAAACTTTAGTTTCACTCATGTTATGCCATAAAAACAAAAATATAAAAAGTTTATCATGTTTTTCATGTAATCAGTGTATCAAAACATATAATATGGTGTGAAAAATGAGTGGAGGAAGATTAATGTGTGCCTTTGTGTTTAGTACGCACAGAAAACGACTTGCGATGCGAGGGACGTTAGCAGAGAGGGACCTTGCTGAATTTTCTTCTCAAAACTCACGTGATGTCCCCTTGGAAAGTGCTGGTGTGTTTGTGGCTAGGCTGATGGGATAGTTTTAGTAGGTTTTTGTGTGAGGTGTACGTGTGTTTGTGTAGTAGGATTAGGGCTTTGAAAGCTTTTAATTTGATATAATTACTTGTGTAGCAAGCTAGGCCTAATAACCTAGTATAAAAGGCTCATTAGATGGTAATTGAAATATTTTGTTTAGGATGATTTTTGAAAATATTAGCCGAGCCTCCAAAAAGTCCTTATTTTCATCAAAAATTGATTGTCGATTTAAAATACGACTCGGCGCGTAAAAACATCTCAAAAGTTTCCATTTTCGAAAATGCCATATAAAATATACCATATATTATATATTTAAAATAGTTTTTAATAAAAATATTCTCCCTTTACGGTCCCCAGTCAACATTCCTCGATCGCGTCTCGAATAACCTTTAAAACACAATTTTTTATGCATTATAGTAGAAACTACATTTTAAACATGTAAACATGCCTACCATAATCATTTTATGCAATTAAAATAATTTAAATAAAATACATAAGAATTTGATAAATTTCATGCATGTGGTTCACGTGCACCTTCAAATTTTTGGGTTGTTATGACCAATATTGTACTGTTGATGTTCTCTCTAGATTGACTCGTGATTTCTCCACGCTGGGGTAAGGATAGATGACTGTAGCGGAGTATGTCCGCAAGTTTGAGAGGGGATGCTATTTTGTTTCTTCGATTGGAGAGAAACCAGAAGAAAAGTTGAGACAGTTTTTTGATGGCCTACAACCCACAATAAAGAATGATGTCATGATTGGAATGCATAGAGACTATTGAGCAATGGTTTATAAAACCTCGCTGGCTGAGCAAGGCTTGAATAAAGGTGAAGCGACTAGATCAAAAATCTAGAGATCAACGTAGGTCATTTAAAAGAGGAATCAGACTCCACAACGGTCCTAGGGACAGCAACCACCAGATAATGCTGCCTCTAATTCTGAAGATAAGATTGTTTGTACGAAATGAAAGAAGAATCTCAATGGCCAATGTATGCAGAGGGCGATGAATTGCTTCAAGTGTGGTGGATATTGACACTTTGCTAAAGATTAACCACAACTCTAACAACCAGTTAGAAGGAGGGCTTATGTGATAACTGCTAAGCAGCCGATACAGACACCACTGTTATATCAGATATGATTCTTTCACCTGACATACCTACTACTACATTGGTTTATTCTAGTGCTACACATTTTCTTGTTTCTCAATATTTTATGATGAGATTGCCTTTGTTTCCTGAGATATTACTATGGGATTATATCATGAATGTGCCTTCGAGGGAGAAACTTTTATCGACGAAAATGATTTTCGAAATGTAGAACTTATATTGCAAGGAAATATTGTACTTGTTAATTTGATTTTGTTTCTTATTCCTGAGTTTGATATCATATTGGGGATGGACTGATTGATGAAACATGGGGCATCCATTGATTTTAGACAAAAGACTATGACAGTCAGACCACCTCAAGGGGAATAGTTCATATTTGAGGCAGTATAGTGTATAGTAAGCTACCTCACATTATTATATCCCTGAAAGCATGTAAATGTTTAAGGAAAGGTGGTTACAGATTCTTAGCCAGTATATATGCAGTTTTAGAATGGGAACGACCACAACTGGCTAATGTAGAGTGAAACGTCTCTTACTTTTTAACTTTAAAATCCTACAAAATTTTTTTTTCCTTACATAAATCATGAACTTCGAACCCTAATTTAAATAAAATTCAACAGTTAAAAATCTCAAATGCATAAAAAATCCATAAATCGTCAACCACCAAAATAATCCAAAACTAGGCTTCAAAATAAAGCATAAAATCTCTAAATAAATAATCCTCAAAATCTTTATGTAAAAACTTTAAATACTAAGTAAGTGCGAGAAATAAAGTTCCTTGGTAGTATACTGCTGGACTCGATCCACTCAAGCGTCAGCGCTTCCCTCAAAATCGTTCTCACTTGCAACCATCCAAACCTAACTAGTCTAATGACTCATCACGTTCTAACCATACGTAGCAAATAATACATATACAGACACATGCATTAAAATCATACTTTTATTTAAAATAAGTTAGCATAAATTCGTAAGCGTAACTTATCATAAATCTTTAAATAGTAAAGCTTTCTATCATCGTATATCATTTTGGGTGAAGTTTGATCCTTGAAAGTGACTAGCTATAATCATATCATCTTGTGGTCGACTAATCAGTCTTAGCTCACTATTGTACATGTGGGCAGGCGTCAGCAACTTTCTTCATTGGTGTAATGCCCGAGAATTTTGATTACGGTAATCTAGTATTATTTGTTGACAAATTGATGTGATTATAGTCAGAACGGATCAGACCGGGGAAGCCGAAAAGAAGTTTGAATTATGTGCGAGGAAAAGACCTCGCGCATATGTGCGACCCTACCGGGCGCATATGCGCGAGGCAGGTAGAGGACCTCGCGCATATGCGCGACATGAATCCGCGCATGTGCGCGAGGGTACCCGAGAGTTGTGAAGAATGGTGAAGGACCTCACGCATATGCGCCCAATGAGGGCGCGCATATGCGCGAGCTGCCGAGGAAGGAGTTGCGGAGACCAGTAGGTCTCGCGCATATGCGCGAGTTGAGGTCGCGCATATGCGCGACGTGTTGGGCAAAAATGAAGCCACTTGCCCCTTATCATGCATTGATATATATAAGCAATGTTATTCCTTCAGAATTCAGAAAGGAAAAGAGGAAAACGAGAAAAGGGTCAGCAGAATTGTGTGAAAAATCCTTACACCTTTATATTTCGATCTGTCCGTCTGATTTTCAATCCGACTTCAGTACTGTGTTCCTATCGATGCTGGCTACAACTGGACGTAAGTTTTCTTAAGTTTTGATATGATTTGAAATTATGATACTGTCAGAATCGGATATGATTCATATATGGTGTTCTCGACATGCTAGAGATCGTATAATTGAAATCGGATTGAAGAACAGATACCGTATGTAATTGTTATTATTTTTAGAAGTTGATTTAATTGAGATGTGATATCAGATTGGTGTTGTTATCGATTGTGAGTTGCAAGAATTGACATGTATTGATTTGTATTGCTCGTTATATTCAGATTGTTCCGTTATACCGTGATTTTGAGTTAGATTCAGATTGATCAGATTCGGTATTGATTTGAGCATTATATTGATATTGTACTTCTTGATATTGTCATTGCCAGCCAGATTGAGTATTGACAGACTTCGAATTCCAGACTTGAACGTTGTCAGAACTGCAACTAAAGAAAGGTATAAGTCAATGTGGTACCGGGAGAACGACTCGAGTATGATATACTTGAGTTTCCCTAAATCACATACTTATTGATATTGTGTGCATTGATTGGAATTGATATGCTTGTTCTATTGATTTATAGAAAGCATGTATTAGACGAGTGATCTTGTGACATATGTGTCAGATAGTGATGGAATCGTCACTGGCACATTGCACATTGTCACAGGATAGTGATTTGGTGAAAATACCAAAGTCTGTGACGGATAGGTCAAGACACCGGATATTTGGTTATATCGATGTTGAATAGAATTGGAGTTTCTTCTATTAATGATATTCGATATGGAATACCAACGTCTGGAAAACCGGGATCCCTAGACTAAGATTGAGTCTAGTCTGAGACGTGGAGTCACGAGTCTGATAGACGATTTTATATTGGTTATGTTTCAGATTTTGATACATGTTACTGATATCTGTTACATGCTTTTACATTGTTTATATGATTGCATGTTTCGTTGATTTATACTGGGATATATTTCTCACCGGAGTTATCCAGCTGTTGTCGTGTTTGTATGTGTGCATGACAACAGGTGGGACAGGATCGGGGTCGAGGAGATGAAGAGAGATCGTGATTAGAGCGGAGACTACGGACCATGATTAGAGATAGGGTTTGGACACTTGATATTTAGTTGTTAAACCTTAGTTTGAATGATTTTATATAGTACAAGACTTGTACTTTAATACTGACATGTATATTAGAATGTATTCCATTACGTTCCGCATTTAATACTGTATTTTAAAAAAAAAAATTAGACCCTGTTTATTATAATCGTTTAAATTGTCCCAATGATGATTAAGAACATGATTAGCGTCCGGGTCCTCACAATTGGGCCTCGCCAAATATGGAAATATGATTGTCGGGCTCTCTCTGGGCCTTCTCCCGTAAACGAGCTCCATTTGAGGCCTTTTTTCTCACGATATCCCCAATCATATCATATCATATTTGTCACAATTAATTCACATCATTCAAAATATTTTCCTTTTCTTTTATTTATAAAATATCGTATCCTTCAAAATCTAAAAATAGCAATTTTCGGGGAAAATAGTATAACCTTTACATATATCATAAAAATATCATATTTTCATCATAAACATTTTTAAATATAATTTAGCATGTAAGTATGATTTTCTGGACACTACCAGACCTTTCGTACTACCCGGGGCGTAAAATGACCATTTTACCCATGTACTCCAAAATTATCGATTTTGACTTTTTCTGACTTTTATTGAACCGAGCCTATCCCAAATAATCATTTAAGCTTAAATTTAACTTCTAACATTTTTCTTAGACGTAAACCCGAGCTTTTCGATTTAATGACTTAATAACTAAATCATGAAGCGTTTAAACCCGATTTAATTTCAACCTTAATATTTTCTTCGCAAATTTTAAACTTAAGCTTTTCATACCTAAACAATCCCCGTGAGCCATGAACCACCCCCATGAACCACGGTTCGAGCCCTTACTCCTCCTCTTATCCAAAACCAATCCCTAGCCCTTCCTAACCCACGTTTCTCCCAAAAGCCCGAGCCACCCTCGAGCAACCATGGACAGACCATGCCCAGCCCCTTCTAGACCCTAACTGAACCAACCTGGACAAGCGCACCAGCCCCTACTCCCAAGACAATCCGTGCAACAACTTCTATTTTCCCTATCCTAGGGTTTGTGGCTGCTTTAGCCATTCGAACCAGCCTATCCCAGCTGCCTAAGAACCCATCTAGGACCCTATTCAACCTCTTTCTGACCAGCCTCGAGCCACCACACACGCCAGTGAACCTAGGTCGAGCCATGCACGCCCCTTCACCCTCAAACCTATGGTTTTTGCCTCCTTTCTACGAACAATAGTGTCCAACCACCCTAGGACTCTTCCTACCCCTTCAACCCAGCCCACACCAAGCCCTTGACGAGCCCTGGTGGAGCCCAATGGCTGTCCTCCTAGCCTAGCCATAAAAACCCAAGTAGATCCACTAAACGCTAGCCTCTATCCATCAACCATGCACGGATCCTCTTGATCCTGTCCAGCCTTTGTTTCTCCCTTAAAAGACCTTTTTTCCGTACTTTAAACGTTTTATATTGGCAACATACCGGTAAGAATTTGTAACATGTTCATATACGCATAGAATCATCAAAACTTTGAAGATAATCGTCAAAACGTTAAATATTTTGGATTCAAATGTTTTTCATGCTAGAAAAAATAAATCATGCATAATATGATTGAATGGTGCATAAATAAAGTTTAGAAGCGTGTCTTTGCTTTAAAAACGCTTGAATATTTGATCGTTGGTGTATGTTGCGAAAGGACGAACGGACGACAAAAAATCCTTGAACTTTGCTCTCAAATTTTCGAATTTTAATGTGTGGTGTGTGCAAAATTTTGATTGCTATGAGGCTTTCGAATCCTAGGTTTTCCATTTAATTTTCGAAAATTAGGTGTTGAAAAGTTAGGTTTTAGGCTTTTAAATTTAGGCATAATTAGGCCCAATGATCTTACACAAATTAGGCTCATCAAGATCTATTTAATTAAAAAATAAAAGTTTCCAAAAATTCCTTTTTAGAAACAATAATTTTTGGGCCTTAAAAAGTCATTCGTTTGAATAAAACAGGCTTCCCGGATAAATTAGGGCTCAACTCGTAAAATAATTTGGACTCCACCATTTTTAGAAAATTTTAATCATAATTGGTCATTTTATCGGGCCTTAAAAACATTTATCGAAAAAATATCTTCATCTTGGTCGTCCCCGGTCTCTTTTCCCCAGCTTATTATCGAATATCCGAATAACTTTAATTTCACGAAACCATGCAAATCTAAACATTTAATCATGTAATATGCATCATTTAAGTATTTAAAATCAATTAAATAAATCAATTTAGCAATTTAAATAATTTGCATGCATGTGGTTTACGTGGGTTGATTTTTGAATGTTACAAATCTTCCCCCCCCCCCCCCCCCCCAAATAAAATTTCGTCCTCGAAATTAAGGCTTACCGAATAATTCGGGATAATGACTCCTCATCTCTGTCTCAGTCTCCCAAGTAGCTTCTTCTTTCGAGTGATTCAGTCAGTTGACCTTGGCCATTTTTATAACCTTGTTTCCCAGCCTTCTCTCTTGTCTGCCCAAGGTTTGGGTAGGCCTCTCCTCATAAGACACGTTTGGTGTAAGCTGCAGTGACTCAAAATTTAGTATATGTGAACGGTTTGACATGTAATTGCAGAGCATCGATACGTGGAAGACATTGTGAATTCCTGCGAGATTAGGTGGAAACACCACTCGATATGCTAATGCTCCCACTCTATCGAGGATCTCGAATGGTCCGATGAATCTTCGAATGAGTTTGCCTTTTTTGCAAAATCTCATAACACCTTTCATAGATGCTATCTTTATAAATACGTGGTCACCGACTGCAAACTCGAGATCTCATCTTCTTTTATCCGCATAGCTTTTCTGACGACTCTTATAGTCTTCATCCTGTCTCGGATCTTGGAGACTATATCTGCAGTGTGCTGAACTATCTCAGGTCCCACTGTAGCTCTTTCTCCTACCTCATTCTAATGGATGGGTGATCTACACTTCCTTCTGTAGAGTGCCTTGTATGGAGCCGTCCCTATGGACGACTGGTAACTGTTGTTTTAAGTGAACTCCACTAGAGATAGATTCGGTTCCCAAATCCCATGGAAATCGATCACGCATGCTCGGAGTAGATCCTCTAAAATCTGTATGACTCTCTCAGACTGACCGTCTGTCTGAGGATGAAATGCGGTGCTGAATAATAGCTTGGTTCCCAAACCTGCATGCAAACTCTTCCAGAATGATGAAGTGAATCGTGTGTCTTTGTCCGACACTATAGAAACTTGAATTCCATGCAGTTTGACTATATCTCGAAGATATAGCCCCACGTACGGCTTCATGGAGAAAGTTGTCTTTACCGATAGGAAATGTGCTGACTTAGTAAGACGGTCCGTTATTACCCAAATGGCATTGAATCCTTTTACCGTCTTTGGCAACCCTACCACAAAGCCCATAGTGATGTTCTCCAACTTCCACTCGGGAATGGGAAGTGGTCGGATCATTGCCACTGGTCTTTGATGCTTTGCCTTCACTTGTTGACACGCAAAGCATTCAGATATGAAGTGCATAATATCTCGTTTCATACCAGACCACCAATATAAGAGCTGCAAGTCCTTGTACATTTTTGTACTGTCGGGGTGTATATAATAAGGGGTATTGTGGGCTTCTGTCATAATATTAAACCTTTAAGTGAATCTCCACTAGGAAACTATAGTCGTCCTCGATATTTGACGATGCCATCTTCGACTGAATATAACATTCTACCTTTTGATTCATCTCGTTGTCTCCATTTCTGCCATTTCTCATCCTTAGATTGTTCGGCTTGAATTCTATCTCGCAGAGTAGGCTATACTGTTAAAGTAGAGAGATTAGGGGTCTTTCCCCTAACATAAACTTCGAGATCAAACCAATGAATTTCTGTTTTTAGAAGTTTTTGCACTGGTAATTGGCCCAAGACCGTCCAATTTCTGCTCAAAGCGTCCGCAACTACATTAGCATTATCGGGATGATAGCTAATGTCAAAGTCGTAGTCCTTTACAAGTTCTATTCATCTCCTTTGTCTCATGTTCAACTATTTTTGGGTGAAAAATATTTGAGACTTTTGTGTTCCGTAAAGATCTTGCATTTCTCACCATATAGATAGTGTCCCCAAATTTTGAGCGCAAATACGACTGATGGAAGTTCAAGGTTCATGCGTCGGATAATTTTTCCCGTGGACTTTCAACTGTCTAGACGCATACGCTATGGCTCGATCGTGTTGCATGAGAACTATGCCCAATCCTAGCTTCGAAGAATATGTATATAACACAACCCCTTGTTCTGTCAACATAGCTAGAACTGGCACGGTAGTGAGTGCTTGCTTCAACTGGTCAAAACTATTTTGACACTCCAGTCCCTATACAAATTTCGCATTCTTCTTCGTCAAGGATGTCAAGGGTACTGCAATGGACAAAAAAACCTTGATGAACTTGCAATAGTAGCCAGCCAAACCCAAGAAATTGTTGATTTCCGTTACACTTTTAGGCATTGGCCACTCTTTAACTATCTCGACCTTAGATGGGTTGACTTCTATTCCTTCACTCGAAATGATGTGGCCTAGGAATGCCACCTTCTCTATCCAAAACTCACACTTGCTGAACTTTGCATATAATTTCCGATCTTGTAATACTTGGAATGTCGTCTTCAAGTGCTTATCATGCTCCTCTTGGCTATTGGAATAGATCTTCAGCTCTATATAATGATCCACAGTCTCATACTCCCATTCTTTTTCTTCACGAACAATACCAGCGCGTCCCATAGAGAAAAACTAGGGCGAATGAATCCGTTGTTTAGCAGCTCTCGAATTTTTTCTTTTAACTCTTTCATCTCCGCAGGCGCTAGACGTTAAAGTGCCTTAGAGATCGGCACGGTGCGCGGCATCAATTCAATAGCATACTCCACCTCTCTCTCGGGTGGAACACCAGAAACGTCGTTAGAGAACATATCCGAAAAGTCCTTGAAAACTTTCACATCTTCTATCGAACGACTGACAGTGTCAGGTATGCACGTAATACTAGCAAGAAAACTTTGGCAGCCTCTCCGGATAAGCTTATTCACATGAATACATGAAATAATGTGCGACAATTGTTTGTTCTGCACAGCCTCAAAGATGAATGATTTCCCATTGGGCCGTCTAACAGATACTGACCTCTGCTGGAAATCGATAGTGGCTCCGTTCAGTGTGAGCCAATCCATGCCCAAAATAATGTTGAACTCGGTCATTGACAACACAATAAGGTCTGCTCGAACAACATTTCTTTGCAACTTTAGCTCCACATTCTTAACCATGCTTGTAGAGATCATATGCTCGCCTGAAGGCACTGTGACATTGAATCCCCCGATAAGATTTCCAGTCGTTTCATGAGGGATTCAGATATGAAAGAATGCGTAGCTCCAGAATCTTGCAAAGCGTAGATAGCTACACCCGCAAACAATATTATACTTGAGATAATGTTTGCACTAACCCAAACAAGGACATAAAAATTCAAAAATTTCCCATCATCTAGGCCCTTGTAGTTTCCCATAGTAATAAATTAGTCCCTTGATTTTTTAAAATTGCCAAGTAGCTCTCCCAATTCTTTTCGGTTATTGCAATTTAGTCCAAACGTTCTAGAATTCTTCAAATTCAGCCCACTTTTTTGCCATTTAACCCCTTAAATATCGAATTTATGCACTTATGTCTGAAGAATTTCGAATTATGCCCAATTTTCCCTCAATAATTTTTGAAAATTACTAGTTGGCCCCTTAACTTTCTAGGTTGACATAATTCAGTCATTAAGTTCTCAATCTTCTACAATTTGATCCCCATAGCTAATATTTAAATGTTCAATTCCTTAAGATTTAGAATTTGAAACATGCAATTCTAAATTATCAAGTTCAATTCACCTCGATTGAATTCTAGCATTCATGATTATTAATTCTTGTAATAAAGCAATATAAAATGCTTAAATGGCCGGAATACCTGTAATAAGTGTAGTGTCTTCGGTTGTCATCATGCATCACATAAGGCCTTCCAGTCGTGGGCTGCTTCGGGCAATCAGCAGCCTTATGCCTGCTTCCTCCGCACCTAAAGCACTTGTAGGTGCCCCACATGCACTTTCCAAAGTGATGGCAATTGCATTCTTTGCATAACAGTTTCTCATTAGTCTTCGGGGCAGCTTCCCTCGGTAGCTGCCCCTGTAGTTTCTGCTGCCCTGGCCGCTTCGATGGTCCCGTAAATGGCTTCTTGATCTGCTATGACTGTCGTTGTGGAGGGGCCTCTTTCTTTGCATCTCTCACTCAATATCTTTCACCGACTGCTATACCCTGAAGACTAGATTCACTCCTCGCTCCGCTCCCTCTCATTATAAAGAAGCGTCGCCCTTCAGCAAATAAATGGTACAACGAACCCGGTCAGTGTCCCCCATATCCATATACCTAAAAATCACCTCCAGAGACTTAATCCATACCTCAACCACGAGTGAATCAGTAGTGCCAGAAAATTCCTCGGGATCCATCCTTCTAATCGCTCATAAACCGCCTCTGATCGGACCCTCACAACATTCCAAACAGGCTGCTCCAGTAATCAAGCCATACCAGCTAGCACACGAGCACAAGCATCCTGATTAGGAGGAGGTGGTAGAATCTCATCCTCCTGCCTATCCTCGCTATATTTGCGAAGAACTTTTCTAGGAGGCATCTCTGTACATACGCCCAAAACACGTAACCAACATGCATTTATATTTAAAATTACGTCTAGCTTCTTAGTTCATGTATCATATAAGCATTTAAAACTAAGCATAAATCTTAAAGCAGTAAAACTCACAGACTTGAGGCGTAACTTCTTGAGCTTCTCGGAGTGGCAGTAACACAACTCTTTCGGGATCCTTTGCTATGATACCAACTGAAACGTCCCTTATTTTTTAAATTTAAAATCCTACTAATTTTTTTTCTTACATAAATCATGAACTTCGAACCCTCATTTAAAATCAAATTCAACATTTAAAAATATCAAATGCATAAAAAATCCATAAATCATCAACCACCAAAATAATCCCAAACTAGACTTCAAAATAAAATATAAAATCTCTAAATAAATAATCCGCAAAATATTTACGAAAAAACTTAAAATAATAATTAAGTGCAGAAATAAAATTCCTCAGGAGTATACTGCCGGACTCTATCCACTGAAGCGTTAGCGCATCCCTCAAAATCATCCTCACCTGCAACCATCCAATTCTAGTGAGTCTAATGCCTCAGCACGTTCTAACCATACGTAGCAAATAATACATATACATCCACATGCATTAAAATCATACTTTTATTTAAAATAAGCTAGCATAAATTTGTAAGCGTAAATGATCATAAATCTTTAAATCGTAAAGTTTTCCATCATCATATATCATTTTGGGTTAAGTTTGATCCTTGAAAGTGACTAGCTGTAATCGTATCATTATGTGGTCGACTGATCAGTTTTAGCTCACCATTGTACATAGGGGCGAGCTTTAGCAACTTTCGTCACTGGGCCTCGCCAAATATAAAAATACAATCGTCAGGCTCCTTATGGGGCCTTCTCCTGTAAACGAGCTCCTTCTGGTGTCTTTTCCCTCACGATATCCCCAATAATATAATATCATATTCGTCACATTCAATTTACATCCTTCAAAATATTTTTCTTTCGTTTTATTTATAAAATATCGTATCCTTCAAAATCTTAAAATATCATTTTTTGGGAAAAATCATACAACATTTGCATTTATCATAAAAATATCATATTTTCATTATAAGCATTTAAAATATCATTTAACATGTATTATGATTCTTCGGGACACTGTCAGACCATTCGTATTACCCGGGGCGTAAAATGACTATTTTACCCTTGGACTCCAAAATTCCTGATTTTGACTTTTTCTTACTTTTATTGACCCGAGCCTGTCAAAAATACTCATCTAAGCTTAAATTTGTTTTCTAACATTTTTCGTAGACGTAAACCCGAGTCTTTCGATTTAATGACTTAAAAACTAAATCGTGAAGCGTTTAAACCCGATTTAATTCCAACCTTAATATTTTCTTCCCAAATTTTAAACTTAAACTTTTCATACCTAATCGTCAAAATGTTAAATATTTTGGACTCAAATGTTTTTCATGCTAGAACAAATAAATCATTCATAATATTATTTCAGTGGCGCATAAATAAAGTTTAGAAGCGTGCCTTTGCGTTAAAAATGCTCAAATATTCGATCATTGGCGTCGGTTGCGAAAGAGGATGAACGGGCAGCGAAAAATCCTTGAATTTTTCTCTCAAATTTTCGACTTTTAGTGTGTGTGGTGCGTGTAAAATTTAGGCTGTTATGAGGCTTTAGAACACTAGGTTTGCTATTTAATTTTCGCAAATTAGGTGTTGAAAAGTGTTGCGACCTTGATTGTTGCACTATCAAGAGCAGGTTGTCAACAAGTAGTATAATTCGGTGAGTCCGAATATCGTATCCACAGGGAAGCTAAGGTAATTACATGTCCACTACAATGTCTTTTTGTTTTTTGTTTTTGTTTTTTTTTTCTTTATTGGTTTGAATATTTAAATGGTAATTTTTAATTGTTCAAATTTTAATTTAAGTAGTTGAGATTAAAGGATCCACTCTTGGTATTTTAATAAAGTTAACATTAATGAACATTATTGAAATCCACTTAATAAAATGGTTCCAATATATATTAAATAATCATATTTTTATTATGTTATATATTATTATCTTACAAGTATCTAATATATAGCAAAACTTGTAAATGTTATCAAGTATTTATTGTGCTATATATATATTTGTAAACACTAAATCAAGGTTCCCACTTTAAATGGTTGGTAAAACCAAACAAACATTTAAATGGTACCAAGAAATTAATATTATGATATTAATAAATAATAAATCAAGGCATCCACTTTAAATGGTTGGTAATACCAAACTAACATTTAAATGGTTCCAAGAATTTAGTGTAACATATAGCAACAATAAATCAAAACTCCCACTTATAAGTAGGGTATAATAATACTTAAAGAAATAAATATAACATAAACAATAAATAATGCTTAAATAATATAAAACATAGATTCTTACCTTTTAATAACCTTATTATCATGCCAAGAGTTTCACCTTTTCATCTCAACTTTGGAAAGTTAGCTACTCATTATTCAAAGTGTAAAATTTTGAATATGAATTTAACATGCTAATTATATTTAAATGAAGAAATAAAGGAAAAACAAAGAGAGAAATATTATGAACTCAAAGGTTTGTTCATAAAATGATGGATATCTCAATACATTACAATGCACCCCTATTTATAGCCAAATTTAGGGAGACAACCACAAATAAAATATTATTTTTTACACATAAGTCTTCATTGGTGTTCAAAGAAATTAATATTTTAATACACATCACTTTTGAAAATCTTCCCATCTGAATTTTCTTCTCCACATAAAATAAAACATGTAGATATATGAGTTGTTTGAATTGTGGTATTTTTTTAACCATTTGACCAAGTAATTTGAGAGATATGGTCAAAATACTAGAGCATGGTAAAACTGCCACTTCTTTGGTAACTTTAATTGTTGCTTAATTTGATCCCACTTGTGAGAAGATTTTTATTTCATTCTTGCCACCAATATTGTAGATATTAATATCAACTTTCTACAGGTCTAAGAATCATCTTAATCCCATTTGCAACGTCAAATTTATTCTTGTTTTATCGAACCTGTAAAAAATAGTAAAAACTTATAATTACACAACAACTTATATTTTATACAATTTATAATAAAACATATAATATTTAAACATTTAATAAAACAAAAACTATATATTTATATTATAAAACATTTAATTAATATACAATTTTTTATCTTTATCACACTCCCCAACCAGCTTATTGCTAGTCCTTAGCAATTTAAGCATTAATAAAAACACAAAACATATTGATTAATTTAAATAGAAATGTAATCAGAACTATCCAAGTGTTTAAATTAAATTTGAAAACTGCCAAAGTAATATCAAGATCATTATAATTATAATTAATGAAATAATATGAACTGATCAATTCAAAGCTTATTTTCAGGTAGTTAAATGTACATGGCCTTCATAAATTCCTACTAAGAGTCTCAACTCAATATCCTCACAGGTTAATAAGTGTTTCAATTTATGGGAATGATTTCTCTCATGGAGTTGGAATACAGATAAATGCTCATGAAAATGGTTTACAGAATGCAGACAGACAAACGAGCCAAACTAATCAAAAGATAAGAAATCCATAGATTCAAAATCCAGTTGTTCTTATTATATATTTTTTTCCTGATTTTTTTTTGACATCATGGAATCAGACTAAGTTTATGCTTCTTGACCACATATTTATTTAATTTGTACAATGTATTTCTCTATTTCTTTCTTTTTTTTCCTTTTTTTATTTGTATTTTTATGAGAGATAAATGGGTCGCAGCATATAACTTAGAAATTACATAAATCTTCAACATCTTTCTTTTTTTTTTTCTTTTTTTTCAGGAAATATCAATTTTTTTTCAAAATAAGAACACAAGATCTAAACAATAGATAGTCTATCTGATGATCAATAAAGGTTCGCAAGCTGTTTTCTCAATCCTATCCACTCACTCACAAGATATGTGCGAGTTTAAAAATTTTAGGCACTCTTATCAGGTATATCTTGGGCCATATACTTTAATAACTGATTTTATCACAATGGTTAATCATTCAAAAAGATTTCATAAATCATATTTTTATAGTGATCAAAATATTAAAATTGACTTTTTTTTTCAAATAAAAATTTAAACATCCTTAGATAGATTATTACAATTTCTAATCTAAACCTTTCAAACATGTAATGTATGATATTTTTGCAAAAATTACTAAGATACAAACAATAAAAATGTTTTTATTTTAAAATAATTTTACATGTTTTTATTTTAAAATAAAATTTTTTAATTATTTTTTTTAATTTTAAGTTTGTTCTCCCCCCAATCAGAATAGGACATTGTCCCTAATGTCAAAATAACTATTAATAAAGAGTACATAATGAAAGAGATATCACCTGAAATTTTATTGAAGATAACAAACTGAAACAAACGCAAACCAATCCACGATTTTTGAATCAATGATCCAACTTTCTTTTCTTACTGCTTGATTGCGACCAATTGATATTTGTTATCATCCGATTAGGCTTATGAACAAAAGCTTCCAAATCATCAATTAATTAGTCGGCAGTCGAAGCACAGATGAGCATCCGTCGTGAATTTTCTGAAATGAAATTCTGTTCCACAGCTTTATCAAGAAATGTCAACAAACTGTCATAATAATTATTGATATTCAACAAGCCCATAGGTTTATTATGGATATTAAGTTGTGCCCAAGAAACAGTGTGAAAAATTTCTTCTAATGTACCAAAACCACCTGGTAGTGCGATAAAAGCATCAGAATTTTCAATCATTTTGGTGATTCTTTCATACATAGAAGAAACTTTTAATTCCTCCCCAATCGTAACACCTGTAATATTTCCTTCAGCTAAAGCAGTAGGAATAATACCTAAAACCTGACTACCTCCAAGATGAGCAGATGTTGAAACAGATCTCATTAACCCAATATTACCTCCCCCATATACCAAGTGAATTTTTCTCTCAGCCAATATCTTTCCAAGATTATTCGCTGCTTCTACAAATACTTCATTTTTTCCAGAACTCGACCCACAAAATACACAAATATTTTTCAATGTTTGTGCAGAGGATCCAACCATGTTTTTCTTTCTTTTTGGTCTGCGAAAATAGAGAAAAAGATGAGAGATTTTATAGGGGTAATATATTATCATGACAAAACTATGGGTCATAGCTGTAAGCAGAATAATCAGAATAAACTGTAAAAATAATAATGACACACATGCATATAAACAGTAGTGTGATTGTGGCTCACAATTTTCCTCTGGTTTTACGTCCAGAAACGGCTTCAACGCCTTCTATGAGTCGATGATATGCTTCCCATCCAATTTTCTTATAAATTGGCAAACATGGTCTTTTTTAGTCTGATTCCCAAGACTATGACGCTCATCTTGAAATTGTTTCCATAAACGGAGAAGTTCAATTTGCACATGTCCACTAGAATGCGTCTCAAGAGTCAATAAGATGTTATCTAAAGACTCTTTACTCAGCCCATTCTTAATGAAACCAATTTTATCGTCTCTGTTATCGGAAACACATCCCAAAGATCTGCATCGTTTGTCACAAGTCCATCTTGCACACTTATGACAAACCCCTAACCTTTTGGCCCTTCTTTTTTTTCGCATAAGTGCTTTTTCCTAATTCAGACAAATACCGAATGAGCAATGATTGTGGAACTTCTCCTCCTAATCGGATCTTAGCTTCTATTACAAGACGAATATCTTCTGGAATTTCTTTTTGCATTAACAATCTCAATCTTTTACACCTACCTGCATAAATATTTCTTAGAACATTTTCAGAAATAGAAGGAAAATATTTACAAATTTTTGAGAGATTTTCATCCATTTGAAAAAAAAAGAAATGATTTTTTTTATTTTTGTATCATCAATTGTGGGAAACTTATTTAACCGACTATGAGAGTCACGGAGTACCGTTATCCGCCATTTAACCTGGAAAATAAAAAGATTAAGGAAACCTGAAATAAAAACAAACAAAATTAAATGCAACATAAAAATTTAAGGATCAGAAAGGGAAATAAACTCTTCCTGAAAGATTTCTGATCGAGCAAAACTTGCACAGTGAAATCCCCAATAAAATATTGTACGTGAGTGCACGATGTCAAATTATAATATAGTGTACGTGAGTACAAGTATCGTTCTACTGAAGACTGTGTTTTACAATTGTTATTTTCAGTTATTTAATATTTAGCAACGAAAATTGAGTTGTGTGATTATTCCTACTATGCTCAAATAAATATGCAATTAAAATGATTCAACAAGTAATGAATGAGAATTTAATCGAAAATGTTGAGTTAAAATTCAATGAGAAATGGATTTGTTGGGAATCTCGGTTCACCTATCCCTCGTTCATTAATTAATTCGTTCGATCGTGATCTACGCTTACGACAGGATTTCCTAATCTATTGAACACACTCTCTCGAGCTATGCCAAACTAATTCTACTCAATGAAGTAGTTAAATATCTTTAATTATTTATCAAGAGCAAATCGCATTTCGACCTATGAAATCCCCTAGTTTTCGACCCTAAGGACTATGACTATCGGCACGTATCCAATTTCATACATCTATGTAAATTGTAGATCCGCGAATTATACTACTCGATCCTATCACTCGTTATTCTCTCGAACTCACTCGTGATATGAAAACGTCGTTAAAGTTAGCTACGCTTTAATGAAACAGTAAAATAGTAGTAAAATCAAGAATAACACACAATCGAAATATAAATTAATTCAACTCAACGTTCGGGGTAGGATCCCCTTTAATCCCAACAAATAATAAAGTTTTAGCTACTGAAATTCATAGTCAAAATACACAAAGCAAAGTTTAAATGATAAAACTAAATAAGAAATACTAGAGTTGACGAAAAACGCAAGAAACGATGCCCGGAATCTTCAAATCTTCAATCCAAGAGCGGAAGTGCTCTCCAAACTCGTTGACGGCTCAAGAATTCTGTCTGAATGCCCCCAAAAACGTCCACCAAACCTTCCATATCACTCTCCTCCTCAAATTAAGGTAAAGAATCGGCTGCACAAATCTTGCCAAAAATAGGTGGCGCTCGGGCGGTAGAAAAGTACCGCTCGAGCGCGGACTCTTCTGTAAAAATCCTTCAGCTATTCATCTTTCGCGCCCGGGCGGTAGTTTTCTACCGCTCGGGTGCCGCTCATTCTGTCCGTTGCCTTCTCTTTTGTACACTTTGCTCCATTCTTGGTTTTCCGGCCACTTTTCCTGCAAATTCATCATGCCCGAGTGAGATATGATAAAATGCAAATGTTTACTCTAAAATGAACAAAATGTAAATGAAAAGCATGCATGCACAATGCAAACACAACTAAAACTAATGCAACAGAATGCGCAAAAACGACACATATCAATTTCATTTTCCAAAAATGGTTTAAGCCTTTGTCCATTCACTTTAAAACATCACAATTTTTAGGATTTTCAATATCCACAGCTCCATAAAGATACAAATTCTTTACAACATATGGGCCTGTCCATCTTGATCGTAATTTTCCTGGGAATATGTGAAGTCGAGAATTATAAAGCAAAACTTTTTTACCAATCTCAAAAGAATTTCTAAGAATTTTTTTATCATGAAATGATTTGATTTTTGCTTTATAAATCCTTGAATTCTCATACGCATCATTTCTGAGTTCATCAAGTTCATTAAGTTGCAATTTGCGCAATTTGTTGCAATCATCCATGCTTGAATTAAAAATTTTGATCGCCCAATAAGCTTTATGTTCCAATTCCACAGGCAAATGGCAATGTTTTCCGTAAACCATCCTATGGGGAGACATATTCAATGATGTTTTAAAAGCTGTTCGATATGCCCAAAGTGCATCATTAAGTCGCAGAGACCAATCTTTTCTATTTGAGTTAACAATTTTTTCCAAAATTTTTTTATCTCCCTATTAGCTAATTCAACTTGTACATTTGTTTGAGGATGATAAGGAGTAGTTACTTTGTGAGTAATACCATATTTTTTCATTAATGAAGCAAATAGTTTATTAACAAAGTGAGTTCCCCCATCACTTATCATGGCTCGAGAAATTCCAAATCTACTAAAAATATTTTCTTTCAAAAATTTGATGACGATTTTATGATCATTTGTTCGACATGGAATTGCCTCTATCCATTTGGAAACATAATCAACTGCAACTAAAATATACAAGTATCCAAACGACGGTGAAAAAGGTCCCATAAAATCAATTCCCCAACAGTCAAAGATTTCAATTTCAATGATAGGATTCAAAGGCATCATGTTTCTTTTTAAATCGCACCCAATTTTTGACAATTTTCACAGATCTTGCAGATTTCGTGGGTGTCTTTAAACAAAGTGGGCCAATAAAATCCACACTGCAAGATTTTTTGTAGAACCCGTAAACTAGACTACGTATAAGCCATGCATAATTCTAGTATTTTAAATTAAAATGATTTTATTGCATGAGTATTTAAATACTTTTCTTTAAAATTTAGTTATTTTATGCAGTAGTTTGATTTTTATCTTTTCAGTTAATTCAGTGAGGCCGGACTGGAGTTGGAGTTTTGAGATAGAATTTAAGATTAAGAAATCATTCCCAGAGTTTATTTTAGCTAACTAATAAATTGATTTAAGTTAGAAGGAGGGTTAAGGCATTATTTTAGTAACTTGAGATGAGTAGGAAATAAGTTCATTTAGGTTCCATGATTAAGATGTTAATTCCTTAAATTATTTAAAGGATAGGTAAGGCTCTTAAGGTTTAAAAAAATTTACTAACTAAACAATATTTTCCCTCCATTATTTGTTTAATTTTCGGCCACCCCTCTTAGATGATTAAACATTTCTTTGCCAACTCACCTTTGACCCATTCCTTGTCATTTCTTAACATGATAATCTCTTCATTTATTTACCACCATTTATTTATTATTAGATCATTTTTCTAACCTTGATATGGCATGCAAAAAAATCGGTCACCCCATATATTACCTCCATCAACCATTTTGATATCAACCAATTCAAATTTCAAAAGAGAGGAGACTTGGTCATGCCATTGAACCCCTTTATTATTGGAACTCCCTTCATCACTCCTAACCATTCCCTCCCTCTCCATTATTTTGAAATTCAGAGCACTCTCATAGTAGAAATTCGTGAGCCACATAGCAAGAAATAGGAGAGGAATAATTGAGTAGAAGGAAGATCAAGAAGATCGCTCCATCTCCTCCGCGCCGCGTCATTGCGTTTCGTTCGTTTTCCTTTCAAAACGAAACCAGGCATGCATATGTTCTTCTTTTCTCTTCAATCAAGTTGTATTATGAATTTTAAGCACTACATGATCATGATATTTCAATCAAAACCGAAATATGACAGCAGCTTGTTGGTAAACAAAATTCTCCACGGTTTCATTCCATTTCATGCTTCACGGTTTGCACGTTTTTGATGGTTTCAGGTATTGGTTCGACCCTAGGCTTCCAAGGCGGCTCCTAGACATGTACTAGAATGGTTGAGGACCATGTTGGTCCATTAGTTCAGCCCCCAGGCTTGCTGGGAATCGAAATGGCAGCAACCTCCCCATAAGTGCAGAATTGGGTTTCGAAAATTTTGTTTTGCTTGTCTATGGATGGATCAAACCTTGGTTGGCTCTTGGGCCTGTAACCCTTGTTTGAACACCTCCATAGCATGTCTAAGATGTGACCAAGTCGCCCTTTTGAGGCTTGGTCCATGGTTGCACCGGTTTTTAAATCAAAACACAAGAACAGCCCCTACCCCCTTTCGGCCTTCTCATTTTACAGCAAGTGTAACATTCGGTTTTGTGGAATGGTGTGGATCTTGGTTGGCCTATGGCCCTTAGCCATGGTTCATACCATACCTCTGGATGTCTAGATTGTGCCATGTTCAATCAAATGGCCACTGGAACGAGACGAGACAGCAAACGAAGAAAAACCACACACCCATGCAAGGGTGCCCTCGGGTGGGACTTCCGGTTGGTTTCGGGTGTGGTGCAAATTGTGGCTATCCTAGGGCCCTTAGCCATGGTTCAAATCATTCCTTAGGATTTTGCTAAGAGGTTTTGGTCGGTTGTTCAAGCCCCAATGGCAATTAGCCTCGCAAACGACGCAAGGAAACCAAAGCACAGCTGCTGTATTTTGTGGACAGCAACTTGCTGCTTCGGTTCAGTGGCTCGTTTGAGTTCTTGGTTGGCTTTTAGCCTATGGACTTGGACTGGACAGTGCCTCATAGAGTTGGGAAGGTCATGTTTTTGACCGTTTGTGATTCGGATCATTTTTGAGGGCGTACGAGAAATTACGGTGCGATGTGCCAAATTGACTCTCGAAAGAGCGTTTAATGTTTTGGCCTTCATTCACCAAAATTTCGGCCCTTGTCATTTTAGGAGCATTATGTCATCATTTTAAGTGTATTTTAATCATGACTAAAGGATGATTCAGTGTTGGTTCGGGTTTGCACGGAGTCATGATTAAATACGAAGTCGTTGGGCGTAATTGTCTCGTTTTTGGATTCAATTACAAAGTTTGCTCAAGAAAATCATTTGCATATTTTTCATGATAAATTTAGGTGCAGCGAGCCTGGGAACGATTCAATCCATGTGGGAAAATAATACAGGATATTTCATTATGCCATTTAATTATATTACGTGCATAAAAATAGAAAATATTCATTTTTGAGATTTATACGATATTGCTTGTGGCCATTTCACTATCATGGGAGCATTGTATTATTCGGTCTCCAGTTACCGGTCAGTTCAGTTCAGTTCCACCAAGTATACTGTGGCATTAGTCTGATCAGACGTTCATTACTTCACCCGGTCGCCAGTTACCGGTCAGTTCAGTTCAGTTCAGTGCAGAGGCCACTTGCGTAGACCATAATCTCAAAAGAAAATTTATGACATGGTATTTTATTACAGGGCTCCAAGGAGCAAACATTTTTACTGTGATTTTCATTTCAGTTATGCACGTATTATAATTGCTCAATGACAAATTATTTTCACATTATGCCTCATGACATGATATTTTACTCCCATGCAATTTTACTATATTATTTACTCGTTATTTACGATATATGCATGCTGAGTCTTTAGACTCACTAGACTTGATTGTTGTAGGTACTGATGATGTCAGGGCCGAGGGCGGGGACCAGTGAGCTAGCTTGGGTTGGCAGTAGTGGAACCCGAGGACCTCATTTACAGCATTCGCCATTTTTATGCTCAAACATTTTAACAATTGTTGGATTACTTTAACTTGTTATTTTGGCGAGTAATAATTTCTTCCGTTGCTATTTTGAACGTTTAAACTTTATTTATCAGTTGATTTTGTGAATGAGACAATTTTGATTATTTTAAAAAAAAAATTTAATTTTTTCGCAAATATTCAAAAATGAATTTTCGGGCCATTATAGCTGGTATCAGAGCAATGGTTCTGTAAAGGGTTGTACTACTACTGACCACGAAAAGCTTATGAAGTCATGTCTTCGGTCTGTAAGTTTTACATTTGCGCATTTTATTTAAAGCATGAATTATTTGACATCATGTTTTCATGAATTATTTTACGTCCAGATTTATTTTATTGTTCAGTATTTAAATTTAAATAAATTATGGAATTATGGATGTTGGTTACGTATGGGTTATGTATGGAACAGTATGCCTCCTAGACGCATTCTCGAGCGCACTAGAAATGAGGAGCCTCGCCAAGAGGACAGGGAGGAGCAGAGGCAGGAGAGAGACTAACCACCTCCACCATCCCCTCCACCTGACATGAGTGCCCAGATGCTAGCTGGGATGACGCAGTTCTTCGCACAGTTTGCGGGGAACTAGGCTGTGGCAGCAAGGCCGACAGGGCCCGAGGCTGTCTATGAGAGATTCATGAAAATGCGTCCTAAGGATTTTTTAGGGACGATGGACCCCATGATTTCCGATGGCTGGATCAAGTCCCTCGAGGTTATCTTCGAGTTCATGGAGCTTGGAGATGCAGATAGAGTCCAATGTGCCACCTACTTATTCGGAGGAGATGCCCGCTTATGGTGAGAAGGAGCGTCAGTAGCCCTGAACTTGGCTACGCTGAGCTGGAAACGCTTCACGTAGGTATTTTACTCCAAATATTTCACTGAGGAAGTGCGCACCAGGTTGACCACTGAGTTCATGAGCCTGAGACAGGGAGATCTGACTGTTACGGAGTTCATCCGTAAGTTTGAGAGGGGTTGTCATTTTGTGCCCCTGATCGCGAATGATGCTAAAGCTAAGTTGATGCATTTCTTGGTGGGTCTACGGCCGATCTTGCGCCGTGATGTTAGGGTGTCTTACCCTACTACTTATGAGGTCGTTGTCTCCAAAGCTCTAGTCGCAGAGCAGGATCAGCGTGATATCGAGAGAGACCGCTAGGGCAAGCGCCCAGTCCAGGTACCACACCGCCCTCCTCCTCAGCAGCATCAGCAGCAGAACAAGAGGCCTTTTCACGGACCGCCTAGAAACAGAGGTCAGCAGCAGCAGAAGCAGCAGCAGCAGCGGGGACGCCCAGCCTCGAGGACTTTTGAGCACCCAGTTTGCCCTAAATGCTCACGTCGCCATCCTGGAGCATGTATGTTTGGCTCAGGGAAGTGTTACAAATGTGGCAGTCCAGACCACATGTTGCTGCAGTACCCTCAGAGGAATCTGCCTACCCAAGGCAGAGTGTTTGCTCTCCATGCTACGGAGAAGAACCTAGATACGATGCTCATGACAGGTACATTTAAGCTTTAAGTTTACATTTGGGATTTAATGTTTTGGGAATTGGGTTAAGATTTTTAAACTTAGAATTGCGATAGGATTGCATGCTCTACTCAGTATTATTTTTGGGAATTAAGTTAGAAGAACTTTGACCTTTGCATGTCTATAAGTTAGTGTGATTATTGGGTTCAGCCTAGTATTTTAACCTTTCAGGGAGAATATTTATATCTGGTTCCGCTACGAAGGCCTTGATAGATTCAGGGGCCACTCACTCATTTATTTCAGAGGTATTTGCTAATTTTCTCAAATTTAAGACCGTTGGGCTAGATGTAGCCTATTCAGTAGTATTGCCTTCTGGTTAGGAGATGGCAGCTACATAGATCTTGAGCTCCATGGCAACCTCGTTTATGCGGATCTGATCGTGTTGCCGATGCCAGAGTTTGACATCATCCTAGGGATGGACTGGCTATTGCGGAACAGAGTTTTGATTTACTTCCAGCGGAGATCTGTTCTAGTCCGACCGCCTGGAATGACGCAGTTCTTATTCGAGCCGGACAGGTACTTTCCTTTACCGCGCATTATTCCTTATGTCAAGGCTAGGAAGATCATGCATAGAGGGTTTCGGGCGTTTTTAGCAACTTTTATATCTGTCTCCTAGGCACCCAGTCAGTCAGCTTCAGATGTCCCAGTTTTCAGGGATTTTCTAGACGTTTTTTCGGAAGACGTCTCTGGTATGCCACCCGAGAGAGAGGTGGAGTTTTCTATTGAGCTTATGCCAGGTACGGTTCCGATCTCCAAAGCACTGTACCGACTAGCACCGACAGAGATGGCAGAGCTTAAGAAGCAGATTCAGGAACTTCTAGATAAGGAGTTCATTCGCCCGAGTTTTTCACCATGGGGCGCGCCAGTCTTATTTGTGAAGAAGAAGGATGGCTCTATGAGACTTTGTATTGACTACCGGGAGTTGAACAGGGTTACAGTGAAGAACAAGTACCCACTTTCGAGGATCGAGGATTTGTTTGACCAGTTGCAGGGAGCTTCGATATTCTCCAAGATAGATCTGCGTTTCGGTTATCACCAGTTGAGGGTGAAAGATGCCGATGTTTCCAAGACTGCTTTTAGGACTCGTTATGGCCTCTATGAGTTCCTTGTGATGCCGTTCGGTCTGACGAATGCGCCAGCGATCTTCATGGATCTCATGAATCGCGTATTTCAGCCGTTTCTTGACCAGTTTGTGATAGTATTCATAGACGACATTCTCCTCTACTCCAAGAATCAAGAGGATCACAGCAGACATCTGACCACAATGTTGCAGACCTTGCAGAAGCATAAGTTATTCGCAAAGTTCAGTAAGTGCAAATTCTGGTTAGAGAAGGTGGCATTCTTAGGCCATATTGTTTCCAGCAGCGGTATTGAGGTAGACCCAGCGAAAGTTGCAATAGTCAGAGATTGGGTTGTGCCGCAGTATGCATCAGAGATCCGCAATTTTCTTGGGCGAGAAGGATATTATCGGAAGTTCATTAAGGGATTCTCCTCTATTGCTGTTCCACTCACATCATTGACCAAGAAGAATGTGAAATTTGTGTGGAGCGATGAATGTCAGAAGAGATTCGATACTTTGAAGAAAGCTCTTATCTCAGCACCAGTTTTGGCCATGCCGTCAGGGCCCGGTGAGTTTGTTTTGTACACCGATGCTTCGAAGCTCGGTTTGGGCGCAGTATTGATGCAGCATGGGAAGGTGATAGCATATGCTTCCCGTCAGTTGAAGACCCATGAGAAGAAATACCCTACCCATGATCTAGAGTTGGCCGCCGTTGTTTTCGCTTTGAAGATTTGGAGGCATTATCTGTATGGAGAGAAGTGCCAGATCTTTACCGACCATAAGAGCCTCAAGTATTTCTTTACGCAGAAGGAGCTAAACATGCGTCAGAGGCGTTGGTTGGAGCTTGTGAAGGATTATGATTGTGACATTAGCTACCACCCGGGTAAAGCTAATGTAGTTGTGGATGCACTGAGCAGAAAAGTCGCAGTGATGGCTCATTTGATGATTCACAGACCTCTTCAGCTTGAGATGCAGAGGTTTGATCTAGAGTCATATCCTCGAGGTAGAGTTCCCCGTCTATCTACCTTGACTATTCAGTCCTCTCTCCTTGACCGTATTCACAGTGGTCAGTCAGCAGATGAGCAGTTAGCAAAGTGGAAGCAGAGAGATGAGACCAAGGGCAGTATCTTGTATTCAGTCAGCGACGGTATTGTGAGATACCGAGACAGGATGTGGGTTCCCAGCAGTGGTTCTATTCGGGCAGATATTCTATCAGAGGCCCACATGTCCCCGTACTCCATTCACCCTGGGAGTACGAAGATGTACAAAGATCTGCAGTCATTGTATTGATGGCCTGGGATAAAGAAAGACATCAGACAATTTGTATCCGAGTGTCTGACTTGCCAGTTAGTGAAGGCGGAGCATCAGAGACCAGCAGGTTTGCTCAAGACTCTTCCCATTCTCGAGTGGAAGTGGGAGAATGCTACTATGGACTTTGTGACCGGATTGCCGAAGTCAGTCAGAGGGTCAAATGCTATCTGGGTGATTGTAGATCGTCTTACCAAATCAGCGTACTTCTTGCCTATTAAGACACTTTCACCATGATTCAGTATGCAGAGTTGTATATCCGGGAGATAGTCCGACTTCATGGTATTCCAGTTTCTATCGTATCTGACAGAGATCCTAGATTCACTTCCTCATTTTGGAAGAGTTTGCATTCGACTATGGGTACGAAGTTGCTGTTTAGCACAGCTTTCCATCCTCAGACAGATGGGCACTCAGAGCGAGTTATTCAGATCTTGGAGGATCTTCTTCGTGCTTGTGTGATGGATTTCTCAGGGAGTTGGGAGTCAAACTTGCCATTAGTAGAGTTCACCTACAACAACAGCTTCCAGTCGTCTATTGGTATGGCTCCGTATGAAGCACTATATGGCCGTAAGTGTAGATCTCCTATTCATTGGGACGAAGTAGGAGAGAGAGCAGAGTTGGGTCCGAAGATTATTCAGCAGGCTGCCGTTATAGTAGTCAAGATCCGCGATATGATGAGGACTGCTCAAAGTCGACAGAAGAGTTATGCAGATCAGAGGAGGAGAGACCTAGAGTTTGCCGTTGGCGACCATGTCTTTGTGAAGGTAGCACCTATGAAGGTTGTCATGCGGTTTAGAAAGAAAGGGAAGCTCAGTCCGAGATTCATTGGACCATTTGAGATCCTCGACAGAGTTGGGACTCTAGCTTATCGTGTGGCTCTTCCGCCGAATCTGGCCGGAGTACACAATGTGTTCCACGTCTCTATGCTGAGGAAGTATATGGCGAATCCTTCGCATGTCTTGAACTTTGAGCCGTTACAGCTTACTCCGAACCTATCTTATGAGGAGAGACCAGTGCAGATCTTAGACAGACAGGAGAAAAAGTTTCGGAACAAGCTAGTTAAGCGAGTTAAAGTCAAATGGCTCAACCATTCAGAGGAGGAAGCTATGTGGGAGTCTGAGCCAGAGATGAGGAGTCGGTACCCCGAGTTATTAGTTGAGTTTTAATTTCGAGGACGAAATTTCTTTTAAGGGGGGGAGAGTTGTAGAACCCGTAAACTAGACTACGTATAAGCCATGCATAATTCTAGTATTTTAAATTAAAATGATTTTATTGCATGAGTATTTAAATGCTTTTCTTTAAAATTTAGTTATTTTATGCAGTAGTTTAATTTTTATCTTTTCAGTTAATTCAGTGAGGCCGGACTGGAGTTGGAGTTTTGAGATAGAATTTAAGATTAAGAAATCATTCCCAGAGTTTATTTTAGCTAGCTAATAAGTTGATTTAAGTTAGAAGGAGGGTTAAGGCATTATTTTAGTAACTTGAGGTGAGTAGGAAATAAGTTCATTTAGGTTCCATGATTAAGGTGTTAATTCCTTAAATCATTTAAAGGATAGGTAGGGCTTTTAAGGTTTAAAAAAATTTACCAACTAAAAAATATTTCCCCTCCATTATTTGTTTAATTTTCGGCCACCCCTCTTAGATGACTAAACATTTCTTTGCCAACTCACCTTTGACTCATTCCTTGTCATTCCTTAACATAATAATCCCTTCATTTATTTACCACCATTTATTTATTATTAGATAATTTTCCTAACCTTGATATGGCATGCAAAAAATCGGTCACCCTATATAATCCCTCCATCAACCATTTTGATATCAACCAATTCAAATTTCAAAAGAGAGGAGACTTGGTCATGCCATTGAACCCCTTTATTATTGGAACTCCCTTCATCACTCCTAACCATTCCCTCCCTCTCCATTATTTTGAAATTCAGAACACTCTCATAGTAGAAATTCGTGAGCCACATAGCAAGAAATAGGAGAGGAATAATTGAGTAGAAGGAAGATCAAGAAGATCGCTCCATCTCCTCTGCGCCGCGTCGTTGCGTTTCGTTCGTTTTCCTTTCAAAACGAAACCAGGCATGCATATGTTCTTCTTTGCTCTTCAATCAAGTTGTATTATGAATTTTAAGCACTACATGATCATGATCTTTCAATCAAAACCGAAATATGACAGCAGCTTGTTGGTAAACAAAATTCTGCACGGTTTCATTCCATTTCATGCTTCACGGTTTGCACGTTTTTGATGGTTTCAGGTATTGGTTCGACCCTAAGCTCCCAAGGTGGCTCCTAGACATGTACTAGAATGGTTTAGGACCATGTTGGTCCATTAGTTCAGCCCCCAGGCTTGCTGGAAATCGAAATGTCAGCAACCTCCCCATAAGTGCAGAATTGGGTTTCGAAAATTTTGTTTTGCTTGTCTATGGATGGATCGAACCTTGGTTGGCTCTTGGGCCTGTAACCCTGGTTTGAACACCTCCCTAGCATGTCTAAGACGTTACCAAGTCGCCCTTTTGAGGCTTGGTCCATGGTTGAACCGGTTTTTAAATCAAAACACAAGAACAACCCCTACCCCCTTTCGGCCTTCTCATTTTACAGCAAGTGTAACATTCGGTTTTGTGGAATGGTGTGGATCTTGGTTGGCCTATGGCCCTTAGCCACGGTTCATACCATACCTCTGGATGTCTAGATTGTGCCATGGTCAATCAAATGGTCACTAGAACGACACGAGACAACAAACGAAGCAAAACCCCACACGCATGCAAGGGTGCTCTCGGGTGGGACTTTCGGTTGGTTTCGGGTGTGGTGAAAATTGTTGCTATCCTAGGGCCTTATCCATAGTTCAAATAATTCCTTAGGATGTTGGTAAGAGGTTTTGGTCGGTGGTTCAAGTCCCAATGGCCATTAGCCTCGCAAACGACGCAAGGAAACCAATGGCCGGTGGTTCAAGCCCCAATGGCCATTTGGTCGGTGGTTCAAGCCCCAATGGTCGGTGGTTCAAGCCCCAATGGCCATTTGGTCGGTGGTTCAAATAATTTCTTCCGCTGCTATTTTGAACGTTTAAACTTGATTTATTAGTTGATTTTGCGAATGAGGCAATTCTGATTATTTTAAAAAAAAGAAAATTTTAATTTTTCCGCAAATTTTCAAACATGAATTTTCGGGCCATTATATTTTTGCAGCCGTTTTCTTTGAAGGAAAATGTCCTCCCCATGCTTCTGAATGACAAAATTTAATGACACTACTTACCTCATTGTCGGGTATGCAACGTCGAAAAATTTGATCTGGACAATACTTGAACAGATACGGATCATCTCAATAAAAGTTTTTTACTTCATTCAAAAATTTTCTTTTATCTTGGGAACTCCATTGCGGTAGCATTTTTCCTGTCACAAGAAAATTTACTATGTTAGCAAACCAAGGTGTAGTAGTAACTGAAAATAGATGTTCATCAGGAAAATTATCGTTAATTGGTGTCATTTCACAAGATGATCCTGTTACTAGTCTCGATAAATGATCGGCTACGACATTCTCGGTTCCTTTTTTATCTTTGATCACAATGTCAAATTATTGGAGCAACAAAATCCATCGTATCAATCGTGGCTTTGCATCCTGTTTGGTCAACAAATATCTAATAGCAGAATGATCAGTAAACACAATAGTCGTTGATCCAATCAAATAAGAACAAAATTTAACTAATGCAAATATTACAGCAAGTAGTTCTTTTTCAGTTGTGGAGTAATTCATTTGAACATTGTTTAAAGTTCTACTTGCATAATATATCACGTAAGGCTTACCGTTTCTTCTTTGACCCAGTACTGCACCTACTGCATAATCACTCGCATCGCACATGATTTCAAATGGTAAAGACCAATCAGGAGGTTGCATGATAGGAGCTGATGTTAAATATCGAATGATTTTATCAAAAGCATTTTGACTGTCTTGAGTCCACTCAAATGCAGTGTCTTTTGTTAAGAGGTTACAAATGGGTTTAGAGATTGAACTAAAGTCCTTTATAAACCTCCTATAACATCCAGCATGTCCCAAAAATGAGCGAATTTCTTTAATGGTTTTTGGAGGGGGTAAATTGGCAATGACATCAACTTTGGCTTTATCAACTTCAATTCCATGAGATGACACGACATGTCCCAAAACAATCCCAGAAGTAATCATGTAATGATATTTTTCTCAATTTAAAATAAGACCTTTTTCCTCGCATCTTTTTAAAACTTTTTCCAAATTTTCAAGACATTTATCAAATGTATTCCCAAAAACAGTTAAATCATCTATGAAAATCTCCAAACAATTTTCAACCATGTCGCTAAAAATTCTTAGCATACATCTTTGAAATGTTGCTGGGGCATTGCATAATCCAAATGGCATCCTTTTAAATGCAAATGTTCCAAAAGGACATGTGAATGCAGTTTTATCTTGATCTTCGAGTGCAATGGGAATTTGATAATAACTTGAATATCCATCAAGAAAACAGTAGTATGGATGACCTGCTACTCTTTCTAAAATTTGATCCAAAAATGGTAATGGAAAATGATCTTTTCTAGTGAAGTCATTAAATTTTCTATAATCAATAAACATCCGCCAACTAGATGGGACTCGACTTGTTAACAATTCACCTTTTTCATTTTTTATCACTGTGATGCCAGATTTTTTTGGAACTACTTGTGTTGGGCTTACCCACTTACTATCAGAAATAGGGTAGATAATCCCAACATCAAGTAGTTTGAGAACTTCAGTTTTCACAACATCTTTCATGTGTGGATTTAATCTCCTTTGGGGTTGTTGAGATGTTTTTGCATTTTCTTCTAAGTGAATTTTGTGAGTGCAAATTAGTGGATTAATGCCCTTGAGATCTTTTAGTGTCCAACCAATTGCATTTTTATGTCTTTTAAGCATATCAACTAATTTACCTTCTTGATCACTTGCTAGTTTGGAAGAAATTATCACCGAATATGTTTCATCTTCTCCAAGAAATGCATACTTCAATTCTTCTGGCAAGGGTTTAAACTCCAATATGGGTGGTTCGTCTTTATTCTCATATTTTGCCTCAAATTCTTTCTCTGATCCTGGTAACGAGTGATATCCGATAAAATCATCAAGATCAATTTCAATATTTTCTTTAACAGTTTCAATTGAAGAAATATCTAATTGATCACGAGTACTCCCTTCTTGAATGTTTTCTTCCACAAGAGTTTCAATAAGATTTTCATCTTCACTTTCATCTCCTTAGTCATGTGGTTGCTTACAAAGATTAAAAACATTGAGCTCCAAGGTCATGTTACCAAATGACAACTTCATTATTCCATTTCTGCAATTTATAAGAGCATTAGAAGTTGCTAAAAATGGACGACCCAAAATTACAGGAATTGCATTACAAGCTTCGATAGGTTGTGTATCTAAAACTATGAAATCGACAGGATATACAAAGTTATCAACTTGGACCAACACGTCTTCTAGCATACCTCTTGGCACTTTAACAGATCTATCAGCAAGTAAAAGTGTTACCGAAGTAGATTTTAACTCGCCTAGATTGAGTTCTTGATAAACTGAATATGGAAGTAAATTCACACTAGCTCCAAGATCAAGCAAGGCTTTTTTAATCTTTCGTTCTCCAATAATACATGAAATAGTAGGACAACCAGGGTCTTTTTATTTCAAAATATTATTATTTTGAATGATTGCACTTACTTGTTCGGCTAAAAATGCTTTCTTTTTCACATTCAATTTTCTTTTCACAATGCACAAGTCTTTCAAAAATTTGGCATATGATGGTACCTGTTTTATTGCATCTAATAAAGGAATATTAACTTTTACTTGTTTAAAAATATCATATATATCATAATTCAAATTTTATTTTTTTGTATTTTTCAATGCATGAGGGAATGGTGGTGACACTGTCTGTTGAACCTCCTCTTCGCAAGTTATGGGTTCCACATCCTTACCCTTTGGAGTTGATTTATCATCATCTTCACAAGGTTCATGAATGGATTTTTCCACAATCTTACCACTTCGAAAGGTGATAACAGATTTTACATGATCCATCGGTTGAGTTCCAGAAGTTCCAGTTTGTGAATGATGATCCTTGGGATTAGGCTGTGGTTGGGAAGAAAATTTACCTTTTTCATGAACATTAAGTGCAGATGCAAATTTAGCAAGAGTATCTTTCAAATCTGTCATGGTTTGAGCAATTTGAGTATTGATAGACTCTTGATTTGCAATGAAAGAATTCACTAAATCTTCCAAATTTCTTTTAGGTGGAGGAGCATAAGGTGCATAAATTTGAAAATTTTGTTGAGTTTGAAAATGTGGTTGCGGAAATTGTGCAGCATTATCAGTCCTCCAACTAAAATTTGGATGATTTCGCCAACCTGGATTGTAATTTTGAGAAAATTGTTCAAAATTTGGCCTTTTGAAATTGTTCAAAACATTGACTTGTTCATGGAGACATTCTTTAAAAGAGGGCAAAGTGGGACAATCTTTTGTAGAATGATCACTTGTATCACAGATGTGACACGCAATTTCTTGAATAGCTTTTAATTGACCATTTTTTTTCAATTCAAGTGCCTCAACTTTTCTTGCCAAAGAGGTAAATCTAGCTTGGCTGCCATGTTCATCTTTGAGGGTGTACATACCTCCACCAGATGTAGGAGATTGAATCTTGTTTGATGGTTCTATTGTACCTATAGTGTCCCAATTTTGAGCATTTTCAGCTAATGAATCGAGATACTCAATTGCCTCATTTGGATCTTTATTTTCAAATGTTCCATTAAACATAAATTCAACCATTTTCCTATCTTTAGGTGTTAAGCCTTCATAAAATTGAGAAACAACTCTCCAAATTTCAAAACCATGATGTGGACAAAGATTAAGCAATTCTTTGTATATATCCCAACACTGATAAAAAATTTCTCCTTGTTTTTGAGTGAAAGTTATGATTTGCCTTTTGAAAGAATTTGTTCTATGAGATGGAAAAAACTTTTTCAAAAATTGTTGTTGCAATTCATCCCAAGTTCGAATGGATCCCGATCTAAGATTTTTTAGCCAAGTTTTAGCTTTATCTTTTAAAGAAAAAGGAAAAAGCTTAAGTCGAATGGTGTTCATGCTACAATTTAGATCATTATATTTGTTGCACACTTCTTCAAACTCTCGTAAATGAATGTATGGATTTTCAGAATCTAAGCCATGAAAATTGGGTAAAAATTGGATAATACCAGGCTTAAAATTGAAATGAGATGCATCAGGGGGAAAAACTAGACACGAAGGTGCACTAGTACGTGTAGGATTCATGTGATCTCTAAGTGTTCTTCGTCTATCATGATCATGTTGAGATTGAATTTCATCTTCATTTTCTTGGATGGGTTATTCCGCCATGTTTTGTAAAAATAAAAGGTTATTTCGAATGAGTCGACCACTAAGTGTACGTGACCAAATGCTCATGCAAATGCAAATGCAAAAGAATAAAAACACACAAAAGCAATAAAAATTCAAATAAAGAAAAATAAACTAAAACCAAAATTAAATAAACTTGAAATTAAATTATACTTCCCCGGCAACGGCGCAAAAACTTGTTGCGAATTTGATTGTTGCACTCCCAAGAGCAGGTTGTCAAAAAGTAGTATAATTCGGTGAGTCCGAATATCGTATCCACAGGGAAGCTAAGGTAATTACAAGTCCACTACAATGTCTTTTTGTTTTTGTTTTTGTTTTTTTTTTCTTTAATGGTTTGAATCTTTAATTGGTCAAATTTTAATTTATGTTGTTGAGATTAAAGGATCCACTCTTGGTATTTTAATAAAGTTAACATTAATGAACATTATTGAAATCCATTTAATAAAATGGTTCCAATATATATTAAATAATCATATTTTTATTATGATATATTATTATCTTATAAGTATATAATATATACCAAAACTTGTAAATGTTGTCAAGTATTTATTGTGCTATATATATATTTGTAAACACTAAATCAAGGTTCCCACTTTAAATGGTTGGTAAAACCAAACAAATATTTAAATGATACCAAGAAATTAATATTATGATATTAATAAATAATAAATCAAGGCATCCACTTTAAATGGTTGGTAATACCAAACTAACATTTAAATGGTTCCAAGAATTAGTGTAACATATAGCAACAACAAATCAAAACTCTCACTTATAAGTAGGGTATAATAATACTTAAAGAAATAAATATAACATAAACAATAAATAATGATTAAATAATATAAAACATAAATTCTTACCTTTTAATAACCTTATTATCATGCCAAGAGTTTCACCTTTTCATCTCAACTTTGGGAAGTTAGCTACTCATTATTCAAAGTGTAAAAATTTGAATATGAATTTAACATGCTAATTATATTTAAATGAAAAAATAAAGGAAAAACAAAGAGAGAAATATTATGAACTCAAAGGTTTGTTCATAAAATGAGGGATATCTCAATACATTACAATGCACCCCTATTTATAGCCAAATTTGGGGAGACAACCACAAATAAAATATTATTTTTTACACATAAGTCTTCATTGGTGTTCCAAGAAATTAATATTTTAATACACATCTCTTTTGAAAATCTTACCATCTGAATTTTCTTCTCCACATAAAATAAAACATGTAGATATCTGAGTTGTTTGAATTGTGGTATTTTTTTTAACCATTTGACTAAGTAATTTAAGAGATATGGTCAAAATACTAGAGCATGGTAAAACTGCCACTTCTTTGGTTACTTTAATTGTTGCTTAATTTGATCCCACTTGTGAGAAGATTTTTATCTCATGCTTGCCACCAATATTGTAGATATTAACATCAACTTTCTATAGGTCCAAGAATCATCTTAATTCCATTTGCAACGCCAAGTTTATTCTTGTTTTATCGAACCTGTAAAAAATAGTAAAAACTTATAATTACACAACAACTTATATTTTATACAATTTATTATAAAACATATAATATTTAAACATTTAATAAAACAAAAACTATATATTTATATTATAAAACATTTAATTAATATACAATTTTTTATCTTTATCAAAAAGTTAGGGTTTTAGGCTTTTAAATTTAGGTATAATTAGGCCCAACAATCTTAGGTAAATTATGCTAATCAAGACATATTTAATTAAAAAATAGAAGTTTACAAAAATTCCTTTTTAAAAATATTAACTTTTGGGCCTTAAAAAGTCATTCGTTTGACTAAAACCGGCTTCCCTGATAAATTAGGGCTCGAATCGTAAAATAATTTAGAATCCAGCATTTTTAGAAAATTTTATTTATATTTGATCATTTTATCGATCCTTATAAACACTTATCGAAATATAATTTCATATTGATCGTTCCATGTCTTATTTTCCCAGCCTATTCTCGAATATCCAGATAAAATATTTAATATAATCAAACCATGCAAATCTAAACATTTAATCAAGTAATATGCATCATTTAAGCATTTAAAATCAATTAAATAAAGTAACTAAGAAATTTAAAAAATTTGCATGCATGTGGTTTACGTGGGTTGATTTTGGAAATTACATGGAGATTGCAATGATTTTGCGGAATTGTTCCTTGAAGACATATATGGACTTCTGCAAGATAGAAAGCTCTAATTCTCCATCGAGCTAGTTCCAAATGCAGTGATTGTTTCCAAAGCGCCCTATCTATTAGCACTAGTCCAAATGAAAGAACTAAAGAAGCATATTCTGGAATTGCTAGATAAGGGCTTCACGCATCCCAGATTTTCACCTTGGGGCATGATAGTTCTTTTTTGTGAAAAAGAAGGATGAAAATATGAGACTTTGCATGGACTACCGACAGTTAATTCCTGACAGTGAAAAGCAGTATTCATTGTCGAAGATTGAGGACTTGTTTGATTAGCTCCAAGGTACATCAATATTTTCAAATATATATCTGGTCTGGCTACCATCAGTTGAAGATTAAAGAAGCAGATTTTCAGAAGAAACCTTTCAAGATTCGTTATGGCTACGAGTTTCTGGTCATGCTGTTCGGACTAACTAATACACCAACTGAATTCATAGATTTGATGAACCAAGTTTTTCAGTCATTTATAGATTATTTTTCATAGTATTCATCGATGACATCTGATTTTATTCTCGGATCCGAGAGGAGCACATTGATTATTTGGTACAAATTCTGTGAGACAAAAAATTATATGCTAAATTAAGTAAATATGAGTTTTTTGGCTAGATAAAGTGGCATATAAATATGCAGTTTCTTGGGTATGACAGGTTAGTATAAACGCTTCATCCAAAGATTTTCGAAAATTACACTGTCTTTGACTTCCCTGACAAAGAAAGATTTGAAGTATGAGTGGAGTCCCAAATGTAGAAAGCCTTCAATGAATTAAATTAGGCTTTGATGAAAGATCCAGTGTTAGAAATGCCATCCGAGCAAGGAGGCTATGTTCTTTATATAGCTGCGTCGAAAAATGGGTTTGGACACAATTTTGATGCAAATCCACAGTGTGATAGCATACACCTCAAGGCAGATGAAAAATCATTAATGGAACTATCACACTCACGATTTAGAGTAACATACAGTCATGTTTGCTCTAAAAATTTGGAGGCATTATCTGTATGGGGAAATATGAGAGATTTATACTAGTAAAAAAAACCTCAAGTATTTTTCCCGAAGAAGGAACTAAATATGCAACAACGGCGTTGTTTGGAGTTTGCAAAGGTTATGACTACAATATCAACTACCAACCGAGTAAGACAAATGTAGTTGTTCATGCTTTGAGTATGAATTAGTGGGGTTATCACAGTTGACCGTCCAGAGACATCTGTGGAGAGATGATGACTAAAGATATTCCATGAGACTTGCAGTACTGATAGCAAGTGAAGGTAGAACATCAAAGACAAGCTGAGACACTGAAACCACTCCCTATACCCTACTGAAATCGGAAGAGCATCATCATGGATTTCATGTTGGGTTTACTGAGGACATTGCATGGGCTCAACTCCATATGGGTGATAGTCGATCATCTTAAAATTCATTTCACTTCTTTCCAATGAAGACGACTTACAATATGAACAAGTATGCTAAGATTTATACAAGAAGATTGTTGGATTGCAAGGTATTCTGTTTTCCACAGTGTTAGACGGGGTTCCCAGGTTTACATCAGAATTCTGGAATAGTTTGCATCAAGCGATGGGAAGGAAGTTAAATTTGAGCACAACCTGTCACCACCAAAATAACGGGTGATACAAATTATGGAGGATCTATTATGAGTGTGTTATAGACTTCACAGGATTTGGGATTTGAAGTTGCCACTAGTTGAGTTCACTTACAATAATAGCCATCACGCTTTGATAAAGATGACTCCCTATGAAGCCTTATATAGGAAAAATTGTGTATCACCGATTCATTTTGTGAGACATAATATGGAGGTAATCAACCGGAAAAGTTATGCAGAAATCCGTCAAAAAATTTATGCATATATATGTCGTCATGAACTAGAATTTTCAGTTGGGGACTGCATGTTCGTTAAAGCAGCTCCGATGAAAGATGTAATTAGATTTGGAAGGAGAAGGCAGTTGAGCCTCTAGATATATTAGGCCCTTTGAATTTGCGGAATGATTGGTACTTTAGCCTGTAGAGTGGCGTTCCCACCACACTTGTTATTGGTGCATAATGTTTTTCATACCAGAAGTACATTTCAAATTCCTCGCATGTACGAACTATGAACCACTACAATTGATTGCAGACTTGACTTATGAGGAGAGGCGGGTGCAAATCCTAGATTGGCAAGAGATGAGGTTGAGGAGAAGGACATTCCTCTAGGTAAAGTCCAATGTATGAACCACACGAAAGAGGAGGTGAGTTGAGAAACCGAGTCAAACATGCACAACATATATATGGAATTATTCAGTAAGACGAATATCGAGGATGAAATTCATTTTCCGAGGGGTATAATTGTAACACCCGAAAATTTTAAATGACCACCTAGGCCGCATGAGATTATTTTTATTGTTTAAAATAAATTATCAATGAGTTAAATTTTATACTGAGAATTTTAATGATTTATTTTCGATTCATTGAGTTTTTCAAAGGATGGGTTCGAGGGGAATTCCGGAGGAAGATACCCGAGGATGATGTGCTAGTATATTAAAGAAAACTTCGTTCTTTATAAAAGTCGACCCTTTCCTTGACAAAGAATTATAAGATTTTAAGTTTTATATAAAGTTTAAAAGTTTAGTTCTTTTTTAAAATCAGTGAGTTGTGTTTTATAAAATAAAAATAAAAAATAAAATAGCACTTTAAACTAAACATTTAACACTTTTAAATTTGAAAATAGAAAGAGAAAACGTTTTCTCCCCCACCCCATCTTCACGTAAAAATCAGGGATAAAAAGGAGAGGAGAGGTACGGTTAGACTAGTGTAAGAATAGCTCTAAAATTCCAGCCTTACGTCGACTTGATCATGTTTGGGGCATTTTCCAAGCTTCGGGATCATCTTCGAACCATCTGCACTCAATTCTAAGCAAGTTGATTTCATTTGTTTGATGTATTGATGAAATCATATTATATTTAATTTAATGTTGAAAAGAGTTTGTTTAACATAAAGGTGCAGAAACAATAAACTGTGTATATAATATTATGGTGTTGTGTGTCAGTGTTGTCAACACCGCTCATAACATACAGCGGAATTTATTATTTTTAACACACGTAAACTTTGATAACCATAAAAACACATATTAAATTATGTAAAAGTATAAATACTTGTAGAATGCCTCATGACTAAATTATCACTTTAAAACTTTGTAAATCGTTTACCAAACAACCAATACTAGTGACAAGCATAAAAAAAATATATTCTTTGGCAAACTAAGGAAATAAATTGCATCTAAAATAACCCAATAAAATCACAGATAAAAATCTTGTGTCGCATAAACCAAAAACCGCTGAGATTCTTCAAGAAACACTCCACACGAGTGTTGTCTTTCGAGTGTCATCAACACGGATCAGCAACACAGTAAAGTGATCAACCCATCACAGAAAAATTCCTGATCACAATGTGTTTCAGCTCTCGTATTTTCTTTTCTGCAAGAACTCGAAGTCGTGCGGCCCTCAAGCTCTCTATGTATATTCTTTATTTGACCTCGCTCTGCATTCCATACTAGAGTCCTATAATATAAAGAAATAAAAGATTTTTATTAAGAAAGAACTCTTTTAAACAAGGATAAAATATCTAACAGATAAATAAAAAATTAAAAACAAATCCTCTAATATCTAGAGAATAAATAAAATCTCATAATCTAGAAAGTCAAAATCCTGAATTGATATTATCAACATAACAAAATAGATATGGAATAATATATTCCTTTCAATCTCCTCCTATTTGTCTTTCTGGACGAAATGTCCAAAAATGATAATCTTGATCATTTCTGCATTCAGTTAAGCTTCCCGCCTGAGTTAGAGTGTATCTGTCCCTGAGTTAAGATTCATCTCCCCCTGAATTAAACGTTTTAGAGCATTGGTGTTGTTGACAGTATTGTCAACACCATCTTTGAAACACGTGAAAATATAAGAAGACATACTAAAGAAAAATTCATATTACTAAAAACAACACAAAACAACATTACAAACTACAAATCATAATTATGTATTCTTTATCTTCTTCTATTTCCGTAAGCTCATAAGTCTCATCAAATCCTCTAGATGCTTCGACATCATTCATTTTCTTTTTCATTTTTGGTTGGTCCTACTGCTTCCCATTTTTGGCCAAAATGTAATCCAGGTTCCAACAAAAGCATATACTCAGCAACCTGTTCTTCGTAGTAAGCAATGAGTTCTTTGGCATTTTGAATATGCTATAGACCAAATTCAATTTGGGCCTGTGTAAGGCCCGAGATTTTAATTACTGTAATCCGAGATTAATCTGAAATGATTTATTTATTAATTGAGATGATTATAGACGAAACGGATCAGACCGGGAGAGCCGAAAAAAGATTTGACATGAGGTGCAGGAAGAGTCCCCGCGCACATGCGCGACATGTATGGGCGCACATGCGCGAGGAAGACAGAACCATGCGCGCACATGCGCGACTTAGATTCGCGCATATGCGCGAGAGGTCCAGAGAGTTGGGCGTACATGCGCGACCTCAATACGCGCACGTGCGCGGGACGTCCTGAGAGTTCGGCGCACATGCGCGGCAGAAGGCGCGCATATGCGCGAATGGTGAAGGCACGAGACAGTAGGTCTCGCGCATATGCGCGACTTATGTGCGCGCATATGCGCGAGCAGTCCGGTAGTTCTGATAAGGCTTCCGGCGCATATGTGCGGCTTTGTGCGCGCATATGCGCGAGACATGCAGATTGAGGAGTCGCCACGTTTCTTTGGCATGCAACATATGTTATATATATATATATATATATATATAACAAACGTTAATTCTCAGAAGAAAAGAACGAAAGGAACGAAAGAAGCAAGTTCTAATTTTGATCGAGATTTATGAAAAATCCGTCCGTCTGTTTTTGAATCCGAGTACAGTACCGAGTTCCTAGCGACGACAACTACAACTGGGCGTAAGTTTTGTTACGTTTAGATACGATTTGAAATTATGATGTTGTTAGAATTGAATAGGAATCATATATGGTGTTTCTGATACAGTGGACATCGTATAATCGAAGTCAGATTAAAGAACAGACTGATTATGTAATTGTTATAATTTTTGGAATTGATTAATTGAGATTTGATATCAGATTTGTATTGTCATTGAAATTATTAGTTGCACCGATATTAATTATGAGTTCTAGTATTATATCTGTGATGTTGGAATTGACGGGGTTATCGAGACTGTATTGTTATGCCGTCGAAACATCCGTAAATTGATATTGATCAGACTCGGTATTGGTTGAGATTGTATTGTGGTATCATATGTCGATTGGCATTGATCAGATTATGTTTTGATTTGAGTATTAATCAGAACAGGTTTTGAACTGAGTTATATACTGATATTGTATCTATTCGATTGTTATTATCAGATTGGGTATGGACAGAGTTGAATTCGGGACTTCGTCTTCGTCAGACCGAGAAGATAAATGTATAAATTAATGTTGAGTTGGGATTGCATAACTCGAGTGAGGTTTGACTCGAGTTTCCCTAAATCACATACTTTATTTTATTGCATTGTTATTTGCAATTAAATACGATTGATATTTCTGGTCTATGGATGTATAGACAATGTATGCCTTGAGTCATAGGCGAATGTGCCTAGTCGTAGACATTTGATCTTGTGACAGAAGGGCCGGATAGTGAGGACTCGTCACTGGCCCATTGCACTTTGTTGCAGGATAGGATATTGGCGATCGGGCCATAGTCCATGACGGTTAGGTCAGGACACCGGACGTTTGGCTATATCGGAATGGATCGAACTGGTGTCTTTTCTATTACTGGTGTTCGATATGGAAAGAGCCAAAGTCCGTGAATAAGAACATACCACCACCCCGATCGGGAGTGTAGGTGGGTGTATGTTCTTATTCCGAACGGGATCCCTAGATTAGGACTGAGTCGAGTCTGAGTTTGAGAATCACGGAGAGTGATTCATTGCTTGATGTTGAATTATGTTCCTGATGATGGTACATGTTTAGAATATGATTTATTCTTGATAGTGATTCATGTTTAGGATTATCATACATGTGATGATTATTTGATTCATGTTTCTAATTTTGATACATGTTAGACATATCTGTTATATGCTTTTATATTGTTCTTATGATTGCATGTATACATGGTTTATACTGAGAATGTAATTCTCACCGGAGTTATCCGGCTGTTGTCTTTTTTGTATATGTGCATGGCAACAGGTGGGATAGGATCATGGTCAAGAAGAGAACGAGGCTGGACTAGATAGCGTGGAGATCCGGGCTTCGAAGCAACTTAGGATTCAGCACTGATATATAGTTGAACCTAGTTGAATTCTTGTAGATAATACAAGGTTTATATTTTATGTTTAATATGTAATTTGAATTGAATTACATTACGTTTTCGCTTTGTATTTTTAAAAAAAATTTAGACCCTGTTTATTATAATTGGTTGAAGTATTCCTAAAGACGATTAAGGAATAAATTAGCGTCCGGGTCCCTACAACAGGTGGTATCCGAGCATTAGGTTCCAGAACAGTAGGTTCTAGAACTGTAGGTTCTTGAGATTGAGATAGAAGAAAGTGAGCGGGGTGATTGAGTTTTCTTTCCTGCTTTTGATTGCTAGCATGTGACTTATTATAATGTTGAATTACATTGTGTATGCTAGCATGATATTATGTTTACTGCTTTTAAATACATGTTACCTGAATACCTGAGTTGATTTGGTAATATGTCTGATTTGAAAATAAATCAGAACCAATTCTTGATCAGAAGGTAAGCTGATCAGGAAGGGACTGAGATTGATTTATCTCATGTGGTACTAACCCTTGTGGTAATTAGATATACCTCCAAGAAGAATTCGAGTATTGGGTAGTACTTCGACGGATCAGATGGATGAGACAGAAACTCTGATGGAAACACAGATGAAGAGGTTTCAATCGTTTCAACCGCCGATTCTGAAGGGTAATGAGACGTCAGTGGAGTGTGAGAATTGGTTAGATGATATAGAGATACTGTTTGATTCACTTGAGTACCCAGATGAACGGAGAGTTAAACTGATTGGGAACTAGTTAAAAGAAGTCGCAAAGAGTTGGTGGATTGCAACCAAAGGGGTTTTAGAGCAGCGTGGTACAGTGATTACGTGGAAGATCTTCGAAACTGAATTCTATCGAAGATTTCTCCCAAGTTCGTACCAAGATGATAAAAGGGCAGAATTTGAAGATTTGAAACATGGTCATTTAAGCGTTGAAGAATATGTTGCTCAATTTTCTACCTTGCTACGTTTTGCTCCTCACGTGGCTGGGAATGATGAAGCTGTGACTGATCAGTTTGTTAAGGGATTGAATCCTGAGATATTGATATTAGTAAATACAGGCCGACCCTATAGTTTCGTTGATGCTCTGAGTAGGGCCAAGAGAGCCGAAGCCAGTCTAACAAGACAGAAAGGAGCTTCGTTTGCGCCTCTAGCATTGAGACCACAACAACCACCTCTCGGACATGAGACTGGTAGTAGTAGTGGTGAAAGGAAAGACTATTTGAAGCTCGAAAGAAGCAGTTTAAGAAGTTAGGCAGCAGCCTTTCTAGCTCCAGTAGTTCCAGTCAGAATTATACCGGAGTGTATTGCAGCACCTGCGGAGGGAGACATCCCACTGAGCAATGCCAAGGAGTATTTGGTAGTTGCCGTATTTGCAAACAATTAGGACATTTCGCAAGAGTATGTCCACTGAAAGATTCCCGAAGATTCCCAGGAGTAGGAGCATTTGGTGGTAGTGATCGAGGAACAGACCCGGGATGCACTTGATGATGTAGTGACAGGTATCTGTTCTTTTATGATTATGTCGCATATGTATTGATATATACTAATGCATTTCCTACGATTATCCTTGACTGAGTTGCATTGATATATATTGTACCTGCTGAGTCTGTGTTACTATAGTATTGATCTTTGTACCTTTTTGGGAGAGGAATTGATATCAGTGAATTCTGTGATATATTGTATACTACAGTAAAAAGGGAATGAGATTGAATTAGATTGTGTTGTACTTGTGTTGTCTGATTCTGACTACATTATTGATATTGATATGCTAACAAGTATAGAACTAGTATAGATTCTTGCCAGGAGATGGTAAGATTCGGACCTAAAATGGCCGATGAACGAATGATATACGGTAAGGATTCTCGATTTTGAATTCCTTGATATCCGTATTATGTATGATTCGATGATTATCGAAAAGAGTGGAGAAATTCCTTATGTATTCAGTTGATTACTGACGTTGAGCCTATCTGGGAATGATTTGTCAGTAGCAGGAAAGTTGCTATAGTCGTTCCAGATGAAATTCCGAGTTTGTCTTATATCAGAGAGAGTGACTTCAGCCTTGATTTGATATCAGAATTGTTCGGCTATGAATCCAGATTGCAACATATTGTATTCAGAGTTTGTGATATCTGAAGATAGTATACTGATTGATTGTAGCACAGTTGAGACAGTGATCAGTGGCTGAAAACGACATTAATAATGGCAGAACTTTAGAACGTTCAAGCCGGCCCAGAGTTGATGTTGAAAATTACACCAGTTCCGAAGTTTGATCAGATTTTTCAGAACTTGATTTCGATAGTCAGAACTGTGTGTCAATCAGAATACCAGGTAGGTAATGCTTTATTTTATATAATTAGCTGATTTGTTTGTGCCAGATATTTCGAATTTGAAATAACAGGTATTGTTAGAGGCACACAGTAGTAGATTCAGTATTATTCTGGTAACAGGAAATGTGTGATAATTCGAACGGACAGTTTTGATGTAAATAAACGAAATCAGTTATGTCAAAATTTGTATTGAAATGTCTAAATCGCTGACAGATGGAGACAGGAAGATAGAAACTAGAAGATTGGTTATACAGATTATCGATTCCTGAATAGAAATAGGAATATAATTCTAGGGATCTGGTGATAGACTTACCGAAATCGTGCCAAGAATGTACCAGGATGTGGTTATGATTGAACGATTGTTCAAATCTGCATATGTATATTGTACAGGATGACGTACAGATATGACAAGACGACTGAGAGGTATGTCAGAAAAGGAGTCAGATGGTAGTGAATGCCAGAGTGGAGTATATCATACCGTGATTTTTGATTGATTTTGTACTTTATAGATTGACGGATAGTCGGAGCGAACTATCTAGAAACTGGAGGATATCCAGGAACTGTAGTGCTGGATTTTAGCACTAGTGACCTGATGTCTTGTCACTTTATGAATTATTGTACAATAATAGCTATTAGATGAATATCGAAATAGTTTTAGTCGAGGTATTGTACAGTAAGAACTGCGGATTTCCTTCATATGGGGATGATATTACGGTGATATCTGAGATTGAATTTGATATAAGCAGAAATCTGATAAAGAAAATGAAGCTGATTCAGAAAAGAATGAAAACCAGCTTCGAATGAACATACTTAATATGCCGACGTCAGATGATGACTGTTGGTATTTGAAGCCGAGATTGAGTTCTTAAGAGCTGTTGATTGGTATATACGGATGTTGTACAGCCAGTATTCGCAATTGATTATATCAGAATGATCTTAAGTAGTATGATGATATTATACTTCTTGAATTCTTCTTCAAATTAAAATCAAGGATGCGTGAAAGAATGAAAATTCAGAATGAAGACTATTCTGTTGTTGTAAATACGGTAAAGTTAGCAGGGCATTAAAAGAGACAGAATTTGATATGAGATTGAGATTTCAGAATGATTTTATAGAACAAATTTTCTGAAGAAACCTCTAGTATACATTTCTTCCTTATCTGAATTGATTGCCTGTGATTTCGAGGACGAAATCATATCTTAGAGGGGGAGAAATGTAAGGCCCGAGATTTTAATTACTGTAATTCGAGATTAATCTGAAATGATTTATTTATTAATTGAGATGATTATAGACGAAACGGATCAGACCGGGAGAGCCGAAAGAAGATTTGACATGAGGTGCAAGAAGAGTCCCCACGCACATGCGCGACATGTATGGGCGCACATGCGCGACATGTATGGGCGCACATGCGCGAGGAAGACAGAACCATGCACGCACATGCGCGACTTAGATTCGCGCATATGCGCGAGAGGTCCAGAGAGTTGGACGCACATGCGCGACCTCAATACGCGCACATGCGCGGAACGTCCAGAGAGTTCGGCGCACATGCGCGGCAGAAGGCGCGCATATGCGCGAATGGTGAAGGCACGAGACAGTAGGTCTCGCGCATATGCGCGACTTATGTGCGCGCATATGCGCGAGCAGTCCGGTAGTTCAGATAAGGCTTCCGGCGCATATGCGCGGCTTTAAGCGCGCATATGCGCGAGACATGCAGATTGAGGAGTCGCCACGTTTCTTTGGCGTGCAACATATGTTATATATATATATATATATATATATATATATATAACAAACGTTAATTCTCAGAAGAAAAGAAAGAAAGGAACGAAAGAAGCAAGTTCTGATTTTGATCGAGATTTACGAAAAATCCGTCCGTCTGTTTTTGAATCTGAGTACAGTACCGAGTTCCTAGCGACGACAGCTACAACTGGGCGTAAATTTTGTTAAGTTTAGATACGATTTGAAATTATGATGTTGTTAGAATTGAATAGGAATCATATATGGTGTTTTTGATACAGTGGACATCGTATAATCGAAGTCAGATTAAAGAACAAACTGAATATGTAATTGTTATGATTTTTGGAATTGATTAATTGAGATTCGATATCAGATTTGTATTGTCATTGAAATTATGAGTTGCACCGATATTGATTATGAGTTCTAGTATTATATCTGTGATGTTGGAATTGACGGGGTTATCGAGACTGTATTGTTATGCCGTCGAAACATCCGTAAATTGATATTGATCAGACCCGGTATTGGTTGAGGTTGTATTGTGGTATCATATATCGATTGGCATTGATCAGATTATGTTTTGATTTGAGTATTAATCTGAACAGGTTTTGAACTGAGTTATATACTGATATTGTATCTATTCGATTGTTATTATCAGATTGGATATGGACAGAGTTGAATTCGGGACTTCGTCTTCGTCAGACCGAGAAGATAAAGGTATAAATTAATGTTGAGTTGGGATTGCACAACTCGAGTGAGGTTTGACTCGAGTTTCCCTAAATCACATACTTTATTTTATTGCATTGTTATTTGCAATTAAATACGATTGATATTTCTGGTCTATGGATGTATAGACAATGTATGCCTTGAGTCATAGGCGAATGTGCCTAGTCGTAGACATTTGATCTTGTGACAGAAGGGCCGGATAGTGAGGACTCATCACTGTCCCATTGCACTTTGTTGCAGGATAGGATATTGGCGATCGGGCCATAGTCCATGACGGTTAGGTCAGGACACCGGACGTTTGGCTATATCGGAATGGATAGAACTGGAGTCTTTTCTATTACTGGTGTTCGATATGGAAAGAGCCAAAGTCCGTGAATAAGAACATACCACCACCCCGATCGGGAGTGTAGGTGGGTGTATGTTCTTATTCAGAACGGGGTCCCTAGATTAGGACTGAGTCGAGTCTGAGTTTGAGAATCACGGAGAGTGATTCATTGCTTGATGTTGAATTATGTTCCTGATGATGGTACATGTTTAGAATATGATTTATTCTTGATAGTGATTCATGTTTAGGATTATCATACATGTGATGATTATTTGATTCATGTTTCTAATTTTGATACATGTTAGACATATCTGTTATATGCTTTTATATTGTTCTTATGATTGCATGTATACATGGTTTATACTGAGAATGTAATTCTCACCGGAGTTATCCGGCTGTTGTCTTGTTTGTATGTGTGCATGGCAACAGGTGGCATAGGATCAGGGTCAAGAAGAGAACGAGGCTGGACTAGATAGCGTGGAGATCCGGGCTTCGAAGCAACTTAGGATTCAGCACTGATATATAGTTGAACCTAGTTGAATTCTTGTAGATAATACAAGGTTTATATGTTTATGTTTTATATGTAATTTGAATTGAATTACATTACGTTTTCGCTTTGTATTTTAAAAAAAAATTTAGACCCTGTTTATTATAATTGGTTGAAGTATTCCTAAAGACGATTAAGGAATGAATTAGCGTCCGGATCCCCACAGCCTGTAAGTGAGATGCAGAGAGCATGAAGAATCTTTCGGGAGCTGGAATGGACGACGCCGCCGTGTTGCCAAAACAAGGGGCAACACAGCAGCTGACCAGGGAAGGTTCAATTTATTGTTTCCCTTGGAATAAGCATGAGTGATCTTGAGGGTTTCCCCTATATCAGATAATGATTCATCAATATCGTTAATGAATCCTTGTGACTCCAGAATCCCATAGATTAGGGATGTAAACGGCAACCTTGTCGACTTCAACCCACCTTCATCAAATTGCAAGACAGTGTGGAACACTAGATGTCCAAAGTTAAAGGGACGAAATGTACCAATAGCGAAAAAAAAAATAAAGGCATGTGGCCAGGTGACTACAGTAGTTTTCGAAGATGGGGTCCAATTCCATATAGTTGTCTTTTGCAAGATAGAGTAAAATTACGTCAATTTACAAGACGCTTGGGGCGACTCGGAAATTTTGTGATTAAGCCGCATGTCAGAGCATATGTAATATAGTCAACATTAGGAGCGTCATCCTTCTCCTCCTCGAATGGGGTGTTGTAAAACTCATTGATTACAGTAGGCGATAACTAAAAAATAGTGTCACACACAAAGACTCACCCATACTTGACAAAGCGATCATCGTCGATGCTTGAGATAAGATTGCAATAAAATTCCCTCACCGGGTAGCACAGAGTTCAATGTTGCGCTCAGGCCACAAGCTTGAAAAAATGCAATCAGGTTTTGTCTCTTGTAGGCCTTGGTGTCAATGTTCTGTTCTTCAATGAATTCTCTATTCGCATAAAGTGACCATCGAGACACAACATATTCAGAATAAAACTTGGTTGAGAAAGAGGCAGTCAAATCATAGTCTTCAGAGTCCATGTTGTCCTGAATGTTGACAACACCGGGCTCAGCACCAACAACATCTTCAGAGACCTTAATTTCTTCATCAGAACTGTCTTCAGATTCTCCTAGATCTATAAGTTCTTCTGACTCAAAATTGGAGTCAAAAGATGAACCACTTGATGAATCAGGGAAATTGTCCTGAAATTCCTGAAACATCTCTTCATCGGGTTCTTCTTCAACAGGAGTTGTTTTGTAACGTCCAAAAATAAGTTCACGTAAACCACATGAATGCAAATGATTTAAATTACTTATTTATTTTATTTAATTGATTTAAAATGCTATATATTTTATATGATTAAATGTTTAAATTGCATTATTTCATGAAATTAAGGATTTTGTTCGGAAATCCGATTTTAGACTGGGGAAAAGAGACTGGGGACGACCAAGATAAAAATATTTTTCGATAAATGCTTTTAAGGCTCGATATATGATTAAATAGGATTAAAATTTTCTAAAAATAATGGATTCCAAATTATTTTACGAGTCGAGCCCTATTTTATCTGAGAAGCCGATTTTAGTCAAACGAAGGATTTTTAAAGGTCCGAAAGTTATTATTTTTGAAAATGATTTTTGTAAACTTTTATTGTATAATTAAATGGGCTTTAATGAGCCTAATTTACCTAGGATTGATGGGACTAATTATTTCCAAACCAAAAACCTATAAACCCCAACTTTTTAGAAAACTATTTTTGAAATTCAAAAATAAATAACTAGGACTCTAAATTCCTAGTTGGCCGTCCACTTCCACACACAAACAAACACAAATTTTCGAAAAGCTTGAGAACAAAATCCAAGGTCGTTCGTCACATATTCTTTTTTTTGGAACACGCACCAATGATTGAATATTCGAGCGTTATCAACGCAAAGGCATGCTTCTTTTAAGATCTAGGAAATTCGAACTACGTAACCTGACTGCATGCAATATAGGGTTTCTATTTAAAATATATGTTTAATGATTTTTATGCATTTAATGTATGAATATTGCATGGCTAGGTGTTTATTTCCTGGTCATTTTAAAGTTTCATACATTAAGGTTTTAAGTTGCGTTTCGCCCTCGAATGAGTAACAGATACCGGGGATAATCAGGAAAAATATTTTTATTAAATAATTATTTAATATATGGTTAATTAATTATGATTTTTGAAAATGGGCTCCGATTGGGTATTTTTACTCGCCAGGTTATAATTTTACCGGTACGCAAATTTTCACAATTCGGAGGATCTTTTGAGGGTTCGAGCAATATTTTCAAAAACTTAACAAAACGAAATATTTTTTGGGAGTGTTATTGGTTTTGATGGGTTTATTTTAATGCTTAATGGGCCCAAACCCTTTTAATCCATTTAATTTTAAATTAAGACTCATTTATGCATGAATTTCCTACTTAAAATCTACCTAATCAAACCATAACCCTACCGTAATCCCTCGGCCGCCCACCCCATAGCAGCAGACCCATTTTAGAAGTCCTTCAGCAGAAAGCCTTGCTTTTCGTTCAAGATTTCAAGAACTATTCATCCCCCGTCTTTCCGATGCACGTTTTACGCTTAGGTCTTCAAGTTTTCGAGCGTAGAAGGCACCCCATGTATCTCTTTTTCTCATTATTTACACCATTTATATGCTGATGAATATGTATTTGCATGGAGAATTCTTTGATATATCATGTGGTGTCATTTTTACAAAGCTTTGACATGAAAAGTCCATTCTTTTGTTTCATACTCACGTTTTTCTTTGTGTTTGTGTAAGGGGTTGCCGTCTTGGGCTACTAGGGAGCTGTTATCGATGGGAACGAAGGTGTCTAGGTGCTTGATTCTCGAGTTGTCCTCGAAAGTAGGGAGAGCCGATCGCTTCTCCTTGAGCGGCTAGGGTTTTGGTTGGTCTAGTGTAAGAAAAAGAGGAGGCTCGGACAATGGGGACTAAACCAGGTCATGGTGTTATCCAGGAAGGTCCAAACCGAGGCCTAGGGGAGGTCCTTACATGGCTGGTCTCGGGCTAAGTTGAGGTCGAGGGCAACTAGGGTCGGTTTTTGTGTTTTCAGGGAAAATGGTGAACAACAGATTTCATGGGGCTGTAGGCGCATGTTGAGTGGTCCAGGAAGGGGGGGGGGTCCTTGGCTCAGTACTAGTCCTAGGGTGTCGGGTTGAGGGCTGGACACGTCAGCTTTTAGGCTAGGATCGATAAAACACAGGTTGGTGCAACTAGGGTTACGGCTTGCGCGAGTAGAAAAATTACAACAACTTTTGGTTACTGTTTTAGTGTCATAAGTGGTTCGAATTAAGGGGTTTAAAGGCTGGTTGTGTAGGTTTAAGTCACGATTGAAAGTTGGGAAGATTTGTTTAAGTTTCGGATTGATTCGGGTTAAAACCGGGACCTTGGTCCAAGTTTTAAAATGAATCGTGTAAGTTTAAGAACGGGCTCGAGTTTACATATAAGAAATGCCTATTAATATTTTTCGAGGTGTTTTAAGGAGTTTGGTAAGATTCGGGTCAAAATCTAGAGGTCCAGGGGTAAAATGGTCAATTAAGGTTTCCAGGGGCAAAACAATCACTTTGCACCCGAGTCGAGTTTTTAGTCCTGGCAGCGCCGAAGCACGATTTTGACATGTTTTAATGTTTATGTTATCATTAATATGACTTTTTATGAAATTACTAAAAATACGTTGTATGCTTGATTTTAAGGAAAAATTACGTATATGCATGATTTTTATAAGTGATGAAAATGATGACACAATTTGAAGGAAGGGAGTTAATTGTGACTAATATGTATATGTATACAATTTTTGTAAAGCCAAGGCCTAGTGGATGAGTAATACTGTCGGTGATGTCCCTGCCGCCGGGTACCACGATTATACGTAGATGGATCCATCGAATAGAGCTGATACGAAAGTCACAACTAATGAACAAAATTCAGTTAAAATAAATGAAAGCATATATGATGATATATTGAGACATGCTTTGATACGTATGCTTCATTATGTTTACGTTTACGCTTTAAAGATCATGAAATGTATTTTTTATTACGGTACTTTTCACTATTGCCTGCTATGTGTATGTACTTGCTACAACGTTACAGGTGTGTTGAGTCTTTAGACTCACTATGTGTGAATGATGCAGGTGAGCCTATTGATCAGGAGACTGGAGTTGTCGAAGCCTGAGTAGGCAGAGTTGGTAGTGCGCACGCGAAACCGAGGACCGTAATTTTCCGCACATCATGTTTATGAGATAGATTGATTTGGGGAATGTTCATACTATGTCTTTTTATCATGTTTATGTTTGACATGATTTTTACACGTTTCATACTTGTTTTATTCTTTTTAAAACGTATGTCGAGGGTTGACGAATTGTCTATTTTTAAACTGCATTATTTTTATCTGTTAGTTGACTATTTTTTATTTAAAATGTGAAATTTTCAGAGACTATTACATGCATGCATAAAGGTATAATTTCGAAAATGAGCTTACAAAAAAATTTATAGTAGTGTTTTGAGTAGTAGAGGTTTCACTTCTAAACTATCTTTGTGCACCATTCAAATCATAATATGTGTGTTTGATATTTGAAAGCATGAAAACTTTGTTGATCAAATTATATAACGTTTTGACGACTATTTTCAAAGTTTTGACGTTTGTAGAATATATGGGACGTGTTATGAATTCTAAGGGGATCGCTGCCAATACGAGACGTTTATGGGTCATAAAAAGAGTCGTTTAACGGAGGAACTTAGGCTGAAAATTTGCAAGGCAAAGGAGATAGAAACGTAGGGTTTGTGAGGGTTTAATGGCCCGCACCAGGGCTCGACCAAGCTTGGTCAAGGCTCTATGTAAGCTGCGTTAAAGGGCTAGGGAAAATGGGGGCTGGTGCGTAGCTTGGATTAGGGCTAGCGGTTGGTGCGCTGGTCAAGGTTGGTTCAGGTAGGGTCCAGGAGGGTCTGGGCATGGTCTGGTTCAAGGTGGCTCGGGAGTTTTGGTACGATGGCTTGTTGGGAGAAAAATGATTCGATCATGGCTTAAGAAAGAAATTGGGTTCGAACCATGGGTCTAGATGGGCTGGTCCATGGTTGATGACGGTGAGAAAGAGTCGAGGAAGTGGTGTGTCAAATTTGGTTAAAAAATATTAAGGTTTGAATTTATTCGGGTTCAAAACGCTTCGAGGTTTAGCTATTAAGTCATTAAATCGTAAGGCTATGTTTACGTCTAAGAAAAATATTAGAATTAAGCCTATATGATGGTTTGGGATAGGTTCGAGTCAGTAAAAGTAAGAAAAATTCAAAATTGGGAAGTTTGAGGTCCCTGGTCTCGGGTAGTGCGAAAGGTCTGGCAGTGTCCCGAAGAATCATAATACATGCTAAATGATATTTTAAAAGGTTCACGATGAAAATATGATACTTTTATGATATATGAAAAGCATATACGATTTTTCCCGAATATTCTATTTTACTATTTTTACAAGATACAATATTTTATAAATAAAATGAAAGGGAAAAATGATGGATGTGAATTGAATGTGACATAAATGTTATGATTGGGGATATCGTGAGGGAAAAGGCCTCAGAGGGAGTCCGTTTACGGGAGAAGACCCTAGAGGGAGCCCAACGATCATATTTCCATATTTGGCCACGGCCCCCGTGACGAGAGTTGCTAACGCCCCACTGCTGGGTACTTGTTGTATATAGACTGATCAGTCGACCATATGATGATATGATAGAGGATAGTCACTTTCAAGAATCAAACTTCACCCAAAATGTTATACGATGATGAAAGGATTTATGATTTAATGATTTGTATATATGATTACGAGTTTTTATGCCAGGTTATTTTATTAAATTATTTATTTTAAAGCTGTCTGTGCTTGTATATGTATTATTTGTTATGTATGATTATAACGTCATTAGACTAATTAGGTTTGGATGGTTGCAGTTGAGGATGATTGTAACGCCCTCGAATGATTTCATAAAATAACAGCGGAAATTGAAATAATTTACTTAGAGGAAAGAAGGATTTAAAAATTCTCTTGACATGAATACATTTTCAAAATATATACAATCAAAAGTATATACATGATCAATAAAGTGTTGCATCAAAGTACAAAATATCATTTTTGATCATGTCAAAATGTTAACAAAATATCTTTCTTCCTTCCATCTCTTGTATGCATATGACCTCGGCTCCAATCAACGTCCCGGCTCGTCACTCTTATCTGCATCACATGAATAACTGAAATGAGTATAAAACTCAGCAAGTGAAACTCTTACATAACAATGTATACATATCATACTCTGTAAAACATGACTTTGAAATCATTAAATACCATCTAACTCTTAAAACATGAATAACATAGTATAACATGACAATAACGATGGTATTTCTCTTTTCTCTGTTGGATTGATATTTAAACAGTATCTCTGTCTCTGTACCTATATCACATCGATATAAATCGATTACTCTGTTGGGATATAAGCCTATGGTCGTAGATCAACTAATTGCATGCAATCTCTGACTATCTATTTATCAATCCAATAAATCATTTAAACTCTCTCTTGGACATTAAAACAAACACTTTGAATGCTCTTTTCATTTACATTCCATTTTACACAATTGAGACATATAAAAGCCTCTAATATACAACAAAGTGTATCCATACATAACATGAATCAAGTGGAAGGGAATAGCATGTCAAAACCATTGAAATACAATACATATACTTCATGTGAGCACAAGAAAAGAATTCCACTTATAACCAATGGAAAGCTTGATTCTAATCTCTTGGTACAAATCCTACAATAATAAACCATGTATTGAACCATCAACAACTTAATAATCAAATAACCATACCATAAAACCCATAAAACCCATAAAACCAACACAATCATAAATCCCATAATTTCACCCAATACCAAAATCCAAGAATAACTAAACCCACAAGATTACCTTAGCTCCTTAACTCCAAAATGATCTTGTTCTCACTTCAATAACCCAACTAGGAGCTTGAATCAAAGAAATAAAAGAAAGAAATGAGAACCCTAGCTTCCCTTGAGCTGAAGAACCGAGAAGAGTGAGGAAAGAATGAGGGAAAAATGAGCAAACCCTTGCATTATATCACTTAAAACTCCAAAACACGACTTTACTGTTCACACACCGCAGGTGCGGTAATTCTTCCACCGCGGGTGCGCTAGGTAGTCTGTACCACTTCCAAAAATCCGAAGAAAACGACCGCGGGTGCGCTGTATAATGGATTGATGGTGCGATAGACCTACTGCCCAAACACCGCGGGTGCGGTAGCTTTCCTGGCGCGGGTGCACTGTCTCCTGAAGCCAATAATATCCTTTGCAACTAAAAATCGAATCACAACGTCGCTTCTCCTCATATTTTGGCAACACTCTCAACATGAAAGTTGCACCTCTATGTCTTATCTAACTACTCCGATTGGCCTCTTTCCAATTGGCTCAACATACAAATTATGACGAATTTAATCGTAACGACGCTACAATATAACTACACATCATCTAAAATCAACAATACTATAAATCATAAATCGAAATTCTTAACATCTAAACTATACTTAAACTTGATCAAATAGTCCATAAACATAAGAAATCTTAAACCGTACCGTTCACCATGCTTGGATATTACAATCTCCTCTCCTTAAAGAAATTTCGTCCCCGAAATTGACGTCACTGCGCAAACAACTCAGGATAATTTTCTTTCATCTCATCCTCTGGTTCCCACGTGGCTTCTTCAATCAATTGATTCCTCCAAAGGACTTTAACAATGCCAATCTCTTTGTTTCTCAATACTTTAACTTTGCGATCCAGAATCTGGACTGGAATCTCTTGGTACGTCAAATTTTGCGTCAAATCCAATGGCTCGTGACGAAGAACATGGGAAGAATTCGCAATATACTTCCTGAGCATGGAGACATGAAAAACATTATGAACTCTATCAAGATCTGGTGGTAGGGCTAAACTGTAAGCTCGATCACCAACTCTGTCCAATATCTCAAATGGGCCAATAAACCTTGGACTCAACTTTCCCTTTTTGCCAAACCGTATCACACCTTTAAGAGGTGCAATCTTCAAAAACACGTGATCTCCAACCTCAAATTGCAACGGCCTACGTCTTACATCAGCATAACTCTTCTGTCTTGACTGTATTGTCTTCATCCTTTCTTGAATAACAGCAACAACATCAGCTGTCTGTTGAACCAACTCTGGACCCAACATCTTTCTCTCACCAATCTCGTCCCAATATAAGGGGGATCTACATTTCCTGCCATAAAGTGCTTCATACGGTGCCATGCCAATCGTCGCTTGGTAGCTGTTATTGTACGTGAACTCAACAAGAGGCAATTTGGAATCCCAGCTACCAGGATAGTTGATAGTACAAGCTCTGAGCATATCCTCCAAAATCTGAATAACTCTCTCTGATTGACCATCGCTCTGGGGATGATATGCTGTACTGAATGCTAACCGTGTACCCAAGGCTCTGTGTAAACTCTTCCAAAACTTTGAAGTAAATCTAGGGTCACGATCAGACACGATCGACACATGAACACCATGAAGTCTGACAATCTCTGCTATGTACTATTCGGTATACTGGTTCATGGAATACATTGTCTTGACTGGGAGAAAATGCGCTGACTTGGTCAATCGATCAACAATAACCCAAATAGAGTTATAGCCTTTCTGCGTTCTGGGAAGACCAATCACGGAGTCCATTGTAATGTGCTCCCATTTCCATTGAGGAATCGACAATGAATGCAATGTCCCAGCAGGTTTCTGGTGTTCGATCTTCACCTGCTGACAAGTTAAACACTGAGAAATAAACATGGTAATATCCTTCTTCATACCTGGCCACCAATAGAGTCTTCGAAGATCCTGATACATCTTGGTACTACCTGGATGTATCGAGTATGGCGCGGTATGTGCCTCTGTCAAAACAACTCGCCGAATATCATCACCAGTAGGAATGCATATACGGCCTCTGAATGTCATCAAACCATCTTTATTCATCCCAAACTCTGAATTACCTCTCTCTTCTGCTCTAGCTCTCATCTCTGTCAACTGTGCATCATTGGCCTGCTCAAGGATTCTATCTGTCAATGTAGCCTGAATGATCAACGCTGAAAAACGAGCAATGGTTCTCGGTACTACCAAAGCTATCCCTTCTCGTTGCAAGTCTAACAACAACGGTCTCTGGATCATAAAACTCAACGAGGAACTCGACTTACGGCTCAATGCATCTGCTACAACATTCACCTTCCCAGGGTGGTAACTAATCGTTACATCATAATCTTTGACAAGCTCTAACCACCGTCTCTGTCGCATATTGAGTTCTTTCTGGGAAAACAAATACCTTAAACTCTTGTGGTCCGTGAAAATTTCACACTTTTCGTCATATAAATAGTGTCTCCAGATTTTCAGGGCGAATACCACAGCTGCCAGTTCCAGATCATGCGTAGGATAATTTTTCTCGTAGTCTTTCAATTGACGAGAAGCATAAGCTATAACATTTCCACGTTTCATCAGCACTGCACCGAGGCCCTTCTTCGACGCATCGGTATAAACAACAAAGTCTTATGCACCACTGGGCAATGCAAGTACCGGAGCTGTCGTCAACCTATCTTTCAACTCTTGGAATCCACTTTGGCATTTATTGGACCACTCAAACTTCATATTCTTCCTCATCAGACTGGTTAACGGCAGGGCAATTTTGGAAAAGTCTGAAATAAAACGACGATAATAACCCGCCAAACCAAGAAAACTGCGTACCTCTGATATAGTGGTAGGGATAGGCCACTTTTGAATCGCCTCTATTTTTGCTGGATCAACAGCTAAACCATCCTTCGAGACAACATGGCCTAAGAAAGAAATTTACTCCAACCAGAACTCACATTTCTTCAACTTAACATACAGCCTCTTCTGTCTCAACAACTGAAGAACGACTCTAAGGTGCTCTGCGTGAAGCTCTCTGGTCTTGGAATAAATCAATATATCATCGATGAAAACAATGACAAAGCTATCCAAATACGGCTTGAACACCCGGTTCATAAGATCCATGAAGACTGAAGGAGCATTAGTCAGACCGAATGACATAACAAGAAATTCGTAATGACCATACCTGGTCCGGAACGCCGTCTTAGGAATATCAGATTCCCTAACTTTCAACTGGTAATAGCCATATCGCATATCAATCTTCGAAAACACTGTAGCCCCCTGCAGTTGATTAAAAAGGTCGTCTATTCGTGGCAACGGATATTTATTCTTAATCGTCACTTTGTTGATTTCTATGTAATCAATGCGCAACCGGAAAGACCCGTCTTTCTTCTTGACGAAAAGACCCGGAGTTCCCCAAGGCGAAGAACTCGGCTGTATAAAACCTTTATCTAATAGATCCTGCAACTGCGTCTGTAATTCTTTCATCTCTGTCGGGGACATTCTGTACGGAGCTTTGGTAATAGGAACCGTCCCCGGAACTAGATCAATCACAAACTCTACATCTCTGTCCGGCGGTAAACCCGGCACATCATCCTCAAATACATCAGGGAACTCTCTCACAACATTAATATCATCAATATTCAACTTCACAATTCTATCCGCATCAACAATCGAAGCCAAAAACCCATCACAACATCTACACAACAACTTCTTAGCCTCAAGACGTGAAATAAAAGGAAGGACCAGCGAAGTACCTGCACTGGCGAGCATACCTTCCTTATTATCATCATCTGCAAATTTCATCGTCTTGGCAACGCAATCAATCACTACACGGTAAGTTGATAGCCAATCCATGCCAAGTATAATATCAAACGCAACCATCGGAATAACAATCAAATCGGCATAAACCACTCGCTCATCAATTTGAACAGAACACGCATACATAATAGACGTCGGGCATAACACATCCCCAAAAGGCAATACAACATTAAACTGGAGGGAAAGAACAGAAGGAACTAGACCAAAGATCTCAAAAATAGTTCAAACATAATAGAATGAGTAGCACCTGTATCAATCAATGTCGTAGCTACTCTGCCTGAAATTAAGATAGTACTAGAGATCACAGAAGAATCAGGGTTAATACCTTCCTTCGTCATGGTGAAGATGCGACCCTGCACCTTCTCTTTACTCGATCCTCTCGGACAGTCCTTGGCGATATGGCCTGCAGTACCACATCGGTAGCACGTATGAGTACCAAACCTGCACTCACCCCTATGAGGCCTACTGCACTTGGGACACAACGGCTTCTTTGGATCAAATGGAACTGTCGGTGCTTTAGAACTCGGCTCTATCTTGCCTTTCCCCTTGTAACTGCCTTTTCCTCTTTGGCTCGAACCTTGACCTCTTTGAGCAATAGCCTGCTGCCTTGCCTGTCTCTCTCTAGCAATATCCTTTTCATCTTGCTCAGCTGACAATGCTTTAGCCACAATCTCTTTAAATGTCACCACCTTAGACATATTGATGTCCCTCCTGATCTCTGCTCGAAGTCCTCTAATGAAATGAGCACCCTTGTCTTTGTCATTCGAGGCAATATATGGGGCAAACAAACAGCCTTCCTCAAACTTCAAAATGTACTCGTCAAAATTCATACTTCCCTGTCTAAGCTTTAAAAACTCAGTCACCTTCCGAGCTCAAAGTGCATCCGGGAAATACTTGTCATAGAAAAGATCCGTGAAATCTTGCCACTTTAATGCCGGAACATCAACACCTATCTTAGTGGCATTCCACCAAATACGTGCAACTTTGACTAGCATGAATACTGCACAACCAACTCTGTCCTTGTCTTCATACTTGAGATGATCAAATATCGCCTCAAGTGCTTTAATCCACTCTACAGCCACCAATGGATCAGTGCTTCCTACAAACTCAGGCGGATCCATCCTTTTAAAAGCAGTAAAGATTCCATCAGTTCCAACTGCTTGAACCACTTGGCCTCTCCCTTGGCCTCTACCTTGACTTGAACCTTGCAAACGGAGCAATTGTTGAATTTGTTCACTGTGAACCTTAGCTTGCTCTTTCAGTAATTCGCCGAACTCATCGACAACTCTCGATGAGAAACTATCCTCACCCTCTGAAGCCTTTCTCTTAGGAGGCATTAAATCCTACAATGTGCTCACATAATACATATTAACCAATAACAATAAATAGATGTAGAAGAAGACATACCCGGACTGTTGAAAGTAGACGAAGTCATATGCATTGGTCCGAAGAACGTTGCTCTGATACCACTAAATGTAACGCCCTCGACTGATTTTATAAAATAACAGCGGAAATTGAAATAATTTACTTAGAGGAAAGAAGGATTTAAAAATTCTCTTGACATGAATACATTTTCAAAATATATACAATCTAAATTATATACATGATCAATAAAGTGTTGCATCAAAATACAAAATATCATTTTTGATCATGTCAAAATGTTAACAAAATATCTTTCTTCCTTCCATCTCTTGTATGCATATGACCTCGGCTCCAATCAACGTCCCGGCTCGTCATTCTTATCTGCATCACATGAATAACTGAAATGAGTATAAAACTCAGCAAGTGAAACTCTTACATAACAATGTATACATATCATACTCTGTAAAACATGACTTTGAAATCATTAAATACCATCTAACTCTTAAAACATGAATAACATAGTATAACATGACAATAATGATGGTATTTCTCTTTTCTCTAGTGGATTGATATTTAAAAAATATCTCTGTCTCTGTACCTATATCCCATCGATATAAATCGATTACTCTGTTGGGATATAAGCCTATGGTCGTTGATCAACTAATTGCATGCAATCTCTGACTATCTATTTATCAATCCAATAAATCATTTGAACTCTCTCTTGGACATTAAAACAAACACTTTGAATGCTCTTTTCATTTACATTCCATTTTACACAATTGAGACATATAAAAGCCTCTAATATACAACAAAGTGTATCCATACATAACATGAATCGAGTGGAAAGGAATAGCATGTTAAAACCATTGAAATACAATACATATACTTCATGTGAGCACAAGAAATGAATTCCACTTACAACCAATGGAAAGCTTGATTCTAATCTCTTGGTACAAATCCTACAACAATAAACCATGTATTGAACCATCAACAACTTAATAATCAAATAACCGTACCATAAAACCCATAAACCAACACAATCATAAATCCCATAATTTCCCCCAACACCAAAATCCAAGAATATCTAAACCCACAAGATTACCTTAGCTCATTAACTCCAAAATGATCTTGTTCTCACTTCAACAACCCAACTAGGAGCTTGAATCAAAGAAATAAAAGAAAGAAATGAGAACCCTAGTTTCCCTTGAGCTGAAGAACCGAGAAGAGTGAGGAAAGAATGAGGGAAAAATGAGCAAACCCTTGCATTATATCACTTAAAACTCCAAAACACGACTTTACTAATCACGCACCGCAGGTGCGCTAACTCTTCCACCGCGGGTGCGCTAACTCTTCCACCGCGGGTGCGCTAGGTAGTATGTACCACTTCCAAAAATCCGAAGAAAATGACCGCGGGTGCGATAGACCTACTTCCCAAACACCGCGGGTGCGGTAGCTTTCCTGGCGCGGGTGCACTGTCTCCTGAAGCCAATAATATCCTTTGCAACTAAAAATCGAATCACAACGTCGCTTTTCCTCATATTTTGGCAACACTCTCAACATGAAAGTTGCACCTCAATGTCTTATCTAACTACTCCGATTGTCCTCATACCAATTGGCTCAACATACAAATTATCATGAATTTAATCGTAACGACGCTACAATATAACTATACATAATCTAAAATAAACAATACTAAAATCATATATCGAAATTCTTAACATCTAAACTATACTTAAACTTGACCAAATAGTCCATAAACATAAGAAATCTTAAACCGTATCATTCACCAAGCTTGGATATTACAATGATTTTGAGGGAGGCGCTGACGCTTTAGTGGATCGGGTCCGACAGTAAATTCTGGTGGACTTTTTTCCGCATTAGATTAAGGTTTAAAGTTTTGCAGTAAAGATTTTGAGGATTATTTTATTAAATTTTTTATGCTTTATTTTGAAGTTTAGTTTTTGGATTATTTTAAAATTGACGTATAATTTTGTGGGCGACGATTTATGGATTTTATGCATTTAAGTATTTTAAATATTAGTTTTTATGTTGGATGGTTTTAAAATTAGAAGAAAATGTTTATATATATAAAAAAATTCCCTAGTATTTATTTAAATTTTAAAGTTAAAAGTAAAAGTCGTTTCAGGTTCTCTTTATAATTCGCTCTTCCTTTAGGCCAGCAAATATCTCAGCCAAGGATCGTTCATCATCCGAGGAGTAATTAGGGTCACCAGAAGCATCCTTTGGATCGGAAATGGGCGGAGATTGAGTTGCAGGAGAGAGAGTGTATGTTCAAACTCCGGGTCGTAGCTTCACAACAATAAAGGGTCGTTGTAGAGCCCAAATTCAGTACACGTAAAATCCATGCATTTATTTAAATTGTTAAATTATTTAATTAAGTTTAAAATGATTTTAGAGATGCATGATTTATTTAAATGTATTATTTTAAATTATTTATGTTTATGTTATGCATGTTAAAATGTTTCCTTGAGTTTCATGTTTCAGGCGATTATTCGATGCTGGATCGAGGAAAAGAGACCGGCGACAATTTTTGTAAATTTTAAAATATTTTATTTTATTTTTAGTTAGGATTGGGGATTTTTAAATAATTTATTATGTTTTAAGCATTTTAAAGCCTAATTTATTTAAATAGTGGTTTTAAGATTTTAAAACTTTTAAAGTTTAGCAATTGTGTATTTTATTTTAATTAAGGGAATTGTTAAATTAATATTGTTTAATTTTGTTGGTAACATTTTAATTAAGCAAATTGTATTCCCTTAATTATTAAAAACACACACACACCAAAACTCACGCACACACACTTCTACCAACACACACATACACGTTAACACACACACACACACACACACATTTCTTCACCATTTCATATATTTTTCGAAAAAAAAACTTAGGGTTCTAAAGCTTTCAGTAGCCGCCCCTTTCTCTGCAAATTTTCCAGCAAGTTTTCGTCACTTTTCTTCAAGAAAATCGTGCCACGTTCGTCCCAGATCAACCCTCGCATTTTTCCCGCTTCGATGTCGTTGTTTCGGTAACTTTAAATATCAAAAGACATGTATAATCTATTGTTTCTGCATCGATATCGTTATATTATGTGTTGTGATGTTGATTATGCGTAAAAATCCACGTATGTTGTGCAAAGTTTGAACAAAAATGTAATGCCCGAGATTTTATTCTGTTAATCTGAGATTATTGATTATGAATTGATGTAATTATAGAAAGACCACTCCGAGGCACGATTTGAGATAGCATGTGAAATTGTATTGTGCGAGGACAGAAGGTCTCATGGATATGCGTGTTACGAGCCGCGCATATGCGCGAGAGAGGCAGAAGACCTCGCGCATATGCGCGAGAAGAGGCGCGCATATGCGCGAGCATGTGAAATGAAGAAATGCCGAGACAGTAGGTCTCGCGCATATGCGCGGGGACAAGGCGATCATATGCGCGAGCTGAAGAATCCAGAATTGCCGAGACAGAGAGTCTCGCGCATATGCAAGAGACATGCAGTACAAAGAATTACCCACATGGCTTGTCATGCATATTAAATGAAACAAATCCTTCATTTCCTGGAAATTTTGGTAGAAAGAAACGAGGAGAGCTCCAGAGAAAACTTTAAGGTCTTAAAATCATAGATTTGTGATTTGTGCAAGATCCGACCATCATAATTTCGATCTGAGTTGAGTACGATGTTCCTCTCGTCAAAGGCCTCAAAAGGACGTAAGTTTTGTTATGTTCTTGTATGATTCAAAAGTTTGATGTTGAAGAAATCATGATATAATCGATATTATCTGTTCCTGAGCTTGTTGTAATTGTATAATCGAAATCAGATTGAAGAACGAATACCATATGAAATTGTTATCATTTTCCAGATTGGAATTGATTGAGAATATACAGATTTGGTATTGGAATTGTGTTTATCGATTGACTATGAGTTATGATTTGTCTTTGTTGATATTGTATTGCTGGGTATATCGAGATTGTGCTGTTATGCCTTCGAAACAGAATTAGATTGAATTCTGATAATATCCAGTATTGCTTTGAGTGGTATAATGACATTGTAATTCTCGAATATATGATTCCAGAGTTGGTATCGAAGGCTTCGAAGACTGAACAGAGTCAGATTAATCTTCGAAAAGAAAGGTATAAATCAATGTTAAACCGGGAAGATACGACTCGAGTCAGAGATAGCTTGAGTTTCCCAAAACCACATACTTTATTGTAATTGCATTGATGTTTGCAATTCATGATATTGATATGCTTAGTCTATTGATTTATAGAAAAGCATGTATTGAGTCTATGGCAGATGTGCCAAGTCACTGGACAATTGGTTTATATCGATGTTGCTTAGGGGTAGATCGACTCCTATTGTAGAGATTCAATATAGAAGGCCAAAGTCTGGGAATAAGAACGTACAACCATCTAGCTGGGAGAGTAGGTGGGAGACTGTTGCGTTCTTATTCGACCGAGATCCCTAAATAAGAGTCGAGTCAGAAATTACGAGTCAAAGAGTTTGATTTACAGTTTTATATCGATTCTGTTTTTCAGATTATGATACATGCTATTGATAACTGTTCTATGCTTTTATATATGTTTATATGATTGCATGTATGCGTTGTTTATACTGGGAATATATTTCTCACCGGAGTTATCCGGCTGTTGTTGTGTTGGTATGTGTGCATGACAACTGGTGGGACAGGATCAGGGTCGAGAAGAGGATAGAAAATCGAGATTAGTGTAGAGATTCAGACGTAGATGTAGAGTTGGTTTTCAACACTTGAGATGTAGTTGTTGAACCATAGTTTATTATGATTTCTTTTTGTACAAGACTTGTACTATGGATCATGTTATAGATATTTAACTTGATCTTGTATTTGAATGAGATGAGACCTAACTTATTGTAGATTTTGTACACTTGTTTATATAGTGTTCAACATTAAAAAAAAATTTATGACCCAATTTAATTAATTGATGCATTTAATCCTAATGATGATTAAGAAGAATGAGTTAGTGTCCGGGTCCCCACACCGGTTGGTATCAGAGCTGTACTTTCCTTAGACTGGGATAGAAGCGAGTGAGCGGGGTAGATTGAGTTTTCTTTCCTCCTTTTGCAATTCCATCATGTTTTATTGCTTTGAAAATACATGTTTACCTGATTATCTGATATGATTGGAAACGTGTATTATTGAAAGAATGAATCAGAACCGATTCTTGATCAGAGGTATGATGATCAGAGGAGGACTGAAACAGATTTGTTATATTTGATGACTAACTATTTTGATAATCAGATATGCCTCCTCAAAAAATCACAGAACAGGATAGTACCTCTACAAATCCGATGGATGTTACGGCAACACCTATGGAAACACTGCTGAAGAGATTTCAGTCATTTAAACCGCCGATTCTGAAGGACACTGAGAATTCTGTTGACTGTGAGAGTTAGCTTGATGACATTGAGATGATGTTTGATTCCCTTGATTATACAGATGAGTGAAGAGTTAGACTGATTGGGCACCAGTTGCATGATGTTGCAAAGAATTGGTGGCTTACGACTAAAAGAGCGTTGGAGCATCGAGGTACAGTTATTACTTGGAAGATCTTTAAGACTGAATTTTATCAAAGATTTTTCCCAGTATCGTACAGAAAAGACAAGGGTGCAGAGTTTGCTAATCTGAGACAGGGTCAACCAAACATAGAAGAATATGTGGCCAAGTTCTCTACCTTGCTACGATTTGCTCCTCATGTTGCTGATAATGATGAAGCTGTTGCTGATCAGTTCATTAATGGACTGAATCCCGAGATCTTTACACTGATAAATGCAGGGCGACCGAATAACTTTGTTGATGCCTTGAACAGAGCCAAGGGAGCAGAAGCGGGTTTGATTAGACAGAAAAAAGCTTCGTATGTTGCCTCAGCACCAAAACAGGAACAACCCTCAGCTCAATTCCACCAACCCCCTCCCAGATTTGAGAGTGGCAGTAGCAGCAGTGGGAAGAAAGATCATTTGAAAGCCCGAGGCAAACAGTTTAAGAGGTCTGGTAGTAGTTCATCTAGCTCCAGTGGTTCACGATAAAGCCAAAGTTATACAGGGGTCTATTGCAGAACTTGTGGAGGAAGACATCCCACAGAGCAATGCCAAGGAGTGTTTGGTAGTTGCAATATATGTCGACATCAAGGACATTTTGCCAGAGTCTGTCCACAGCGAAGTTCTCAACGATCCCAGGGAGCAGAATCATCTGGATCAGTGGCTCAGACTGATAGACGATCATCAGCTGTTCACTCCTTCCAGCCATCCCCTATTACTCAGTCACAGCAGAGGCCAGGAGGAAGCCAGACTGTTAGCCAACCTCCAAGACAGCAGGCCAGAGTGTTTGCATTGACTGAAGAACAGGCACATGAAGCACCTGATGATGTTGTTGAAGGTAACTATTCTCTTTGTGGTTACTCTACTTATGTATTGATTGATATGGGTGCATCCCATACTTTTATTTCTGAGCGATTTGCATTGATGCATGATTTGCCTGTTGAGTCATTAACTGCTGTAGTATCTGTCTCTTCACCTTTGGGGAGAGGTCTTATATCAGTGAAGTCTGTTAAACATTGTATACTGCAATATGATGGTAATGAGATTGAGTTAGATTGTATTGTACTCGGTTTGTCTGATTTTGACTGCATTATTGGTATTGATATGCTGACCAAGTACAGAGCTACCGTAGATTGTTTCCAAAATATTGTGAGATTCAGACCTGAGATGGCTGATGAATGGAAATTTTACGGTAAGGGTTCTAGAGCTAGAATTCCTTTGATATCTGTGTTGTCTATGACTCGATTATTACAGAAAGGAACAGAGGGATTCCTTGTGTATTCAGCAGATGTACTGAAATCGAGCCCATCATTGGCAGATTTGCCAGTGGTATGTGAGTTTGCTGACGTCTTTCCAAATGAAATTCCGGGTTTGCCTCCAATCCGGGAAATAGACTTTAGTATTGAATTGATACCAGGAACAGTTTCTATTTCTAAAACTCCATACAGAATGGCACCGATTGAACTGAAAGAATTGAAAGTGTTGCGTATTTTCTTAATTGCTTGCAAGTGCACAACGTCAAGTTGTAATAAAATGTATTTTTGAGTACAAGTGTTGATCCCTCGAGGAGTATGTATATAAATGTATATTAATGTTTGTAATTAAATAGTCTCGATTTTATTTAGAAAAATCAATTAAAAGATTTGTTTGCAATAATAACTAAATTGAAAATGGATTTAAATAAATATAATACCAAACTATAACAATAACAATGGAATAAAAGATCTAGAGGTCCGATTTCATTCAACTATCCACCATGTGTAACTTCTTGTAGCTATGTTATAAAAATCCTTCTTATTCATTAGCCAAAAATTCTATAATTATCTACTCCCTCTCCCAAACTCTATAAATACCATTGATGTATTTTTTCCTTTTCTTGTTTATAATTTTCTCTTCCAAATGATAAATTATAAACATATAAATCATTCAACTTATGGCCAATAAATTGAAAGCATTAAGATTGGAATAATACAAATGAACAAGATGAAGAACTTAAATGACTTAGTTCATAGGTTCCAACACATGGTTTCTAGTTTTGTTCCATCATTCCTCTGGAAATAAAAATTAGTTCATAATAACACAAACAAAACAATAAAACATAGTTCTAAGACAAGACATATCAAATGAAAAATAAAAGAAAGAAGATCTTAGAACAAGATTTTGAAGTGCTATTTTCGTCCCCGGATTTTTTGCAAAAGATCTTTCAAGAACTAGAAGAACTTGAGTCTTCAATAATTTCCAGCAGCCTCCACTCCTTATTTTGATCCCCAATACTCTAGATGTTAAGTAAATGATGTCTTTTTATAGTTCAGACAAGTCTCAAATCGTAGCACACCATTTTCATAGACTTTCATGCGCAGCCCACAAAGTTACAGATTTTTCGGACTCTGTTTTTCGAAGACCGCGGGTGCGGTACTATATAGACCACAGGTGCGCTGCTGTTTCGGGAAAATCTTTCATTTCGAACTTCATTGACCGCGGGTGCGGTAGAACAAGGACTGCAGGTGCCGTACAGCTTCGGCAGATTTTCTGAAATTCGATTTTCATTGACCGCGGGTGCGCTCCCTTTGTTAGCGCGGGTGCGCTGGAGCTTCGGAAATTTTTATCTTTTGCACTTTCCAATTCAACACTTTACTACTCCAAACTCTCATTCTAAGCTTCCAAACTAAAACAACAAAAACAACAACAAATCACATAAAACCTGCTCAAGAATCACAAAATTCTAAGTTAAAAAAAAGTAATAAAAGTACAATAAATTGCACTTATCAAACTCCCCCAAACTTAATATTTTGCTAGTCCCGAGCAAAACAAAACAACACAAACAAACAAGTCATGAAATATTTTAAAGAACTTGGCCTAAGATAAATTAACAACTCTTCATGCATTCACAAGTCAAATCAATCCAACCACTTTTTTATCCGGATAAAATCATGCAATCGGTTAATTTTCTTAACTTCTAATTTCTTCAACTCATGTTTCAAAACATTCTCAATCGATTTCAATTTTTACAAACACAAATCAAGAGGTCCTTTATGGTAAATATTGGGTTCAAAGTCATATTCATTCAAGAAAGGAATACCCAATAAATATTTGATGCAATGAGGTGTGTGTAAAATTGTTCAGATTCATACTCAATGGAAGTGTTTATCGATTGTCCATAGGCTAAATCCTCCCAAACACTCTCCACTAGTATATTGGACAACTATGACTTGGTCAATAGGATTTGCAATGCTTGTAATTTTAGGCCTTGGCTCATGGCTACAAATGAAGATTATGAATTCAAATAAGGGAGTAAGTTGAATTTTATCTCTGTTTCAAACTCCATTTCTTTCTTTCATCTCCATTTTTTTTATTCATTTCACATCTTTTTTTCTCCCATTTTTCTCCAACTTCTTCAATGTAACATCATTCATTTTTCTTTTCTTTTGTAGGAGAATTTTCATTTCTTTGATCCTTTGAATTCTTACTCCCTTGAGAAGGTAAGAAATTAATGCTTAAGATATTCAACGGGGTAGTAAATGTGGGATATTTGAAAGGATATCAAATGGGGGTCTTTTACACATATTAACGTGTGCCATTTGAATTCATATAAGCTCAAAGAGGTGACAAATGATAAATTATTTTTATTTGGTAGCTTGAAAGGCTCAATCGATCAAAAAAATCACCTAAATCATTCCTAAATCATAGTTTGTCCGTATTTCGCTTCGAGTGTTGTTTGGATAGTTCTAGACAAAATCTCAATTCTCTAACACAAAGTAGAATCTAATCATCGTGAAAAGTGATGTCTCAATGCATCACCCAAATACATATATATTCACAAGAAAAGTGCTTGGCTTCTAAGAAATTTCAAGAACACAATTCTTTTCTCATATAGGCTCAAGAGGGCATCAATTGAATATTTATGAACAATATAAATAGGCCCAAATAAAATCAAATATCGCTTCAATCATATATGTGTTTGCAAAAGTATATTTCAATATCAAATGAAAATCGCAGAGTTGTTTAGAATTTATAAGTCTCAAATTTACCAAATCTCATGATTGTTCTCTAAATTTTTCAAATTGATTGATGAACATTAATGAAATGCATGACCTTTCTTCTCAATACACAAATTTTGTTCATCATTGGCCATTTCAAATAAAAAATTTCATGACTATGACACTACAAAACGCATAAGCAACAAACTCACAAGAAAAAATAAAACACTCAAATAAAACTAAATAAAATGAACAACACACAAAATAAAACACACAAAATAAAATAATATATCTCCCCCAAACTTAAATATGTGCATCGTCCTCGATGTAAATGATCATGAAAGTTAGACGAATACACATACCTCGGGCAACGACCGTCAGTGGTCATCGCCATCCTCTTCATCTGCGTCATCTTGTGGTGGTTGGAACTCCGGCGGGTGGTATATGGGTGGCCACTGTGGAGGAGGTGGAAATGGATTACCAGAGGTTGAAGCTGATGGAAATTGCTGAGCCAAGACAGACGTAAAATCCATCATATATCCCATAAATGTATCGGTCCTAAACCGAAACTCATCCATGTCTTGGCGTTGGTTTCGCATTTCTTCTTCCAAATGGGTCAACCTAGCTCTCATATTTCCTTGTTGCGGTTGTGGTTGTGGTTCTTGAGCTTGAGCCTGGGCACGTCTTTCTGCAGCTCTTCTATTGAATTCCCTTTCAGCTCGACGTGCCGCAGCTTGTTCACCTCTCACTGCCCTATGTGGTTGAACTACCACAATGACATTTTTTGGCTTTAACAATTCTTCATTCACTGCCCAAGTCACTCCCGCATTCTGGCATAATGCAGTGATAAGAGAAGGGTGGAGGAGTCCACTAGGAGAGTTACTTTTTGCATAATCAAGCATCGAACTCTGAAGCAATTGACCTAAATCAATTGTCTTACCCATCATGATGCAAAAAGTCAGGATTGCCCTCTCCTTGATGACGGTGGTGGTATGCTCGGTAGGCTTAATCCTAGCAGAAATAAAGGAATACCAATCTTTGGCAACTCTTTTCAGATCAGATTTGGCTAGGCTGACATGCACATCTTCTCTCATTCTCCACTCCGCTCCCTCTATGCATATTGTTTGAAGAATATTATTATAATCAACTTGCTCAGTCCGGTATTCTTCATATTCATCATGCATACATGGAGGTATACCATACAACGTATTGATAGTATGTGCATCAAAAGCTACCATTTTACCTCACACCAAAACCTTCAATTGTTCATGCTTAACCTTAAGGTTAGCATAAAATTCTCTTACCAACGAAATGACAGCATCTTGTGGCTGCTTGCCAAACTCTTTCCAATGCCGAGCAGTAAGCATTAATCCAATTTCAGTTCGGGGGAAACTCAGATCAAATCCCCTTTCTTTTATAATGCTTTTGTTCAAAATTTTTCCATAGTTTTCCTCCGCTTTCTCGTCCCAAAACCTGTTTGAATCATAATTTGCAGATGATGATGCACCCTTGGATTGTTTCTTTCTTGGAGGAATTTTATCAAACACCTTCAAATCACCAACTTCCCCTTCAATCCAATTCACAAAACTAAATGATTCTTCACACCCCCAAACTTGTTAACCACAATAACAACACCTCAACAATATACACACCAATACAATCAACAATATCAACAATGTATTCCACTAAAATTCAATTTTTTCTCCAAAGCCAATAACACCACTAATTTCGAATTTCAACAAATGTACTATGGATTTGCTCACCTTGAGTGTAGAAATGTTTCTTGAAGAACAAAATCAAAGCTCAATTCAATCCTTGGTTGAAAATTTTCGTGCCCCCTTTTCACACCCTAGATTTTGTGTTGAATTTGTGGAATAAGATGTGTATTGGATGGAATAATTGAAGTTATGTAGGTTTGGAGTGGTAAATTTATGCTTGAAAGAACAAACTTTGAGTGTTGATTGTGTTTTCAGTGGAGGAATTTCGAAATGGAGGAGAAATTTTTGAAGAAGTGTTCTTCGTTTATGCGTAAATGTTGCCCTATTTTGATTTTAAAATCAACCACCGCGGGTGCGGTAAAACAAAGACGGCGGGTGCGGTATACCTTCGGGAAATTTTTTTTCTTCGGGAATTTTTATTCCTGAAAAGAAAACAATTGGGATTCATTAGATTTAGGAAGATATAAGCACACATTATACTAAAAGTACACAACCAAAAATAATCATAATAAAAAAAATAAAAGCAAAACCGAAAACAAAATGCAAAAGAGAAACAAAAATTTGGGTTGCCTCACAATAAGCGCTTGGTTTAACGTCTTCAGCCCGACTGTCACTAGTCTGTTCAGTTTGGTTCGCTCAGCTTGACACTGTCGATATTCCTTACTTCAGTCCCATAGTACGGCTTAACCCGCTGTCCATTAACCTTGAAGGTTCTCCCATCACTACACTTTAACTCGATAGCCCCATAAGGAGACACCGTTTCCACAACAAACGGCCCTGACCAACGCGAATTTAGCTTACCAGGGAACAACTTCAGACGAGAGTTGAACAGTAGTACTTGTTGTCCTGGTTTGAGCTCCCTTCGGACAATGATTTTGTCATGCCACTTCTTAGTTTGCTCTTTGTAGATCTTGGCATTCTCATATGCGTCGTTTCGGAATTCATCCATCTCGCTCAACTGTAGTTTTCTAACATCGCCAGAAGCTTTCAAATCAAAATTTAATTTCTTCACAGCCCAAAATGCTCTATGCTCCAACTCCAACGGCAGATGACATGCTTTCCCAAACACTAGCCTATAGGGAGACATCCCAATAGGCGTCTTGAATGCAGTCCGATAAGCCCATAACGCATCATCCAACTTCATAGCCCAATCTCTCCGGTTGGTGTTGATAGTCTTTTCCAGTATTTGCTTAATTTCCCGATTGGATACTTCAGCTTGTCCATTCGACTGAGGATGATATGCTAGTGCCACTTTGTACTTCACATTGTATTTAGCCAAAAGTGAGTTGAAAATTCTATTGCAAAAATGCGTACCTTCGTCACTTATGATGGCTCTCGGTGTTCCAAACCTAGTGAAGATATTCTTATGCACAAATTTCGCTACAACATGAGAGTCATTAGTTTTGGTGGCGATTGCTTCCACCCATTTCGACACATAATCAACAGCTAATAAAATATAAGAATTACCAAAAGAAGGGGGAAAGGGTCCCATGAAATCTATGCCCCAAACATCAAAAAGTTCCACTTCCAAAACATTTGTTAGTGGTAATTCATGACGCCTAGATATGTTTCCAAACCTCTGGCATCTATCACATGACTTTACTAAGTTATAACTATCCTTAAACAAACTAGGCCAATAAAAACCAGATTGCAATACCTTAGCTGCTGTTCGTGATGCTCCAAAATGCCCACCATATGGTGAAGAATGACACTTCTCCAAAATTTGTTGAGCTTCGATACCCTCCACGCATCTCCTAATCACTTGGTCAGCACACCTCTTATATACAAATGGATCATCCCAATAGTAGAACTTGATGTCATGGACGAACTTCTTCTTCTGATGATAGCTCAAATCTGGAGGAAGGGTGCCACAAGACAAAAAATTATCAATATCAGCAAAACAAGGAAGTATAGAATTTACCTTGAAGAGTTGCTCATCAGGGAATGTTTCTTGTATAGCTCCCTCTTCTTTCTTCTCCTCCAGCTCAAGCCTTGACAAATGATCAGCTACCTGATTTTCACTACCTTTTTTATCCTCGACGTCAAACTCAAATTCTTGTAATAGCAAAATCCACCTTATCAAGCGTGGTTTTGCATCCTTCTTGGCGAATAGGTAGCGAATAGCTGCATGGTCAGTGAAAACGATTACCTATGTGTCAATCAAATAAGGTCTTAATTTGTCGAAAGCAAATACTACTGCAAGCATCTCCTTCTCGGTTGTAGTGTAATTTTGCTGTGCAGCATCCTTCGTGCGGCTTGCGTAGTAAATCGCCCTAAACATCTTCTCCCTTCTTTGGCCTAATGCCACTGCATAATCACTTGCATCACACATTAGCTCAAAGGGTTCCTTCCAGTCCAGCACTATCATAATCGCTGCAGTTACCAATGCCATTTTGATCTTCTCGAATGCCTGCAAACAATCATCATCAAATATAAAAGTAGACTCTTTTTCAAGCAAGTTACACAGAGGTTTAGAAATCTTAGAAAAATCTTTGATAAATCTACGATAAAACCCGGTGTGTCCTAAGAAACTCCTTATCCCTTTGATGTTCTTCGGTGGTGGAAGCTTTTCAATTGCAACCACTTTGGCTCTGTCTACCTCTAATCCCTTTGAAGACACTTTATGTCCAAGAACAATACCCTCTTGGACCATAAAATGACAATTTTCCCAATTAAGAACTAAGTTCTTTTCTTGACATCTCTGCAAAACAAGGGAAAGGTTATGTAAACACTGATCAAAAGACGAACCAAATACCGAAAAGTCGTCCATGAAGACTTCCATTATTTCCTCCACCATATCTGCAAAAATGGCCATCATGCACCTCTGGAAAGTGGCAGGTGCATTGCATAACCCAAACGGCATTCTCCTAAAAGCAAACGTGCCATAGGGACACGTGAAAGTTGTCTTCTCTTGATCCTCCGGTGCTATAGCAATCTGGTTATAACCTGAATAACCATCTAAAAAACAGTAGTGACAATAACCAGCAAGTCTATCAAGCATTTGATCAATAAAAGGTAATGGAAAATGATCTTTACGTGTGGCATTGTTCAACTTCCTATAATCAATACATACTCGCCATCCAGTCACAGTACGAGTAGATATTAGTTCATCATTTTCATTCTTTACCACAGTAATTCCACCCTTTTTAGGCACTACTTGCACAAGAGATACCCAACTGCTGTCAGAAATAGCATATATAACTCCATCATTTAACAATTTCAACACTTCATTTTTCACTACCTCTTTCATGGCTAGATTTAGCCTCCTCTAGTGATCCACATAAGGAGTATACGACTCCTCCATCAAAATTTTATGCATGCATATAGTGGGACTAATCCCCTTGATATCAGAAATAGACCAACCAAATGCAGTTTTAAATTTCCTCAATACTCTCAACAATTTCTATTTTTCAGTACAAGTAAGAAAGGAAGAGATGATTACCGGATATGTCGAATTTTCACCTAAAAATGCATAACAAAGGTGGCTTGGCAGTTCCTTTAATTCAGGAGAAGGTGCTTTTACCTCAATTTTCTCATTTACATTAAACTCTTCAGGCGGTGCATCTTTTCTCCTTTATTTCTGCAGTGCTTCAAGAGCCACCCGTTGCTCTTTCACTTCCCAATTTTCTTCATCAACAGTTCCAGCAGCACCTATCAAACAGCTCTCCAAGGGATCCCTAGTTCCTGCACAATCAAAGGACATACATGAGTCTAAAACATCAATGCTTTTACAAGTGCTTACCTCATCTGACTCCTTCATGGCGTGATATATATTAAAAATGACAACTTCTCCACCAACTCTCAAGGTGAGTTCTCTTTTGTATCCATCTATTAATGCTTTTCCAGTGGCTAAGAAGGGTCGCCCAAAAATCAATGGAGCATCTTGATCTTCTTCCATATCAAGTATTACAAAATCAGCAGGGAAGATAAACTTGTCAACTTTTACCAAAACATCTTCAACAATTCCACGAGGATAGGTGAGTGACCTATCTGCAAGTTGCAAAGTTATAGTGGTTGGCTTTACCTACCCTAGCTTCAAGTCCCTATAAGTAGAAAATGGCATAAGATTAATACTTGCTCCAAGATAACATAAAGCTTTATTAACTTGAGTACCACCAATAATGCAAGGTATAGTAAAACTCCCTGGATCTTTTAGTTTTTGTGGTAGCTTCTTTTGGAGAATGGCGCTACACTCTTCGGTCAACTTCACTGTCTCGAAATCTTGCAACTTCCTCTTCTTTGACATCACATCTTTGATGAACTTTGCATAGTTTGGCATTTGCTCTAAAGCATCAGCAAATGGAATGTTGATGTGAATCTTCTTGAAAATCTCCAAAAATTTTGCAAATTAATCATTCAATTTCTTCTTTTTGAAACTCTGCGGATATGGAAGAGTTGGCTTAAATACCGGAGGTTGTTCAACTTCAACTTCAGCTTTAGATCCCTCAGTTTCCTCTTTTTCAACTTGTTAGAGTAGGTGCCCGTCGAGCCAAGTGTTGGCCGAGTGTTCACAATGAAACTCTATGTATAAACGATCTTTATTTTAATAATATTTGAAATTATTATTTTGGCACATCTTTATCTGTATACCCATGCTAGTTGCATAGATAAAGCCCTTGAATAAACAAATAGTAGAAAGAATATGAGATGATCATATGATGAGTATCATGAAACTCATATTTGGAATACTGTATATTCTAAACAGTTTATAGTCGATTCAGCCGCCGCTAAGAAGGATATAGGCCGCTCGAGTTCGAGACTAGTATCTGCGATATGAGTACCATGTTTCATTGGTAGGGGACATTGTGATGTCCGAGCATGCAGATAGGTGCTCCTGATAGAGTGCATGAAAAACCCTCCATAAAAGGACTTTCCAAGTGGTTCTCACTTATCAATTGGAAACGTCCTAGTTTATGGTTGTACACCATTAGTCCTTATGACCCGGGACAACATTAAGACTCTATGTGCTAGCATTGCACTTTGACTTGTTTACCGACTCTCAAGGGGTCATCAGGTGGCAAGGTTGGGTGTTTTGTCGAAACATATAGGAGTCGATGCATTGTAGTCGGGGATTCACCGCTTACCTTCGGGTATGGATATCCTATGTGTATGTAGTATGAAATATCTGATCAGAGTATGGTGGTAATTATGAAAGGGGTTTCATAGATTACACCATCGATGCAACTACGACATGACACATAGTATCGATTCATTGACAACTCTCGATATACTAATGGTTGTCGAATCGGTCGGGATATATGAGTTGAAGAGACCGTACTGTACGCTAACCATAATTGAATGGTTCTTGCAGGCACTATCATTTGATACCTAGGGAATCATGTAAGCGATGCTGCTAGGCGTTTAACATGATTGGTTGGGTACTATCAGACTTGAGTTCTGACGTTCTTATTATCAAGGAGTTGATAAGTAAGAATGGAGCAATTGGGGTATGCTCGTATCAGGACATGTTTAGTCCGAATCACATGGAGATGTGAACCCACGGCTAGTTGTGTCAATGAACCATTGAGGGTCACACAAGTGCTAAATTTCTAGATCCCGTTGAGAAGTAAAATAGTTCAATATGTTGAACGGCTTGTAAATGAGTTTATAAGCGTAAATAAAAATAGGAGTATGACTTCTATAAGGAGAATGAAACTTTTAATTTGAGGAAGTGTTCCTAAATTAAAAGTTGGGCAAACGAGTAATGTATTTGAAAATTGTGATTTTCATAAACATTATTATGGACTAAATTAAATTAATTCAAGTGTTGAATTAATTAAACACTAGTGGACCTAGTAGAGTCCAAGTAATTAAATTAATTCAAGTGTTGAATTAATTAAACAACATTGGGCCTTGTATAGCCCAATTAGAAATAATTATTCAACTAGTGGGCTTGAGTAAAATCAAGTAAACTTTAAATGGACTCAAATATGTTTGGGACATTTAAATAAAAGTCCATGGGTCTTGTAATTGTTATAAGCCCAAATAGAATTGCATGCATGTGAGATGAAAGTTTGGGAGACAACTTTTTCAATGTCCAAGGCATGACATGCTTTTGGGACACCACAACCTTTTTGTTAAACCAAGAAAAGTCTCCCCTTCTCTCCTAGGACATGGCTTGGACGAAAATTTGTGCTCTTTTTCTCCACCATTTTTTTCTTCTTCACTTGTTGATGAAAGCACACACTTCTCAAAGAAAAATGCTCTAACTTTTCTAGTGCAAAATTAGAGTGGATCTACCTTGTTAGTGGTGGACCTAATTTGAAGAAAGGAGTCCAAAAGAAAGGTAAAGCTTGTAGATTGTCATCCTTGAAGAGCTTAGTTGTTTATCAACTAAGTTGGAGCCAAACATCAATCTCAAGAGATTGATAGGTATACCTTTCTTAAACACACTATGTATGACATATTTCGTGTTTTTGTATTTGCTACACACCTAGTAAATGTGGTGCTCGAAATTTTATGTTCGAAAATATGTTTTTCGAAAATTTTGTTGCTTCCGTTGCGAATTCGGGCACCTAAAACCCATCCACTTTCAAGTGGTATCAGAGCTAAGGGTACTAGTTTTGTAGCATATACATAATATTATATTGATGTCGATTTCTAACCGCATGAGATGAAATTTTTGCAACAAAATCAAGGCTTTTTTAAGGCATATTTTGGGCAGCTCGGGCTGCCCGAGGGGCTGCCCATTTCGGGCAGCAAAGGCAGCCCGAGGGGCTGCCCGAACCCCCCCTCCATTTAAAAAAAAAATTTTGGCATGTTGGCCGGAATCCGGCGATGGAGCTCCGGCGACGGCGATGACGACTAGGATTTTCAAAAGGTGTTTTGAAATATCAAAGTGTCATGGGCCTTGAGTTGTTGGGCCATTAGATGGCTAACATATTTGTAAATTTAAATGGGCCAAAATGTTTTTGGTGAAAAATGATTTTTTGGGCCCTTAAGTTTAAATTTACAAAAGTTGCAAATATTTTCTCATGAAATAAATAATTGAAGTTGGACTTTAATTATTTATAGTAAATGATGATTTACAAGAAATTCGGTTATAAATAAATTAATTAGAAAGTAGACAAAGGAGTTTGTATACTTAGTTAATTTAGTTTATAATAGTGGCGGTTAGTGATTTGATCAAGATATATAATATTGAATCAATTAATTATTGTGATAATTAATTGATGGTGTATGATATGTGATATTATGCATGAAGGATGATCAAAAGCCCAAGCCCAATTTGCTAGGTGTATGCTAGGATATTTTGTGTTGAATGATTGTAATAATTATCAAATTTAAAGTGAGCTTGGTTTATGGCTCGTTCCCACCCCATAAGATGTATCCCTATTTGCCATGGATATTTATTTGTAAATATTAGAATAGTGGAAGATCAAGATTGGAAGATGGTGGCCTTGATGATTATGAAGATCGAAGACATGTAAATATTGGAAGCTTATGTAATAGTTACATTTGCATCCCTTGCATTTCCCTAGGATTGGACCTAGGCCCGTGCTTAGCTCACACGGGCCATTAGTATTGGGGCGATTGATCATCCTTGTTTTGTTTACTGTTTATAATATATGCATGATATGTTATAAATAATGAGTATGTGCGTTATTATTATGATAATAACAAAGTTGCATGAATCCGGCAAACATACGATCAAACATAGCGAGCTTTTAAATAAAATTAATGATGAGACCTTTCAAAATTAAAAACCCTCATTTTGAATAAGATTCAAAATTAATATCAAGCCCGAAAAGGGGAATTATAAATTTGTTTATAATTTCCATGTCTTCCATCGACAATGGGTGCATGATGAACGCTACCCGTACTCGGGGCTCGGCTCATATTATTGGGGGGGCCCTGGGTGCCGGAAATCTGTGACATCCATTGACATGGTGATGTGAACTACGTGGAACTCCCATGATTTCGGCTCATATTATTGGGGGAACTCATGGCGACCATCCATCAAGGTTCAACATCGATGGGTAAGGCTTGACACGTGAAGATGAACGACGTCATATTATTGGGTCCTAATCAAACGTGAGACAAAATTTACGTAGAGGGTTGCATTGTGATGCAATTGGAAACTACCTTTTATGAATTGTGATTGGCTGATATTATTCGGGATCATAATTCGCTAATTGGACCTTACGTACCTACTGAGGAAAGGAGTTTCCCGTTTTCACTAGAGGGTAGTGAAAGATGTCAAAACAGTGGGAGCAAATATTTATGAAGTAAAAGTCCAAACTTCATATCTTACTAAATATTTTAAAATAGTTATCAACATTTATCTGTTTTTACTTTTCAGTACAAATTGACAATGTCTTCGATTCGCAATCCGATATCCGTAATACTCGACAAACACATATTAACTGGACCTAATTACCTCACTTGGCTAAGAAACCTAAAAATCGTCTTGAATTCGGAAAGGGTAGCATATACACTGACTGAGTCGCCCTCTGTTGAGGCTCCGACTGACTGTACTCCTGAGGAATTGCAGGCTTACAAGGAATGGTGTGACCATGACTTGATAGCCAGGTGTTATATGCTGACTTCTATGAATGATGAGCTGCAGAGGCGTTTTGAGGATGCAAAGAGTGCTGCTGACATTCATTTGCATCTCAAGGAGCTCTTTGGTGAGCAAACACGGCCTCTTAGGCATGCTACCGTCAAGGAGCTGGTCACTTTGCGCATGCGAGATGGGGCCTCGGTCCATGAGCATGGCCTGAAGTTGATTGGGCTCGTGGACAAGCTCGTTGGCATGGATCTGATCTTGCCTTCGGAGTTGACCACCGACGTGTTGCTGTTATCATTGCCTAGCTCATTTGATAATTTTGTGGTGAACTTCAACATGAACAAGATGGAGCCGACCCTTGAGGAGTTGGTGAATATGCTTGTTACGTTTGAATCAACCATCAAGAAAGAGAAGTTGGTTCTTTATGTGGGTTCTTCATCTGGTACGAAGATTGATCCACATGGGAATGGAAAGAAGCTATCTTTCCAACGTCCCAAGAAGAACGTGCCCTTGATGAGGCAATCTCCGAATCCCGTTGAGGCAGTCAGACCAGTTAAGGATGACAAGACTGATGTTGTATGTCATCACTGCAAGAAGCCTGGACATTGGAGGCGTAACTGCAGGGAATATCTTGCCCAGAAGAGTTCTGGAAACGGTATGTCTATATTGAAGTAAACTTTTAAATTAACTCTATTTCTTGGGAATTAGATACCGGCTGTGGCTCACATCTCTGTAATAATTTGCAGGTCATGGGAGGAAGTAAGAGACTTAGGGAAGGTGAGACCTTCTTGAGGATGGGCAATGGAGCAAGAGTTGCTACCAAAGCTATTGGAGATGTTTACTTGCTTATGAACAATGATTTTAAGTTAATTTTAAGAGATGTTTTGTTTGTACCGGATTTGATGAAAAACATTGTTTCCATTTCTATGTTGATAAAGATGGATATTCTTGTTTATTTAGCAAAGGTGTTTGCAATATTTACAAGAATGAATGTTTGATTGGTACTAGAGAACTTGAAAACGATCTCTATAACTTAAAATTGAAAGATATTCCACTAAATGTCCATTTAAAGGCAGACACCATATGAGATATGGATGGGTAAGCCTCCCAAATATTCTTGTCTTAGAATATGGGGTGCCCTGCTTATGTAAAGCAGGTAGTGGGAGATAAATTGGATTGTCGATCCATTTTATGTTACTTTGTGGGATATCCAAGGAATTCAGTTGGATATCATTTCTATCATCCCCAAGAAACAAAGGTGTTTGTTTCTAGGAATGCAACCTTTTTGGAAAAGGAATTTTTATTGGATAGAAAAAGGGAGATGATAGAACTCGAAGAGGTTCGAGAGACACCCACAATTATAGAACCCACACCTGAAGAGCCAAGAGAGGAGATACAAGCTCCTAGAAGATCCAAAAAAGTCTCGAGACCACCTATGAGGTATGGTCTGCTTCTTGAAGAGGGCCATGATGAGCCTAACCCTGAATGTGATCCAAAGACCTTCAAGGAAGCGTTATCTGATGCTGATTCATCCAAATGGCTTGAAGCTATGGAATCTGAGATGAATTCCATGCATTCGAACCAAGTGTGGAATCTCGTGGATCCACCTGAGGGAATTGTTCCCATAGGGTGTAAATGGATTTACAAGAGGAAACTTGGGCGGATGGGAAGGTATTGACCTTCAAGGCGCGATTGGTGGCAAAAGGATATACTCAAAGACAAGGAGTTGACTTTGAGGAAACCTTTTCTTCAGTTGCAATGTTCAAGTACATAAGGATATTGCTAGCCATAGTTGCATGGTATGACTATGAGATATGGCAGATGGATGTTAAGACAGCCTTTCTTAATGGGGATATTAAAGAAGAGATTTACATGTCTCAACCCGAAGGGTTTACATCTATCGGAAGTGAGCATATGGTATGCAAACTTCAAAGATCTATTTATGGTCTAAAACAGGAATCTAGGAGTTGGAACCTCAGATTCGACAGTACAATCAAAGAGTTTGGTTTTGATAAGAATCCTGAGGAACCCTGTGTGTATAAGAAGGTCAGTGGGAGTGTTGTGACATTCCTGGTGTTTTATGTTGATGACATTCTAATCATTGAGAATGATGTAGGAATGTTGCAATCAACTAAAATATGGTTAGCAAGTGAGTTCTCGATACAGGACTTGGGTGAAGCATCTTTTGTATTGGGAATACAGATCTATAGAGATAGATCAAGAAGATTGCTTGGTCTCACCCAGTCCACATACATTGATATCATCGTGAAGAGGTTCTCGATGGATGAGTCCAAAAGAGTACAACTACCAATGTGTCATGGCGTGTCCCTATCCAAGTCTATGTCTCCCAAGACTGATGCAGAGATAGCGGCGATGACAAGCATTCCTTATGCATCTGCGATTGGTAGCATCATGTATGGGATGATATCTACGCGTCCTGACGTGGTTTTCGCACTAAGTGTATTGAGTAGATATCAATCGAACCCCGGTCTTCCACATTGGAAAGCTGTGAAAGACATCCTCAAGTAGTTGAGAAGGACCAATAAATTGTTCTTGGTCTATGGGGTGGAGAACTGAAATTAGAAGACTATACCGACTCTAGCTTCCAAAGCGATATCGATGACTCGAAGTCAACCTCTGGATTCGTATTCACGCTCAATGGTGTTGCTGTCTCTTGGAAGAGTTCCAAGCAAGACAGTACTGCGGATTCCACCACTGAGGCCGAATACATTGTTGCATCAGATGCAGCAAAGGAGGCTGTTTGGATAAGGAATTTCGTCCAAGTGTTGGACGTCATTCCTAATGGAGTTGCTCATGTCCCGGTGTTGTGTGACAACATGGGAGCTATAGCTCAAGCAAAGGAGCTAAGGTCTCATCAGAAATCCAAACACGTATTGAGAAAGTACCACATCCTTCGAGAGATTGTGGAAAGAGGAAATATCTCGATTGACAAAGTCGGCTCCGCAGATAATGTTGCAGATCCGCTAACTAAGCCTTTACCTGGACCATTATTCGAGAAGCATCGCGAATCGATGGGTTTGAAGCATATGGGTAGTTGGCTCTAGTGCAAGTGGGATATTGTTAGAGTAGGTGCCCGTCGAGCCAAGTGTTGGCCGAGTGTTCACAATGAAACTCTATGTATAAACGATCTTTATTTTAATAATATTTGAAATTATTATTTTGGCACATCTTTATATGTATACCCATGCTAGTTGCATAGATAAAGCCCTTGAATATACAAATAGTAGAAAGAATATGAGATGCTCATATGATGAGTATCATGAAACTCATATTTGGAATACTCTATATTCTAAACAGTTCGTAGTCGATTCAGCCGCCGCTAAGAAGGATATAGGCCGCTCGAGTTCGAAGAGTAGTATCTGCGATGTGAGTACCATGTTTCATTGGTAGGGGACATTGTGATGTCCGAGCATGCATATAGGTGCTCCTGAAAGAGTGCATAAACAACCCTCCATAAAAGGACTTTCCAAGTGGTTCTCACTTATCGAGTGGAAACGTCCTAGTTTATGGTTGTACACCATTAGTCCATATGACCCGGGACAACATTGAGAATCTATGTGCTAGCGTTGCACTTTGACTTGTTTACCGACTCTCAAGGGGTCATCAGGTGGCAAGGTTGGGTGTTTTGTCGAAACATATAGGAGTCGATGCATTGTAGTCGGGGATTCACCGCTTACCTTCGGGTATGGATATCCTATGTGTATGTAGTATGAAATCTCTGATCAGAGTATGGTGGTAATTATGAAAGGGGTTTCATAGATTACACCATCGATGCAACTACGACATGACACATAGTATCAATTCATTGACAACTCTCGATATACCAATGGTTGTCGAATCGGTCGGGATATATGAGTTGAAGGGACCGTACTGTACGCTAACCATAATTGAATGGTTCTTGCAGGCACTATCATTTGATACCTAGGGAATCATGTAAGCGATGCTGCTAGGCGTTTAACATGATTGGTTGGGTACTATCAGACTTGAGTTCTGACGTTCTTATTATCAAGGAGTTGATAAGTAAGAATGGAGCAATTGGGGTATGCTCGTATAAGGACATGTTTAGTCCGAATCACATGGAGATGTGAACCCACGGCTAGTTGTATCAATGAACCATTGAGGGTCACACAAGTGCTAACTTTCTAGATCCCGTTGAGAAGTAAAATAGTTCAATGTGTTGAACGGCTTGTAAATGAGTTTATAAGCGTAAATAAAAATAGGAGTATGACTTCTATAAGGAGAATGTAACTTTTAATTTGAGGAAGTGTTCCTAAATTAAAAGTTGGGCAAACGAGTAATGTATTTGAAAATTGTGATTTTCATAAACATTATTATGGACTAAATTAAATTAATTCAAGTGTTGAATTAATTAAACACTAGTGGACCTAGTAGAGTCCAAGTAATTAAATTAATTCAAGTGTTGAATTAATTAAACAACATTGGGCCTTGTAGAGCCCAATTAGAAATAATTATTCAACTAGTGGGCTTGAGTAAAATCAAGTACACTTTAAATGGACTCAAATATATTTGGGACATTTAAATAAAAGTCCATGGGCCTTGTAATTGTTATAAGCCCAAATAGAATTGCATGCATGGGAGTAAAAGGTTGGGAGACAACTTTTTCAATGTCCAAGGCATGACATGCTTTTGGGACACCACAACCTTTTTGTTAAACCAAGAAAAGTCTCCCCTTCTCTCCTAGGACATGGCTTGGACGAAAATTTGTGCTCTTTTTCTCCACCATTTTTTGCTTCTTCACTTGTTGATGAAAGCACACACTTCTCAAAGAAAAATGCTCTAATTTTTCTAGTGCAAAATTAGAGTGGATCTACCTTGTTAGTGGTGGACCTAATTTGAAGAAAGGAGTCCAAAAGAAAGGTGAAGCTGTAGATTATCATCCTTGAAGAGCTTAGTTGTTTATCAACTAAGTTGGAGCCAAACATCAATCTCAAGAGATTGATAGGTATACCTTTCTTAAACACACTATGTATGACATATTTCGTGTTTTTGTATTTGCTACACACCTAGTACATGTGGTGCTCGAAATTTTATGTTCGAAAATATGTTTTTCGAAAATTTTGTTGCTTCCGTTGCGAATTCGGGCGCCTAAAACCGATCCACTTTCACAACTGTCTTCTCCTTGTCCATTCTCTCCTTGGAACTTTGCACCTCTAGTTCTCTTCCACTTCTCAAAGTTACAGCTTTGCATTGCTCCTTTGGATTCACTTCAGTATTACTTGGGAATTGATCTCTATTTTGATCTCTCAATGCATTAGCCAATTGTCCAATCTGTATCACCAATGATTTCATTGTGGCACCCATATTTCCCATGTGAGTTTCCATGCCATCAAGACGAGATTCAGTCCTAGCCATCCTTTTACTAGATTCAGCAACAAATGTCCCAACTAGATTCTCAAGTGAAGGTTTTCCTTCCCCCTTTGATGTATTGAACCCCGGTGGAGGATTCAACACATTCTTATTATTAGCATATGAAAAATTCTCATGATTTCTCAAACCAGGATGATAAGTGTTAGGGGGAGGGTTACCTCGATATCCTTCGTAGCCACCAAAATTCCTATTGTTGATATAATGAGCCTCATCAGGAATGTGTGGTTCTTCAGTAACAACCGATGCATTTTCAATCTTTGTTGTACTAGCTTTATTCATAGCTGCAATTTGAGTTGTTAAAGCTGAAACTTGAGCGGTGAGTGATGTAATAGGATCTATGGCATACATCCCAGCTGGCTTCTTTACTCCTGACCTCTCAGACGGCCACTGATAACTGTTAATGGTCATCTGTTCAAGCAAATCATATGCTTGATCAGGTGATTTTGCAAATATCGTGCCACCAGCTGCTACATCCACAGTGCCTCTTGTTTGTCCATTCAAACCATTGTAAAACAATTCAATCTGTACCCAATCTTCAAAACCATGGTTTGGACACCTCCTCAACAACTCCTTATACCATTCCCATGCCTCATATAATTGCTCAAAGTCAGTCTGCCTAAAAGTACTTATCTCAATTTTCAACTGTGCAGACTTCGCAGGTGGAAAATATTTAGCAAGAAACTTGTTGCTAATTCCTGCCATGTAGTGATACTCCCCAAAGGAAGCGATTGGAGTCATCCTCTTGCTTGGTCCCTAAGAGAAAAAGGAAACAAGCGCAATCGAATTATATCATCAGAAACACCATTTATCTTTACTGTGTCAGTGATTTCAAGGAATGTTCTGAGATGTAGATGAGGATCTGCTGTAGCGGCTCCCCCAAACTGATTCTGTTGAACCATGTTTATCAATGCGGGTTTGAGCTCAAAGTTGTTTGCATTAATAGTCCCTTGTGCTATGCCCGAGTAATGAGCATTTAGTACCGGCCTACAATGATCTCTGATAGGTATTGCAGGGGGTGGATTTTCATTATCTCTGTTGTCAGCCATTGCTTGAATCTCTTCTCTTCTTGCCTTTCTTAATCTTCTTGCGGTTCTTTCGATCTCAGGATCAAAGATAAGCAAGTCAAGATTTTGCGATCTTCGCATGCACTGTCAAACAAAGAAAAGAAACAAATCAATGTTTAATGTAATCCAATAGAAGCTCTAAATTAAAATCAAGACTAATTGGTAACAATACTAATATAAATTTATAATAAACACTCCCCGGCAACGGCGCCAAAAACTTGTTGCGTATTTTCTTAATTGCTTGCAAGTGCACAACGTCAAGTTGTAATAAAATGTATTTTCGAGTACAAGTGTCGATCCCTCGAGGAGTATGTATATAAATGTATATTAATGCTTGTAATTAAATAGTCTCGATTTTATTTAGAAAAATCAATTAAAAGATTTGTTTGCAATAATAACTAAATTGAAAATGGATTTAAATAAATATAATACCAAACTATAACAATAACAATGGAATAAAAGATCTAGATGTCCGATTTCACTCAACTATCCACCATGTTTAACTTCTTGTAGCTATGTTATAAAAATCCTTCTTATTCATTAGCCAAGAATTCTATAATTATCTACTCCCTCTCCCGAGTGCTAAGTCGATATTAGTTATCTAAAATTTGATTGCAATGTTCCCATCAACAATCAACAAATAAATAACACATCAAGCACTAAATTCTCTATAAGCTTCAATAGCATTATAGGCTCTCCCAAACTCTATAAATACCATTGATGTATTTTTTCCTTTTCTTGTTTATAATTTCCTCTTCCAAGTGATAAATTATAAACATATAAATCATTCAACTTATGGCCAATAAATTGAAAGCATTCAGATTGGAATAACACAAATGAACAAGATGAAAAACTTAAATGACTTAGTTCATAGGTTCCAACACATGGTTTCTAGTTTTGTTCCATCATTCCTCTAGAAATAAAAATTAGTTCATAATAACACAAACAAAACAATAAAACATAGTTGTAAAACAAGACATATCAAATGAAAAATAAAAGAAAGAAGATCTTAGAACAAGATTTTGAAGTGCTGTTTCCGTCCCCGGATTTTTTGCAAAAGATCTTTCAAGAACTAGAAGAACTTGAGTCTTCAATAATTTCCAGCAGCCTCCCCTCCTTATTTTGATCCCCAATACCCTAGATGGTAAGTAAATGATGCCTTTTTATAGTCCAGACAAGTCTCAAATCGTAGCACACCATTTTCATAGACTTTCATGCGCAGCCCACAAAGTTACAGATTTTTCGGACTCTGTTTTTCGAAGACCGCGGGTGCGCTGCTGTTTCGGGGAAATCTTTCATTTCGAACTTCATTGACCGCGGGTGCGGTAGAACAAGGACCGTAGGTGCGGTACAGCTTCGGCAGATTTTCTGAAATTCGATTTTCATTGACCGCGGGTGCGCTCTCTTTGTTAGCGTGGGTGCGCTAGAGCTTCGGCAATTTTTATCTTTTGCACTTTCCAATTCAACACTTTACTACTCCAAACTCTCATTCTAAGCTTCCAAACTAAAACAACAAAAACAACAACAAATCACATAAAACCTGCTCAAGAATCACAAAATTCTAAGTTAAAAACAAGTAATAAAAGTACAATAAATTGCACTTATCAGAAAGAGCAGCTAGAAGATTTACTGGCCAAGGGTTACATCAGACCGAGTGTTTCTCCTTGGGGTCTTCCAGTATTATTTGTTAGAAAGAAAGATGGTTCTATGAGACTCTGCATTGACTATCGGCAACTGAACAAGGCTAAGATAAAGAATAAATATCATTTGCCTCGTATTGATGATTTATTTGATCAGTTGCAAGGTTCTTCTGTTTATTCCAAGATCGATATGAGATCTGGATATTACCAGCTGAGAACCAGAGATTCTGATATCTCGAAGACAGCTTTCAGAACCAGGTATGACCACTATGAGTTTATAGTCATGCCGTTTGGTTTAACGAATGCTCCAGCTGTATTTATGGGTTTGATGAACCGTATATTTCAGAAATATCTCGATAATTTTGTGATTATCTTTATTGATGATATTCTGATTTATTCAAAGAATTTGAATGATCATGCTGAGCATTTGAGAACTATACTGAAGATTCTGAGAGCTGAGAAATTGTATGCAAAGCTGTCTAAATATGAGTTTTGGCTGAAACAAGTGGTATTTTTGGGACATATTATATCTGGAGATGGAATTTCTGTTGATCCTAGCAAAGTTGAGGCTGTGATCAGTTGGCCTAGACCGACATCAGTGCTGGAGATATGCAGTTTTATGGGTTTAGCAGGATACTATCGTCGATTCATTAAAGATTTTTCCAGTATTGCTAAGCCGATTACTCAGTTGACTCAAAAGAATGCCCCTTTTATCTGGTCAGAGGCGTGTGAATCCAGTTTTCTAGAATTGAAGAAGAGATTGACCAATGCTCCTATTTTTAGTATTCCATCAGGTACTGGTGATTTTGTTGTTTATTATGATGCTTCTCATTGAGGAATAAGTTGTGTTTTGATGCAGCGAAGACATGTTATTGCTTATGCTTCGAGACAATTGAAACCACATGAAATTTGCTATCCGATTCATGATCTTGAATTGGCTGCTATTGTATTTGCATTGAAGATTTGGCGACACTATCTATACGATGAAAAGTTTGAGATTTATTCTGATCATAAGAGTTTGAAATATCTATTTTCACAGTCTGAATTGAATATGAGACAACGAAGATGACTTGATTTATTGAAAGACTTTGATTGTGAAATCAAATATTATCCGGGAAAATCAAATGCAGCAGCTGATGCACTGAGTCAAAAGGTATGTTCTTTATCCTTATCGATGATTGGTGTTTCAAATTTGATTGAAAATTGCTGTCTTTCTGGATTGATATTTGAGATAGATTGTCAACCTTTGAGACTTTATGCTATTCAAGTTGAACCAGAATTGTTTGTTCGAAATAAAGAAGCGCAGAAAGTTGATCAGAATGTTCAGAACTCGATTTTGATGGTCAGATCAGGACATCAATCCGAATATCAGGTTCATGATAATGTACTGTATGTGAATAATCTTCTTGTTGTGCCAGATGTTTCAGATTTGAGACACCAGATTTTGGCAGAGGCACACTGTAGTCGTTTGAGTATTCATCCTGGTGGCAGAAAAATGTACAATGATCTGAAGAAACAGTTTTGGTGGAAACAAATGAAAGTAGACATTGCAGAGTTTGTATCTAAATGTTTGAATTGCCAACAGGTGAAAGCAGAAAGAAAGAAACCAGGAGGTCTATTGCATAGCTTATCGATTCCAGAATGGAAATGAGATCACATTTCTATGGATTTTGTGACGAAGCTACCACGATCCTCCAGAGGTTGTGATGCGATTTGGGTCGTTATTGACATATTGACCAAATCAGCATGCTTTATTCCGTACAGAATGACGTATAAACATAACCGGATGGCAGAAATTTATGTCAGAGAAGTGGTCAGATTGCATGGTGTGCCGAAGTCTATCGTATCAGATCATGATCATCGATTCACTTCACACTTTTGGTACAGTTTGCAACAAGCTTTAGGTACGAAATTGCATCTAAGTACTGCATATCATCCTCAGGCAGACGGACAGTCAGAGCGGACTATCCAGACATTGGAAGATATGCTGAGAGCTATAGTGCTAGATTTTGGCAATAGTTGGCAAGATTCTTTGCCACTTTGTGAATTCTCGTACAACAACAGCTATCAAACGAGTATAGAGATGGCTCCGTTTTAAGCGTTGTATGGCAAGAAGTGCAGATCCTCTCTCTATTGGGATGAGATATCTGAGGTACCTGAACTTGGGCCTGATATGATTCGAGAGATCACTGAGAAAGTGAAGCTGATTCAGCAGAGAATGAAAACAGCTCAAGACAGACAGGCCAAATATGTGAATATTCGACGTAGACCATTAGAATTTGAACAAAGAGACATAGTATTTTTGAAGATTTCTCCTTTCAGAGGCATTGTCGGATTTGGCAAGAAAGAGAAATTATCTCCTCGCTATATTGGGCCGTATGAGATTCTTGAAAAGATAGGTACTCGTGCCTATCGACTTGCTATTCCGCCTTCTCTATCTGGTATACATGATGTCTTTGATGTATCTATGCTGAGGAAATACCTTCGTGATGCTTCTCATGTTCTTCAGCCAGACGAGGCAGAACTTGATGAAACCCTGAGTTATTTTGAGAAATCGATCCAGATTCTAGATCGTAAAGAAAAGCAGCTCAGAATGAAGACTATTCCGCTTGTGAAAGTTCAGTGGAGTCGGCATGGCATCGAAGAAGCTACTTGGGAAACTGAATCAAATATGAGACAGAAGTTTCCCGAGTTATTTCATTTATGTGAGTTTTCTTATTTAACTTCTGTATATCTCCTTCTTGTATGTGATTTGATTGCATGTGATTTCGGGGACTAAATCAGATCTTAGAGGGGGAGAATTGTAATGCCCGAGATTTTAATCTGTTAATCTGAGATTATTGATTATGAATTGAGATAATTATAGAAGGACAACTCTGAGGCACGATTTGAGATAGCATGTGAAATTGTATTGTGCGAGGACAGAAGGTCTTGCGCATATGCGCGTAACGAGCCGCGCATATGCGCGAGAAAGGCAGAAGACCTCGCGCATATGCGCGAGAAGAGGCGCGCATATGCGCGAGCATGTGAAATGAAGAAGTGCTGAGATAGTAGGTCTCGCGCATATGCGGGGGGACAGGGCGTGCATATGCGCGAGCTGAAGAATCCTGAATTGTCGAGACAGAGAGTCTCGCGCATATGCGCCGATGATGGTCGCGCATATGCGGGAGACGTGCAGTACAAAGAATTAGCCACATGGCTTGTCATGCATATTAAATGAAAAAAATCCTTCATTTCCTGGAAATTTTGGCAGAAAGAAACGAGGATAGCTCCAGAGAAAACTTCAAGGTCTTAAAATCATAGATTTTTTATTTGTGCAAGATCTGACCGTCAGAATTTCGATCTGAGTTGAGTACGGTGTTCCTCTCGTCAAAGCCCTCAAGAGAAAGTAAGTTTTATTATGTTCTTGTATGATTCAAAAGTTTAATGTTTAAGAAATCATGTTATGATTGATATTATCTGTTCCTGATATTGTTGTAATTGTATAATCGAAATCAGATTGAAGAACGGATACCATATGAAATTGTTAGCATTTTCCAGATTGGAATTGATTGAGAATATATAGATTTGGTATTGGAATTGTGTTTATCGATTGAGTATGGGTTATGATTTGTATTTTTTGATATTGTATTGCTGGGTATATCGAGATTGTGCCGTTATGCCGTCGAAACAGAATTAGATTGAATTCTGATTATATCCAGTATTGCTTTGAGTGGTATAATGACATTGTACTTCTCGAATATATGATTCCAGAGTTGGTATCGAAGGCTTCGAAGACTGAACAGAGTCAGATTAATCTACTAAAAGAAAGCTATAAATCAATGTTAAACCGGGAAGATACGACTCGATTCAGAGACAGCTTGACTTTCCCAAAACCACATACTTTATTGTAATTGCATTGATGTTTGCAATTCATGATATTGATATTCTTAGTCTATTGATTTATAGCAAAGCATGTATTGAGTCTATGGCAGATGTGCCATGTCTTTGGCAGAGGTGCCAAGTCACTGGACATTTGGTTTATATCGATGTTGCTTAGGGGTAGATCGACTCCTATTGTAGAGATTCAATATAGAAGGCCAAAGTCTGGGAATAAGAACGTACAACCATCTAGCTGGGAGAGTAGGTGGGAGACTGTTGCGTTCTTATTCGACCGGGATCCCTAAATAAAAGTCGAGTCAGAGATTACGAGTCAAAGAGTTTGATTTACAGTTTTATATTGATTCATGTTTTTTCAGATTATGATACATGCTATTTATAACTGTTCTATGCTTTTATATATGTTTATATGATTGCATGTATGTGTTGTTTATAAAGGGAATATATTTCTCACCGGAGTTATCCGGCTGTTGTTGTGTTTGTATGTAGTGCATGACAACAGGTGGGACATGATCAAGGTCGAGAAGAGGATAGAAGATCGAGATTAGAGTGGAGATTCAGACGTAGATGTAGAGTTGGTTTTCAACACTTGAGATGTAGTTGTTGAACCTTAGTTTATTATGATTTTCTTTTGTACAAGACTTGAACTATGGATCATGTTGTAGATATTTAACTTGATCTTGTATTTGAATGAGATGGGACCTAACTTATTTTAGATTTTGAACACTTTTTTATATACTGTTCAACATTAAAAAAAAATTTATGACCCAATTTAATTAATTGATCCATTTAATCATAATGATGATTAAGAAGAGTGAGTTAGCGTCCGGTTCCCCACAAAAAACGTTTGAAATGATTTTTTGATCAAAATTTTTAGATATGAAAACGTGTTTACTATCATTTCGATTTCTGAGAAAAATCGGTTGGTTTTCTGGAAAAACATTCAACATATAAAACGTAGAAATTTTGGATACCTTCGAAAAATCGAATCACAACGTCGCTTCTCCTCATATTTTGGCAACACTCTCAACATTAAAGTTGCACCTCAATGTCTTATCTAACTACTCCGATTGTCCTCATACCAATTGGCTCAACATACAAATTATCATGAATTTAATCGTAACGACGCTACAATATAACTACACATAATCTAAAATAAACAATACTAAAATCATAAATCGAAATTCTTAACATCTAAACTATACTTAAACTTGACCAAATAGTCCATAAACATAAGAAATCTTAAACCTTACCGTTCACCAAGCTTGGATATTACAATGATTTTGAGGGAGGCGCTGACGCTTTAGTGGATCGGGTCCGACAGTAAATTCTGGTGGACTTTTTTCCGCATTAGATTAAGGTTTAAAGTTTTGAAGTAAAGATTTTGAGGATTATTTTATTAAATTTTTTATGCTTTATTTTGAAGTTTAGTTTTTGGATTATTTTAAAATTGACGTATAATTTTGTGGGCGACGATTTATGGATTTTTTGCATTTAAGTTTTTTAAATATTAGTTTTTATGTTGGATGTTTTAAAATTATAAGAAAATGTTTATATATATAAAAAAATTCCCTAGTATTTATTTAAATTTTAAAGTTAAAAGTAAGAGTCGTTTCAGGTTCTCTTTAGAATTCGCTCTTCCTTTAGGCCAGCAAATATCTCAGCCAAGGATCGTTCATCATCCGAGGAGTAATTAGGGTCACCAGAAGCATCCTTTGGATCGGAAATGGGCGGAGATTGAGTTGCAGGAGAGAGAGTGTATGTTCAAACTCCGGGTCGTAGCTTCACAACAATAGAAGGTCGTTGTAGAGCCCAAATTCAGTACACGTAAAATCCATGCATTTATTTAAATTGTTAAATTATTTAATTAAATTTAAAATGATTTTAGAGATGCATGATTTATTTAAATGTATTATTTTAAATTATATATGTTTATGTTATGCATGTTAAAATGTTTCCTTGAGTTTCATGTTTCAGGCGATTATTCGATGCGACATCGAGGAAAAGAGACCGACGACAATTTTTGGCAATTTTAAAATATTTTATTTTATTTTTAGTTAGGATTGGGGATTTTTAAATGATTTATTAAGTTTTAAGCATTTTAAAGCCTAATTTATTTAAATAGTGGTTTTAAGATTTTAAAACTTTTAAAGTTAAGCAATTGTGTATTTTATTTTAATTAAGGAAATTGTTAAATTAGTATGGATTAATTTTGTTGGTAACATTTTAATTAAGCAAATTGTATTCCCTTAATTATTAAAAACACACACACCCACCAAAACTCACGCACACACACTTCTACCAACACACACATACACGTTAACACACACACACACACATTTCTTCACCATTTCATATATTTTTCTAAAAAAAAAACTTAGGGTTCTAAAGCTTTCAGTAGCCGCCCCTTTCTCTGCAAATTTTCCAGCAAGTTTTCGTCACTTTTCTTCAAGAAAATCGTGCCACGTTCGTTCTAGATCAACCCTCGCATTTTTCCCGCTTCGATGTCGTTGTTTCGGTAACTTTAAATATCAAAAGACATGTATAATCTATTGTTTCTGCATCGATATCGTTATATTATGTGTTGTGATGTTTATTATGCCTAAAAATCCACGTATGTTGTGAAAAGTTTGAACAAAAATGTAATGCCCGAGATTTTATTCTGTTAATCTGAGATTATTGATTATGAATTGATGTAATTATAGAAGGTCCACTCCGAGGCACGATTTGAGATAGCATGTGAAATTGTATTGTGCGAGGACAGAAGGTCTCATGGATATGCGCGTAACGAGCCGCGCATATGCGCGAGAGAGACAGAAGACCTCGCGCATATGCGCGAGAAGAGGCGCGCATATGCGGGAGCATGTGAAATGAAGAAATGCCAAGACAGTAGGTCTCGCGCATATGCGCGAGCTGAAGAATCCAGAATTGCCGAGACAGAGAGTCTCGCGCATATGGCCGATGATGGTCGCGCATATGCAAGAGACATGCAGTACAAAGAATTACCCACATGGCTTGTCATGCATATTAAATGAAACAAATCCTTCATTTCCTGGAAATTTTGGTAGAAAGAAACGAGGAGAGCTCCAGAGAAAACTTCAAGGTCTTAAAATCATAGATTTGTGATTTGTGCAAGATTCGACCATCATAATTTCGATCTGAGTTGAGTACGATGTTCCTCTCGTCAAAGGCCTCAAAAGGACGTAAGTTTTTTTATGTTCTTGTATGATTCAAAAGTTTGTTGTTGAAGAAATCATGATATAATTGATATTATCTGTTCCTTAGATTGTTGTAATTGTATAATCGAAATCAGATTGAAGAACGAATACCATATGAAATTGTTATCATTTTCCAGATTGGAATTGATTGAGAATATACAGATTTGGTATTGGAATTGTGTTTATCGATTGAGTATGAGTTATGATTTGTATTTGTTTATATTGTATTGATGAGTATATCGAGATTGTGTCGTTATGCCTTCGAAACAGAATTAGATTGAATTCTGATTATATTCAGTATTGCTTGGAGTGGTATAATGACAATGTACTTCTCGAATATATGATTCCAGAGTTGGTATCGAAGGCTTCGAAGACTGAACAGAGTCAGATTAATCTTCGAAAAGAAAGGTATAAATCAATGTTAAACCGGGAAGATACGACTCGAGTCAGAGATAGCTTGAGTTTCCCAAAACCACATACTTTATTGTAATTGCATTGATGTTTGCAATTCATGATATTGATATGCTTAGTCTATTGATTTATAGCAAAGCATGTATTGAGTCTATGGCAGATGAGCCATTCTTTGGTAGAGGTGCCAAGTCACTGGACAATTGGTTTATATCGATGTTTCTTAGGGGTAGATCGACTCCTATTGTAGAGATTCAATATAGAAGGCCAAATTCTGGGAATAAGAACGTACAACCATCTAGCTGGGAGAGTAGGTGGGAGACTGTTGCGTTCTTATTCGACCGAGATCCCTAAATAAGAGTCGAGTCAGAGATTACGAGTCAAAGAGTTTGACTTTCAGTTTTATATCGATTCATGTTTTTCAGATTATGATACATGCTATTGATAACTGTTCTATGCTTTTATATATGTTTATATGATTGCATGTATGCGTTGTTTATACTGGGAATATATTTCTCACCGGAGTTATCCGGCTGTTGTTGTGTTTGTATGTGTGCATGACAACTGGTGGGACAGGATCAGGGTCGAGAAGAGGATAGAAGATCGAGATTAGAGTAGAGATTCAGACGTAGATGTAGAGTTGGTTTTCAACACTTGAGATGTAGTTGTTGGACCTTAGTTTATTATGATTTCCTTTTGTACAAGACTTTTACTATGGATCATGTTGTAGATATTTAACTTGATCTTGTATTTGAATGAGATGGGACCTAACTTATTGTAGATTTTGTACACTTGTTTATATAGTGTTCAACATTAAAAAAAAATTTATGACCCAATTTAATTAATTGATCCATTTAATCCTAATGATGATTAAGAAGAATGAGTTAGTGTCCGGGTCCCCACACCGGTTGGTATCAGAGCTCTACTTTCCTTAGACTGGGATAGAAGCGAGTGAGCGGGGTAGATTGAGTTTTCTTTCCTGCTTCTGCAATGCCAACATGTTTTATTGCTTTGAAAATACATGTTTACCTGATTATCTGATATGATTGGAAACGTGTATTATTGAAATAATAAATATGAACCGATTCTTGATCAGAGGTATGATGATCAGAGGAGGACTGAAACAGATTTGTTATATTTGGTGACTAACCATTTTTATAATCAGATATGCCTCCTCAAAGAATCCCAGAACAGGATAGTACCTCTACGAATCCGATGGATGTTACGGCAACACCTATGGAAACACTGCTGAAGATATTTCAGTCATTTAAACCGCCGATTCTGAAGGACACTGAGAATTCTGTTGACTGTGAGAGTTAGCTTGATGACATTGAGATGATGTTTGATTCCCTTGATTATACAGATGAGTGAAGAGTTAGACTGATTGGGCACCAGTTGCATGATGTTGCAAAGAACTGGTGGCTTACGACTAAAAGAGCGTTGGAGCATCGAGGTACAGTTATTACTTGGAAGATCTTTAAGACTGAATTTTATCAAAGATTTTTCCCAGTATCGTACAGAAAAGACAAGGGTGCAGAGTTTGCTAATCTGAGACAGGGTCAACCAAACATAGAAGAATATGTGGCCAAGTTCTCTACCTTGCTACGATTTGCTCCTCATGTTGCTGATAATGATGAAGCTGTTGCTGATCAGTTCATTAATGGACTGAATCCCGAGATCTTTACACTGATAAATGCAAGGCGACCGAATAACTTTGTTGATGCCCTGAACAGAGCCAAGGGAGCAGATGCGGGTTTGATTAGACAGAAAGGAGCTACGTATGTTGCCCCAGCACCAAAACAGCAACAACCCTCAGCTCAATTCCACCAACCCCCTCCCAGATTTGAGAGTGGCAGTAGCAGCAGTGGGAAGAAAGATCATTTGAAAGCCCGAGGCAAACAGTTTAAGAGGTCTGGTAGTAGTTCATCTAGCTCCAGTGGTTCACGATAGAGCCAGAGTTATACAAGGGTCTATTGCAGAACTTGTGGAGGAAGACATCCCACAGAGCAATGCCAAGGAGTGTTTGGTAGTTGCAATATATGTCGATATCAAGGACATTTTGCCAGAGTCTGTCCACAGCGAAGTTCTCAACGATCCCAGGGAGCAGAATCATCTGGATCAGTGGCTCAGACAGATAGACGATCATCAGCTGTTCACTCCTTCCAGCCATCCCCTATTACTCAGTCACAGCAGAAGCCAGGAGGAAGCCAGACTGTTAGCCAACCTCCGAGACAGCAGGCCAGAGTGTTTGCATTTACTGAAAAACAGGCACAGGAAGCACCTGATGATGTTGTTGCAGGTAACTGTTCTTTTTGTGGTTACTCTGCTTATGTATTGATTGATACGGGTGCATCCCATACTTTTATTTCTGAGCGATTTGCATTGATGCATGATTTTCCTATTGAGTCATTATCTGCTGTAGTATCTGTCTCTTCACCTTTGGGGAGAGGTCTTATATCAGTGAAGTCTGTTAAACATTGTATACTGCAATATGATGGGAATGAGATTGAGTTAGATTGTATTGTACTCGGTTTGTCTGATTTTGACTGCATTATCGGTATTGATATGCTGACCAAGTACAAAGCTACCGTAGATTGTTTCCAAAAGATTGTGAGATTCAGACCTGAGATGGCTGATGAATGGAAATTTTACGGTAAGGGTTCTAGAGCTAGAATTCATTTGATATCTGTGTTGTCTATGACTCGATTATTACAGAAAGGAACAGAGGGATTCCTTGTGTATTCAGCAGATGTACTGAAATCGAGCCCATCATTGGCAGATTTGCTAGTGGTATGTGAGTTTGCTGACGTCTTTCCAGATGAAATTCCGGGTTTGCCTCCAATCCGGGAAATAGACTTTAGTATTGAATTGATACCAGGAACAGTTCCTATTTCTAAAACTCCATATAGAATGGCACCGATTGAACTGAAAGAATTGAAAGAGCAGCTAGAAGATTTACTGGCCAAGGGTTACATCAGACCGAGTGTTTCTCCTTGGGGTGCTCCAGTATTATTTGTTAGAAAGAAAGACGGTTCTATGAGACTCTGCATTGACTATCGGCAACTTAACAAGGCTAAGATAAAGAATAAATATCCTTTGCCTCTTATTGATGATTTATTTGATCAGTTGCACGGTTCTTCTATTTATTCCAAGATCGATATGAGATTTGGATATACCAGCTGAGAACCAGAGATTCTGATATCTCGAAGACAGCTTTCAGAACCAGGTATGGCCACTATGAGTTTATAGTCATGCCGTTTGGTTTAACGAATGCTCCAGCTGTATTTATGGGTTTGATGAACCGTATATTTTAGAAATATCTCGATAATTTTGTGATTATCTTTATTGATGATATTCTGATTTATTCAAAGAATTTGAATGATCATGCTGAGCATTTGAGAACTGTACTAAAGATTCTGAGAACTGAGAAATTGTATGCAAAGCTGTCTAAATATGAGTTTTGGCTGAAACAAGTGGTATTTTTGGGACATATTATATCTGGAGATGGAATTTCTGTTGATCCTAGCAAAGTTGAGGCTGTGATCAGTTGGCCTAGACCGACATCAGTGCCGGAGATACGCAGTTTTATGGGTTTAGCAGGATACTATCGTCGATTCATTAAAGATTTTTCCAGTATTGCTAAGCCGATTACTCAGTTGACTCAGAAGAATGCCCCTTTTATCTGGTCAGAGGCATGTGAATCCAGTTTTCTAGAATTGAAGAAGAGATTGACCAGTGCTCCTATTTTTAGTATTCCATCAGGTACTGGTGATTTTGTTGTTTATTATGATGCTTCTCAAAGAGGAATAAGTTGTGTTTTGATGCAGCGAAGACATGTTATTGCTTATGCTTCGAGACAATTGAAACCACATGAAATTCGCTATCCGATTCATGATCTTGAATTGGCTGCTATTGTATTTGCATTGAAGATTTGGCGACACTATCTATACGATGAAAATTTTGAGATTTATTATGATCATAAGAGTTTGAAATATCTATTTTCACAGTCTGAATTGAATATGAGACAACGAAGATGGCTTGATTTATTGAAAGACTTTGATTGTGAAATCAAATATTATCCGGGAAAATCAAATGCAGCAGCTGATGCACTGAGTCGAAAGTTATGTTCTTTATCCTTATCGACGATTGGTGTTTCAAATTTGATTGAAGATTGCTGTCTTTCTGGATTGATATTTGAGATAGATTGTCAACCTTTGAGACTTTATGCTATTCAAGTTGAACCAGAATTGATTGTTCGAATTAAAGAAGCGCAGAAAGTTGATCAGAATGTTCAGAACTCGATTTTGATGGTCAGATCAGGACATCAATCCGAATATCAGGTTCATGATAATGTATTGTATGTGAATAATCTTCTTGTTGTGCCAGATGTTTCAGATTTGAGACACCAGATTTTGGCAGAGGCACACTGTAGTCGTTTGAGTATTCATCCTGGTGGCAGAAAAATGTACAGTGATCTGAAGAAACAGTTTTGGTGGAAACAAATGAAAGCAGACATTGCAGAGTTTGTATCTAAATGTTTGAATTGCCAACAGTTGAAAGCAGAAAAAAGAAACCAGGAGGTCTATTGCATAGCTTATCGATTCCAGAATGGAAATGGGATCACATTTCTATGGATTTTGTGACGAAGCTACCACGATCCTCCCGAGGTTGTGATGCGATTCGGGTCATTATTGACAGATTGAACAAATCAGCATGCTTTATTCCATACAGAATGACGTATAGACATAACCAGATGGCAGAAATTTATGTCAGAGAAGTGGTCAGATTGCATGGTGTGCCGAAGTCTATCGTATCAGATCATGATCCTCGATTCACTTCACACTTTTGGCACAGTTTGCAACAAGCTTTAGGTACGAAATTTTATCTAAGTACTGCATATCATCCTCAGACAGACTGACAGTCAGAGCGGACTATCCAGACATTGGAAGATATGCTGAGAGCTATAGTGCTAGATTTTGGCAATAGTTGGCAAGATTCTTTGCAGTTTTGTGAATTCTCGTACAACAACATCTATCAGACGAGTTTAGAGATGGCTCCGTTTGAAGCGTTGTATGGCAAGAAGTGCAGATCCCCTCTCTATTGGGATGAGATATCTGAGGTACCTGAACTTGGGCCTGATATGATTCGAGAGATCACTGAGAAAGTGAAGCTGATTCAGCAGAGAATGAAAACAGCTCAAGACAGACAGGACAAATATGCGAATATTCGACGTAGACCATTAGAATTTGAACAAGGAGACATAGTATTTTTGAAGATTTGTCCTTACAGAGGCATTGTCAGATTTGGCAAGAAAGAGAAATTATCTCCTCGCTATATTGGGCCGTATGAGATTCTTGAAAAGATAGATACTCGTGCCTATCGACTTGCTATTCCGCCTTCTCTATCTGGTATACATGATGTCTTTGATGTATCTATGCTGAGGAAATACCTTCGTGATGCTTCTCATGTTCTTCAGCCAGACGAGGCAGAACTTGATGAAACCCTGAGTTATTTTGAGAAATCGATCCAGATTCTAGATCGTAAAGAAAAGCAGCTCAGAACGAAGACTATTCCGCTTGTGAAAGTTAAGTGGAGTCGGCATGGCATTGAAGAAGCTACTTGGGAAACTGAATCAGATATGAGACAGAAGTTTCCCGAGTTATTTCATTTATGTGAGTTTTCTTATTTAACTTATGTATATCTCCTTCTTGTATGTGATTTGATTGCCTGTGATTTCGGGAACTAAATCAGATCTTAGAGGGGGAGAATTGTAATGCCCGAGATTTTAATCTGTTAATCTGAGATTATTGATTATGAATTGAGGTAATTATAGAAGGACAACTCTGAGGCACGATTTGAGATAGCATGTGAAATTGTATTGTGCGAGGACAGAAGGTCTTGCGCATATGCGCGTAACGAGCCGCGCATATGCGCGAGAAAGGCAGAAGACCTCGCGCATATGCGCGAGCATGTGAAATGAAGAAGTGCTGAGATAGTAGGTCTCGCGCATATGCGGGGGGACAGGGCGTGCATATGCGCGAGCTGAAGAATCCAGAATTGTCGAGACAGAGAGTCTCGCGCATATGCGCCGATGATAGTCGCGCATATGCGCGAGACTGTGCAGTACAAAGAATTAGCCACATGGCTTGTCATGCATATTAAATGAAAAAAATCCTTCATTTCCTGGAAATTTTGGCAGAAAGAAACGAGGATAGCTCCAGAGAAAACTTCAAGGTCTTAAAATCAAAGATTTTTTATTTGTGCAAGATCTGACCGTCAGAATTTCGATCTGAGTTGAGTACGGTGTTCCTCTCGTCAAAGACCTCAAAAGAAAGTAAGTTTTATTATGTTTTTGTATGATTCAAAAGTTTAATGTTTAAGAAATCATGTTATGATTGATATTATCTGTTCCTGATATTGTTGTAATTGTATAATCGAAATCAGATTGAAGAACGGATACCATATGAAATTGTTAGCATTTTCCAGATTGGAATTGATTGAGAATATATAGATTTGGTATTGGAATTTTGTTTATCGATTGAGTGTGGGTTATGATTTGTATTTGTTGATATTGTATTGCTGGGTATATCGAGATTGTGCCGTTATGCCGTCGAAACAGAATTAGATTGAGTTCTGATTATATCCAGTATTGCTTTGAGTGATATAATGACATTGTACTTCTCGAATATATGATTCCAAAGTTGGTATCGAAGGCTTCGAAGACTGAACAGAGTCAGATTAATCTACGAAAAGAAAGCTATAAATCAATGTTAAACCGGGAAGATACGACTCGATTCAGAGACAGCTTGACTTTCCCAAAACCACATACTTTATTGTAATTGCATTGATGTTTGCAATTCATGATATTGATATACTTAGTCTATTGATTTATAGCAAAGCATGTATTGAGTCTATGGCAGATGTGCCATGTCTTTGGCAGAGGTGCCAAGTCACTGGACATTTGGTTTATATCGATGTTGCTTAGGGATAGATTGACTCCTATTGTAGAGATTCAATATAGAAGGCCAAAGTCTGGGAATAAGAACGTACAACCATCTAGCTGGGAGAGTAGGTGGGAGACTGTTGCGTTCTTATTCGACCGGGATCCCTAAATAAGAGTCGAGTCAGAGATTATGAGTCAAAGAGTTTGATTTACAGTTTTATATAGATTCATGTTTTTTCAGATTATGATACATGCTATTGATAACTGTTCTATGCTTTTATATATGTTTATATGATTGCATGTATGCGTTATTTATACATGGAATATATTTCTCACCGGAGTTATCCGGCTGTTGTTGTGTTTGTATGTGTACATGACAACAGGTAGGACAGGATCAAGGTCGAGAAGAGGATAGAAGATCGAGATTAGAGTGTAGATTCAGACGTAGATGTAGAGTTGGTTTTCAACACTTGAGATGTAGTTGTTGAACCTTAGTTTATTATGATTTCCTTTTGTACAAGACTTGAACTATGGATCATGTTGTAGATATTTAACTTGATCTTTTTATTGAATGAGATGGGAACTAACTTATTGTAGATTTTGTACACTTGTTTATATATTGTTCAACATTAAAAAAAAATTTATGACCCAATTTAATTAATTGATCCATTTAATCATAATGATGATTAAAAAGAATGAGTTAGCGTCTGGGTCCCCACAAAAAACGTTTGAAATGAACTTTTGATCAAAATATTTAGATATGAAAACGTGTTTACTATCATTTCGATTTCTGAGAAAAATCAATTGGTTTTCTGGAAAAACATTCAACATATAAAACGTAGAAGTTTTGGATACCTTCGATATGAAAGTAAATTCGTAATTTTTTGGACAAAAAAGAGTGAGGTATGACTAATACGTCTAAGTTATGAAAGATAAGTGTTTGAACTCATGTTAGTATGTGCAGCAGTGGCCCCAAACGAGACCCAACTCATCACTCAACGCTATATAAGTATGTTCGACGTGAAAAAGAAAATATTTTATGTTTTTGAGGTATGCTAAATGTTTTGTGACCAATTATGAACGGGTTTGAAAGTCAGTGAACGTGGTCGAGGACCTCTCCACCCTGGTAAAGCATGACCTGGTTTAGATCAGGATTGGAAAGCGGTAGAGCATGACAAGGGACAAATCCACCCGGTAAAGCATGACCGGGGATCTTATGTATGTGGTAATGGATTTTCTTTGCTAGCCCAGTACTGTGGTTTAGTCTGATCAGGCACATTTATGTATGGGTCACTTTCTTTAAAACATATCTCTACCCAAAATGATGAAGTTTATGTATGTTCAAGTATGTATGATGAATGTATGTTTATGAAAAGTTTTTTGATGATGGAACGTCTATGTTAATGTTATTACGTTCAAGTTTATGTATGTACGTTCTACTTTTAAGTTGCATGTGGTTTTATTATGTATTACTTGTTATCTCCAGTTTATACGTGTCGAGTTTTTAAACTCACTAAATTTGATCGATGTAGGTGAGGATGACTTTGAGCAGACGAGAGATGGGGAACAATGAGCCGGCTTGGACTATGCAGGAGGCTAAACCCGAGGACCGCCCATATTTTTAAGAATTTTATGCATGTTCAAATACTCTGATTTTATGAGACTTTTTTTCCAGATGTTTAAACGAGTACCTTTTTGGCAAACTTTGTTCGTGAATGGTTTCATTTCGAGTATTTTAGATGAACAGTTTATTTTATCGGCAAATTGAAAGGTTATTATTTATTTAAGAAATTTTTTTATTTTTTTCCGCAAATTTTAAAACAGTTTAAAAATACGGTACGTTACAGTCGTGGTCTTGAGACGAATTCAAATCTTTGTCATCGGAGTCATCTCCAGATGAGAATTCAGGGTCCAGAACATTTGTGACAAAGGAGGATGACCGAGGCTTCTTGGATGGCGCAAACTCCGGGTCGTACCCATCTTGGATATTGGAACACCTTGCTTGAGGTGAAACCGAAAATACCCAATTAAATTCACCGAAATCTGGTGGATTTTCGACGTCAATCTCATTGTTGGGCTCTCCTGGAGCGATGGTCTCTAGTGGAGTAGGGTTTTCGGATACTATCTGAAACATGTATTCGGCAGAAGGTTCTGGCGGCGGTGTTGAGGGTGATGTTTCCATTGGTGGCGGAATACCACTCCTTCCATTTCACTTCGTATAACCAGTGGGTCATAGCCTGAACCAGCCATCCGTAAATTTTGAGTCAAACTTCCATAAATTTTGTTTTCATTCAGAAATAATAACTCTCACACTAGAAGAACAGTCTTCAAAGAACTCCCCAAAGTAGAATTTTCCATTACTATTTTTACTTTGAAGTGTTAGCTCTTACACTAGAAGAACGGTAATAATGGCACGAAAATTTGTGTTTGAAAATTTGCGGAAAAATTAAAAATTTTCTTCTTAAAATAATTAAGGTGCCTGATTCACGAAATAAACTGATAAATCAAGTTAAATGTTCAAAATTGCAGCGGAAGAAATTATTTAAAGTAATGCAACAACTGATAAAATGTTTGAGCATAAAAAAAAATGGTAAATGCTGTAAATGAGGTCCTCGGGTTCCACTACTGCCGACCCAAGCTAGCTCACTGGTCCCCGCCCTCGGCCCCGACATCATCAGTACCTACAACAATCAAGTCTAGTGAGTCTAAAGACTCAACATGCATATATCGTAAATAACGAGTAAATAATATAGTAAAATTTGCATGGGAGTAAAAATATCATGTCATGAGGCATAACGTAAAATATCGTGTCATGATTAATTATAATACGTGCATAACTGAATTGAAAATCATAGTGAAAATGTTTGCTCCTTGGAGCCCTGTAATGAAATAACATGTAATAATTTTCTGTTGAGATTATGGTCTACGCAAGTGGCCCCTGCACTGAACTGAACTGAACTGGCTGGTAACTGGCGACCGGGTGAAATAATGAACGTCTGATCAGACTATTGCCACAGTATACTGGGTGGAACTGAACTGAATTGACCGGTAACTGGCGACCGGAGGATACAATGCTCCCATGATAGTGAAATGGCCACAAGCAATATCGCATAAATCTCAAAAATGAATATTTATATTTTTTTATGCACGTAATATAATTAAATGGCATAATGAAATATCCTGTATTATTTTACCCCATGGATTGGATCGTTCCCAGGCTCGCTGCAACCTAAATTTATCATGAAAAATATGCAAATGATTTTCTTGACCAAACTTTGTAATTGAATCCAAAAACGAGACAATTACACCCAACGACCTCATATTTAATCATGACTTCGTGCCAACTCGAACCAACACCAAAACCTGATTTATTCATGATTAAAATACACTTAATATGATGAAGTAATGCTCCAAAAATGATAAGGGCCGAAATTTTGGTGAATGGAGGCCAAAACATGAAAAGCTCTTTCGAGAGTCAATTTGGAACATCGCACCGTAATTTCTCGTACGCCCTCAAAAATGATCCAAATCACAAACGGCCAAAACCATGACCTTCCCAACTTGATGAGGCACTGTCCAGTTCAAGGCCATAGGCTAAAAGCCAACCAAGAACTCAAACAAGCCACTGAACCGAAGCAGCATGTTGAGGTCACAAAAATACAGCAGCTGTGCTTTGGTTTCCTTGCATTGCTTGCGAGGTTAATGGCCATTGGGGCTTGAACCACCAACCATAACCTCTTACCAACATCCTAAGGAATGATTTGAACCATGGCTAAGTGCCCTAGGCCAGCCACAATTTGAATCACACCAGAAACCAAACCATGCGTCCCAACCGAGCACTAATTCTGCGCGTGGGATGTTGCCGTGGTTCTTGCTGTCATGGACCATTCCAGTGGCAATTTGGTTGACCATGGCATGATCTAGACATCCAAAGGTAGGGTGTGAACCATGGCTAAGGGCCATAAGCCAACTAAGATCCACACCATTCCACAAAACTCGAAACACACTTGCTGTAAAATGAGAAGGGCCGAAAGGGGAAGGGGCTGTTCTTGTGTTTTGATTTAAAAACCGATGCAACCATGGACCAAGCCTTAAAAGGGAAACTTGGTCACGTCTTATACATGCTAGGGAGGTGTTCTAACCATGGCTATAGGCCACTAGGGCAGCCAAGATCAGACACTTCCCCTTGACAGCAACATGACAGAAAATCGAACACAATATGACTCTCATGGGGAAGTTGCTGTCATTTCTGGATTCCACTGGGTATGGGGCTAGAACCAATAGACAAATGTGTTCCTAACATGTCCTAGTACATGTCTAAATGCAGCTTAGGGAGCCTGGACACGAGCCATCCACCTGAAACACCAAAAACAAGTGAACCGTGAGTAGCACAAGGAAGGGCCGAAAATCTGCATCTTGGATTTCGAAATGTTTTGTCATGTATTTCGGTTTTGGTTGAAAGATCATGATCATGTAGTGTTTAAAAATCATAATACGACTTGATTGAAGAGCAAAGAAGAACATATACATGCCTGGTTTCGTTTTGAAAAGAAAACGAACGAAACGCAACGACGCGGCGCGGAGGAGACGGAGCGTTTTGCTACCTTGTTTTCTTTCTCGGTTTTCTCTCATATTTCTTGCTATGAGGCTCACGTTTTTGCTCTGAAATGCTCTCAATATTTCGGTGATGGGGGAGGGGAAATGGTGGTTAGGAGAGTGAGGGGAAGGGGTTGCAATATAAGAGGGATGGCAAGACCAAGTCTACCTCTTTTTGAAATTTGAATTTGTTTGATATCAAAATGCTTGTTGGAGAGGGAAATGGATGGGGTGTGGCCGAATCCTACATGCTAAACAAGGCTAGGATATTGATCTAATATTAATTAATTAAGGGTGATTAATAAATGAAAAGATTATCATGCTAAAGGATGACAAGGAAAGGGTCAAATGTGAGTTGGCAAGGAATTGTTGATCATCTAGGGGGGTGGCCCAAAATCATCAACTAAATGGAGGGGAAATATTGTTTAGTTAGTAAATTTTTAAACCTTAAGAGCCTTACCTATCCTTTAAATAATTTAAAGAATTAACACCATAATTATGCATGACTTATACGTAGTCTAATTTACGGGTTCTACAACGGTCTTCAATAGACTTATCTAGATAGTTTTTTTCATTTTTTTCTAAACATTATTTTTATTATCCTCTTTTCTGTTTTTCTCCTTTGTGCTCACTTTTTCCAAGTCACTTTTTCGCATCAAACAAGATCATGATTTCTATGTACATCCTCAACCTCTCGATGCCTTGGATTGATCATAATTCACTATTCAATACTTAATTAATAATTTGAACACTTAGATAGTACCTTTCAAAAATTTCCGTCACTGTTCTAACTTGAAAAAAAAGGATGAATGCGAATATGCAATATTTCTAGAATCGTATACAAGTTCATGTATGCTTGGTGTTGTTACTGGTGTTGTAACACCCGTGACAACACACATGAGTGATCATTGGGCACACAAGCTGAGAGACTTCCGAAGGTTGAAAAATGTCTCAAAATCTAAAGGTTTCGTGAATATACCGGTCATTTGGTTCTCAGTTCCAATAAACTCCATCCGAATTATACATTTTTCAGCTAAATCTCTAATAAAGTAGTGTCTTATGTCAATCTGTTTAGTTCGAGAGTGTTGAACTGGATTTCTAAAAATGTTAATGGCACTGGAATTGTCAATAAATAATCATGGTGTCCTATGAAAGCCATAGTCCTCAATCATTTGATTCATTCACACAAATTGTAAGCAACAACTACCGGCTGACACATATTCAGACTCAGTAGTGGACAGGGAAACACAATTCTGCTTCCTACTATACATCGACACCAAATTATTCCCTAGGTAAAAACAACCACCAATTGTACTATTTTTATCATCTAAGTCACCGGCCTAGACTGCATCAGAAAATCCTACCAAATTCGTGTTGGTCTCTTGCGTGTACCATAATCCTAAATCAAGTGTACCTGATATGTATCGTAGAATACATTTGACAGCTTTTAAATGTGATATATTAGGATTGGCTTGGTACCTGGCACAAAAACAGACACTAAACATGATATCGGTGCGATTAGCAGTTAGATATAAAAGACTACGAATGATGCCGCGGTAGAGGGTGTTGTCAACACCATCGGCAACATAATCTCTGGACAGTTTCTCACTAGATCCATGGGAGTTCTCGTGTTTGCATTTATATTTGAAAATTTTTGATCAAGTTCTTGGCACACTTGGATTGACACATAAATATATCATCATGCATTTGTTTGATTTGCAATCTAAGGAAGAAATTCAACTCTCCTACCATGATCATTTCAAACTACGATGTCATGCTTTCAACAAAGTTATCAATGACTTTTTGTGATGATGCACAAAAAATAATATCTACATACACTTGACAGATCAAGATATCATGATTCAATTTTTGAATAAAGAAGGTTTTATCAACCTCACCTAGTTTAAAGCCCAAGTTGATAAAACAATCAGCCTACCTACCATACCTTACCATGCTCGTGGAGCCTGTTTCAGTCCATATAGAATCTTTTTCAGCTTGTATACATGGTCCATGTGACGTGGATCTTCAAATCCATTTGGTTAACTTACATATGCTTCCTCATTTAAAATACAATTCAAAAATACACCTTTAACTTCCATTTGATATAACTTAATACGGATGTGACATGCCATGGCGAGCAACAATAGAACACACTCAATTGGGGCTACAGGAGCAAAGGTTTCATCAAAATCCACCCCTCAACATGTGTATACCCTTGAGCAACTAATCGTGCTTTGTTTCTAATGATATTATCGGATTCATCAGTCTTGTTCTTAAAGATCCATTTAGTTCCTATAACATTTACATTTTTAGGTCCTGGAACTAAATCTCACACATCATTGCGAACAAACTGCTCAAATTCTTCATACATAGCATTGATTCAAAATTTCTCTTTTAAGGAATCATTGATATTTTTTGGTTCAACGTGTGGCACAAAGCAAGGCTCAACACTAGTTCTTGTCAGTGGCTCGCACGTATCTAGAAAATCTTCTACATCATCCTCCGGTGTTTTACCTGTCAGATTTGAAAGATCATCAAGCACAACATTAATTGATTTCATTTTCATCCTAGTTCTTAGATTAAATACACAATAAGCACGGCTACTAGTAGAATATCCAAGAAACAGACATTTATCACTTTTGGTATCAAATTTAGCTAGATGATCTCTATCATTAAACACATTATCTACACATTCAAAAATATGAAAATATTTAAGGTTTGGTCTTCTTCCCATGATAATATCATATGGGGGCATTGTAGAACCACTCCTTAAATATACACGGTTTGTGATATGACACGTCGTGTTCAATGCTTTGGCCCAAAAATGTTTTGAGATATTTTTAGAACTCAGCATGACTCAAGCTATTTCTTGCAAGGTTCGATTTTTTTTTTTTTTGGCTATACCGTTTTGTTGAGGAGCCTTAGGGGCTGAAAAATCATGAGTTATTTCTTTCTTATCACATTAGATGCAAATTGAGAATTTTTGAACTCCTTTCCACGGTCAGTTATGATCTTACCAACAGTCATATTATGCAGATTAACGACATTGGCATGTAACTATTTGAAGGAATCAAATGTGTCTGATTTCTCTAAGAAAACTAACCTAAATGAAACGTGAGAAATCGCCAACATAAATAAATGAGTACTTCTTACCTGCAAGACTCTCCACTTCCATTGGACCCATGAGATCCTTATACAAGAGTTCAAGACACCATGTTGTCCAAAGGTGTTGCAACACTTGGTGTGGAACACGGGTTTGCTTAATTTTTTGGCATGGTCCACAAATGTATGCAGTTCTTGAGCTTAAATTGGGCATATCTTGTACAATATCATACTTACTAATAATCTTCAATGTCTTGAAGCATGTCCCAATTTTTGATGCCACAGATCGAATTTGCTAACTTTGCTATTTCGGTAACCATGGTCTTCACCTAATTGGTAGAAAATGTCGGCATATCTAGATAATGTCACGACACAAACATTAGCGTTATCAAAGACTTTGAAGTTATTTTTGTTAAACTTAACATGCAAGTTATCATTACATAGTTGACTAATGCTTATTAAGTTTGGGTTGAGTCCCTCAACATGAAGCACATTGTGAAGTTTAGGATTTCCATCCACATTTAAGGTTATTTTGCCGATAATTTTCCCTTTCGCACCTCCATACGTTACATGTCAACTTCTTATTTCAACAAAGTCAGTGAGGTGTGAAAGGGATCGGTTACGATGCCCGGATGCGCAACAAAATTTTCGAAAAATATATTTTTAAAGAAAGAAAAACCGAGCACCCACTAGTGTGTGTAGCAAATACCATAAACACAAAATGTCATTGTTAGGATCGGTTGATAGGTTGAAATGTGTTTAGAAGAGGGGTTGAATAAACACTCGCGATTTTTTTTATCTTTTTGAATGAAGTGTCAGTTCTGTGACAAACTGAAACTAGAAATCTTGTAAGTCAATGACAATCAGTTTAACTGATAACAGTTGCGAAAATAAAATGACTGAAAGATAGAATAAATAACTGAAGTAACAACACAAAGATTTATGGATGTTCGGAGAATGAAATAACTCATACGTCACCCCTTCTATCACAAGGATAGGATATGCACTAAAAGACATTGATCGATACAAATACTTGTATAAACCCACCCAGCTTAGGACTTACCCACTGCCTTAACTGAACTCTTAGACTAGACTAAAGGCAGCATCTTCCAGTCAACACTTCTTTAATGTCTATGTGAGAAAGACTACATACACAAGTTTAACGTCTTTTTGCAAGAATGTATTTGAGTGGTGGTGTGTGTGTGAGAACTGATCTCTGAATGATACCCGAAAGTGTTCTCACACACTGAGGGAAATATGCTTCTAATCTAAAGCTGATAACACGTTTAAGTGTTCCCTCGACTGGGCTGAATGCTTCTCTCTTAAGCTGATATGACTTTGAAATGTGCCCTTTTCTTTTATCTCTTGTATTTTATATGTCTTCACTGATCTTCACCCTCTATTTATAGGGGTGAACTTTGATCGTACAGTGAGACTCAATTATTGTATCTGTTGCATTTTGAATATGTTCCTCGAAATCTGTCTTGTTTTTTCTAGAACACTTTTGTCTTTAAGCTTTGATGCAATGTCCATTATTGTCCTTTGACTGGACAAATGTTTGTACCTTTGCGCACAGCTGGATTCCACTTAGTTCAGCTTGTCTTGATCTACAACTGATTGCTCCAAACTGATGTTCTGAACTCTTCTTCAGTTAGGCTGATGAAATCAGTTGACTCGTCAGTTGAACTGATTTCATTCTTGTTCAGTTGAACTGATCTTCAGTTAAGCTCTTCATCAGTTGAACACTCCTTCAGCTTGTCGGGCTTCTGAGGTTCTCCTGCTGAACCACCTATCAACTGAACAATCAGTTGAACTCATTTACGACACATCAGTTGAACTGGTCTAGTTTGGTTGATCAGTTGATGCTTTCAGTTGGCGTCTTCGACAGCTTCAGTTTTGGCTCGTAACTGATTATTTCAGTTTTAGTTATCTGCACACTAAGGTTGATTATTTAAAACAAACAAACAAGTTTTGTTCACATCAAAATTAAGATTGCGAACATGAAATGTTTCAACAATTTCCCCCTTTTTGATGATCACAAAACTTGAACAATTGAAGTTTAAAAAGAAGTTCTCTCCAATGAGAGAATCAAAGAAATAAAGAAAAGTTTTTCAGTTCGAGGAATAGCAGAAAGAAATGCTCCCCCTCAACAACTAAATGAAATAATTTGAAAACAGTTTTTCAGTTCGAGGGATAATTCTAAACAAAACTCCCCCTCAGAAACTGAAAGAAAACTCTCCTTCAAAAATATAATCATTTACGCGATTAATGAAGTTTTGGTATCAATGAAGCACTTTAGGCAACAAATCTTAAAATAGCAGTTCAGTTATGTAAAGGCTAACTAGATGAACAAGATGTTTATTTAATCAAATAAGCGTCCCTTGTATTATACATCTACGCATATCAACCAATGTAAGGGAAATTGCTACTCCACTAGCAGACATTAAATAACATCGAACATCAGTTAATTTACACATAATAGAACTGAATATACTAACAGCTGGTCGCCTTGAATGCTTTGAATGTTGCAAAGATTTTGAGTTTCTTTTTCCCGAAGATCAGCTAATTTGCCTTTGGAGTTTATCTCTGTACTTGCTAACTGGTCGAGCTGACTCAAACTGGACTCAACTGGTGCTGAACCGCATTGATCATCTATATTTGATCTGATATGGAAATTGAGCGGCATCACTACTGATGATTAAGCTCCACTTAACTCATAAGTTTCAGCTGGTAGTTGGGTTTTGTTTGTTGATCAGTTGGACTGGTAGACTTGCAACTGAAATAATTTCCTTTGACAGTTTAGTTGAACTGCTGTCAGTTGAACTCTACACCCTGCAAGCTACTTAAAACAACAAAGTTAATGAATCGAGAGAAGTGGCTACAATGTTAGTTGCCGAGCCAGGAACCTTCTCTCTCCTCATAACAAACGCATAAAATATTTAAGAGGATATTGAAATCCATTTTAAATAACATTTTAAAACATATTTTAAAATATCAGTTTTCAAATGTCCTTCTTAGAACAACTTGCTCTGATAAAAATTGAAGGATCGTTTGTAGAGCACCTTGAGGTGCTTCAAACAAAATATTCTCCAAGAGCTGCAATAGCTCGTGTTCTAAAAATGTATACATCGATGAATTTGATCGAGTCTTGTATAGAACCAAGAGGAAAACACTCAAAATCATGCTTCGTTAAGAAACATTGATATATTTGTATATCTTGTGTAACTGAATAACCAAAAGACTAGATTATTTTTTGCATTCATTAGTTCAGTTATGGTGAGAACTGAACCAACGGATGCTCTAACTAGTTAAATTAGTTTGATAACAATAGTTAAATAGTTAAATACACAAGATATGTTTATGGATGTTTGGAAACTTCAACTGCTACTACGTCACCCCTTCTACCACCTCGGGTAGGATTCACTAGAAAATTTTGATCGATACAAATACTTGTATAAACCCATCCAGCTTAGGACTTACCCTGACATAACTGAACTCCTAGACTAGACTGAAGGCAGCACCTTCCAGTCAACACTTCTTTAATATCTATGTGAGAAAGATTACATACACAAGTTTAACGTCTTTGTGCAAGATTGTATTTGAATGGTGGTGTGTGTGTGTGAGAACTGATCTCTGAAAGCTACCCGAAAGTGTTCTCACACACTGAGGGAAATATGCTTATAATCTAAAGCTGATAACACGTTTAAGTGTTCCCTCTACTAGGCTGAATGATTCTCTCTTAAGCTGATATGACTTTAAAGGGTGCCCTTTTCTTTTCTCTCTTGTATTGTATATGTCTTCACTGATCTTCACCCTCTATTTATAGGCGCGAAGTTTGATCGTACAGTGAGACTCAATTATTATATCCGTTGCATTTTGAACTTGTTCCTCGAAATTTGTCTTGTTCTTTCTGGAACACTTTTGTCTTTAAGCTCTAATGCAATGTAAATTATTGTCCTTTGACTGGACAAAGGTTTTTGTACCTCTGCACACAGCTGGATTCCACTTAGTTCAGCTTTTCTTGATCTGCAACTGATTGCTCCAAACTGATGTTCTGAACTGGTCAGTTGAACTGGTCCTCAGTTAGGCTGATGAAATCAGTTGACTCGTCAGTGGAACTGATTTCATTCTTGTTCAGTTGAACTGTTCTTCAGTTGGGCTCTTCATCAGTTGAACACTCCTTCAGCTGGCCAGGCTTCTGAGGTTTTCCTGCTGAACTACCTATCAACTGAACAATCAGTTGAACTCATTTACGACACATCAGTTGAACTGGTCTTGTTTGGTTGATCAGTTGATGCTTTCAGTTGACGTCTTTGACAGCTTCAGTTTTGACGTCTTTGACAGCTTCAGTTTTGACTCATAACTGATTATTTCAGTTTCAGTTGTATGTGCACTAAGGTAGATTATTAAAAACAAACAAATAAGTTTTGTTCACATCAAAATTAAGATTGCGAACATGAAATGTACTAACAGTCATACATAGAGTGTTTAAGAATTTTACAAATCAACCACAAAGGATTGATGATGGCTCCAACTAAGTTGTTAAACAACTTAGCTCTTGAATAGTTGACCCAATCTACAAACATCTCTTGAGCACTTCTTGCTCAAATTCCTTCTTTCCTTCAAATTAGGTCCACCACCAACAAGGTAGATCCACTCTAATTTTGCACCAGAAAAATTAAAGCATTTTTCTTTGAGAAGTGTAGGCTTTCCTCAACAATTGAAGAAGCAAAAATTGGGAAAATATTGAGTGGGAATTTTGGCCATCACATGGGGGAGGAGAGAAGAATGAGTTTTCTTTGTGTATGAAAAAGTTAAAGTGCATGTGAGACACATGCCTTGTTTATTGAAAAATTTGCCTCCCAACTCTTCACCTTCCCATGCATAAATGGACTTTTAAATATCTCAAACACATTTGAGATTAATTAAATCTTTACTTGAATTTACTCAAGCCCACTAGTTGAATAATTATTTCCAATTGGGCTCTTCAAGACCCAATATTATTTAATTAATTCAACACTTGAATTAATTTAATTATTTAGACTTTACTAGGTCCACTAGTGTTTAATTAATTCAAAACTTTAATTAATTTAATTTAATCCATAATAATGTTTACGAAAATCACAATTTTCAAATACATTATTTATTTGATTGATCTTTTAATTTAGGAATTTAGTCCATAATAATGTTTTCGAAAATCACAATTTTCAAATACATTATTTATTTGAGTCATCTTTTAATTTAGGAACATTTCCCTAAATTAAAAGTTTCATTCCCCATAATCCTCTTATATAAGTCATACTTCTATTTTTCTTAGAGATTATAAACTCCTTTATAAGCCGTTCAACAGAATGAACTATTTTACTTCTCAACGGGATCTAGAAAGTTAGCACTTGTGAACCCTCAATGGTTCATTGATACAACTAGCAGTGGGTTCACATCTTTATGTGATTCGGGACTAAACATGTCCTTATATGAGCATACCCTAGTTGCTCCATTCTTACTTATCGACTCCTTGATAATAAGAATGTCAGAACTCAAGTCTGATAGTACCCAACCAATAATGTTAAACGCCTAGCAACATCGCTTACATGATTCCTAGGTATCAAATAATAGTTCCTGCAAGAACCATTCTATTATAGTTAGCTTACAGTACGGTCCCTTCATCTCATATATCACGACCGATTCGACAACTATTTGTATATCGAGAGCTGTCAAAGAATCGATACTATGTGTCATGTCATAGTTGCATCGATGGTGTAATCTAAGAAACCCCTTTTTTAATTACCACCAACACTCTGATCAGAGATTTCAAACTATATACATGTTGGAAACTAAATTTTGGTTTTTTGACAAACTAAGTGATTAAATCGATTGGATTAACTGATCAAGAAGTTTGAAAGTAACTGAACAAATACTCAAACTGAAAATTTCCTATAACTGAAGATTAGTGCGCAGATTAACAAAGGCAACTGAACCAGCTAAATTGAACTTACGCGGACAACTGACTGATCAGTTGCTATATTCAGTTGTGAGCTTATCAGTTATTGCTTCTCAGCTGATTCTTCAGCTGTACACGTCATCAATTGATGAAAAAGGACATTCAACCGACAATAGTACAAAGCAGACTGCAACTAATAGTGGGAACGCCGCATTTCAGAAAAGTTGCAATGTATGAATGTCAGAAAAATATTGACGTGGCAAACAACGGATATAAAAATTCAAATTACATTGATTATTAACGTTGAAGAGAAGCCTATAAATAGCAGAGAAGAGCAGTTGAAAAATAACGATTCACTATTCTCTCAATCTTGCTGTTACTCTGCTGAAATTCTCGCTCAGATTCAAAAAATTAGAATCTCACACTTATCAGATATATTCGTAGCATTCTGGGCTACTTTTCGAGCTTACTAGCACAAATTATTTTGTTGTAACTTCGATCTTAAACTAGATCAATTGTGCTAAGTCCAGTTGAGTACTGTGAAACATATTGTAAACAAAGAGTTTCAGTTTTTGCATTGTTAGATCCAAACTGAAGTGGGTATGTAAAGTGTTTGTATCGATCAAAATCTTTTAGTGGATATCATATCCTTGTGATAGAAGGGGTGACGTAGGAGTGATTGAAATCTCTGAACATCCATAAAATCTCGTGTGTTCTTATTTCAGTTTTTATTCTATCTATAAGTCAGTTTATTTTCGCACTTTATTGTTAACTGATTGATATCGACTGACAAGATTCCGAGTTTCAGTTTGTCACTCAACTGACTCAACATTTGAAAAGATTGTGAAAATCGTGAGTGTTTATTCAACCCCCTTCTAAACACTCTTTAACCAGTTAATCGATCCTATCAAGTGGTATCAGAGCCAGGTTAATCTTGTCCCAGAATATTCTTATTCACAAAACTCATCACCATGTCTTCATTCAATAAAATACCAATGTTTTCCAGAGAAGATTTCGATGACTGAAAAATCAGAATACAGGCTCATTTAGCTGCACAAGACGATGACATGTGGTATGTCATTACTGAAGGACCCATGAAAATCTTAAAAGCAAATACAGCAGTTGCAATAACTGATGGGGCACCTCACCGAATTGAAAAGCCTAGATAGGAATGGACAACTAAGATAACAGGAAAGCCAACATTGTGGCTAAGGACATCTTATATAAAACGCCGGATAAAGTCACTTTCAGCAAAATCAAAATGTGCAAAACTGCTAAAGAGATATGGGAGAAATTGATTAAGCTTTGTAAAGAAAACGAACAAACCAAGGAGAACAAGCTATCAGTTGCTGTTCAGAAATTTGAAAATATCAAGATGAAGGTTGGGTAATCCATGCAAGAATATGATGAGAGGGTCAATGTTATTATAAACGAGCAGAATGCACTTGGAAAGGTGTATCCTAACAAAGAAATAGCCCTGAAGGTGGTCAGAGTTCTTCCCAAAGAGTGGGACGTCAAGACCATGGCTATGCGTGAATCAAAGACCTTAAAAAGGTTGAACATCATGATTTGTTTACTGATCTAAAGGAATACGAGTTTGAACTACAAACTAGAGAAGTGGAACCTTCTACATCAAATGTCACAACTGCTGTCAAGCTGGAACCAATTGGTTCAGTTGAATAATCTGCTGATCAGCTGAGCAATGACGTAATGTCATTGTTTGTCAAGAAGTTTTGGAAAGTTTATGAGGAGAAATCAAGGAAACTTCCAGAAACAATATCATAAAAATTACTCCAAAGAAGAACCTTATGCTTGCTACAACTGTGGCAAGATTGGCCATTTCATTGTTGATTGTCCCAAGCCAAAGAAGGACAGTCGAGGATCAACTGAAAAGGAAAAGAAGCCCTATGAGCACAGAAGAAGAAACAAGGATGACAAGAAATCTCTCAGAAAGAAACATGAGGTGCTTCTAGCTGAGGAGAGTAAGTCAAAGTGGGCAGAAACTGATAGTGAAGAGTCAGAACCTGAAAGCCCAATCAGTTCAAGTGATGAAGAAGAAGAAGTCAGGTGATTAATGGTAGATGATGTTGAACTGAAGTTAACAAGTGAACAGGTATTTGACTTCAGCTCTACTGATTTAACTCGTGAGGAACTCATTACCACATTGCATGACATGGTAAATGAGTATCACAAACTTGCTCGATCATTTGATAAGGTCAGAGTTGAGCAAAATGATCCTAATAATAACAAAACTGAAACTGATGAGTCAGTTGAAGTGTTGAGTCTAAAAAGGGAGATTGCAAAGCAACAAACTGAAATGATTGAGAACCAAGCTTTGATATATCAGTTAAAAAATAAAATTTCAAAACATATTGAGCTGATTCAAGCTTGGAACAAGTCTTCAGTTACATTGACTGAAATGCAGAATTCACAAAAATCAGTTGATGATAAAACTTGTTTAGGCTTTAACAGTCATGTTAAAAATTCTGCAAGTGATACACAACTAAGGTTGAATGAAAACAAAAGAAAGTACATTACCTTTGTAAACCAACTATGGTAAAAAAAATTACAGATCCAAGTAAACCAACTATTCAATCGACTGAAATTAAGAACAGAGCCGATGGTATGGAATTGGATATAGCTCTGAGAGTTCAACTGATTCAAGAAACTGGTCACCTAAACGATTCAGTTACAAAAATCAGCACTCAAGGAATGGCTATTACAATTACTACAATTGTAAGCCAGTTCAGAAATGGTATCAAAAGAACAGTCATTTGAAAAAGGGTACAAATCATACTGTTTTTTCCTCACACCACACATTTAATACCCAAAAGTCGAGAAAAACTATTTGGAACACAGCAACTGGAAAGTCAGTTAGACTTGTTCAAGTCTGGGTTCCTAAAGGACTAATTAGTTTAGGACCCAAATGAATATAGGTACCAAGATCATATACTGTGTGATTGCAGGTAACAGGTACAAACAAGGAATCCACCTGGTATCTAGACAGTGGATGCTCACGGCATATGACAGGGGATGCAAGTCTGCTATCTCAACTGATCAAATACGCTGGACCAAACATCAGTTTTGGAGAAAACTCCAAAGGTAAAACTGTGGGTAAAGATAGGCTTATCCATGATAACTTTACTGTCAAAGATGTTTTACTAGTTGAGAATTTGATGTATAACCTGATTAGCATCAGTCAGTTATGCGACAATAATTTCTCAGTTCAGTTCAACAAACACACTTGTTCAGTTAGAGATTCAACTGATGAGGTCATCATAAGTGGCAGTCGTTGTGGAAATACTTAAAAAGTCAGTTGGACTGATCAATCTATGCACCAGTTTGTTTCATTGCTTCCAAATCTTCTATAAATTGGTTGTGGCATAAGAGGTTGAACCACTTAAACTTTAAATCTATTGCCTATCTAAGTAACCATGATCTTGTAACTAGTTTGCCCAAAATAGATTTCTCAAAAGATAAAATTTGTTCAGCATGTCAGTTTGGTAAGCAAGTAAGATCTTCATTTAAAAACAGAGGTTGCAAATCATCATCCCGATACTTAGAACTGTTACATATGTATCTTTTTGGTCCAATACCAGTCATGAGTTTAGGGGGAATGAAATACACCTTAGTAGTTCTGGATGATTTTTCAAGATTTACTTGGGTTATCTTTCTCAAATTCAAAGACCAAATTACTGCACAACTGATTAAGCTTTTCAAAAGATTATTAAATGAAAAATCAGTTGGGATTGATTGAATAAGGTCTGATAGAGGGACTGAATTCATCAATCAAAATCTTTCAACATTTTTAGAAAATACAGGGATCAAGCATGAGCTCTCAGCAGCTAGAACTCCTCAGCAAAATGGTGTAGCTGAGAGAAGAAATCAGACCCTTAAAGAAGCTGATAGAACAATGCTTGCTAATTCTGGTATTTCTCAAATGTTTTGGGCAAAAGCAGTAAACACTGCATGTTACACTCAGAACAAATCAATGATTAATAAGAACCATTTGAAAACACCATATGAGATCTGGCATTGACGAAAAAGTGTAGTTTCCTACTACAAAATATTCGGCTGCAGATGTTTTATTCTTGATAATGGCAAAAATCATTTAAAAGCTTTTGTTGCTAAATCTGCAGAAGGAATATTTCTTGGATATTCTTCAGTGGGTAAAGCTTATAGAGTTTTTAATAAAAGCTCTTTAAATGTTGAATAATCAATACATGTTGTATTTGATGAATCTGTGCTAACTGATAAGCTAACTGATCTAGTTGAGCTAGTTGATTAATTTACAGATATCAGTTTGGAGGATGATAATGAAGAAAAGAATCATATCAATCGAAACATCCTTCAAACACCTGAACCAGAAGTACTGGATCAATCAGTTGAACATGAAGTTGTTCCTGATAAGCAGTTAGTGGAGCATATTGATAATATTCAATTACCAACTGATACAGCTCCAATTGAAAATGAAGAAAACATTCATTTGCCAACTGAAGCAATTGGTGATACAGACGCAACAAATACTGAGCTCAGATGGAAGAAATCACATCATCCAGAATTAGTGATAGGTGATCCATCTGACCTGGTAAGAACTAGAAATAAAATGCTTAATTTATTTATTCATTCAGCTTTCGTTTCACAACTGGAACCAGAGAAAGCTGATGAAGCTCTTGCTGATCCTAACTGGATAAATGATATGCAAGAAAAGCTAAATTTGTTTACCCATAACAATGTCTGGAACTTAGTTCCAAGACAATTTTCTAAAACTATTATAGGTAAAAAAAATGGGTATTCAAAAACAAACTGAACGAAGATGGTTCAGTTGTACGCAACAAAGCAAGACTTGTTGCTCAAGGATACTGGAAAGAAGAAGGAATTGACTAAGATGAAACTTATGCACCAGTTGCAAGACTGGAAGTAATCAGAATCTTCCTTGCCTATGCATCATTCAAGAACTTTAAAGTCTACCAGATGAATGTGAAGAGTGCCTTTCTGAATGGTCAGTTACAGGAAGAAGTTTATGTTGAACAACCACCAGGTTTTATCAATCATTCTTTTCCTGATCATGTCTATCATCGGAACAAAGCTTTATATGATCTTAAACAAGCTCCAAGAGCTTGGTATGAAACACTTTCAAAATTTCTAACTGATCATAATTTTACTGTTGGATCAGTTGATAAGAATTTGTTCAAATTCTCTAAAAATGATCACATTTTACTTGGGCAAATTTATGTTGATGATATTATATTTGGCTCAACTAACCCAAATTATGTGAGAAGTTTGCCAAGTTAATGCAGGAAAAATTTGATATGAGTATGATGGGTGAACTGACATTTTTCCTCGGTCTGCAAGTGAAGCAACTGGAAACTGGTATTTTTATCAGTCAGACCAAATATACGTAGGAATTTCTCAAGAAATATGGCATGGAAACATATCCAGCTGCAAGTACTCCCATGAGTTCATCAGTCAAACTAGACAATGATCAATGGGGAATATCAGTTGAGATGACACTCTACAGAGGTTTAATAAGTTCATTATTTTACCTAACTACTAGTCGTCCTGATATTGTATTTGTTGTTTGTATGTGTGCTAGATTTCAGGCAAATACTAAGCAATCACATTTTTCAGCTGCCAAACGTATTTTAAAATATCTTAAAGGCACACAAAATGTGAGATTATGATATGGTAAAGACTCTTCTTTCAATTTAGCTGGATATTCAGATGCAGGTTATGCAGGATGTAAGCTAGATCGTAAAGCACCAGTGGATCTTGTCAGTTTCTAGGAGACAGACTGATCTCATAGTTTAGCATGAAGTAAACATCCATAGCTACTTTCACAACTGAAGCAGAATATCTTGCTGCTGGAAGCTGCTGTGCCCAACTGCTATGGATTCAGCAACAACTGAAAGATTATGAAGTCCATAACGCCTCGAAAATTTAAAGGTTCATGCAAACCACATGCATGCAATTATTAAATTCTTTGTGTATTTTAATTAAATGTTTTAATTGCATATATTAATTATGGGGTGCATATTTGCATGTTTAAAATATATTTTTCTACATGCTTGCATTAAAATGTATTTTTGGGTTATTCGAGTTGCGATCGAGGAACGGAGACCGATGGCTGAAAATTGTAAAATATTTTTATTAAATAGTTGTTTTTAATTATTTAAAATGTGGGTGATGCTTTTTCTTATTTTTGAAAATAAGGAATTTTTGAGGTGATTTTATACGTCCGGGACGTAATTTTTATCGGTGTTGGATTTTCAACAAAAATACGAATTTTGTGGCAATCCGGCTAATAAATTCACTAACTTATTTAAGCAAAATTATTTCTAATATTTTAATCAATCACTAATGAGCTTAATTGGGCCTAATTAACTTCCTAATGGGCCTAAGCTTATTTATTGATTTATTAACTATAAAATATGTACAAAACCCCACCCCAATTCATTATCATCCCACGCCCACCTCTTTTACACAAATCAAAACTCTCCCTTGCACTCAAACACATGGCACACACAAGAGAAAAATCAAGGGAAAAGCTTTGTAAGTCCAAGGGAAATTCAAGCCAAGGTTCTTGCTCCGTTCTTCGCCAATCGTCAATGAATAATCGTGCGTTAAATACGCAAAGGTACGCCATATTTCTTTCCTTCAAACATCTATCACATCATAATATTTATTTGAACATGTTTTGAAAGAGAAACAAGGCACACACTTTAATATTTTCGTATATGCAAATTGTGTGGTTTTAAAAACATGTATTTTGATCCAAAATTCATGAAATTTATGTATCTAAGGTGCTGCCATGATTAGGAAGAGTTAGGGGTATGTTTTACACAAGTTTAAAGAGTCCTAATCACCCCCAAAACGCTGCTAACATGAGTAGAATAAAGCTGGAACTGTAGGAATTTTACAGAACAAAGAACCGTGAGTTTGTTTGTGTGCTTGTTGAGGTTCAAGGCTCGTTTCTTTGCATGGGGGCTCACGGGTTGGCTAGGGCTTGGGTTGGGGCCTGGGCTAGACGTGTTTATGGTCCTAGCATGGCTAGGTCTCAAGGGGAGGGGTTTGGGAAGAGTCCACTTGAGCAAGGACTCTTCCCGAGCGTGCAAGAGGGAAGGGCTGAGAAGAGGGGTTGTGGCTGGCCTGGGCACGAGCCAGGCTGGTCTATCAGGGTCATAGGGTGATGGGCAGGAGTCAAGCTAGGGGCTGGAGTGGTTGAGCTTGACGTGGCTCGAGCCATAAGCAGAAAACGTGGGATCGTGCATGAGGGAAGCAAGCGTAGGCTGCTGCTGGTTTCAGGGGCTCGCGCTTGGGTTCCAGAGTCTGGGCTGGTCCGAGCAGGGTCTAGGCGTTGTCTAGGGCTGGTCAGGGTCAGCTGGGCTCAGGGGTGGCTCGGCTAGAGGTGACCTAGGATGACAAGGAGTCTTCTAGCGTGAGTTCTAGGAGAGTGCAGAATTGGGTCAAGTTCAGTAGTCTTTGGAGAGGGTTAGGTTCATATTCTTTGGGCTGGGCTTGGTCAGCATGGTTCCTAGGTAGGTTGGCTCGGGTTTGCCTCGAGGTGGCTCGGGCTTGGCTCGAGTAAATTAGGAGATGGCTCGGTGTGTTCGTCTAGGTGTCAAAAACAAAAATAATAAGACTAAAATTGAATCCATGGGTCCACGGGTGTGGCTCATGACTTGGAAGGGTAAAATAAATCTTAAAAATGCTATGTTTACAGTTTGGGATCAAAATAACGAGTTTTGGATTTATCCGGGATTTAATCGCCGCACGAAACGTTAATAAAAGAATTAATCGAAACGCCTAGTTTAAGCTTTATAAAATTATGAAAAATTAGATTTAAATTTAAATAATTATTAAAATTCTAAGTTTTTAATTTTGGAATTTTATATTAAGATTTGGTTTAATTCGGGATTAAAACGCAGTAATACGTCTTAGTTAAAGAAAAAATTAAAAGTCATCGATTCATGCTAAATAAAAATATGAGAAAATTCATGTAAGCTTAAATAAATATTTGGGATATGTTAGAGTCAATGAAATTAAGAAAAAGTCAACAATGTTAAATTTTACGTCTAGGGATAAAATGATCATTTTACACCTAAAAATTAGTAAACGTCATGGCAGTGTCCTGAATGCTGTTTTATGTGCTAATATGATTATTTAAATGTTAAGGATGTTTTTATGATTTAATATGTCGAAATGTTATGATTTAATATGTTAAAATATTGGTTTTAAAGGTTTATGGATTTTATGATTTAATATGTTATGATTTTTTATTTTAAACGTTTATGGGTTTTATGATTAAACAAAAACGTTAAAAGATATGTTGCATGCTTGGTTTAAAAGAAAAACGATATTATTATGCATGTTTTTATTAAGTGATGGAAATACGACATGTTGAAGGACGTGAAAGGATTGTGACTAAATACGATGACATGTTGGAAATATCGTGAGGGTTATGGTCCCAGTGGGAGCCCGACGATCGTGTTTCCATTGATACGAATACGAATACGTGATACGAATACGAATACGTTGATATGTTAATATGTTGGCCATGGACTCAGTTGACGGGTGAGAGTGTTGCTGATGTCTCCGTCGCCCAGTACTGTGGTTTTATGTAGATGGATCCATCGCCCAATACGATTAACAATACGAGTCACAATCACGATCTGAATTAACAAACACGAATATGAATATGAATATGTTGATATGAATATGAATATGTTGATACGGATATGAATATGTTGATATGAATATGAACATATATGTTTATGATGATATGAAAATGTTTACGAAAATGTTTATGAAAAGTTTATAGAAATGTTTATGTTTAAAGCTGATGCATTATGAAATGTTTTTATTTAAAGTTTATGCATCATGAAAATGTTTATGAAAATGGTTATGTTTAAAGTTTATGCATCTTCATGAAAACGATATTTTAAGTACAAGTAATTTTCACTGTTGTATGTGATCTGTATATGTATTACTTGTTATCAAGATTATGATGTGTTGAGTCTTTAGACTCACTAGGTGTGATTGATGCAGGTGATTATGATAATAATGTTAATGGAGGTCTTGATGGTTGACTTTCCTAGACTGAAGGTGCACTTAACCCGAGGAACGACGCTAGTTTTCCGCACTAGTTATGATTTATGATTTTAAGTTATGTTAAAGATATTTTTATGACTTTTATATATGTTATGAGAGATTTTTTAGAGGTTATAGCATGGGCTATACTTTTCAAATAATGTTTTTAGGTTGGTAAACGTTTGACGATTTTATGCTTTAAAATATTTTCCTTTGGATTTTCAAATGTTAGTTGGGTGTTTTATTTTAAAATGATGTCAAAAATATTTTATGGTTCGGTCGAATACTATGTGAGGTTTGAAAACAAAAAAAAATTAGCACGTTTTAAGAAAACGATTAAGCAGACGTTTCAAAGTCGATGCAAAAGAATCTCCAATATTTTGTGACAATACAAGCACAATTGCGATCACATACAATCCAGTTCTTCACTCAATAACCAAGCACATTGATGTCACGCATCATTTCATTAGAAATCATGCTCTAAAGAAAGCAATCAGACTGCAATATGTGCCAACTGAACAACAAGCAGCTGACATCTTCATCGAACCATTACCAGAGACTAAGTTTTCTCATTTTTGCAATATTCTTGGTTTTATTGATTTATCTTAATTTTTGATGATAATATGTCAGTTGCCATTTACTTTTATATAACCGTTCAATTATTCATTATCAGATTTCATTTTAATAACTGTTCAGTTAGTTATTATCAGTTGTCATTTTTTTAAAATAACTGTTCACTTAGTTACTGTCAGATAATTGTTCGTAAACTGATATTAGTTCATTTGCAGAAAAGGAAAGAACAATGAATCGAAACAAAATTTTTATTGCTGATAAAATCGAAACCAAGTTACACGATCCATTTGTTCTCCAGTGGCATCTTGCCAAACAGTCAACCAGTTAGTCAAATCATGACTGTTGATACTCCTGAAGGCTTCTGTAGTAGAAAGACTTTCAAGCAAGTACCACTCCTTCTTGAGCATCAGATGAATCAGCACATCGTCTTTAACAAGCTCGGAAATATGATCGACTTCAGCAAGTCTCTTATACTTCCTTGCAATTGATATCTCCTTACCAGTACTAAGAAGTTCACCACTGTGAATTAATTCATCAGTGTTTAGATGTTATTATCGAATAACAATGGTCTTATTTATAGAAAGCCCTTAAAGAGACAGGAGGAAGACGAAGAGTCATCAGTTACAAAATAGACTTAACTGATCCAGACTAAGTTTCTCTTATCCTTCTTTTAATTTTTATGCATTTGTTGAGGGGGAATATCGAATATAATTGGTTAACTGAGAAGACAATAGTCAGTTGGTCCTTAACTGAAATGATTCAGCTCATAACTGGTCACTCAGTTGCTGACCTAACTGATCTTCTCCAATAAGTTAACTGATTAATCGAATAATATTCTATATTAAGTAATGTGACTGATTGATTACGCATTTAATTGATGTCTTTCAATAAATAGCATTTTGAAACGTGGACCCACGTGATCCATTTATGTTCTACACACGTTTTCATCACACGTGCACACGCTTTTATTCAAATTCTATTGGACTGACACGTGTCCAAAATTTGAACCGTCATATACATATGTACTATACCTCGCTCCTATTCAGTTTTTCTTTACGCTTATTTAGATTTACAGAGAAAATACAAACTCAAAGCATTCTTTCTCGTAGAAAATCATTTCATCAAATGGCAAATCAAGTCCCAACTCACTTTCTGAATGCTATGGAAATCAATTTTGCCTCAGTTATGTCTATTCCTGATGAAGATGTGAAGAACATCTTTAACAAACTTGAAGCAGCTAGACTCAAACAATTTTTGGGATTATCTTCCCGGGAAATCTACCCTAAATAGATTCAAGATCTTTACGCAAATGGCTACGTCACTACTACTGGCAACATTGCAACTACTGTCAATGGTCAGCTGCTGATCATTGATGAGGACTCCTTCAGCAATCTATTTCAGCTGCCTACTGATGGGGTAGCTAACATTTCTGAAATCAAAACTGCTGATGTTGAGGAGATGCAAACTGCACTTTCTGCTGATGGACGGAAAATCAAGTTTCCGATCCAAAGAAGGAACTAAAGCCAGAAGTTCAGTTGTTGGCTGATATTGTAGCCAAGGGGCTATTAGCGAAGGAAGAATCCTTTGCTGCTCTCACGCTGGAGAAATTTCAAGCTATGGCTGCTATCATGGCTGACATGAGACTGAACTGAAAGAATATCATATTCAACATTTTAAAGAACATGTTTCAGTCATCCAAGCAATCAAAGAGATATGCAGTGCAGCTCAGCTATTTGCTGAAAGTCAAGGGGTTGGTGGGTGATGATTCTGAAAGATCATCCAAGCTCAAAATTTTCAATGCAAAGAATGTCAAACCATCAAAGCCCAAACTGGACATGTCTCCTGAGCAATTTTTGAAGGTGAAGAAGGAAATCAGGACGCAGAAGGCCCCAAAATCTACTCAAAAAACCAAGAAGATAGTTTAAAAGAAGACAATCAAGCGAAAACTAATTTTCAGCGAGTCTGATTCAGAGAAGACTCCTTCACCCAAAATCACCAAGAGACCAGGGACTCTGAAGATCAAACCTGCTGCTACAGTTGGAACCATCCCAACTGAAAGGCTGATTCAGTCAGAAGCTCAACAGCCTATTCAGGCTACACCTCTGAGAGCTGTACCATCTGAACCATCAACTGAGGTTCAGTTACCTCTTTCTGATGACAATTCGAAGAAAAAGAAGAAGATAACCGAATATGGTGATAATAAAAAATCGACTGGAGTCAAGGCTCCGTTAATCATTATTTTGGCTTCACCACTCTATCTTTTTTCCAGACCCAAAGGGGTAGTGATTGCAGAAAGAATTGATGCAACCACATCAAGACTAAGTCTCCCTCATGTCCTGACTGATCCTAAAGGCAAGGGGAAGTTGCAAGAAAAGCCCCGACCAACCAACACAATACAGACTCACATTGATCTTATCTGGAAAGAAATCAATGAATTTTCCACGGACAAGCTCAAAGTTTACAAGGAATGGGTCAGATTCTGAACTGAAGTTTTTGCCAAGAAACTTAAGAATAAATAAGTTTTGAAGAAATTTGTTGACCTGGAAAAAGCTGTTCTGAAGGTGGTCAAAGCTGCTTCGGTTGTACAGGCTTTTCAGTGTGAGAAGTATTTCTTTGATCAAATACGAGCCAAGCAGTTATCAAAAATGGTTGCTTAGTTACGCTTGAATTATGATCCTACCAGTCCAACTGCCTGCAATGACAGAGATTTCTTTAACCAACTGGAAATGGATCTTATCGGGCTACAGATGGAGATTAAACACTGGGAACTTGACGAAGAACTGATTATTCCGGCAGGTTCCCAAGATCTTTCATTAGAAGAGCAAGCTGAACAATCAGTTCAAGAGCCAACCAAGGACCCAGTTGCTGAATCTTCTCAACAAGTAACTGCTCCTTCTACAACTGATGCACAACCATCATCGTGTACACCTCCATCCTCAACTGCTGAACTTAAACTTTATTCTGATTTTGAGTTATCACAGGCAAATCTTGATGAGGTTATAAAAGCATTAACCACTGATATTCAGCTGGATACAACTAAAGCAGTTGAAGAAATTTTTGCAAATGAAGAATCAGTCATTCAGACTGAAGATCTAGTCCAGTCAGCTATCATTACTGAACAGACAGTTTTTGAAGAGACTGTAGAGCCAGTTCAGTTAGCTGTCATGACTGAACAGGCAATTCTTGAAGAAATTGAAGAGGCTCAGCTGCACTCAGTTGAAACTGAATAAGTGCCAGCTGAAGAGCTAGTTGAAGCTTCAGCCGCTCAACCAACTGAAAAACCAGTTTGTGAATCAGTTGCGCAAGAAACTGAACAACCATCTACTATTTCAGATGATCAAAAAACTAAAGAGCTGTCAAGTACCTTTGTTGATCCGAATCCTTCTCCTTCTCCACAACTTCTACAGGAAGACTTACATGAATATGTTTCAAAAATTGTGATGCTTGAAACTGATACAACTGACAGATCTTTGGTAATATTTAATCAAGAAGAAAGGGAGCAGATACCAGAAACCTCTGAAGCCATGTCTCCTGGTATATCAATAGATACTGAATCCTTGTTCGAAGAAATCCAATCTCTTCAGAACAACCTCGCTAGTATGATGAATGTCATTTCAAACATCCAGTCAACCCAGCTTGCGCATACCTTGAAGCTCAACTCTTCAAATGAGTTTACTACATGAAGAATACAGCAAATCCAAGAGAATGTGACTTCGCTATTTCTCCAGATGGAAGAAATTAAAAAGGAAAGAGTGTCGACTGAAGCTCACTTTCAAACTCAAGCCTTAGTCGGAAGACGCTTTGATTTTCTGGAAAATACTGTCACTAAAAGGATATATTTGCTACAAGATATTGTGATGAATGCTGTGTCAAACATCGCCTGGGATGTTTGTATATTATCCAGAAAGGTTGATGCGTTTGACAAAAAGGGGGAAAAATGAGAAGAAAAAGTTCAAAAAAGGATAAGACAAATAAAAAAGGAAAAGATGAAGATCAACAGAAGTAATCAACTGATTTCAGGTAGAGGTTGAAGATTATGGCAGATTTTCGAATATTCTTGAAGATTATTTCACTCTTTTATTCTTTGTACGAATCTGTACATTGGAAGAATTATTTTATCTACAAAGAGTTCGAAGATTATTTTTTTTGTTCAGTTGCAGTTGATCAGTTCATATATTCCAAGTTTTGTCAAACACCAAAAATGAGGAAATTGTTGGAAACTAAATTTTGGTTGTTCGATAAACTAAGTGCTTAAATCGATCGGATTAACTGATCAAGAAGTTTGTAAGTAACTGAACAAATACTCAAACTGACAGTTGCCTATAACTGAAGATTAATGCGCAGATTAACAAAGGCAACTGAACTAGCTGAACTGAACTTACGCAGACAACTGACTGATCAGTTGGAAACTGATCAGTTACTATATTCAGTTGTTAGCTTATCAGCTATTTCTTATCAGCTAATCCTTCAGCTGTACACGTCATCAGTTGACAAAAAGGACATTCAACAGACAATAATACAAAGCAGACTGCAACTAATAGTGGGAACGCCGCATTTCATAAAATTTGCAGTGTACGAATGTCAGAAAAATATTGACGTGGTAAACAACGGATATAAAGATTCAAATTACATTGATTATTATCGTTGAAGAGAAGCCTATAAATAGCAAAGAAGAGCAGTTGAAAAATAACGATTCACTATTCTATCAATCTTGTTGTTACTCTGCTGAAATTCTCACTTAGATTCAAAAAATTAGAAGCTCACACTTATCATATATATTCGTAGCATTCTAGTCTACTTTTTGAGCTTACTAGAACAAATTATTTTGTTATAAATTCGATCTTAAAAGAGATCGTTTGTGCTAAGTCTAGTTGAGTACTGTGAAACATATTGTAAACTAAGAGTTTCAGTTTTGGCATTGTTAAGTCCAAACTGAAGTGGATCTATACAAGTGTTTGTATCGATCAAAGTCTTTTAGTAGATATCATATCCTTGTGATAGAAGGGGTGACGTAGGAGTGATTGAAATCTCCGAACATCCATAAAATCTTGTGTGTTCTTATTTCAGTTTTTTTTCTATCTATCAGTCATTTAATTTCCGCATTTTATTGTTAACTGATTGATATCGACTGACAAGATTCCGAGTTTCAGTTTGTGTTGCGTGTTTTCTTGATTGCTCACAAGCGCACGACGTCAAGTTATAGCAAATGTATTTTTGAGTACAAGTGTCGATCCCACGAGGAATGTGTATATAAATGTATATTAAACTTGTGATTTAAAATAGTCTCGACTTTATTTAGAATAATCAATTAAAAGATTTGTTTGCAAAAATAACTAAATTGAAAATGGATTTAAATGTAACAACAATTTATAGCAATTAACAATGGAATAAAAGATCTAGAGGTCCGATTTCACGCAACTGTCCACCATGTGTAATTTCTTGTAGCTATGTTATAAAAATCCTTCTTATTCATTAGCCAAGAATCCTATAATTATCTACTCCCTCTCCCGAGTGTTAAGTAGACTGTAATTATCTAAAAATGGATTGCAACGTTCCCATCAACAATCTACAAATAAATAACACATCTAGCACTAGATTCTCTTTGGGCTTCGATAGCATTATAGGCCATCCCGAACTCTATAAATACAATTGATGTATTTTTCTCATTTCTTGTTTATAATTTCCTCTTCCGAGTGATAAATTGTAAACATATAAATCATTCAAATTATGGCCAATAGATTGAAAGCATTAAGATTAGAACAATACAAATGAACAATATGAAGAACTTAAATAGCTTAGTTCATAGATTCTAACACATGGTTTCTAGTTTTGTTCCATCTTTCCTCTAGAAATAAAAATTAGTTCATAATAGCACAAGCAAAACAACAAAACATGGTTTTATAACAAGGCATATCAACTGAAAAATAAAAGAAAGAAGAACATAGAACAAGAGTTTGAAGTGCTGATTCCGTCCCCGGAGTTGTGCAAAAGGTTTCCCAAGAACTTGATGAACTTGGATCTTCAATCCTCTAACAGCAGCCTCTACTCCTTCCTTGGCTCCCAATATCCTAGATGGTAAGTAAATGATGTCTTTTTATAGTCCCAGACAAGCCTCAATTCGCAGCACACCAAAATCTTGGACTTCCATGCGCAGCACACTAAAATACACATTTTCTGGATTCTGTCTTGCAAGGAGCACGGGTGCGGTCAAGAAGTCATTGCGGGTGCGGTGTTGGTTCTGGTGTGCGTGTGCAGGTGCGGTGTTGATTTTAGCGCGGGTGCGGTGTTACACAGCGGGTGCGGTGTAAATTTGAGCACAATTGCGATATAGCCTCTGTATTTTTTTATCTTTTGCACTTTCCAATTCAACACTTTAATACTCCAAACTCTCATTCTAAGCTTCCAAACTACAACATCAAAAACAACAACAAATCACATAAAACCTGCTCAAGAATCACAAAATTCCAAGTTAAAAACAAGTAATAAAAGTGCAATAAATTGCACTTATCAAACTCCCCCAAACTTAGGATTTTGCTAGTCATGAACAAAATAAACAACACAAACAAACAAGTCAGGAAATATTTTTTAAAAGAACTTGGCCATAAGATAATTTAACTAACTTTTCATGCATTCACAATTCATATCAATCCAACCAATTTTTCATCCGGATATAATCATGCAATCGGTTAATTTTCTTTAACTTCTAATCTCTTCAACTCATGTTTCAAAACATTCTCCATTGATTTCAATTTTTACAAACACAATCAAGAGGTCTTTTTCGGTAAAAATTGGGTTCAAAGCAATATTCATTCAAGAAAGGAGTACCCAATAAATATTTGATGCAATGAGGTGTGTGTAAAGTTGATAAAGATTCGTACTCAATGTAAGTGTTTATCGATTGTCCATAGGCTTGATCCTCCCAATCCCTCTCCACTAGTATATTGGACAACTATGACTTGGTCAATAGGATTTGCAATGCTTGTAATGTTAGGCCTTGGCTCATGGCTACAAATGAAAATTTAGAATTCAAATAAGGGAGTAAGTTGAATTTTTATCTCTTTTGCAAACTCCACTTTTTTCTTTTATCTCCATATTTTATTCATTTCATCTCTCTTTTTTTTTTCTCCAACTTCTTCAATGAAATTTTCTTTTGTAGGAGAATTTCAATATTTTTTTTTAATCATTTGAATTCTTACTCCCTTGATAAGGTAGGAAATTAATGTTTAAGATATTCATCGGGTTGGTAAATGTGGGATATTTGAAAAGATATCGAATGGGTGTGCCATTCGAATTCATATAAGCTCAAAGAGGTGACAAATGATAAATTATTTTTATTTGGTGGCTTGAAAGGCTCAATCGATCCAAAAAATCACCTAAATCATTCCTTAATCATAAGTTGTCCGTATTTCGCCTCGAGTGTTGTTTGGATAGTTCTAGACAAAATCTCAATTCACCAACACAGAGTAGAATCTAATCATCGTGAAAAATAGTGTCTCAATGCATCAACCAAATACATATATATTCAAAAGAAAAGTGATTGGCTTCCAAGAAATTTCAAGAACACAATTCTTTTCTCATATAGGCTCAAGAAGGCTTCAAATGAATATTTATGAACAATATAAATAGGCCCAAATAAAATCAAAGATTGCCTCAATCATATATGTGTTTGCAAATATTTATTTCAATGTCAAATGAAAATCACATAGTTGTTTAGAAATTATAAGTCTCAAACTTACCAAATCTCATGTTTGTTCTCTAAATTTTTCAAATTGATTGATGAACATTAATGAAATACATGACATTTCTTCTCAATACACAAATTTTGTTCATCATTGTCCATTTCAAAAATTTTCATGACTATGACACTACAAACACACAAGCAAATAACTCTAAAGTAAATAAAATACTCAAATAAAACTAAATGACACTACAAACACACAAGCTAAAATAAATAACATCTCCCCCAAACTTAAATATGTGCATCGCCCTCGATGTAAATGATCGTGAAAGTTAGGGGATTACACATACCTCGGGCAATGACCGTCAGTGGTCATTGCCATCCTCATCATCTGCTCCTTCTTGTGGTGGGTGGTACTCCGGCGGATCATATGCGGGCGGCCATTGCGGAGGTTGTGGAAATGGATTACCAGATGTAGAAGCTGATGGAAATTGTTGAGCCAAGAAAGACGTGAAATCCATCATATAATCCATGAATGTATCGGTCCTAAACCGAAACTCGTCCATGTCTTGGCGTTATTGGCGCATCTCTTCTTCCAAATGAGTTTATAGATCTTGCACATTTCTTGGTTGCGGTTGTGTGTGTTGTTGTTGGGCCTGAGCATGGGCACGTCTTTCAGCAGCTCTTCTGTTGAATTCTCCCTGAGCTTGAAGTGTATCTTGTTGATCAGATGTCAGTGACCTATGTGGTTGAATTACCACAATGGCATTTTTTGGTTTCAACAATTATTCATTTGCTGCCCAAGTCACTCCCGCATAATGTCATAGGTCTGTGTTAAGAGAAGGGTGGAGGAGTCCACTAGGAGAGTTACCTTTTGCATAATCTAGCATTAAGTTCTGAAGCAATTGACCTAAATCAATCGTCTTTCCCGTTAAGATGCAAAAAGTCAGGATTTCCCTCTCCTTGATGACGGTAGTAGTATGGTCAGTAGGCTTAATCCTAGCCGAAATGACGGAATACCAATCTTTGGCAACATTTTTCAGATCAGATTTGGCTAGGCTTAAATGCACATCGTCTCTCATTCGCCACTCCGCTCCCTCAATGCAAATAGTCTGAAGAATATTATTATAATCAACTTTCTCGGTCCGATATTCTTCATATTCATCATGCATGACTGGAGGGATACCATACATCGTGTTGATGGTATGAGCATCAAAAGCTACCATCTTTCCTCGCACCAAAACTTTCAAGTGATCATGCTTAACCTTAAGGTTAGCATAAAATTCTCGTACCAATGAAATGACCTCATCCTGTGGTGTTTTGCCAAACTCCTCCCAATGCCTTGCGGTAAGTTTTAATCCAATCTCGGTTCGTGGGAAGCTCAGGTCAAATCCCCTCTCTTTCACAATGCTCTTGTTCAGAATTTTAGCATAATTTTCCTCCGCCTTCTCGTCCCAGAACTTGTGTGCATCATAACTCGCAGACGAGGATGCACCATTTGATTGTTTTTTTCTTGGAGGCATTTTGTCAAACACTTTCAAAGCACCAACTTCCCCTTCAATCCAATTCACTAAATTGATGATTTTTTCACTCCACCAAACTTATTAATCACAATAACTACAACTCAACAATATACACACCAATCCAATCAACTCCAATCAACAATGTCAAGAATGCACTCCACTAAAATTTAATTTTTCTTTCATAGCTAATAGCACCAATAATTTTGAATTTCAAAGCAAATGTAGTATGGATTTGCTCACCTTGAGTGTTGAAATTTGTCTTGGAAGAACAAAATCAAAGCTCCAATCAATCCTTGGTGTACAATTTTCGAGCCCCCTTTTCACACCCTAGGTTTGGTGTTGAATTTGTAGAATGAAGATGGATATTGGGTGAAATAAATTGAAGGTATGTATGTGTGGAATGGGAAATGTGTACTTGGAAGAAAAAAAATCGAGTGTGAAATGTGTTCTTGAGAGAGTATTTTGAAGTGAAGGAGAAATGTTCTTCGGTTATGTCCAATGTTTGTCTGTTTCAGAATTTAAAACCATCGACCGCTGGCGCGGTGTTGAACATACCGCGGGTGCGGTGTAGCTACTGAAATTTTTTTTATTTTCGACCTTCAGCGACCGCGGGTGCGGTGCTTAGCTTACCACGGGCGCGGTGTTGGTTCTGGAAACCTATCGCGGGTGCACTACAAAATTGGCCGCGGGTGCGCTTTTCCTACTGGAAATTTTCATTCTTCATTCAGCAAATACCGCAGGTGCGCTGCAAAAACTAACGCGGGTGCGGTTTGGTCTCTGTCAAACCAACGCCGGTACGCTCAATAACGGACCGCGGATGCACTCTTTGAAATTGTTTTCTCCTCTAATTGTTAATCGTGAAAAACACAATCGGTATTCATAAGATTTGGGGGAATACAAGGACACACTAAACCAAAAAATACACAATCAAACAATAAAAATACAAGAATAAAAGTAAAATCGAAAACGAAATGCAATAAAGAAACAAAAATTTGGGTTGCCTCCCAAAAAGCGCTTGGTTTAACGTCGTCAGCCCGACTGCCACAAGTCTACATCAAGTTGATCCGCCCAAAGGAATGTTGTCAAGATGCCGTACTTCAGTCCCATAATAATGCTTGATCCGTTGTCCATTTACTTTAAACGTTCTTCCGTCATTGCACTTTAGCTCAATGGCTCCATATGGTTGGACTGATTCTATTATAAATGACCCCGACCATCTTGATTTTAGCTTAAAAGGAAATAATTTGAGGCGTGAATTGAACAACAGTATTTGTTGTCAGGGCTTGAAATTTCTATGCAAGATATGGTTGTCGTGCCACTTCTTGGTCTTCTCCTTGTAGATCTTTGCATTCTCATAAGCCTCATTTCTGAACTCCTCCATCTCATTCAATTGCAATAGCCGCTGCTCACCAGATGCTTCCATGTCAAAGTTGAGCTTTTTCACGGCCCAAAAATCTCTGTGTTCCAATTCCAGTGGTAAGTGACAAGCCTTACCAAAGACCAACCTATAGGGTGACATCCCAATAGGTGTCTTGTATGCCGTTATGTACGCCCATAAGGCATCATCCAGCTTTAGTGCCCAATCCTTACGGTTTGTCTTCACCGTTTTCTCCAATATCTGCTTAATCTCCCAGTTGGATACTTTGGCTTGTCCATTTGCTTGTGGGTGGTATGCCAGGGTCACCTTATGCTTCACATCATATTCAGCCAAAAGTGAGTTAAAGATTTTGTTATACAAAAATGTGTACCTTCATCACTAATTATGGCTCTTGGTGTCCCAAATCTTGTGAAGATGTTCCTGTGAACAAACTTAGCAACCACTCGAGCATCATTAGTATTGGTGGCAATTTCTTCCACCCATTTTGACACATAATCCACAGCAAGCAAAATATAAGATTGACCAAAAGAAGATGGGAATGGTTCCATGAAGTCAATACCCCAAACATCAAAAAGTTCAACTTCCAAAATATTGGTCAATGGGAACTGAGGGCGTCTAGAAATATTGCCAACCCTTTGGCATCTGTCACATGACTTGGCTAAGGTATAACTATATTTGAACAAAGTAGGCCAATAAAAACCAGACTTAAATACCTTTGCTGCTGTTCTTGATGCTCCAAAGTGGCCGCCATATGGTGAAGAGTGGCATTGTTCAAGAATAACTTTCGCTTCTTCCTCCGCTACGCATCTTCTAATCATCTGATCAGCACATTTCTTGAAGACGTATGGATCATCCCATAGGTAAAACTTTGCATCGTGAAAGGACTTCTTCTTTTGATGATAACTCAAATCTGGAGGGAGAGTACCACAAGACAAGAAATTAGCTATATCAGCAAACCAAGGGAGTATAGCATTTACCTCAAACAGCTGTTCATCTGGTAATGCTACTTTTATTGTTCCTTCATCTATTTTATCTTCAAGTTCGAGCCGTGACAAGTGGTCAGCCACTTGATTTTCACACCCCTTCCTATCCTTCACTTCAAAATCAAACTCTTGGAGCAATAAAATCCACCTTATCAAGCGTGGTTTTGCATCCTTCTTGGCAAATATGTATCGAATAGTTGCATGGTCAGTGAAAACAATTACCTTTGTGCCGACCAAGTAGGGTCTAAACTTGTCAAATGCAAACACTACTACAAGCATCTCCTTTTCAGTAGTTGTGTAATTTTGCTCTGCAGCATCCATGGTTCGACTTGCATAGTAGATTGATCTAAAAAATTTATCACGCCTTTGGCCCAACACCACACCTACTGCATAATCACTAGCATCGCACATCAACTCGAAGGGCTCCTTCCAATCTGGTACTATCATGATTGGTGCTGTCACCAATGCCTTCTTGATCTTCTCAAATGCCTGCAGACAATCATCATCAAAAATAAAAGTGGATTCTTTTTCAAGCAAATTACACAAAGGTTTAGTAATCTTAGAAAAATATTTGATAAATCTACGATAAAACCCGGCATGTCCTAAGAAACTCCTTATCCCTTTGATGTTCTTCGGTGGTGGAAACTTTTCAATTGAAACTACTTTGGCTCTGTCTACCTCTAATCCCTTTGAAGACACTTTATGTCCAAGAACAATACCCTCTTGGACCATAAAATGACACTTCTCACAATTAAGAACTAAGTTCTTTTCTTGACATCTCTGCAAAACGAGGGAAAGGTTATATAAAAAGTGATCAAATGAAGAGCCAAATACCGAGATATCATCCATGAAGACTTCCATGATGTCTTCCACCATGTCTGCAAATATGGCCATTATACATCTCTGAAGAGTAGCAGGTGCATTGCATAGCCCAAAAGGCATCCTCCTAAAAGCAAACGTTCCATAGGGGCACGTGAATATTGTCTTCTCTTGATCCTCTGGTGCTATACCAATCTGGTTATAACCTAAATAACCATCTAAAAAACAGTAGTGACAATAACCAGCAAGTATATCAAGCATTGTTCAACTTCCTATAATCAATACATACTCGCCATCCAGTCATAGTACGAGTAGATATTAGTTCATCATTTTCATTCTTTACCACAGTCATTCCACCCTTTTTAGGCACTACTTGCACAGGAGACACCCAACTGCTGTCAGAAATAGCATATATAACTCCAGCATTTAACAATTTCAACACTTTATTTTTCACTACCTCTTTCATGGCTGGATTTAACCTTCTCTGATGATCCACATAAGGAGCGTATGACTCTTCCATTAAAATCCTATGCATGCATATGGTAGGACTAATCCCCTTGATATCAGAAATCGACCACCCAAATGCAGTTTTAAATTTCCTCAACACTCTCAACAATTTCTCTTTTTCATCTAAAGTAAGAGAGGAAGAGATAATTACAGGATATGTTGACTTCTCACCCAAGAAAGCATAGCAAAGATGGCTTGGCAATTCCTTCAAAACAGGGGATGAAGGTATTATCTCTGAACATTTTTCTTCTTCCAACTTCTCCTGTGCGGCTTCCTTCACCTTTGGCAACTCTTCAAGAGCTAAAAGTTGCTCTCTCAATTCCCAATCATCATCATCAACTCTACTAACAGTAATAGAAAGGCATCTTTCTAATGGATCTTCTACTGTATGACCTATACCAATCTCAGCAACACAAGAGTCAATTATAAATACTTTTACAAGTACTCACCTCGTCGTTACCTTTAATAGCCTTATAGATGTTGAATATCACAGCTTCCCCACCAACTCTCAAGGTGAGTTCTCCTTTGTGTACATCTATCAATGCTTTTCCAGTGGCTAAGAAGGGTCGCCCAAAAATCAATGGAGCATCTTGATCTTCCTCCATATCAAGTATTACAAAATCATCAGAAAATATAAACTTGTCAACTTTTACCAAAACATCTTCAACAATTCCACGAGGATAGGTGAGTGACCTATCTACAAGTTGCAAAGTTATAGTGGTTGGTTTTATCTCCCCAAGCTCCAAGTCCCTATAAATAGAAAATGGCATAAGATTAGTACTCGCTCCAAGATCACATAAAGCTTTATTAACATGAGTACTACCAATAATACAAGGAATAGTAAAACTCCCTGGATCTTTTAGTTTTTGTGGTAACTTCTTTTGGAGAATGGCGCTGCACTCTTCGGTCAACTTCACTGTCTCGAACTCTTGCAACTTCCTCTTCTTTGACATCACATCTTTGATGAACTTTGCATAGTTTGGCATTTGCTCTAAAGCATCAGCAAATGATATGTTAATATGAATCTTCTTGAAAATCTCCAAAAATTTTGCAAATTGATCATCAATAATCTTCTTCCTAAATCTCTGTGGGTATGGAAGAGTCGGTTTCAGTATAGGAATCCGTTCAACTTCAGTTTCAATCCGAGACTCCTCAACCTTGTTCTCCTTTCCATTTTCACATTCATCTTCTTCAACTCTCTTCTCATTTTCCTCATTCTCTTTGGATTTTTTAACCTCAAGTTCTCTTCCACTTCTCAAAGTTACAGCTTTGCATTGCTCCTTTGGATTTACTTCAGTATTACTTGGGAATTGACCTCTATTTTGATCTTTCAATGCATTAGCCAACTGTCCAATCTGTGTCTCCAATGATTTCATTGTGGCACACATATTTCCCATGTGAGTTTCCATGCCATCAAGACGAGATTCTGTCCTAGCCATCTTTTTACTAGATTCAGCAACAAATGTCCCAACTAGATCCTCAAGTGAAGGCTTTCCTTCCCCCTTCGATGTATTGAACCCCGGTGGAGGATTCAACACATTCTTATTATTAGCATATGAAAAATTCTCATGATTTCTCAAACAGGATGATAAGTGTTAGGGGAGGGTTACCTCGATATCCTCCGTATCCACCAAAATTCCTATTGTTGATATAATGCGTCTCATCAGGAATATGTGGTTCTTCAATAACAACCTATGCATTTTCAACCTCTGGTGTACTACCTTTATTCATAGCTGCAATTTGAGTTGTTAAAGCTGAAACTTGTGCGGTCAGTGATGTAATAGGATTTACGGCATAAATTCCAGCTGGTTTCTTTACTCATGACCTCTCAGACGGCCACTGATAACTGTTAATGGTCATCTGTTCAAGCAAATCATATGCTTGATAAGGTGATTTGGCAAATATCGTGCCACCAGCTGCTGCATCTACAGTGCCTCTTGTTTGTCCATTCAAACCATTGTAAAACAATTCAATCTGTACCCAATCTTCAAAACCATGGTTTGGACATCTCCTCAACAACTCCTTATACCGTTCCCATGCCTCATATAATTGCTCAAAGTCAGTCTGCCTAAAAGTACTTATCTCAATCTTCAATTGTGCAGACTTCGCAGGTGGAAAATATTTAGCAAGGAACTTGGTTGCTAACTCCTGCCATGTAGTGATACTCCCCAAAGGAAGCGATTGGAGCCATCCTCTTTCTTGGTCCCTAAGAGAAAAAGGAAACAAGCGCAATCGAATTATATCATCAGGAACACCATTTATCTTTACCGTGTCAGTGATTTCAAGGAATGTTCTGATATGTAGATGAGGATCTGCGGTAGCAGCTCCCCCAAATTGGTTCTGTTGAAACATGTTTATCAATGCGGGCTTGAGCTCAAAGTTGTTTGCATTAATAGTCCCTCGTGCTATGCCCGAATAATGAGCATTTAGTACTGGCCTAAAATGATCTCTGATGGGTATTGTAGGGGGTGAATTTTCGTTATCTCTGTTGTCAGCCATTGTTTGAATCGCTTATCTTCTTGCCATTCTTAATCTTCTTGTGGCTCTTTCGATCTCGGGATCAAAGATAAGCAAATCAAGATTTTGCGATCTTCGCATGCACTGTCAAACAAAGATAAGAAACAAATCAATGTTTAATGTAATACAATAAAGGCAGCTCTAAATTAAGATCTAGACTAATTTTGGTAACAATACAAATATAAATTTAAAATAAACATCCCCGGCAACGGCTCCAAAAACTTGTTGCGTGTTTTCTTGATTGCTCGCAAGCGCACGACGTCAAGTTATAGTAAAATTTATTTATGAGTACAAGTGTCGATCCCACGACGAATGTGTATATAAATGTATATTAGTACTTGTGATTTAAAATAGTCTCGAATTTATTTAGAATAATCAATTAAAAGATTTGTATGCAAGAATAACTATATTGAAAATGGATTTAAATGTAACAACAATTTATAGCAATTAACAATGGAATAAAAGATCTAGAGGTCCGATTTCACGCAACTGTCCACCATGTGTAATTTCTTGTAGTTATGTTATAAAAATCCTTCTTATTCATTAGCCAAGAATCTTATAATTATCTACTCCCTCTCCCGAGTATTAAGTAGACTGTAATTATCTAAAAATGGATTGCAACGTTCCCATCAACAATCTACAAATAAATAACACTTCTAGCACTAGATTCTCCATGGGCTTCGTTAGCATTATAGGCCATCCCGAACTCTATAAATACCATTGATGTATTTTTCTCATTTCTTGTTTATAATTTCCTCTTACGAGTGATAAATTGTAAACATATAAATCATTCAAATTATGGCCAATAGATTGAAAGCATTAAGATTAGAACAATACAAATGAACAATATGAAGAACTTAAAGAGCTTAGTTCATAGATCTAACACATGGTTTCTAGTTTTGTTCCATCTTTCCTCTAAAATAAAAATTAGTTCATAACAACACAAGCAAAACAACAAAACATGGTTTTAAAACAAGACATATCAACTGAAAAATAAAAGAAAGAAGAACTTAGAACAAGAGTTTGAAGTGCTGATTCCGTCCCCGGAGTTTTCCAAAAGGTTTCCCAAGAACTTGATGAACTTGGATCTTCAATCCTCTAGCAGCAGCGTCTACTCCTTCCTTGGCTCCCAATACCCTAGATGGTAAGTATATGATGTCTTTTTATAGTCCCAGACAAGCCTCAATTCGCAGCACACCAAAATCTTGGACTTCCATGCGCAGCACACCAAAATACACATTTTCCGGATTCTGTCTTGCAAGGAGCGTGGGTGCGGTCAAGAAGTCATTGCGGGTGCGGTGTTGGTTCTGGTGTACGCGCGTAGGTGCGGTGTTGATTTTTGCGCGGGTGCGGTGTAAATTTGAGCGCAGGTGCGATATTGCCTCTGTATTTTTTTATCTTTTGCACTTTCCAATTCAACACTTTAATACTCCAAACTCTCATTTTAAGCTTCCAAACTACAACTACAAATCACATAAAACCTGCTCAAGAATCACAAAATTCCAAGTTAAAAACATGTAATAAAAGTGCAATAAATTGCACTTATCAGTTTGTCACTAAACTGACTCAACATTCGAAAAGATTGTGAAACTCGTGAGTGTTTATCAAATCTTTTTGTTTTAAGCTGAGAAATTACTATATGAACTGGCAAGCAAACTGATAAGTGCAATTTATCAAATCTTTTTGCACCGTGTCTGGTTTCTTGGTTGGGAGAGTCTTCACCATAGTATCAATCTTTGAACGAATAAGATAGACTTTCCTTTCCTTAAAAAAATAGTTGATCTTGATCCAGAGTTAGAAGTTTCTCCATGTTCATATGTATTTTTTACGTATCCAAGACCAGCTATACTGTCATTTCCCATCATCAACATTGAGTCAAGTTTTGTTGAACTCAAGTTGAATTTTGAAAGCGTTTTTTAGGCCTTCTCAAAATCATACTTAACTCTGCAAACCTCGAGATCTTTTTTACTTAGTACAAACTCAAGCCGAGACATACATTCTTTCAGTTCAGCATTTTCTTTGGAGAGGATTGAATTTATCAGATTTCTTTTGATCCAATCTTCGTATACGTAAGGTCCAGGAATTTATTTCACGTAACCTAAATGCATGCAATCTAGAGTTTTAATTAAAATATGTGTTTAATTATTTTTATGCATTTTATGCATAATTCTGGCATGATAGGATTTACTTCATGAAATTTTGAAGGTTCATGCATTAAAGATTTTTAAGTTGCGTTTCGCGCTCGACGAGGAACGGAGACCGGGGAATTATCAGAAAATTATTTTTATTGCATGATTAATTTTAATTAATAAAAATTAGATATTTTAAATGTATTTTTCAAGAAATGGGCTTTGTTGAGTATTTTTATCCGCCAAAGCATATTTTTCGATGGTACACAAATTTTATCGAAATGAGAGACTTTTTTAGGGTTCGGGTATTATTTTCAAAAACTTATCAAACCGATTTATTTTTCGGGAGTATGTTTGGACTTAATGGGGTTACTTTTAAGCTTATTGAGCTTAAAATTTTTGTTAAACTTTTAAATGACCATTTAAGGCCCATTATCTATTATTTAACTATTTAATTAATACCTAAACTCCACTAACCTATTCTTAACCTAAACCTAAGCACTAACCAGCCGCCCACCCCCTCCACTAATCAGCCTCCGCATGTGATGCTTCTGCAAAGTAGCCGATTTCTCCTTTTCCTTCAAGATCAAGCTCTCCCCACGCCTCGGTCGTGTATCCCTTCGATCGTTTGTTCACAAAAAATCATCAGGCATGCCAAGTACTTTTGTTCTGCATCTTATATGCCATATTTATGTTAATTGTGTGTTAAAGCATGTAAGAACTCTCGATCCAGCCTTTAACTTGAGGAATTATCGGTTTTATTTATGTTATTGCATTTCCATGCTCACCACTCACGTTTTTTTTTCTGAAATGTTGCAAAGGGGCTGCGGTACTTTGCATGGAGGGTGTGTTATCAACGAGATAGAAAGGGTTTGTAAGCTGGAAATGAGGCCTAGTAGCGTTGAGTAAGCGTCGGTCGAGTTCTTGAGGTTTTGGGCTCGTAAGTGGGGAGATCGGTGAAGTGGCAGGTACTAGCGTTGCAGGGGCCAAACCAAGCCATGGACCAGACCTTGGGGGTCTGAACCACGGTCTAAGAAGGCTCGGCCATTGCTGGGACAAGCCACGAAGCCGATCGAGCTTGGGGTAGGAATTTGGTCGCAGTTTGTAGTTCTTGGAGGCGAGTGAACGATCGTGACTTCCAACGTTCACAGGGTTGGGTCCGGGTGTCTGGTAGGTCCTTTAGGGTCTGTTCTAGGTCCTATATGGTTGGGCTCGTGACTGGTACGAGCTTAGGGGTGCTAGAGTTCGGGTGGTACATTGAGGGTTGGATAAGGGAATAGCTGAATCTGTCCAACAATTTGTAGGGTCAGTCTGAAATTTTTATGGGCTTAGAATTGATGGTTTTAGGGCCTTTTAAGTGTTTATAAGGTGTGGTAAAAAGTTGGGGAAATTTTGGTTAAGTTTCGAGTCGATTCGAGTTAAAACCAGAACTTTGGTCCAAGTTTTGAAACGAATTGGTTAAGTTGCAAAGTGGACTCGAGTTTACGTCTAGGAATGCTTAAAAATATGTTTTGTGATGTTTAAAGGAGTTCTGTAAGCTTCAGGTCAAATTTTATAGGTCTAGGGGTAAAACGGTAATTTTGGGTTTCTAGGGGAAAAATGGTCATTTTGCACCCGGGGTGAGATTTTATTCCTGGCAGCACTCTGAGCACAACTTTACCATATTTTAAATGTTTATGAATCATGTTCACGATTTTTAAGATTTTATGAAATTGTACGTTGCATGCTTGGATTTAAGGAAAATTGCATATGTACATGATTTTTGTATGTGATGAAAATGATGATGTTTTTGAACTGGGAATTAATTGTGGCTATCGAACTATATGTAAATGCATAAGAAGTATATGTAAATGATGATGATGAGGCCTAGGCACAGTGGATGGGTAATCCTGTCACTGATGTCCGACAGCCTCCGGATATCGCGGTTCTATATATGATGGATCCATCGTAAATGATGATGTACGATAGTCACCTCTAATGAACTGAATTCACCAAAGGAAATGATAAATGATTAATGATGAATGATGATTAATGATGAGCTGTTTTGACACGTCATGATTTTACACGACACGTTTATGTTACGTTTTTAAAGTTCATGAAAGATATGTTGATTACAGTATATTTTCAATGTTGTGTGCTATGTATATGTACTTCTTATTTCTGGTATAGACGTGTTGAGTTTTTAGACTCACTAGGCGTGTGTGATGCAGATGAGTTCGATATTGTGGGACTGGAGGTGCTGAACTCTGAGTAGGTAGACCCGGTGGACGACACGACCTGAGGACCTCATGTTTTTCCGCACATTTATGATTTTATGATATTGAGAGGTTATGAGTATTTTATACGCTGTTGTTTTCACTGTTGGATGTTAGGATTTTTACTCGCTTATTTTTCGTGATATTTTATTGGTAATGACTTACGATTATTTTTAAATGATATTTTCAGTAGGACTGCATGCATGCAATTTATTCAAATGCTTATTTTCAAAATGTGAGCTTTATAAAAAATATATATATATTTCCGCCTTTTTAAAACAGTAGACGTCACAGTTGGTATCAGAGCAAAGGTCCTATAGAAGGTTGTGCCGCCGCCACCTTCTGCAGCTTAGTCTTCAAACCTCAAGTCTGTAAGGATTTATGATTTAAATTTTTAAATGATTTACTGTTATCACCTGCATGTTTACATAATTTACGCTTTATGATGATCTACAGTATATGTTTAACTGATTTTATGATTTAAGGGTTTACTGTTTTAAAAACTAGATTAGTTGCATGATGGGTTATGTTTATAAATTGGATTGTATTCAGATATGCATCCCAGACGTGCTCCCAGTGCATATAGGCAGGATGAGATTCCTGGGGATGGCAGAGGACCTCCACCGCCACCGCCACCAAGGGACCCAGATACCCGAGTTCTGGAGGGTATGGCTAGGCTACTGGAGCATGTACAGCAAGCTCCTAGGCCTCTGGTGGATGTTTTTGAGCAGTTCAGGTGACTTAACCCAAAGGCGTTCGGGGCACTACTGATCCATTCTTTGCAGAAAGATGGATTCGATCTCTGGAGCTGCACTTTCAATATCTTCATATGAGAGATGGCGATCTGGCCAGGTGCGCCATCTATATGTTGAGTGACGATGCGTCCCTTTGGTGGGAGGGAGTCGCTCATGTTGTGGACTTGGATACCCTTACTTGGGCAAGGTTCAAGGAGTTGTTCTATGGGAAATACTTTTCAGCTGACGTCAGGGGCCGCCTGACGAGAGAGTTTATGAGTTTCCGCCAGGGAGACTTATCTGTGGCGGAGTTTATCCGCAAGTTTGACAGGGGCTGCCATTTTGTGCCCATGATAGCGAGAGATACTGATCTGAAGCTGTGACACTTTTTGGATGGATTGAGACCCACCTTCCGCTGGGATTTCATGCTGATGAGGCCGGCAGGTTACGCTGATGCCACCGCCTGCGCTTTTCAGGCGGAGCAAGCTCTGCGGAATATAGAATTTGAGATGCAGAGGAAGCGGCATCAGACATAGTCCAGTTCCCAGCCTCAGAAGAAATAATTGGCAGGGCCAACGAGGCAACAGGGGCAGCAGAAGCCCCAGGGTCAGTTTAGGAGGCCCCAGCAGCAGAGACCTCCTCAGGCGCCTGGGCGCCTAAGCCAGATGACAGGCAGCCATGCCCGCAGTGCAGCAAGTTCCATGTCGACAGGGGTTTATGGTGGAGCTTCATATGCTTCTTTTGTGGAAAGAAGGGCCACAAAGCAGCGGACTGCCCAAAGAACACGGGCCCCACTACTGGCCGAGCTTATGTGATGCATGCCGAGGAAGCCGAGGTAGAGCCAGACTCGACATTGATTACTTGTAACACTCTTGTTTAAGATTTTAATTTATCACTCGATTGCATGAATTGTATGTTTGTTATGAGAATTAAAAATTTATGGGATTGATAACTTAGAACAAATTAGGACACATGTTCTACCTAGTTGAAATTAAGAATTTAATCGTTTGATTTGAGAATCTTAACTGCCCGATTGTATTAACGGATAATTTGAGGACTTGGTTGCTAAAAATCAAAATTTTTGGGGACTATTTTCGAAACTTTTGTAATTTTGAGGATTTACTTGTGACATTTTCAAAAATTTTCAAAAAATTATTGGGATTTGAATTCGAAAATGAGATAGGGTCATATTGCAATTTTCGAAGGTTGAAGGACCAAAGTGCAATTTTTGATACTTTAAGGGGCTAAATTGTAATTTTTGATTTTTCTAAGGATTAATTTCTAATTTTTGGGGAACGATTCTTGAGTTAATGCAGTGATTTTTGAGGATTTTGGGTTAATTTTCGATAAGATATTCCTTAAGTTCAATACTATTAGATTTGATGTATGTTTTCTCGAAGGCATGATATATATTGTAGCTGTAGCCACACATGCACTGCTAGATTCAGGGGCTAACGCATTTGTTTATATCTGAATCTTCCATCAAGCGACTAGGAATCATAACAGTGGCGATTGATTCAGGGTTAAGAGTATAAATTCCATCCGGGGATCAGATGTTCACTTCTCAGATAGTGAAGAGATTGGAGCTCAGATTGCAACAGAATGCAGTACAGGCAGATCTGATAGTACTACCGTTGCCAGAGTTTGACATCATATGGGGTATGGACTGGCTATCTTCTCATGGTGCAGTCATAGATTTTTGACAGAGGTCAATTTCTGTTAGACCGCCCACTGGAAAGCCATTTGTTTTTGAGGCAGCTAGACATCAGCAGATGCCACATGTCATTTCCTTCTTGTGTGCAAGGAAGCTTATGAGGAGGGCTGCCAGGCGTTTTTATAAAAATGTTTTTCCTAAACCGTCTCTGGTCTCCGATCATGCTAAAAGCCCTACATCATGAAATCTTATTGAACCAAGAAATAAAAACACATATTCATGTCGTGATCATGCATTTGATGCATTAAAAATAATTAAACAAACATTTTAATAAAACCATAGATTTGCATGCAGCCACAATTGCACACAAAATTTGAACACAAAGCTTGAAAAATACTCCCATCCTCTTCCATTAAATCTCAACATACAAATCGCTTGTGATTTCTAGTGTAATCCAAGCGAGGAGGATAGATTCTGATCGTGGACCTAATTAGACGATCGAGTTTGAAGAGCCGTCCTAGGGATATACAAGAAGAGCTATATCCGCTTAAAATCCGGAATAGCTTGGAGTCCAGCGTTATATAAGCGAAGTTATGATTCTTAGAACACCCTATGAATGTTTTTGAACACACGATGGCCAAGAACAAAAATTTTAAACTTCCGCTGCATCTTGGGTACAAAAACACGATGTACCAACAATGTCATCATCTACGACTTACTCGAACTATCAACTATCGTCTTCACTTTTGTAGGCAGACCATGTTAAAGCTTGTGTACATCTTTGAACGAACTGGGTCAGCCCGAATTTACCTCAACCATTCTCGGCTCTTTACTCCATGGAGCTCGATTTGGAAAACATGAAATAATCAGTCCTTGTTCAACGCTTGACACCGTACAGATGAGTCGATTACAGCACTTTGTCTCATTCCAGAAAGCATATTGTTGTGGCTTTCCATGGATCTCTCCGTTGGGATAGCGAATTTCATCATCTCCAAACCGGTATTAAATAGCAGACGTTTCAGTTGGTATCAGATCAATGGATCTGTAAAAGGTTATGTCACCATCAGCGCCTGGAAGATCAGTCGTCAAGCCTCAATTTGTAAGTTTTACATGCTTTATATAATTTAATATGATGTTACCTGCATGATGACATGAATAATATATTTACGTTACATGTTTACAAGCTTTTTGAGTATATGTGATTTATATGCTTAAATTGCTAAAATGAATTAGGATATGTTAAACGATTAGAGAACTTAGATTTAAATACAAGTTGGTTACATTAGATTTTAAAAAACATTCAGTTATAATGCCTCCTAGACGCGCACCTCTTGATAGATAGACAAAGACCACCGAGGATCAGAATGTTAATGCACCTCTGCCTCCTAATGGGGATGTTGCTACTCGTGCCTTAGAGGGGATGGCTCGTTTCTTCGAGCAGCAACTACAGCAGCAACAGTTGCAGCAAGCACCTAGGCCATAGCATGACGTGTATGATCAGTTCCGGAGGCTAGGGCCGAAGAAATTTTTGGGCATTACTGATCCCTTTGCTGATGAGACTTGGATTTGTGCACTCGAAGTACACTTTCGTTATCTAAATATTGGGGATGCTGACCGTGTGCGGTGTGCCACTTACCTGTTTAGGGATGATGCTTCTTTATGGTGGGAAGGAGTCGAGCATGGGGTTGATATTCTTACTTGGGCTCGATTTAAGGAGATATTCTACGAGAAATATTTTATTGCTGATTTTAGAGGGCGATTGAAGAGGGAATTTATGACTCTCCGTCAGGGAAACGCTTCTGTTGCTGAATTTGTGAAGAAATTTGATAGGGGTTGTCACTTTGTACCCCTTATTGCGAGGGATGCCGTAGAAAAGCTTTGACACTTCATGGATGGTCTATGACCTACCATTCGAAATAATGTTATGATTATGCTACTGCTACTACTTATGCATTCCAGTCTGCGCAATCTTTGAAGGACATTGAGTTTGAGTTGCAGCGCAAGAGACAGCAACACCAAAATAATAATCAGCAAAACAAGAAGTCATATATGGGTCCTCCTAGACCTCAAGGGCCTCAAAAGCCTCAAGGTCAAATCAAGAAACAAGCACCACAAAATCCACAAAATCTGGGAGCACCTAAGCCTGCTGATACGCAACCTTGCAAGGAGTGCAATCGCTTTCATTTTGGCAAGTGCATGTTGAGATCTTTTAGATGCTTCATATGCAAGGAGAAGGGGCATAAAGCTGCTGATTGCCCGAAGAAGAATGAACCTACTATTGGAAGAGAATATGTTATGAATGCTGAGGAAGCTGAGGAGGACGCAGACACTACGCTTATTATGGGTAACCTAGTAATTTAACATTTTTATATTGCTCTTATTTAAATGAAATGTTAAATTGGTTATTAGAATTGAATTGGGATCAAGATTAACCTAGTGGAAATTAGGTTGCATACTCTACTTTAGTTGAGAATTAAGATATTATTTTCGAAATTTTGAGGACCAAAATGTAAATACCAAAAGTTAAAGGACCTATTTGGAATTTTTGAAAAAGATGAAGGACCGAAAATGAAATTACCGAATTCTTAAGGATCGATAATGTAATATTCAAAATTTAAGGGACCAAAATGTGAAACTTTCAAAAACTTAAGGATCAAATTGCAAATATTCGAAATTTGTGGACTAAGATGCAAATTTCGGGAAAAAATTGAAGGGCAAAAATGAAATTTTTCAAGAAATGCTTAAGTTCGACGCGTAATCTTCACATAAAATTAGGGAGAATAATGATAGAAATTCCTTAAGCTTCAACACGAAAAGATTTAAAAGACATTTTCAACGCAGAGAGGATTATCGTTCAAGGTGTCGCAACCTATGCACTACTAGATTCGGGAGCTACACATTCCTTCATATCTGAAACCTTCATCAAGAGACTGAATATTATTCCTGAAGATATGGGTTTGGGTTTCAAAGTTTCTATTCCTTCCGGTGATCAAATGCTCACGTCTAAAATTGTCAAGAATCTGGAGCTTTGATTATTCAAAGATGTAGTTCGGGCATATCTTATTGTGCTTCCCATGCCTAAATTTGATATCATACTTGGGATGGATTGGTTATCAGCGAATGGAGCTTCGATTGATTTTCATCAGCGATCAGTGTCTATTCGACCGCCTAGTGTTAAATCTTTTGTCATTGAGGCGGCGAGAAACAAGAAAATGCCACACATTATCTCTTTTCTGTGTGAGAGGAAGCTTATTAGACGTGGATGCCAAGCTTTTCTAGCATGTGTCACTACCGCACATGCTCCTATCAAATTGAAGGATGTTGATATTGTTAGAGACTTTCCTAGTGTCTTTTCCGAAGACGTTTCTGGCATTCCACCCGATCGAGAAGTGGAATTCTCTATTGAACTAATATCGGGCACAATATCTATATCTAAAGCACCTTATCGTCTAGCACCTGCTGAAATGAAAGAATTAAAAGATCAAATCCAAGAATTGCTAGACAAGGGTTTTATTCGTCCTATTTATTCTCCATGGGACGCACCGGTATTATTTATGAAGAAGAAAGATGGTAGTATGCATCTCTGCATTGATTATCAAGAGCTTAATAGGGTTACTATCAATTATAAGTATCCACTGCCAAGAATTGAAGATTTATTTGATCAGTTACAAGGAGCATCAATATTTTCTAAAATTGATCTTCGTTCTGGATATCATCAGTTGAAAGTGAATGAGTCGGATGTCCACAAGATAGCGTTTCGTACTAGATATGGACATTATGAGATTATGGTAATGCCATTTGGGTTGACCAATGCGCCAGCGATCTTCATGGATCTCATGAATCACGTATTTCAGCCGTATCTGGATCAGTTTATTATAGTCTTCATTGATGATATATTAATCTATTAGAAAAATAAAGAGGAGCATAGTCGTCATTTGAGGACAGCACTGCAAGTACTACAAGATAGAAAGTTATATGCAAAATTCAGCAAGTGCGAGTTGTGGCTTGATAGAGTGGCATTTTTAGGCCATATCATTTCTAGTGATGGCGTTGAAGTTCATCCAAGTAAAGTTGAGGTAGTGAAAGAGTGGCCAGTACCAAAGAGTGTTACCGAGATTCGCAGTTTCTTGAGACTAGCTGGCTACTATCGCAAGTTTATTCAGGGATTCGCATCTATAGCGGTAAAGAGTGTTACCGAGATTCGCAGTTTCTTGGGACTAGCTTGCTACTATCGCAAGTTTATTCAGGGATTCTCATCTATAGCGGTACCCATGACCACCTTGACAAAGAAGAATGCAAAGTTTGTATGGGGATCCGAGTGTCAAGACAGTTTTGATAAGTTGAAGCAAGCCTTGATATCAGCGCCAGCGTTATCTATGCCATTAGGGCAAGGGGAGTATGTTTTATATATTGAAGCCTCTAAACTTGGTTTGGGCGCAGTTCTAATGCAAAATTAGCGAGTTATAGCTTATGCGTCGAGACAGTTGAAAATTCACGAGAAAAACTATCCTAATCATGATCTTCAGCTTGCAGCAGCTGTTTTTGCATTTAAGATTTGGAGACATTACTTATATGGGGAGAAGTGGAAAATATTCACTGATCATAAAAGTTTGAAGTACTTCTTCACCCAAAAGGAATTGAACATGAGACAGCGTAGATGAATTGAATTAGTAAAGGACTATGACCGTGAGATTAGCTATCATCCGGGGAAAGCTAATGTAGTGGCAGACGCATTGAGTAGAAAAGCAGCAGTTATCACTCATCTATCACTTAAAAAACCGTTGCAGTCCAAGATACAGTGGTTTGAGCTTAAAGTTTATGCTAGGGGTGAGGCCCCTAAACTTGCCACATTATCAGTACAGTTGACTTTGAGAGATATAATTCGTGATGGACAGTCTACTGATGAGCAATTGCAGAAATGGAGGGCAAGAGATGAATCCAAGGGCTGGAGGATATATTCCGATGCGGATGGTATAATTCGTTACCGAGATCATTTATAGGTTCCTAGTGATGATTCTTTGAGAAATCTCATTATGAAGGAAGCTCATGATTAGTGCGCAGACAAAGATCTGCAGTTATAATATTGGTGGCAGGTCTGAAGAGAGACATTCTGCGTTTTGTGACCGAGTGTTTGACATGTCAACAAGTTAAGGCAGAGCATCAGAGGCCAGCGGGAAAGCTTAAGCCACTTCCTATTGCCGAGTGAAAATGGAAAAATATTACGATGGACTTTGTTGTGGGATTGCCAAAGACTATTAAGGGATTCAATGCTATATTTGTGATAGTGGATCGTCTTACAAAATCAGTGCATTTTCTACCTATTAAGACGACATTCACCATGATTCAGTATGCAGAGTTATATATTCGAGAGATAGTCCGTCTGCATGGGATTCCTGTATCCATTGTTTCTGACAGAGATTCGAGATTTACGTCATCTTTTTGGAAGAGTCTGAATGCAGCGATGGGGACCAAATTATTATTCAGTAAAGCATTTCATCGTCAAACAGATGGTCAGTCCGAAAGAGTCATACAAATTTTAGAAGATCTACTGCGAGCTTGTGTTATCGATTTCCAAGGCGGTTGGAAACCAAAATTACCTCTAGTGGAGTTCACCTACAATAATAGCTATCAATCATCAATTGGGATGGCTCCGTTTGAGGCATTTTATGGAAGGAAATTTAGATCTCCTATTCATTAGGACGAGGTTGGAGAAAGAAGAGAGATTGGTTCGGACGTAATTGAAGAGACAGCCGAGCTTGTAGTCAAAATTCGAGAGAGAATGAAGACTACACAAAGCCGACAAAAGAGTTATGCTGATAAGAGACGAAGAAACTTGGAGTTTGAAGTGGGAGATTATGTATTTGTGAAAATAGCGCCTATGAAAGGTGTTATGAGATATGGCAAGAAAGGCAAAGCTTAGTCCAAGATTTATTGGTCCATTTGAGATTTAAGAGAGGATTGGAACACTAGCTTATAGAGTGGCATTGCCACCGATGCTTTCTGGAGTTCATAATGTGTTCCATATTTCGATGCTGTGAAAGTACATGTCGAATCCGTCACATGTGATAAATTATGAACCTCTACAATTGACTCCCAATATGACATAGGAAGAAAGACATGTCCAAATCTTGGCAAGGCAAGAAAGAAGATTGCGAAACAAAGTCATTCCAATTGTCAAGGTCAAGTGACTGAATCACTCGGAAGAAGAAGCTACTTGGGAAATCGAGAGGGACTTGAAAAGTCGTTATCCAGAGCTATTCGGTAATTTCTAATTTTGAGGACGATATTTTATTTAAGGGGATGAGGAATTGTAAGGTCCAAAATTAAGACGACGTAATCCAACTGCATGCAAATCTAGGAAATATGAATAAGAGTTAATTAAGTGATTTTAATTGATGAATTGATTATGTGACATGTTTATATGAAGTTTTAGTAGTTTTCTACTTACATGCATTAAAAATTTATTTTTAGGGATTATTCGAGTTACGATCGAAGAACGGAGACCGAGAGCTGAAAAATAAAAAAATGTTTTTATTAAATAATTGTTTTCAATTATTTAAAATATGATTGATGCTTTTGCATATTTTTGAAAATAAGGGATTTTGAGGTGATTTTATACGTCGGGACGTAAATTTTATCGGTGTTGGTTTTTCAACAAAAATACGAACGTTTTGACAACCCGGCTAATAAATTCACAAACTTATTTAAGCAAAATTATTTTAAATATTTTAATTAAACACTAATAGACTAAATGGGCCTAATTAAATTTATTAATGGGCCTAAGCCTTGTTAGTGGATTAATTAAGTATATAATATACAAACCCACCCCATAACCCTACATTATGCACGCCCACTTTCAGATTTTTCACTCCAAAACTCTCCCCAATATTCACGACACACACATCAAATTTTTAAGAGGAAAATTCAAAGTCTTCAAGGGTTTCTAGCCAAGGATCTTCGTGTCATCGTTCTTCAATCATCAACGAATAATCATGCGTTAAATACGCAAAGGCACGCATAATTCTTCCCTTCAAACATCATCACACCATCATATGTGTTTATGTATGAATTGTATGGAAAAACAAGTGACTTTTTTATTTATTTTCGTTTTTGCATAAACATGAATTTTTAATGCATGATTTTTTATCCAAAAGTTGTTGTGTGCAAGAAAAAAGGGGCTGCCATGATTAGGAGAGGATCAAGGGTTGTTTTTACACGAGTTTAAGGAGTCCTAGACACACACGAAACCTGCTGCACGCACAAGAGAACAAGCTGGAGCCAACTTTCTGGTTGGTGAACTTGTGGCTCGATTTTATGGGGTTGAGGGCTTGGCTGGGTTCGGCTGGGACTAGGGCCTAGCCAGGATCGTGTATGAGTCAGGGGTGGAGTCCTAGCCACGCTAGGACTCGAACACCAGAGGCTGGGAGGAGCCCTAGGAAGCTATGACTCCAACCGAGAGCTCGGCCAGGGGGCTGTGGGCTGGTCTAGGTTGAGTGCTTAGGGCCCTAAGTGGGTGCACAAGAGGCTGGTTCAGGGGCTGGGTCGGTTGGCTAGGTCCTAGGTGCGCATGAAGGGTCCTATGTCTATAGGGAGTTCTCGGCCACTTCTTCAGCTGGTTGTGTGATTCGGTTTTTGTGGCTAGGATCGAGTCCGTGGGTTCCAAGGGTCTAGGAGGGTGGCCAGAGATGTTGGTCAGGGTTTGGTCCAGCATGGTTTGAGGGTGGTTCGAGGAAATCAGGACATAGCTCGGGGTTGAAACTTATGGGTCAAGTTAGGGTTTTTCCTTGTTAAATAAATCGAAACACAGCTCATGGGGGTCGAGTCGTGGTTCAAGAGGGCTAAAATAATATAAAAAGACTAAGTTTGGAATTTATGAATTTTATATTAAAGTTTGAAATTTTTCGTGAGTAAAATGCCTTAAAAATGAATAATTAAATATTAATTAAAAAGCCTAGTATTTAAACTAAATAAAATTATGGGAATTTTAATTTAGGCTTAAATAATTATTTGGGACATTTTCGAGTCAATGAAATTAAGAAAAAGTCAAAAACATGAAATTTTACATCTAGGGGTAAAACGGTAATTTTACACCAAAAAATTAGTAAACGTCATGGCAGTTCTCTAAATGCTGTTTTATATGCTAATATGTTTATTTTAAATGTTTAAGGATTTTTATATGTTAAAATGTTTATTTCAAAAGTTTATGGATTTTTATGATGAAATGATAACGTTAAAAGATATGTTGCATGCTTGGTTTTAAAGAAAAACGTTATATGCATGTTCAAATTTTATAAAGTGATGAGATTATGAAATATTGAAGGAAGTGAAGTAATTGTGACTAATACGATGATATGTTTGAGATATCGTGAGGGTAACGGTTCCAGTGGGAGCACGACGATCGTATTTTCTTGGATACGAATATGAATACGATATGTTAATACGTAAGGACAAGGCTCAGTTGATGGGTGAGAGTGTCGTTGATGTCCCCGCCGACCAGTACTGTGGTTACATGTAGATGGATCCATCGCCCAACACGTAGACGAACACGAAAGTCACAATTAACGATCTGAATTCAACGAAAGGAAAAAGAATATGTATATGTTGATGATAATATGTATATGAATATGTTGAGGATAATATGAAAATGTCTATGTTTTGAAGTTTATGCATGTCATGAAAATGGTATTTTTACGTAAAAATATTTTCATTGTTGCTTGTGGTTTTATACGTATTATTTGTTATCAAGAATATGATGTGTTGAGTCTTTAGACTCACTAGGTATGATTTATGCAGGTGAGTATGGTAATAATGTTGAGGGAGGGTCGGGTGCCTGATTTGACTGGACTGGAGATGCACATAACCCTAGGACCAGCGCTTCTACTTTTCCGCATTTACATTTATGTTTAAGTTAAAGATTTTTACCACTTTTTATTCATGTTTTGAGAGGTTTTAGTATGGGCGTTACTTTTCAGATTTATTGTTTTTTAGGTTTGGTAAAACGTTTAATGATTTCCTATTTTGACAATTTTCTTTGACTTTTCAAATGCTAGTTGGTTGTTTTATTTAAAATGGTGCAAAAATATTTTATATATTTATTTAAGTAGTTCGTTCGATTTTAATTAGGAGAAGAAAAAAAAATTTTAGTACTTTTTACATAAAACGAATAGCAGATGTTTCAGTCTGTGTGTCAAAGACTACATAAACAAGTTTATTTTCTTTGTGCAAGAATGTATTTGAGTGGTGGTGTGTGTGCCTGTGAGAACTGATCACTGAAAACTACCCAAAAGTATTCTCACTCACTGAGGAAAATATGCTTCTAATATAAGCTGATAACACGATGAAGTGTTCCCTCTGGGCTGATTGCTTCTTGTAAGCTGATATGCAATATGCATGGCCTTTTTGTGTATCTTCACACACTTGTTGTTTTTCTCATTCTGTTGCTGATGGTCTTGAGCTTTGTATATATAGAGGCATTGAGACCGTACTCCAAGACTCATCACATGTGTCATTGCAGCTTGAATGTGTTCCTTGGTATATGTGTCTTGACTTTTCTGGCATGCCTTCAGGATTATCTCGGCTTTGATCTTTGCTGCAACGCCCATTATTGTACCTTTAATCGTACAGATTCTTTTGTATCTTTGTGCGTAGCTGGAATCCACTTAGATAAGCTTCTCTTGATCTGCAACTGATTGATTTCTAACTGATGTTCCTAATTGGTCATCTGAACTGATCTTTAGTTGGGCTGGTGAAATCAATTGACTCGTCAGTTGAACTGATTTCACTTTTCAGTTGAACTGGTTAGCTGGGTTCATCATAAGTTTAACTATTCATTAGCTAGCCGGGATTCTGAAGGTCTTCTGCTTAACCACCTATCAGCTGGACAATCAGTTGAACCGTTCTTTAAGATATCAGTTGAGCTGATTCAGTTTGGTCGATCAGTTGATGTTTTCAATTTGCATCTCGAGAGCTTCAGTTTTGGCTCGTTTAACTGATCAGTTTGAAGCCTAATCAGTTCCATCTTTCTGCGCACTTAGGTAAATCATTAGAAACAAAATAACAAATTTTGTTAACGTCGAAATCAAGATTGCGAACATGAAGGTTCTCCTTCTCTCGTCTTCGAACTCGTAGGCTTTTAGGTCAGCAAATAGGTCATGAAGTTCGAACTTATTTAGGTCTTTTGATTCTCTCATGGACATGGTCTTAACATCCCATTCTTTGGGAAGACCTCGAACAACTTTCAGTGCAACTTCTTTATTTGAATACATATTTCCAAATGCATTCAGTTCATTCATTTTGCCACTAATTCTTTTATCATATTCATGCATAGATTCACCAATCTTCATTTTGATGTTGTAGAATTTTTGAACAGCAACTGAGAGTTTGTTTTCTTTGGTTTGCTCATTGTCTTCGCAGAGCTGAATCAAATTCTCCCAGATTTCTTTTTCAGTTTTGCACATCTTTATTTTGCTGAAAGTGATTTTATCCAGTGTTTTGTACATGATATCTTTGGCTACGTTGTCCAGATTGGCTTTTCTCTTATCCTCTATTGTCCATTCTTCTCTTGTCATTTCAATGTGATGGGGTGCACCATCAGTTATGGCAACAGCGGTATTTGCTTTAAGTATTCTCATGGGTCCATCATTAATGTAATACCACTTGTCATCATCTTATGCAGCTAGATGAGCATGCATCCTAATCTTCCAGTCATCGAACTCTTCTCTTGTGAACATAGGAATTTTGTTGAAGGAAGACATGATGATCGATTTTGTAGATAGGAATATTCAGGAACAAGATTCAACTGCTCTAATACCACTTGATAGGATCGGTTGGTAGGTGAAAGTGTTTTTAGAAGGGGGGGTTGAATAAACACTAGGTAATTATATCACCTTTTTCGAATAATGAGTCAGTTTAGTGATAAACTGAACTCGGGAATCTTGTTATGTCAATATCAAACAGTTAACTAATGAAAGTGCGGGAATAAACTGACTGACAAATAGAATATAACTGAAATTAAGAGACACAAGATTTATGGATGTTCGTAGATTTCAATCACTCTTACGTCACCCCTTCTATGTAAAAGATAGGATATTCACTAAAAAACTTTGATCAATACAAAACTTGAACAGACCCCCTTCAGTTTTGGACTTAACATTGCCAAACTGAAACTCTTAGTTTCAATACAGTTTATCAGTTCTCAACTGATCTGAAACTACTTAGCACAACTGATCTCTTTAAGATCGAATAATACAACGATATATATTTTTGCTTGTAAGCTCAATGTATAGCCCTTGAATGCTATGAATATATAAGCAAAGTGTGAGATTTTGAAATCTTTTAATATGAACAAAAAGCTTTGTGAGGATTTCAGCAGACTAACAACTTGGTTCTATGTGTCACTTATTTTCTCAGCTGCTCTTCTCGGCTATTTATAAGCTTTGCTTCCAACAGTAACAATAAGTACGTTTGTATAGCCCTTAACTGATGACGTGTCAAACTATTCTATCAGTTTGACACAGCTGATAGAACTGGCTGATAGCTCACGGCTGATTGCAGTAAGGCTGATCAGTTCCAACTGATCATCCAGTCAACTATACAATTCAGTTAGCTTAGTTCAGTTGCCTTGTCTGCGCACTAATCTTCAGTTAGGAAACTTACAGTTTGCGTATATTTTGGATCAGTTTTAATCACTCTTCTGATCAGTTAGTTCAATCTTTATTCGCTCTGTTTGTCAAACTTCCGAAATTAAGTTTCCAATAGATATATAAAGGATTGTCTGCAAGACAAGTAGAAAAGTTCTTAAGAAATCTTAACCTAAGAAACATAAAGCGTCATCTAATTTATAAAGTTTCCAGAAGGAAAATGGCAATCCGATGGAATTTACGGGAAATCGGATGGAGATTCAATTAATTCCTTCTGAATAAATTAAGGAGGAATTGCGAAAACTCGAGATAAAAGTAGCACAAACTATATCTTGGATTCATATAGGAGCAATCCACATTATGATAAAAGTTACTTTTAAATAAGATATATATTCACTCATTGATATCACTATATGCGATAAACGAATGGGTAACTTTCAAAATTCAATACTGGGAACTATATAAGGGAATCTCTGTGTAGAAAAAAGTTGTAGGATTAATTTATCTAAGAATTGCCTACAACTTGGCAAATCGAGTTTTCAATCAAGTTTTGACGTTGCATCAAAACTTCAAATAAAAAATACTTATGAAAGAATGTAATAAATCATATTTTATTATCTATCAAATATCATATGCTATATCTAATACACATTATTCAGAATCTTTTATTAGAAATGAGTTTAGTGAAATAACATAAATATTTGAAAAAGTTGTTAAGGCAATTTATCCAGAAATAATCGAGTTTTCTTTAATACATGAAACAGGTATCCAGATCCAACACAAAATGATTTTACAAATAAATCAATGTATCCAAACAATAGAATAACAAGTCACAGCTGGGAAAAACGCATGTTCAGGAAGCCCAACAGTTAATAAAAAGATTTGAGTGAAACAACATGTTTTAGCGAAGGACTATCAAATTTTTCATTTTTCATTATATGAACAAGATTTGCACCCTCAATACATCGACGATTTCTGATCGTCGAGGTTATAATGAGTTCATAATTATTTATTTATTAAATTTAAAATATACTAATTAAATATTAAATTAGTAGTGATAACAACTAAGTACAAGATTCTCATCGAATATTCTAGAAGAGTCTGGAATAATAATTTTTTTAATTGTATATATATGTCATATATATATATATATATATATATATATAAAGATATAGATATAGATATTTATCATGCATTATCAAGAGTGATTAGTAATGATATTTTCAAGAACATAAAAAAGCATATAAGAATTTTAAATAAAGAATCATGATAATATTAGAATCTTAGAGAGATTGAAATATTGTAATTATACATATGTTATCAAAGAGGTTATAAATATAATATATACAAAAAACAATAAACATATCAAGAAATTCAAGTCTAGATTTTCTCTCTCTCCCGTTAGCAAAAATCGACTACCACCTTTTTGAAGCTCATGGCCGCAACTCCACATCACCGTCCTGTAGCCGGATTTTGAAATTTCGGCGATTTAATCTCAACGTAAATTTCGTGTAGATTTCTAGTGTAGCCTTCACGAAGAATATAGTCTCTGATCCTAGATATGATTAAGGAGGTTGAAGAAAGTTATTTTATTTTGTAAGTTAACTTAATTATAATATTTTTATATTATCGGGTATAATTTTTTATATTTATTTTATGTTACTATCATTTTATGTTTAAAAAATAAAGGATTTGTCAATTGTTCAAATCGTAAAAATCCAATAATAATTGGAATATCACATATGGATTCTAGTCCACTTCACAAATTTAAAGAGCTATCTATTTATATAATAATCAAATAATTAATTTACTTGATGATATATGATTGTATTAGAACAATTAAATAAAAATATTTTTAGTTGTAAAAAAAATTATCGAATTAATTTTATTTATAATATGTGTTTCTACCTTTTCAAAACCACATAACTTTGAACATTCTTCATGCCCATTTAAATTTTCTATTATTTATGATTGTAAAAATTAATGAAAATTAAAAAGAGATCATACTAGAATTTAAAATAATAAAATAAAATTATGAAAATTAATGTAGAATCATACTACAATTTGAGATCAAGACACTAAATTTATCTCTATTATCTAGATTCTTATTAACAATAACAAGAATAAAATATGAGTATTAACGTATTAAACTTTAAGCGAGATTAAACACCGCTTAAACTGACTTTTACTATGATTATGTTATTTTCTTCCCATTTCGTAAAGAAGATATGTCGCATCTCACGTATCTATAATTCTTATCCCGTAATACAAATACAAACCAATATTGCTTTGTTTTCATAACGTAAATATAAACAAAAAATTTACATGCAATAAGTCATACCCCAATTTCAATTATTGGCAAAATGCTGGTTTAATCTTCGTCTGGGTGTTCCATCGCAATGCAGCAACATTGTATACATCGTATCTCTCCCATTCTGATCACAACACCAACCCCATTTTGAAGCAAAACATAAAACAGAAACTAAAACTTGTAAGTCTATCTATAATTACTAGGTGACAAGCATAGGGACCTCATCCAGTGCTCCTCTCACATTTTCAAAGACTCTGTACTGAACATCTTAAGTGCTTCAGCTTCTGATTTTCGCACGCTTTCAACAACTGATAGAACTCTAGAAGACAAGTGATCAGATTCCTTCTCGACGTTCGCCAGGAGATTTAGTAGTCTTTCTCGGTATTCTGCGCATAGCTGATCTTGATGCTGCAGTTCTTGAGTGAGTTCTTGGATTTCCTTGTCCTTGTCACGCTGCGTCAATGAGTTTGGAAACAAGAAAGTCTTAGAAACTAGAATATATTAGTAGAAAGACCTTTCGAATATTTACCTCAATATATCAAATAAATGTTGCCAATATAGCTTTCAACTCAGGAAAATACAAAGGGGATGGATAAGAATAAATTTGTAAAATCATCCAGTATATTCCAGATCATCCCACAACCTGATTCCCATATGCTACGGCCATTATAACCCAAACCTGTGTTATTATATGCACAAGAGATACACACGCATATCATGAGGTTGAGTAGCTATATATTACTATTTACATCTTATATCCTATTACCTGCTCGATAGCCAATTTTTTCCCAAGTTTTATATGGTATCCAACATGCAAAAATACTGCCTGTGTCTCTCACATACTCAAATCCTGCTGATTTTTTATCTTCTCTCTAAAAAACCCACAAATATTTCAGCAGAGAAAGGAAAATAATAATAATCATTGTGCATGTAAGTTCAAATAACTGAGAATGTTTTATCCCCTCCTTGCAACATGATATATAATAACACAAACACAACCTAAACATAAAGCTAAAGAAAAAGTAATATCCCTCAGTTTTCGGCTATTTGGTCAAAAAGTTGATGTAAATTCTCTGGTACACTAATCTTTACAAGAAATTATATGGTGATCTGGGAGAAAAAAATGATTGTTATTTCCTGTGTGATATAAACACATGATGTCCATATATATATATGTCAAATGCAAGTTCTCCAAGCAATCCTAGCTATAAAAAATAATGGACATATTACACGTGAAATAGCTGCTCATCACAGTCAACATATAGACATCATAGTCTTCTTGAGTTTATCCTGAACCAGTACTTTGTTGGCATGCCCAAATTTAGCACAATTAATCAAGATCAAACAAAAACGGAAAGAAGTCCCTCCAAGTATATGTATTTCTTGAAATATAAAGAATAAAAATAGAGACTAAAATCTTCAACATTGAAGATTATGGCCCCAAGGCGTCAACAAAGGAGAGCGGTTTCTCTTTCCCCTAGCTCATGGAGGAACTCCCTTAACAAAATAAAATGCTGGATCGATTATCTACTCCATAAAAAATCCCATATTTATTCTTTTTGTCCCTCCCCTGAACTCATCCACTCCCCTAAAGCATGTCATCTTATATTTCCACTAGAGACAGGTCTAAAATAAATTGGGTTCAATTTATTGAGCCTATAATACACATGTTATCCGTTAATTGATATAACATGCGCCATCGAGCCTATAACACACATTACCCATTAACTGATATAACACGAGCGCATGGTGTTCTCACAAGAATCCATAGATGTGGACAACACATGCACATGGGCATGCATGAGTGCATGTGGACGTATATAATATAGTAGGAAGTTGGTGTCACAAATTTAACATAAATTCAAAATTGACTAGAATGGTATCCTGAATAGATATAACCAAACAAAACAAACCAACAGGTTATATTTTATTCAGAAAGAAAAGGATGGGACTAATAGAGCACAAAGAAACAGGACAGAGGTTTAACAGCTAATCCATGCATTGATTCTTGCCTCAACATACCTATATGCGAAAAATGGGGCAAGGCATTGTTTATTATTGAAGTGGTTTCAAAAGTTACGTACCTTGGATTACACTAACTGTCATTTTACAATTATTCTTATTTTTATCTTTTAGACTGCACCCACACAAACTAAATGATGTACTTCCATCTCTCCAGTTCGGAAATAACTCAAATTTTCTTTTCTGCTCCTTAATATTTTTCTATTCTTGGGTATTTTCGACTGCACTTACAAACAGCAGCTAAACTCATTTTTTTCCTGTCTTGGTTCAAACTTCAAATACTCGCCTAACTTTGACACATCATTGAACTCATAAAAAAATTGTCAACTCTGGAAACTTCTGCCATAAATCTTCTCATATTCAGTGGAAATAAAGAAAGGAATATATTTCTCAAAAAAAGAAAAAAAAATGAAAGTGATGTAATGACCAGAAAAGCGAAAATATCAAAGTTGAAGGCATACCACCATTGTATGTTCATGAACAGTCACGACCAGAGGATGGTTATGCTCCTTCACAAATCTAGTAACAACCCACTTTCCAGATTTCGCCATCTTAAAAAGTATTGTTGCTTTGCAACCTTCACGTGCATTAGGCCGAGCCTTTCTTCCTGGCCCTATCTTGCCTATCACATTAGGAGAAAAACCCTGTTTGTTACATCCAAGACGCCTAGCAAGAGTTCTACCATCTATCTCTGAACGACGGCGTTGCATAATGCGTACAACAAATCCTACTCTCAGGGCATAATCATTATAAAATCTCTTTGCATCATCTTCCGATTCGAATTCCATGCCTACGCACGGTTCTGCAACTTCACTTCCCTCCAAGTCCTTAGCATCAAAAAAATCATTTTCATTTAATTCCTCAAAGCTTCCTTCTGATTCAACATCACACCCATTTCCTCCTACCTTGATTTCAGCTGCTTCGCATCCTTTATCAATATCCACTGCAGAGACGAAACACAATATAGAACATAAGCGGACAAGATATATTTGCACTGCACCATGTGAAGGTTATTGGGTTCTCGTAAAATTACAAGGAAAACTGTTATCAAACACAAACAAATGCAGTTACTTTCATACTCGGAGAATAAGAATGCAGTACGGACACGAATCTAAGACTGCCTTGTTTCAGAAACAAAAATATTATATAATCTTCGAGGCTATAAAAATGCCAACATGCATCCACTAAGAAATAATGACATTCAAAGAAACTTTTCAAAATGGCGAATCCTAAGCGGTTCTATATCGTCTAATTGAAAGCATCAAAAGAGAGGTAGATCTGTGGGTAAATCAAAAGTCTGGTGTAATTTCTTTTGAAATATATGTTCCACCCCCTCCACTCACTCAAAATTTCAGGTATGAATGTTGGCAAAGTATTGGTCTCCCCCTCTTAAAACTCTGCCTGTTTGCATTTCAAAATTTGCAACAGCATCTACACGAAAAGAGAAATCAGGGGGCAAAAACTATAATCATGCATAGACAGACCACTTAAACAAATTTAATTATAACAGATATTATGACAAAATAAAACGGAAGCGATTTTACACAGTTTGCTACAATAACTTCAAAATCACTCAAAATCAATTCCTAATACTCGGAATAAGGTAAAATTTCCCCATAACAGTTAGATATCACCGAAATTTCATGCCAACATGAGCTGGAAAAACAGAATAAACAACAAATAAGAAAAATCCCAAAAGGTAAAGTGCAGTTGATTAAAACATGATTCTTAGTGTTGTCGTGAATAGCGGAGTGAAGGAAGAACCGAAGTGACTTCTGAATAGCAGATTTTGGCGTTTTATCATAATTCTCGCCCGCTCTGTTGAAGCTGAACTCCGCATGACAAGGCCTTCCACAGGTCCCCTGTTTTCATAAAACAAATTAGCGATTTAACCCTCAGCTTTGCTCTAATTGTAGTATCACTCCTTATACTATAATCGTTAGAGCTGTACAACGGGGAGATCACCGATCCCTCAACTTTGCTCAAAGGCTTTGTTTATTTGTTATGATAAACACTAATAATTCAATCAATTTTATGTTTTATTTGTTTTTGTTGACACATATTCACTCGTAAAGTATATCAATACTCATTTAATTTAGTTTTTAAAAATTTATGATTTATCACAAATAAAAAATATGATAAATAATCATTTTAACTATTACTATTCTTTCCGACTAAAAAAATTTACATTAATGCACTCTATTTTCAAATAAAATAAAATAAATGAATAACTTATTTAAAAAAATTATAAGTCATGAATAAAATCAAATAATTTAATTTGTTTTTGTTTGTATTCATTATATTTTTTTACTCAATTTATTAAATTTTATTTTTAAAAAAATAAATAATATTTATGCTTATTAATTTTGGTGAATTAAAATAATTTACATGTGAATTAATAATAATTTACACTTTTCGATAAAAATCATAATCTCTGTTAAGATAGGTTAACTCAGGTAAAGTGTTTAGAAGGGAGTTGAATAAGCACTTTTAGTTTTTGAATTCTTTTTCGAATGTGAGTTAATTCTTTGAAAAACTGATATCGAAATCTTGTGTGTCGATATCAATCAGTTAACTAAAAATAATGCGGAAATATATTGAAAGATATATTTGAATATTTTTTGCTTGGATACTATAAAACTGAATGTTTGAAAGGTGGTTACGAAATATTAAATAAGAAAAATTGAACACTAGGATTTTTCTGGATGTTTGGAGACTTCAAATACTCCTACGTCACCTCTTCTATTTCAAAGATTTGTTTACACTAAAAAACAAAACCTTTGATTAATACAACAAGAGATAACAACTAACTTCAAATTGAACTTAAATATTGCCAAATTGAAAGTCTTAGCCTCTTCTAAAATTATTAGTTAATAACTTAATTGCTCAAATAATAGCATGTCTGATTGCTACAAATAAATAAATGTGTGAGCTGAATTTGCGATTTTCAAATTGGATGTGGGCTTTAAAATGAATCAAAACTAACTTCATAATTGAGTGTTCTTGAGTAGTTGTATAACTGATATTCTCGTGAAAATCGTCTTTTTTCCACAACTGAACTTCTTAGCTATTTATAGTTTTCGATTCCAACGGTAACATTGAATGCATTTAAGAATGGTATCCGTTGAGTCGCCTTTTTGTCCATGCAGACATTCCTCTGACAATAGTACGAGATATCAGACCATTGTGTGCCGATTGATTTGCTTAGGTACAGAATGTCAGTTTATCTGTTGTAATTCAAATTGCAACTGATGACACGCCCAACTGATCAGGAATAAAACTTGTCGACTTATTGGTTAAGCTGGTCTATATTGGGTAGTCAGTTCAAACTGATGTCTTTTTAGTTTGAAAGCTTTGATAGCCTCAGTTTCAGTTTTGATATACTAGTTCTGCGAATACTACGATTAGTCATTTAGAAAATCAGACTTGGATCAGTCGAACTGACTTTCCAGTTGCTGCGTTCCAAATTGATTTATCTAATTTTTGTGTGTGGGGTGTGTTGTGTGTAGTTGATACAAGATGTGTTTTAGCTTTGTTTACCTTGTTGTTCATCTGATATCTTTTCTGAACTGGCTTATAGTTATAATAGTGATTGTGATAGCTATTTATAGAGCTCTACTTATTATAATTGGACCATTTAGGTGACCAGCTATGCATATCATTTGAGCTCTTTGGGCTATATCGAATCTGTTAGGATCGGTTAGGGAGATAGATCGTTGAGCTACAATAGCTCGGTTCTTGAAATATTTAACACCAACGAATCAAATCGAGTTTGGTGTTCAAACCAAGCGGAAGATACTCGAAATAATCCTTCGTAGAAACCGATTAAATATTTTGTAAAGTATTTAAAATATATACAAGTTGAATGAGTAAAAATATTTTAATTGAAGCATTTTATCAAACACTTTGTATGCAATATTTTTGTATTTGAAGAACACATAAAGTGCTTGAACAATGTATCTTTAAAAACAATGAAAATGATAAGTAAATGCAATAAATAAATAGATACGAATTTGTTTATGGATGTTCGGAGAGTTCAAATGCTCCTACGTCACCTCTTCTTCCCCTTGGGAAATCCAATAGAAGACTTTGATTTATACAACACCTTGTACAAACCCACTCCAAAAGGGCATCACCCAACTAGAACTCCTAGCACTCAAGATTGCAGGCAGCACCTTACAATCAGCATATTGTTTAATGTCTCAAATGCAAAGACTACAAACACATTGTTTTACGTCTTTGTGTGAAAACTCACTCAACTAATATTTGAAATTCAACTCGCTTGTATATGTGTGAGGAATTTTTCATTTATAGTGCACATCTCAAATGTATCCTCACACAAGGGCTTGTGCTCTCAACTAGCTGATTTTTTCATGCTAACTGCTCATGCTTTGAATCCTCTTCAAAAGCTCTAATTTGATCTTCAATATATTGTATTTATAGGCTTCAACAATGATATATACGTTAGATACAAGAATATGACCGTTTGGAAAGTTTCTGTACTGTATCTGAAATTGCAACGGTCAAATTCGCCTTGCTGGACATTTTCCCAAGTGGTCAACTCTGTTCAACTGATTCAGTTCAACTGGTCTGGTTCAGTTCAGTTCAGCTGGTCTGGTTCAGTTCAACTGGTTCGGTTCAGTTTCAACTGGTCTTGTTCAGTTCAGTTCAGTTGGTCAGAAGTTGGTTCAGTTCAGTTCATTTCAGTTGGTTAGCAGTTGGTTCAGTTCAGTTGGTCATCTGCTGGTTCAGTTCAGTTTCAGCTGGTCAGTAGCTGGTTCAGTTCAGTTCAGTTGGTCAGCTGCAGGTTCAGTTCAATTTCAGCTGGTATGCTGAAATTAGCTAGTTTGTGCAGAACCAGTAGCTTCATCGTCATTTATCAGCATCTTAAGCTTCGATTCAGACTAACTTCTGAAGTTGATTTGTAGTTCAAAGTCTTATCTTTCCAACTCATAATGAATCGCTTCATTCCAACAAATGAGCTGAGCGATATAACCAAAATACCCCAACTTCTCATACCCAACTGATTATTGTTTTAGTGTAATCAGTTCGGTAGTTCCGCGATCAGTTAGATCTCGATAACATTCGATTTTGCCCAACTGACGTGAAATGCGACTAGTAACGACCATGGGCTATCTCGATTTTGGGCTCCCTCGGGGGCCTTGTCCCGTCTTGGGTTTCCACTGGGGCCTTTTCCCTCACGGGCTTTCCCATGCGCATTACTCATAGAACTTCTCCAGCCCAGGCACTGGAGCTTTTACCTTTCCAGGATTAGAACTCAAGACCTCCTGGACTTATATAGGTCTTGGCAGCAATCCTAGTAAGGTAAAAGCTCTAGTGTTTGGGCTGGAGAAGTTCTATGACTAATGACGCATGTGAAAGCCCGTAAGGGAAAAGGTCTCAGTGGGAACCCAAGACCGGACAAGGCCCCTGAGGGAGCCCAAGATCGGGATAGCTCATGTTCGTAACAAAAAAAGGCAGAATTGCTTTGCCAAGACCTATATGTCCAGGAGGTCTTGAGTTCTAATCCTGGTAAGGTAAAAGCTCCGGTGCCTGGGCTGGAAAAGTTCTATGAGTAATGACGCATGTGAAAGCCCGTAAGAGAAAAGACCCCAGTGGGAACCCAAGACGGGACAAGGCCCCCGAGGGAGCCTAAGATCGGGATAGCCAATGGTCGTTACAAAAAAAGGCAGGATTGCTTTGCCATGATCTATATGTCCAGGAGGTCTTGGGTTCAAATCCTGGGATGGTAAAAGCTCCAGTGCCTGGGCTGGAGAAGTTCTATGAGTAATGACGCATGGGAAAGCCCGTGGGGGAAAAGGACCCAATGGGAACCCAAGATGGGACAAGGCCCCGAGGGAGCCCAAGATCAGGATAGCCCATGGTCGTTACACGAATTGTTCTAAATTGAGTTTTTTGATCAGTCAAGTTGGCGAATTATCTTTTTAATTAGGAAAAATATTTTTATTGAATAATTAATTTTAATTAAATAATATGAAGTGTTTTAAGGGAGAATTTCAAAAATTGGACATCGGGTCATATTTTTACTCGTCGGATCGTATTTTTAATGGGTACGCAAATTTTAGCGAATCGATGGACTTTTTGAGGGCTCAGGAAATATTTTCAAAAATGTACCTAAAAGAAATATTTTTTGAGAGTGTTTTTGGGCTAAATGGGAATATTTTATCCATAATGGGCCTAAAATTCTACTTAATCTCATTAATTTTAATTAAGGGCACATTATACTAATCATATTATACATAAACCTACTTTAAAACCCTAAACACCCCACCCCTTCAACATGGCCGTCCCTCCCCAACCTTCAGCAGCACACTTTCAAAAAAATACAGCATCTTTTCTCTCAAGTTCCCCAAGCTTCATTCAAGAAATCTTCCCCACGTCTCCGGTCCATGTTTTACGCGAGTATCTTTAAGTTTTCAAGCGTAAATACGCAAAGGCACACATATATCCCCTTTTTCTCTTTATTCACGCCAATATTATGCTGAAATATATGTGAATTCATGAGAATTTATTCAAATAACTTGTGGTTTCGTTTTAATGCAAATCTTTGACATGAAAGTGCATCGTTTTTGTTTAAATCTCACGTTTTATTGTGTATGTGCAAGGGCTGCCGATTTTGTGTTTATAAGGGCTCTACATGGTGGTAAGATGGTGTCAATATGCTGGAGTCGAGGTTTAGTCGAGATAAGTTGAGGGCCGATCGGTGTTTGTTGAAGTGTTGGCACGATTTTGTGTAGATCGAGAGATTGGGTGAAGCCGGTGGTGTGAGGGGCAGTTACAAGCCATGGACCAGACCAGGGTCGGTCTGAGACAAGGCCTAGAGTGGCCCGCACACTGCTGGTCGTGTCTGTAGGGTCGGTCGAAGCTTGGAGTCAAGGTATTCCGCGGGTGGGCTTTCTTGGGTGCTATCGGGTTTGGTGCAAATCCGCGTGCATGGGGCCAAGGTCACGGGTTAGGTCGGTCCAGGAGGGTCCCTAGGTGGGCGAGGGAGATTTGTTTCGAGGCTGGTCCAAGCTGGTTGGGTGTAGGATTGGTGGTTTGGTCCAAAGTCGCGACTAGGGTTTCGGCTAGAATGTGCAAAAAATTCCAGCAACCTTTGGGAACGTTTCAGGGGTCATAAGTGGTCTGGAATAAGTGATTTTTAGGCTTTTCATGTAGCATTAAGTCACGGTTTAAGTTGGAAAAAGTTTGGTTAAGTTTCGGGTTGATTCGGGTTAAAACCGGGACCCCAGTCCAAGTTTTAAAACGAATCGTTTAAGTTTTGAATCGGGCTTGAGTTTACGTCTAAGAAATGCTTATAATGTTTTGGTGTGTTTTAAGAAGTTTGGTAAGCATCGGGTCGAAATTTTGAGGTCCAGTGGTAAAATGGTCATTTTGGGTTTCCAGGGGAAAAATGGTCATTTTGCACCAGGGTCGAAATTTTAGTCCTGGAAGCGCCCTGAGCACAATTTGACTTGTTTTTAAATTTTATGTATCACGTATATGACCATTTTGGTAATATGAAAAATACGTTGCATGTTTGATTTTAAAGAAAATTACTTATATGCATGTTTTTATAAATGATGGACAAGATGAAACGTTTTGAAGGATGAGAGTTTGTTGTGACTAATACGATGATATGAGATATTATGATCTGAGGCCAAAGCTCAATGGAGGGGTATTGTTGTCGCTGATGTCCCCGCCGTCGGGTACCACAGTTATACGTAGATGGATCCATCGAATAGAGCTGATACGATAGAGCTGATACGAAAGTCACAACTAATGAATTAAATTCAATTAAGAGAAAATATATACGTATATGATGATATGATGAGACATGTTTTGACATGTTATGCTATTTTACGACACGTTTACGTTTATGAATTTAAGTTCATGAAATGTATTTTATTACGTTATTTTCCGCTGCTGTGTCTATGTATATGTAGTTGTTATGACGATGCAGGTGTTTTGAGTCTTTAGACTCAATTTGCGTGAATGTTGTAGGTGAGCATGTTGAAGAGGAGGCTAGAGGTACCGAAGTATGAATAGGCAGGGCTGGATGTGCGCACATGAACCCAAGGACCACATTTTCCGCACATCACGTTTTTGAGTTAGGAGTGGACATGATTATATTATACGCTTGTTTTTGCATGTTGAGGATTTTGTCAAGATTTTTACTTGTTTCTTATTTGCATTATTTTGAAACGTAAGTCTAGGTTTGTCGACTTGTATTTTATTTAAACTGCAGTATTTTATCGATTAACTGACTGTTATTCTTTTAAAATGCAAAATTTTCAATGGTATTGCATGCATGCATGAGTTAGTAATTTTCGAAAGTTGAGCTTATAGATTTTTTTTAGCATTTTTAAGCACTAGTCGTTACAGTTGGTATCAGAGCAAGGGTCTTGTATAGGGTTTTCTCACCGCCAGCTTCTGCAGCTCAGTCTTCAAGTCTGTAAGTTTAAAGGTTTTAAATGTTTTTAATGCTATCACTTGCATGTTTACTTGATATACATTTTACAGCACATGTTTATCCGTCGTTATGTTTCGAGATTAGATGCTTTAAAATTTTTATGCATGTTATGACATGAAATGAGATATTATATGATTTTCATGCATGCTGGCTTGTGGTGAAATTGGACATGATTAAGAATTTGGCTATTGGGCGTTAGGAAAGGTTGAAAATGATTTGATTGTATTGATTTTTTGGTTAGCAAGTACTGATGTTCTAATCTTTGAGTCATAAGTTAGTCATGAAGATTATGAACGTTTTTGGGACTTGTAGATTTTCTAAGAAAATATTGATGTTTCGCGATTACTAGTTGAGTTAATTTTCGAGAAATTCATATAAGGAATAAATGAATCGAATGCTACGAAAATCTTTAGAAGTATAAAAACGTATAATTTGGGACTTTAAGTATTTATGGCAATGTGAGATTGGTTATGAGAATTGATTTTGAGTTTAATAAAACTTAAAATTATTGAACTTAATGTTACGAGAAACCTATAAAATGGAATTAGGAACGCCAAGAACTTATGGTAATTGTAGGATTTTCGAAATTGAGGACGAATTTGGATAATTTTATAGGAAATAAAGGATTAATTTTGTAATTTTTAAGAAATTTGGGGACTAGTTTAGCAGTAAGTGAGAATCGAATGGTTTTAATGATATGAATTTTTGATGATTTTGGCTTGAAGGGATATTTAGAACCTTGAAACATCTGAGTTATGATGTTATAAAGAATGGTAATCAAGGGCATTGTAAGATTAATCAATATTGCGCTTGAAAATCTAAGTGTTAATGGAATAATACTGTGGAAAATTAAGAATTTAGAGTGATAACAATTTAAGAAAAAGTTGATCAATTATTTAAGTTATAAAATTAGACATTAAATTAGCTTATTTATGGGAACTTAAGGTTTGTTTTAGCATAAGTTTTAGTCATGATCTTAAGAGTTGAAATTATACTTTTCCTAGGGTTAAGTTTTTCTAGAAAGTTGGGCATGAGTGAGGGTTAGGTTATTTGGTAGAAGAAAGTAAGAAGTAAGTTAGACACCTTATCTTGAGGAATTTTTGAAGGTCATTAAGAAACTTAGGATTAAGTGGATATGAGTGTTGGAATTAGGTTATCTAAGACTACTTGGATTGTGTAAACTTGAACTTCATCACCTTTAAATAGTAAGGCCACGAAACTAAGAATGAAGTAATATAGAACCAATAGTAGTTGTCAGGAAGATAGTCTTTTACGATAATCTATCATAGTACACTAGTTACATCCATTTTGTTTGTATAATCTATCAGAGGATATCCCTATTTATTGTAGTGTTTTTGTACAATAGTACACCTTATTTAAAGCCATTAAATTAACTGTACAGATCATTTATTGCTCACTAATATTTTGGGTATAAAAACAAATAACAAGTATTTTCTTGGATTCAAGTACTCATAAAGAGTCGTTCTCATTTGAACATTGAATATGGTTTATAAAATGACTTCATTATGCGTTCACAAACACAGACCTTTTGTGAAATCGTAAATCACCCACAAGTTCTAGCTTATCATACTGAAAGTCTACAAGAACCAGCAAACACTATAAATTTCTATCAGGTTCAAAAGATCATTTGTGGTATCATTTGTTCACATACATTTTCATTGTATTTACCCACTGAAAAGTGTGAAGTGTTTGTAATCAATGGAAAGAGTCTTTTCCAGTGTGCACTGATCAAAGTCTCTTAGTGATACCTTCTGGAAACAGAAGAATATGAGACGCAGAAGAGTTTTGTCTTTCGAACTTCCAGAAACAAAACTTGTGTTATTTTATCATTTACAGTTTTTAAGTTTCATCAAGTGTTGTGGACCTGCACTTTTAAGTAGTGCACTGCACTTTCAAAGATCGAGACAAGCTTCTGACTCCTAAAAAGGTTTGAAGCATATACTTCAGAAGCAGAAGAAAGAAAAAGTTTGTAATGTTATTCAACCCTCTTTCTAAACACTCCACCGATCGTTGAACGCACTTTCAAAACATTGTCAATTACAACAATTTTAAATGACCTACGACAACGGTTTAAAACCGTTTGTCGTAGCTATATATTGCGACGATTTTTGAAAAACCGTCGCTAATTTATAGCTCAGTTGGTAGAGAAACTTGTTTACACGTGCGCCAATGTTTTTCAGGGGAGTCAATCATGCAATACCAGAAATTGATCTTATTGAGAAATCGATGTCTTACTCCAAATATTTAAGGGAACAATAGCTTGACAAAAGGTTCAGTCCGATTTTGGTGTCCCATTTAGGTACCAAAGAGACCCCATCATTGATTTGAGATATTGATAAGGTGAATACCAGTACATTCAATGAATACCAGTACATTCAATGTTAGGCATAATGACTATAAGGTCCTCAAAAAATACCTTTTCATCCTATGAACTTTAAGGTGTATGAAGTTTCATATATATATATATATAAATATATTTTAAACGATAGAGACTTCATTTAGCTTAAAATGATCTATGTCAGAGGCAAACATACGTCAAGATAACCCCCATTTGAAACACTTTGGTAGTGCTCCTGGATCAGAATCCCAACTAATTAGCGACGGTTTATGATATACCGTCTCTAATATTAACGACGATTTTTGACTAAGCTGTCGCTAATTAGCGAATAAGCGACGGTTTAGAAAAACACCGTCGCTAATTAGCTACGGCTAAACATAATACGTCGCTAATTTTTTAAATAAAATAAAAAAATTACTTTTATTAAACCGTCACTATTAAGTAAAAACCGTCGCTAATAGCGACGATTGTTTATTAAATTGTCGCTATTAGCGACGGTTAAATAAAGACCATCGCTATTGGCGACGTTTTTTTAAATCATCGCTATTTTTAAAATTGCGACGGTTATAATGACTGTTTTTGTTTAAACCGTCGCTAATTTAAAAATTGCGGCTATTTTAATAAAATTGTCGCTAAATATTCTCTAAAACAGTCGCTAGTTAACAACGGTTCAGTAAAATCATTGTCGTTTCTTCAAGAAAACACGCTAATACACAACGGTTCACTAAAACCGTTGTCGTTTATCCAAAAAAACACGTTAAGCCACAGCGGTTTCCAAAAAAACATGCTAATCGACAACGATTTTCTAAAACCATTGTCGTTTGACCAAAAAATACGCTAATCCACAACGGTTAAAAACCATTATCGTCTGTCCAAAAAACACGCTAATCCACATTGGTTTTAACAAAAACCGTTGTCGTTTGTCCAAAAATACGCTAATCCACAACGATTTTTGTTAAAACCATTGTTAAAAGTAAAAACACAACGGTTTTCCAATAAAACCGTTGTCTTTTGAATGTTGTTGAAGGCATATTTTCTTATAGTGTCTTTTCAGGGAACCTCTATATGTATTACCCAAAGATATTCCCGAAATGTTTGATTTGCCAACAGTTGGTATTACCACCGTGCGTAATACCTGAAGAAAAATTTGTCCATTGGATAATGGAATTCTCACTATTCAGCTATCCTCTGTCTGCTCCCATTGTCCAATTGAAAGATCTCAAGGTCAAATATAGACCGTTGGCATACATTTTGGTCAAGTTGTTATTGGCCAAAGCAAAAGCCTTCGATAAGATTACAACGAGAATTTTCTTAACATGGCCACCATAACTTCTAAACAAAATGTCAACTGGTCCGAAATCCAATTTAAGACATTCACAGCCATGGTGAAGAAGGAAGCCTAATCATCGGAGTTTGCAATTCCGATTAACTATCTGTTGGAGCATATGAAAGTGAAGGTGGTGGATGTTGTGAATCTTCATGTAACATCCCGAAAATTTGAAGGTCCACGTGAACCACATGCATGCAAGTTATCAGATTTTTTATGTATTTTAATTAAATTGTTTTAATTGCATAAATTGATTATGATATGCATGTTTACATGTTTAAATTTAGTTCTGCTAGAATACATAAAAACTGTGTTTTAAATGTTATTCGAGACGCGATCGAGGAACGGCGACGGGGGACCGTAAGGGAAAAATATTTTTATTAAATGATTGTTTTAATTATTTAATATGTGATATGTTTTAATGTATATTTTCAAAAATGGCAACTTTTAAAGTGTTTTGATGTGCCAAGTCTTATTTTAAACCGGTATTCGATTTTTTATGAAAATAAGAATTTTTTTGGGAACTCGGCTAATATTTTCGCAAACTTTCCTTGACAAAATATTTTAAGCATGATTTAATGGGTCTATTATACTAGGTTAATGGACCTAAACTTGTGCTATGTATTTTATATATCAAATAAGCCCTAAAACCCTATACCTTTACAACTAAAACTCACGCCCACTCCTCCTAGGATTCCTAGGGTTCTTCCATCAGCACATAAATACACACACCACACGTCCAAAGAGGCTTCCAAATGAGTTTTTGGAAGGAAAATTCAGCAAGGTCTTCTCTCCAACAACGTTCCTCGCATCACAAGTTGTTTTTCGTGCGTGAAATACGCAAATAAATGCTTTAATCTTCCTTCACTCATCTTTCACACCATATTATATGTTTGATACATGATTGCATTAAAACATGATACACTTTATATATTTTTGTTTTTATGACTATGCATGCACAAATCTAGTGTTTTCATCTTTTAAAACTCTTGATTATGATGCATAAAGGGGCTTCCATCATAGGGTTATGGGAAGGGATGAATTTCAGAGGGTTTAGGAGCCTTATAGGAGGCTGCATAAGGGCCAGACATGAGGGGACCAAGGCTGAACGAAAATTAGATTTGAAGGAAGCTAGGGTTCGACTTGGAGTCCTAGAGGGCCACGGCTCTTAGCCACTATAGGGTAATGTCCAGGAGACCTAAGAGGATTGTAGGATGGTGCTAGGGTGGTCGAATGAGGGCTGGATCGAAGGTGGAGGGCTGCGGCGTGAGCTTGGGGCCGCGCATGGCATGGGGGTTATGGTTCAGGAGGTTGCAAGTGCAAGGGTGGTATAGATTGCTCCAGTAGATTTCTAAGGGCTTGGTCATGGTCCTAAGAGGGTCAACAAAGGTCAGGTGGGGTCGTCCAAGGTCTAGGAACGAAGGAAACCTAGGGTCGAACAAGCTAGGGTTCAAAGTAACAAGTGCAAAAAATTCATTAGGCATTCTAAGCAATTCTGAGGGTCTTAATGGGCTTGATTTGGGTTGTATATGGTATGTTTAGGTGTTAATAAGCTATGATTCAAGTTTGGTAAGGTTTGGTTTAGTTTTGAGTCAATTCGGGTTAAAACCGAGGCGTAGTTTTAAGTTTTAAAACGAATTGAGAAATTAGTCGACGATCTTAAGTTTACGTCTAAGAAATATTTATAGGTGTATTTTAAGATGTTATGTTAAGTTTGGATGGATTTGAGTCGACGTTTTAAGGTCTAAGAATAAATTGGGAAAGTTAGAGTTTCAAGGACAAAACTATTATTTTACACCTGAAAAATGTTAGACGTCCTGGCAGTGCCCTAAATGTTGTAATGAATGTTAAAATGTTTATGGAATTTTATAATGAAACGTTAATGCTAAAAGATTTGTTTCATGCTTGGTTTTAAAATAAAAATGATATATATATGTGGATGGATTTTTATATGTGATGAAAATAATGTAAACTTGAAAGAGGTGACATGATTGTGACATAATGATATGATTGGGGATATCGTGAGGGAAAAGGCCCTAGAAAAAGCATGTCTATGGGAGCCCAGAGGGAACCTAGATGCAGGAGAAGGCATCAGAGAGAGACCGACGATCGTATTTCCATCGAAATGATATGATGATATGTAAGGCCAATGCTCAGTTGACGGGTGAGAGTGTCGCTGATGTCCCCGTCACCTAGTAACATGGTTATATGTAGATATATCCATCGAGCTGCAGCTGATACCAAAGTCACAATTGAGGATCTAAATTCAATAAAAAGGAAAACGTATACATATATGATGAAAGGAAATGTTTATGATGAAAGGTTTAAAGTGCATATTCATGAAAAGCTACTTTTAGTAAAAATATTTTATTGATGCATGTGATTGTATATGTACTACTTGTTATCACGATTAAGATTTGCTGAGTCATTAGACTCAATAGGTGTGATCGATGCAGGTGAGCATGATTTTGATGGAGGATTTGATGGTTGAACTAGCTGGAATGATTATACACATAACCCGATGACCTTTGCTAGTTTTCCGCATTACATTTATGATTTAAGTTTATTTTAAAGATTTTATGACTTATGATGCTTTTGAGAGATTTTTGAGGGATTAAGATGTTTATCTTTTATTTTGAAAAATGCTTAATTTAGGTTTTGTTGGACGTTTACGATTTCATGTTTTGAATTACGTTCTTTTAAATTTTCAAATATTAGGTCGGTTGGTTTATTTTAAATAGTGCAAAATATTTATATATATGTATGCATAATGATATTTTGGCCGAGATGGTGGAAAAAAAATTCTAGTATATTTTAAATAAAAACGAGTAGCGGACGTTTCACTTCACAAGGTGAAGTTTCTGGATTGGACCTCTGAAGAGTCGTATTAGGTGAAAAATGTGCCAATAGGTCCCGAGATGCTGGCAATCAAAATTGAGAAGGGTGAGGGTGAGAAGAAGAAGAAGAAAATTTTCAAGCTAGTTAGGACACTGGCTAAGAAAACCAAGATAAAGTTGGTTTTGTCCTGAAATACATATTCTGAGGTTGTAATGGACTCGGGTATTTTCCGAAAGAAGAAGATGATGAAAAGCCCAAAAATAAAATAAAACTTATCAAGCACGTCTCTAAGTCGTTCCATCCTGCACAAATCCCAGCCATCCCCTTATCCAACTTGAAGGGAATCCCATTCGTGGAACCAGACCAAACTGATAACGGGTTAAATTCCGATCATCGAACCAAATCCAAGGGCAAATGCATTCTCGTAATAGAGCCCAAGCAATTTGAAGCCCAATTTGCCATCAATTTTACCTTGGAAATGGTCAATCATATTGCTAAGACAAATATGGTTGAGTTCAACAAATATGTGGACTTCCGAAATATGGTGGTTTTTGATTAAATTCGGAAGGAGAAGAATTTGAAGTAAGTGGCGATCCTTGAGTTGAAAATGCTAGCACGGAAATTAAATTGATCCCAAAAAAAGTTCAATAGCAGCGAGATTTCATCGAGTTGCAAAAAAAATGTTATGTTAATTCAACAGAGAATGGACAACTTGTTGCCCACTTCCAAACCACAAAAGGTGATGCAGTTGTGATCAGCCAACTAGATAAGGATGCACTATAACTATCTTTGATAGTGAAAGTTAAAAGGCAGGATCTTGAGCTTCATGCGCCTGAGAATGAGAAGTTTACAGCTTCAGTCTTTGACTTAGGGGAAAGTCAGACTTCCCTAAGTCAAATACTGGTAAGAAGCCAGCCACTGAATAAGTTCCAACTGGAGAATCTGTTGCTCAGGATGATGTTGAGATGACCGAAGAAGAAACTCAAACTAGATGTTCAAAAGCTCAAGCTGAAGAGGAAATAGTGATGCAAGAAAATACTTTTGCAACTGACTTAGAACATCGGGTAGAATCTGCTATAGATGCTCCTCAATCTCCTCCTCTCTCAATCCAAATTCAACAATATCTTCCAGAGGTTCTTCTAATCTTTGTGGATGAAGTTGATAAATCGTTGTCACAATTTGACTTCGATTAGTTCAAGATGGATCTTTCCTCCCTTATGCTTCTCGATCAAATCAGTGGGCAAAGGAGTACAAGAAGAAGAAGCTTTTTAAATATATTCCGACTATTTTAGCCAGCACAAAAATAAAAGCAGATCCTACTATCTCTCCTGAGAAGTTGACTGGCTCGGAGATGGTGGTTTACAATGTAGAGCAAGCACAGAAGCTGATGTTGTCTGAACAACGGCCCGAAGATCCACAAATTCCAGCCGCTGATCCAAGCGCTGATCCTCAAAAAGAAAGCTCTTCCATTTCTCTTCTCCATCAGCTATAGCTTCAATCAGGCTCTCTATTTCTTGAAGAAGAGTCTTTTTCTGATATTAACTTAATTTTATTATCAGAATTCAACGAGCATGCAACTCTAGGATATCTCCAAAAAAGTGAACGATGTCGTAATCAAGCATTTTTCTTATACCGTTTCTTTTGACAACTTTCGGAGAGATGTCCTACGTGATGTTGTGTCTATGGAAAAGAATCTCACACTACTCACCGCTAATCAAGTTGCTGCCCAGTGTCAGACTGAAAATTTTTGAGTTACTTTATGAAGACAAATAATCCGATCCCAACAAGACGTGGACGCTCGGCTCGATCATCTACAAACCACCATTTGAAGTGTCTACTTACTCGTTTTCTTTAAAATATACTAGAAGTTCTTTTCGCATCCATACTTTGGGCCGAAACACTATATATATATATATATACTAACCAACCTATTATTTGAAAATCTCAAAAATGCAATTCAAAACATGAAATCATAAATCGTCAACCATACTTAAAATTAGTATTTTTTTCAAAATAAAGAATAAACTCTTTAAATCATCTCAAAACCACTCAAAGCATCATAAAGCATAAATTTTTTTTAAATTAAACTTAAATCATAAACATAATTTTGCGACAAACTAGCGACGTCCTTGGGTTGTGTGCACCTTCAGTCCAACTAATTCAACCATCAAGTGCTCCATTAACATCAACATCATGCTCACCTGCATCGATCACACCTAGTGAGTCTATTGATTCAGCAAACCTTAATCATTATAAAAAGTAATACATATATATTTACAAGCAACAGGTGAAAGATACTTTTCATAAAATAGCTTTTCATGAACATTCATAACCTAAACATTTTTCTTTCATCATATGATTTTTCCTTTTCATCATATACTTTTCTTTCCTTTCATTATATACGTATATGTTTCCTTTTTTATTGAATTCAGATCCTTAATTGTGACTTTCGTATCAGCTGTAAGTCGATGTATCCATTTACGTATAACCACGGTACCGGGCAACGGGGACATCGACGACACTCTCACCCGTCAATTGAACCTTGGCCTTACATATCATCGTATCATCATATCACCGTATCATCGTATTAGTCACAATTAATTCACCTCCTTCAACTTTTCATATTTTCATCACTTATAAAAATTCATTCATATATAAATCATTTTTCTTTTAAACCAACAATGCAACATTTCTTTTAGCATTAACGATTCATCATAAAATTTCATAAACATTTGAAATAAATATTTTAACATTTATTACAGCATCTAGGGGACTGCTAGGATGTCTAACATTTTTCAGGTGTAAAATGACCGTTTTGCCCCTGAAAACCTAACTTTCCCAATTTATCCTTGGAACTTAAAACAAAGACCCAAATCCATCCAAACTTAACATGACACCTTAAAATACACCCATAAATATTTTTTAGACGTAAACTTAAGCTTCTCAACTAATTTCTTAATTCGTATTTAAAATTTAGACGTACACCCCGATTTTAACCCGAATTGATTCGAAACTTAACCAAACCTGAACCATAACTTATTAACACATAATCATATACCACCCAATCCAAGCCATTTAAACCCTTGGACCAGCCTAGGACACCTACTGGATTTTTTTGTGCATATTTCGAAAACCCTAGCTTAGCCAACCTTGAGTTTCTTCAAGCCTAAGCCCTAATGATCCTATCCAGCCCCTAACCAGTCGACCCTAGGACCCTACTCGAGCCCTTGAAAAGCTACTGGGCCAGGCCCAGCACCCCAAATGTGCCCATCCCTTCCAGCCGTCCCCTAGAGCCATGTGTGCGACCTTCCTTTCGTTCCCAGCCCCTTGCCCTTGAACCAGCCCTCGTGCAGCCACAATAGGACCATTCTACAGCCCCTTAAGGTCTCCTATACATGCCATAATAGCAGCTAAGTGTCGTGCTTCTTAAGTACTCCTAGCCGAAACCCTAATCCCCATATAAACCAATTTTATTTCAACCTTTTTACCCTCCATGTCCAGCCCTTATGCAACCTTGTCTAGGCCCTTAAACCCTCTAAAATTAACCCCTTCCCCTGAACCTATGATGGCAGCCCTTTTATGCATCATAATCAAGAGTTTTAAAAGACGAAAACACTAGTTTTGTGCATGTATTAGTCATAAAAACTAAATTATATAAAGTGTATCATATTTTTCATGCAATAATGTATCAAACACATAATGTGGTGTGAAAGATGAGTGAAAGAAGATTAAAGAGTGTCTTTTCATTTATTATGCACAAAAAACGACTTGCGATGCGAAGGACATTGGCGGAGAGACGGGAGATTTGCTCCATTTTTACCCTCAAAGTTCACGTGCAGCCCTCAAGGTGTGGTGTGTGGGCATGTGATGGCTGATGGAGGAGTCCTAGTATTGCTAGGTGTGAGGCGTGAGCTATGTTTGAAGTTTAGGGTTTGAAATCCTTGATTTTCGATAAAATATTTCGGTAAAGGTTTAGGCCCATTAATCATAGTATATTAGGTCCATTATATCATAATTAAAATATTTTGTTAAGGAAATTTAGTGAAAATATTAGCCAAGTTTTCAAAAAGACTCCTATTTTCTATGAAAATCGATTACCGGTTTAAAATACGAATCGTCGCTTAAAAACATCTCAAAAGTTTCCATTTTCGAAAATCACTCATTAAATATACTATATATTAAATAATTAAAAATAATTATTTAATAAAAATATTTTCCGTCTTATGATCCCCAGTTTCCGTTCCTTGATCGCGTCTCGAATAACCTTTAAAACACAGCTATTATACATTCATGTAGAAGACCATATTTTAAACATGTAAACATGCACATTATATTTAATTCATGCCATTAAAACCATTTAATTAGTCATTTTCTGTTTTCCCTAGATTTGCATGCAGTTAGGTTACGTTATCGCATTTTGGACCTTACAATTCATCCATCCCTTAAATGAAATTTCGTCCTCGAAATTAAAACTTACCGAATAACTCTTGGTAGCTACTCCTCATGTCCCTCTTAGTTTCCCATGTAGCTTCCTACTCCTAGTGATTTAGCCAATTGACTTTGACCATTTGAATAACTTTGTTTCGGAGCCTTCTTTCTTGCCTATCCAGAATTTTATACATCTTTTGTGGCGCCCCAAACCTCGCCACGTAATCATACAACATGTGACGTCATATGCATAAAAATTTTCTTTTCAATGACGTACTAATATAATGCATATACAGCAAAATAGTGCAATCATCACACTATCTACATCAATGTAGCAGAAACAGCATAATAAATACACACATAACTCAAATAAGACAATAAGCTATATTGTCTCTATACACTATCAACTACAAGACTGTTTGACTAGACACATATAGCCCTTCACCTCTATCCTGTCTCACGGCATAGTCCTGTAACATGTCCAATAGAAACATCCCCCAAAGGGTGAGCATACACAACAATCGTTATCGTAATACATAACAGATATATTAACTACAACATAAAATATAACAGAAATCATAACAAAAATACTCCATTGGCTGTTTTTGGACAATCATACCACTAACGATATCAACGACATCACTCCCATACTAATGCAACAACATCAACGATACGTCGCACCCCTACTTCCGGCGACAACAATATCGTTGATCGAACAACGTCAACGATACGTCGCACCCCTACTCCGGCGACAGCAATAACGTTGAATGAACAACATCAATGATACGCCGCATCCCTACTCCGACGACGACAATATCTTCGAACGAACAACATCAACAAGACGTCTCCCAACAACGATAGCCAACAACACCAAAAATAATAAACTACAACAATAATATCAAATCACCAATTCAGGTTATTTATCATCGTTCAACACAATAGTATTTATCAATACTAAACAATAACAATATATGCTCGTACGTCAACAAGCACCTGATAATCGAGTATATATAAAATCTAGCTATTTCTTTGATCCTTATGCTTGTGATGTATCTAAATAATTCAACAACATTTATCAGATCATTGTCACCGTATCAACACAATCATAACAGACTCAATATACAACATCAATTAGCCCAACAACAATCAATTCAGTAAAAATATAAAACTTGATTATACATCTTCATCGTTGAACAATTAATATTCCTGTTTATTTAGTTATCAATACTAACATCAAATACACCATAATAAATTAACTTCAAATAATAGAATATTTTACAATGTCCGTTAAACTACTAAAACTTTATATCAACATGTAGCCTATACTTCGTAAACTTCGAATATATAATCACGATTAATAACAACTGACAAACAACTATCCATTTTCAATTCAATGATTAAAAACCCTAATTATAATAATTGAGAATAATTCAAAATAACACCACTATAATATTCTCCTTCTTCGTTAAAACCATACACTACTCAACAATATTCAATTTCTGTATGATTTAACAATTTATCAGATTTATTCCAGAAATCGACGAATTTAAAACATCACCAAAACTATAAAGAAGACCTCGTGTCAACGATTCCAGAACTGAAGTTGGCTCGTCGTGGATAAATCGATAAGTCACAAGATCATAAACAAATTCGTAAACCCTATTTTCTTTTCTTCTCTCACCTCTCTGCTTTCTCTCTGTTAATGAATGAACTTTCACGTAAGTTTCAAATTTATTTTCTTTATTTTCTTTTTCTTTTTTATGATTATATTATATTTTAAAATAATATAATATAATATATAATATTTAACATTTTTAACATCACTATATTCTTTTGGACCAGTCAAATGATCAAATTTTTCAAAACTCAAAACATGGAACTTTTATATCTTTGAGTTTTCTACGTTATATCCAAATTTCAAATCATTTGGACTTCATATGTTATATTTCATTCTCTAAAAATCGTTAATTATTTAAAAATATCACATTGCTAAATAAACAAAATGTGATATTTACTTCAGACATTACATTTCTATCCCCTTAAATGAATTTCGACTCCGAAATTAATCAACAATAGTAATTACATGTATAATTAAAGATACGTCATACCATCATAATAAGTAGGGGTAGAGCTCTCTCATATGCCGCTCTGTCTCCTAAGTGGCGTCTTCGACACCTCTATGCTCCCACTGAGCCTTCACCATCGATATAATCTTACTATGAAGCTTCCGTTCAGATCGATCCAAAATACAAACTGGTCTCTTGACATAAGTCACGTCAGGATCTAACTAAACCTCGGAAATATCCAACACATGTGAAGGATCCGGCTCATACTTCCGCAACATCAACACATGAAACACATCATGAATACCAGATAAAGATGAAGGAAGAGCCAATCGATAAGCCAAAGTGCCTATCCGCTGCAATATCTCAGAAGGACTAACATACCTCGACGCCAACTTTCCTTTCATACCAGATCGCACTATGCCACGAAAAGGAGAAACTTTCAAAAATACTTGATCGCCCTGCTGAAACTCTAAAGGTCTTCCTCTTTTAATTGCATAGGCAGTCTGTCTATCTTGAGTTGCGTTCAATCGCTGCTGTATCAACTTTAATTTATGTTCCATTTCATGAATCATCTCAGGACCGGTAACTGCAGCTTGATCAACATCATCCCAGTATAATGGGGATCTACAACGCCTCCCATACAATACCTCAAATGGAGCCATCTGAATACTACTCTGATAACTATTGTTATACGCGAACTTCACCAATGGAATAAATGACGGTGATAGATGTCGGTTTTACATGTTTTATTGCATTAGTTTTGTGTGTGTTTGCATTGTGCAAGAGTGCATTTCATTACATTTTGTTCGTTTTAGAATTAACATTTTCATATGTTTGTGTCTGATGTGTATGTGATGAATTTGCAGGAGAAATGACCGGAGAGTTGAAATCGGAACATAAATCTACAAGTCACAAGAAATGAGAGAGTACTTGGCAGAAATCCCAGTGCTCGGGCAGTAGAATCTTACCGCTCGAGCACCAGGAGAGATTTCTGGAAGCCTTGGACAGAAAGGTTGGCACCTGGGCGGTAGAATCTTACCGCTCGGGCGCGAGATATGCTTTCCAATACAGAAGACTCGGTGTTCGAGCGGTAGAATCTTACTGCTCGAGCGCGATTCCCGCACCTCACCAACAAAATTACAGAAGGGTTGGCGCTCAGGCGGTAGAATCTTACCGCGCGAGCGGTACTCAATTTTGGAAAAAATATTGAGGATGATTTCTTGCCTTTTAGGAGATATTTCCAACTGTGGCTGCAACAATTAACCCTAGAGACGTTTTTCACTGATTATTCAGCAGCCACAAAGTTTTAGAGGAGAAAAAAAAACTTGAAGAAAGTTGGAAGTTGAAGATTTCAAGATTTCCGGGCAACATTCTTCGCGTTTTCGTCACATCTAGTATTTCTAATTTAATTTCTTTGTTTTAAATATTATTTTGTTTTGTTTGATCATGAATTCTAGTAGTTAATTTACATTATTAGTTGGGATTTAAGGGGTTCCTACCCCGAAACCGAGTTTAGTTAATTCATAAATCGAATTTTGATTTATTCTTGATTATGATATTATTTTCATTGTGTTGTTGAAGAGTAGATAACTTTAATAACGATTTAATATTGCGAGTGAGTTCGAGAGAATAGCCCGTGATAGAAACGAGTAGCATAATCCGCAGATTTACAATTTACATAGAAATATGAAATCATATAAGTGTCGATAGTCATAGTCCAGTAGGGCGAAAGCTAGGGGATTTCATAGAACGACATGCAGTTCACGTTTGATAAAAAATTAAAGAGATTTAATTACTTCACTTAGTAGAGTTAGTTTGGCGTAGCTCGAGAGGACATGTTCAATTGAATAGGAAATCCTATCGGAAGCGTAGATCATTGTCGAACGAATTAAGTAATTGACGTAGGTGAACCGAGATTCCCAACAAATTCATTTCTCATTGAACTTTAATCAACCATTATAACTTATTTATTTCATCATTTAATTCTTGAACTATTTCATTAAGCTTTTATTTAAACATTAAAGTAGTAAACAATCATACAAATTTTCGTTGCTAAAGACTTTAATAATTGAAAATAAAAATGGCGAAATATATTCTCTAGTGGAACGATTCTCGTACTCTGGTACACTATATTATTACTGGACATCATGCACTTGTGATTATTTCGAGATTGATTTTTATAAATTTTACTAAGGATTTTACTGTGCAAGTTTTGTTGATCAAGTTTTTGGCGCGGTTGTCGTGGACTGTTAATCTACAATTTTATTCTTAGTTATATACTTTAACATTCTTTATTTTGTTTTGTTTGAGACCTTCAATTTATTTGCAGATATATCTCTCGGTGCATGCCAAGATCTCTAGAGTCTGAACTAGAGATTTTCGATCCCGAGATTGAAAGAACCTACGTAGGCGAAGACAACAACATAGGCTGAGAGACATGATGAACAGAAACGAATATGAGGAAGAGCATCATGAAGATCTAAGAGTCGAATAACCACCACTACAAAAAAAAGCCTACGACAACGGTGAAAAACGGTTGTCGTAGGTCTTGTAAAACCGTTGTTAAAGGCCCTGTGGTTAAAGGGTGCGCACAAAGACAACGGTGAAAAACCGTTGTCGTAGACGTCTAAAGACGAAGGTAAAAAACCGTTATCGTAGGTCTTGTAAAACCGTTGTTAAAGGCCCTGTGGTTAAATGGTGCGCTCAAAGACAATGGTGAAAAACCGTTTTCGTAGACGTCTAAAGACGACGGTGAAAAATCGTTGTCGTAGCATTGAAAAATCGTTGTTAAACTAAATATTGTGACGATTTTTCTAAAAAAACCGTCGCTATCATACGATTTCCTTCGTTACTTAGTGACGATTTACATATGATTTTCGTCGCTAATTAGCGACGGTTGTTCGTATGATTTCCGTCGCTATTGTTTTACGTAAAATAAAAAAAATTACTTTTATAATTTAATAAATCTAACAAAAAACTTACAATCTTACTAAACTAATAATATATAATCTTAACTCTTAGAATTGATGCGAAATTAAAATAGTGGAAGAGAGAAACATTTAGTGTGGGAAGATCGCGGATATTTATAGACAATTTTCGACGGTTTTTGTTTAATAGCGACGGTTAAGCTTAAACTATCGCTATTAGCGACGACTCTTATTAAACTGTCGCTATTAGCGAAGGTTAAGCTAAAGCTGTCGCTATTAGCGACGGTTGATTAAACAATTGTCGCAATTTTTAAATTAACAATGGTTTTTACGGTCGCTAATTTAAAATTGCGACGTTTATATTAAAACCATCACAAAATATAGAGGCTGTTTTTTAAAACCGTCGATAATGTAAAAATACAACGGTTTTATGAAACTGTCGCTATATTTAGCGACGGTATGGTGTTTTTAAAATCGTCGCTAATTTTAAATTAATGATGGTTTCATAAAACCGTCGCTATATTACAACAGTTTAAGATAACCGATTTTTTTTTAAAAAATTAGAATTACGAGAACGGTTTTTCAAAAACCATTGTCGTTAACCAAATAAAACACTGAAAAACGACAACGTTTTAAAAAACCGTTGTCGTAGTTCTAAAAAAACCAGCTGAAAGACAACGGTTTACACAAACCGTTGTATTTGACCCTTGACAAAAACACAAATAGACAACGGTTTTTAAAAAACCGTTGTCGTAGCCCAAAAAAACACGATCATAATAACCGTTGTTGTAGCCTGAAAAAAATTGCTCATAGACAACGGTTGTTAAAACCGTTGTTGTAGCCCAAAAAAATACGCTCTTAGACAACAGTTTTTAAAAACCGTTGTTGTAGCAAAAAAAACGCTCATGGACAACGGTTTTTAAAAAAACCGTTGTTGTAGCCTAAAAAAACACGCTCATAGACAACTGTTTTTAAAAACCGTTGTCGTAGACACATAAAAGACAACGGTTTTTAAAAAACTGTTGTCTATAAGCGGGTTTTTTTGGTTACGACAACGGTTTTTATTGAAACCATTGTTAAAAGAAAAAACACAACGGTTTTAACCGTTATCGTACGAGTGTTGTTGATGATATATTTTCTTGTAGTGCAAGGCGCATACCCATGTTGGAGTATGCACAACCTTCGCTTGATGGATAACTTCCAAGCATAGTGCGACTAACCGTCAGAGCGAACAAGTTTTAGATCAAACCAGCAATAATTCAGATGATCCAGAACACTGCCCAATTTGGGAGAAATGCGCTCGATGATCCAAACACTGACATCGCCGACTTCCTAGAAATTTGCGACACTTATAAATTTAACGGAGTGTCTGATGATGCTGTTAGACTGTGTTTATTTCCTTTCTCTTTGCGTGACAAAGCTAAATCTTTGTTGAATTGTTTCCTGTAGGTTCAATCACAACTTGGGAAGACATGGCCAAGGCATTCCTCCTGAAATACCTCCCTCCATCAAAAACAATGAAGCTACAAGTGGACATAACCACCTTCTCTCAATTTGAGCAAGAATCACTCTACGAAGCTTGGGAGCGCTACAAAGACTTATTGCATAGATGCCCACATCATGAGTTGCCTCTTAGGTTATTTGTCCAAACTTTTTACTATGGTTTAATTTCGTCTAACCGTACTATGATAGATGATTCGACCTATGAGAATCTATTGAGGAAAATAGCCGAAGAAGGGTATGAGTTACTGGAGGAGATGGCTGCTAGTAGTTATCAACCTCAATCTGAGAGGAACAATCAGAGGAGGAGTGCACCAGGTAACTGACTTTTTTGCTGTCACTATACAATTAGAAGCACTTAACAGAAAATAGACAGTTTGAATGTAAACGGGACAACGATGCGCCTACAAGAGATATTCTGTGATAAATGCGGAGGAGAACACTATGTTAAGGATTGTCAAGACAGGGGTCCTTTCTATGTGCAAGAGGAGGCACAAGTAAATCAACCGGGGATTCAAAACCTTCCTAGGAATGATCTGTATTCGAACACATACAATCCTGGATGGAGAAAACATCCCAACTTCTCGTGAAGTGGTCAAAGAAGTCAGAATTGACCCCAAGGAGGACAACAATATGGTAAGAAACCGATGTATTGACAGGAGCAGAGAGAGGAGAAGTCTAGTTTGGAGCAAAGATGTCTAAGTTCATCTCATCTACCGAAACTAAACTATAGAACCAGGATGAATCGATAAAGGGGCTAGAAAATCATATAGGATAGTTAGCGAAGATGATAACTAGTAGAAATCCGGGCACCTTGCCAAGCAACACAGAAAATAACCCGAAAGAGCAAGTTAAAACCATAGCATTGAGGAGCGGAAAAGTGCTTGAACCATATTAGAAAGAAAAGAGGATCAAGGAGAGAAAAAGGCTGACACATCCACAAGTAAGTCTTCTAATTCTACACCCGCACCCACTGCACAATCTAAATTGTTATTCCCCCAACTTTCCCTGCAGCATCGAAAAAAGTAAAATTGGATGCGCAATTCAATAAGTTCTTAGAGGTATTCAAGAAATTGCACATTAATATTCCATTTGCTGATGCTTTGATGCAAATGCCGAGCTATGCTAAAGTTTTGAAAGACATCTTAGCTAATAAGAGGAAGTTGGAGGATCACATGACGATAAACTTGACTGAAAATTGCTCTGCATTGATGCAAAACAAGATCCCACAAAAACTAAATACCCATGGAGTTTTTGTATTCCTTGCATGATTGATGATGTTGTTTTTTATAAAACTTTATGTGATCTTGGTGCGAGTATTAACCTTATGCCTTTATCTGTATTTAGGAAACTTGGACTGGGAGAGCCTAAGCCCACAAGGATGTCCTTAAAACTAGTAGACAGATCCATCAATATCCTCGAGGAGTCATAGAGGATGTGTTGGTGAAAGGGGACAAGTTCATATTTCCAGTGGATTTTGTAGTACTCGACATGAAAGAAGACATGGAGATGCCTTTGATTTTGGGGAGACCCTTCCTTGCAACTGGCAAGGCCCTGATTGATGTTCAAGAAGGGAAGTTGAGATTGAGAGTAGGGAGAAGAAGAAATTAATTTTGTTGTCTTTAATGCTTTTAAGCACACATTGATGACTGTTTTAGAATTGATGATGTGGATTCATTTGGGTGTAATTTTGTGGAGGATGCTATGAAGGACCCATTGGAAGCCACTCTCACCACTGAATTGAAGGAGGATGACTTGGACGAAGAAAGTGCTGAAATAGTGGCATCCTTCATTGCCAACCACCCATGGAGGAAGCCAATAAGGATGAGATTGGAGGATTTGGGAGACCAAAGAGACTTGACTCCTCCGAAGTCAAGCATTGATGAGCAACCAACGCTTGAAATAAAGCCACTGCCTCCGCACCTAAAGCACGTATACCTAGGTGAGAATAACTATTTACCTGTCATTATTTCTGCTGCTTTGACAGACGCAATGGAGGGAAAACTGCTGCAAGTTCTCAAAGAGCACAAAAATTCATTTGCTTGGAAGGTGGCAGACATCAAGGGAATAAGTCCATCAATCTGCATCCACAAAACCTTGATGGAAGAGAAGTACTCGCCCCTGGTGCAACCTCAGAGATGACTCAATCCAAAGATGCAAGAGGTAGTGAAGGCTGAAATTATCAAACTTCTTGATGCATGTATTATTTATCCTATTTCAGATAGTGCATGGGTAAGTCATGTTCAGTGTGTGCCAAAGAAAGGTGAGATTAATGTGATCACTAATGAATAGAATGAACTTATTCCCACTAGGACTGTTACGGGGTGGAGCGTGTATTGATTATAAGAAATTGAATGTTGCAACCCGTAAGGACCATTTCCTCCTTCCCTTTATTGATCAGATATTAGAGAGACTAGCGAGGCATGAATTTTACTGTTTTATAGATGGGTATTCGGGGTATAACCAAATCAATATTGCACCAGAGGACCAAGGGAAAACCACTTTCACTTGTCCTTATGGCACTTTTGCTTTTCGAAGTATGCCCTTTGGTCTTTTTAATGCCCCTCCTACGTTTCAGCGCTACATGACTGCTATATTCCATGATATGATTGAAACCTTTCTTGAAATATTTATGGATGACTTTTCTATTTTGGTGCAATGTTTGATGAGTGTTGCAGAACCTGAGCCCGGTGTTGAGGAGGTGCGAGGAGACGAACCTATTGCTGAATTGGTAGAAGTGCCACTTCATGGTACAAGAGGGAATTGTATTAGGGCACAAGATTTCGGATCAAGGGATAGAGGACAAGGCTAAAGTGGAACTCATCAAAAACCTACCACCACCGGTTTCAATAAAGGGAGTTAGAAGTTTTCTAGGGCATGCCGGATTCTACCGGCGTTTCATTAAAGATTTTTCTAAAATTTCTAATCCTCTATCGTCCCTACTCATGAAAGATGCACCATTTGACTTTAACTCTGATTGTCTGCAGGCATATGAGAACCTGAAAGAGCGCTTGGTGACAGCTCCTGTGTTGGTGGCACCGGATTGGGATCTGCCTTTTGAGGTAATGTGCGACGACAATGATACTGCAGTTGGTGATGTCCTAGGCCAAAGACGGAACAAGGTATTTCTCACTATATACTATGCAAGTAAGACTCTAGATGAAGCACAATTAAATTATGCAACCACTGAAAAAGAATTACTTGCAGTAGTATTTGCACTTGATAAGTTCCATTCATACCTGTTTTGTCGAAAGTCATTTTATTTACTGACCACTCTGCACTTAAATACTTGCTTGCTAAGAAAGAGGCCAAACCACGATTGCTTAGGTGAATCTTACTACTCCAAGAGTTTGACCTCGAAATAAAAGATAAAAAAAGTGTAGTGAATGTGGTAGCTGATCATCTTTCTAGGCTTGAGCATGTTAGAAAAAATTGTGAAAATGATGAGATAGATGATTGGTTTCCAGATGAACAACTGTTAGTGGTGCTAAAAAGTCCATGGTTTGCAGATTTTGCGAATTTTCTTGTTACAGGCTCTACCCCCTTAAATTTAACATTTCACCAAAGAAAGAAATTCTTTTCGGACGTGAAATATTATTTTGGGAGGAACTTTTTTTGTTCAAAATTTGTGCAGATGCCATGATACGGAGATGTGTGGCGGAAGAAGAGATGAGATCGAGTCTCAGTCATTGTCATGACCGCAAGGTAGGTGGTCATTTCAGACCCACATGAACGGCATCCAAGGTACTCGAATGTGGCTTTTATTGGCCAAATCTATTTAAAGATGCACGTTCATTTGTACTCTCTTGTGATAGATGCCAACGCACAGGTAAAATTTCTAATCGCCATGAGATGCCTTTAAATAATACTATCGCGTGTGAGGTCTTTGACGTTTGGGAAATAGATTTTATGGGACCGTTTCCAACCTCTTTTAAAACAATACATTTTGGTTGCGGTTGAATATGTTTCCAAATGGGTGGAAGCGGAATCATATGCCACGAATGATTCTCAAGTGGTGCTTAAATTTTTAAAGAAAAATATTTTAAACAGATTTGGAACACCACGAGCAATCATTAGTGATGGTGACACCCATTTTTGCAATAAAATTTTTGAAAAATTTTTGGGCAAATATGGGGTCACTCATAAAATCTCCACCCCCTATCACCCCCAAACAAGTGGTCAAGTTGAAGTATCGAATTGCGAGATCAAAAGGATTTTGGAGAAGGTTGTGGAAATAAATCGAAAGGACTGGTCGTTGAGGTTACATGATGCACTTTGGGCGTATAGAACTACTTTTAAAACACCTATAGACACGACACCGTATAGGTTACTTTTTGGAAAAGTGTGTCATTTACCGGTTGAGTTAGAACATAGAGCTTATTGGGCAACAAAAGCACTGAATCTTTTGATTTTACTCTTGCAGGTGAACACAGGTTGCTGCAGTTGGATCAAGTGGAAGAATTTCGGGGTCAAGCCTATGACATGGCCCTGACTTACAAAGAGCATACAAAGCAAGCACATGACAAACGCATATTGCCAAGGGAATTCGAAGAAGCTGAAGCAGTGCTACTGTACAACTCCAAGCTGCGCTTATTTCTAGGCAAGCTCAAGTCAAGATGGACATACCCTTACATCATCACAAAAGTATTCCCCTCGGGAGCAATAACTTTGCGAGATGGAAAAAATGAGCCGTTTAAAGTCAATGCTCAATGACTGAAGCACTATTTGGGTGGCACAGTGGAGCCACAAATTGGAGTGGCTCGATTCCAAAACAACTAGAGCTGAGAAAAACCTAAAGTCCAGCTCTCGACTATAAATTGAGAACTCATTTCTTTCCCTTCCTAGTCGTTTTAATTTTTTTCCTTTTATTTAGTTGTTGGTTGTGTTTATTTATTTATAAAAAAAATAAAAAAATTTAAAAATAAGACGAGTGTTCGCAACCGAGCGGTAAGATTTTACCGCTCGAGCGCGAACACTTCTGCTATGACTTAAATTACAGTGCAGTCGGCGCTCGGGTGGTAAGATCTTACCGCTCGGGCGCGATTGCACATAAATTCGCCCCTCTCCTTTCCCCTTTCTCATTTTGCACGCACACTTCTCAAAATTTCCAAAACCTAAAACTCACATCCGCGCCCTGTCATTTTTTCTGCAGCAAAGTCCCTAAATTCAAGGTCTCAAGCAACGTGGCTCGCACGCCTTCATAAGAATCAAGCGGCATCCTCTCTCCGATTATCTTCTAAAACACACTTCACCATTTCCATCGTCTTTTCCATGGCCCCGAAGAAATTGAAAAGTAATCCCGGCCCTACCTCATCTTCTTCATTTGATTGAAATCGTTTTGTGAACGAGGCGGCTAGAGCTCGATATGATGATGCTAAGATTCATAGAAACCCAATAGCCGAGAGGCGATTTCGTCGACAATTTGAGGATAGACACTTAGGGCCTCTTTTGGAGTTGGGTAGGCGAGGATGGCCAAAATTTTGAAGTCAACCAACTGCTTTTGTTGTGTCTGTGGTTCGAGAATTTTATGCCAATGCGGGTGAAAGGACGGATGATTAATCTTTTGTTCGAGGTAGAATTGTGCGGTTTGATTATGTAGTGATTAACTCACTGTTAGAAACGGCCGAGGTTGATGACTCAACCTTCGAGGCATTGGTTGCTGCCCCTGATTACACTGTGATACTAGAGACTCTGTGTCCTCCAGGGGCGACCTGGAAACATTAGGGGGGCCACCGAGTTGTTTCGATGAGAAATATTTGAAGGCCGATATTGCCCGTTGGTATTTGTTTTTGGCAAAGAGAATGATGCCAGTCTCACACAAGAGCGAGGTACAAAAGGAGCGGGTAGTGGTGCTATATGCTCTATCTCAGGACCACATCATCAATGTGGGGAAGCTCATCAATTCTCAAATCATGATGAGCATTCATAATATCCACATCGGTCTTTTCATTCCCACTATCGTATCAGAGTTGTGTGCACGGGCGGGGGTTGTGTTCCGTGATGATGAGGAGTGGCTTCAGCCGATGAAGGCTATTTGTGTGGAAGACCTACAGAGGAAAAGTGCTAAGCGACATAGTGACTTCCCCACTTACGAGGGAGATGTATGTGAATCGAGCACCGCTGCCCCGCATTGCATGCAGCCACAGCCCCGCCGGCGGTCCCAAAACGTCAAGATGGATGAGACTCTCGCCTTCATGACTCATCAGAATCAAGTCAACGCGAGCTTCAATGAACTTTTCGCCTATGTCGAGTCCATGATGCATACTATGCTCGTCCAAGGGGGTGTTGACCAAGGGACCATACCACCACCTCCGCCGTTCATTCTCCCCTTTCAAGTTTCAGTATGACTATCAGCAGCAGGGGGATGCATCGAGAGTGTCACCACCAGAACATGACGAGGATGAGCCTTGATCAGGGGAGTTCACTGTTTCCCCTACTTTTGTTTTTATTTTCTGCTGCATTATGTTTTGGTTATCATTACTGTTTCATTTTGCCATTTATATTACATTTGTTTCTGTGTTATGCATCGTGTTTTGTTTATGTGTTTCAGTCTTTTGTTCAATGGGGACATTGCACACACTTAGTATGAGGGGGTCGTTTGTGTAACGTACCGTACTTTTTACTACTAAAATTTGCGGAAGAATTAAAAATTTTTCTTAAATAAAACGTGAGCATTCAAAATTCGATAAAATAAATTGTACATCTCAACAAAGATCTAAAATAGAGTTTGACAAAAGTATTTGAACATTTTCATAAAGACTTAAAAACATGGTGGTCCTCGGGTTTAGCCTCCCGCTCAGTCCAAGCCTGTTCCTAGGTCCCCACCTCCTGTCTCCTCATAAACATCCTCACCTGCATCGATCAAGTCTAGTGAGTCTAAAGACTCAACACGTATAAACTGGAAATAACAAGTACTACATAATAAGATCACATGCAACTTTAAAATAGGGCATACATATTTTAAACTTGAACTTGCAAGATAAAACTTGAACATACGTACATGCATGCTTAGACGTGCCATAAACTTTTCTTAAACATGCTTGCATACTTGAACATACTTAAACATACATGGCTTCATCATTTTGCGTAGAGGATGTTTCAAAGCAAGTGACCCATAACATAATTCGCCTGATCAGACTAAACCACAGTACTGAGATGACAGGGGCGAACCCACTGCCACATACATGAGATCTCCGTTCATGCTTTAACGGGTGAATTGGTCCCCGTTCATGCTTTAACGCTTTCCAATCCTGATCTAAGCCCGTTCATGCTTTAACGGGGTGGAGAGGTCCTCGGCCACGTTCACCGACTTCCAAACCCATTCATAATTTGGTCACAAGACATTTAGCATACCTCAAAAACTTGAAAATAATTTTCTTGCACGTCACATACTTACTTGGCGTTGAGGGATTCGTTGGACTTCGATTGGAGCCGCTGCTGCACATACTAACCTGAATTCAAATACTTAACTTGCATAACTTAGACGTAGGTATTCGTGCTCACCACCTAGTCAAATCCATAACATAAGTCGTTCTAGATTGCCCGGGCCTTGACCTCGCTTAATCATCTTACTAACCATGATCTTAAACCCCGAATCAATCCTAGAAGTGAAGCCTAAAATGTTCCCAACAAAACACAGTACACGGACCCCGTGCCTAGGTCCGGGTAAGGGTCCGTGTACATACTGTAAGGACATACTCGAAAGGAAGGAGGGGCACGGACCCCGTGCCTAGGTTCGTGTGGGGGTCCGTGTAGCCTCGGGAATTTGGCACTGCAAGAGAACAAAGGCACGGACCCCATGACAGTGCCCGTGTGCCGGTCCGTGTAGCCTCGGAAAATTCGAAACCTGTGTGAGAGACTTAACATGTTGATTCCCTTTTCTTACCAAACCAAAAGGGTCTGAGAATTGGCACCTTGAGATCTCTCTTAGGACACTAAGGTATTGACTTCAACCCGCACAAGCCATTAAAATTTACCATCCAGTCAGACCAGTAACAATGAACGACTCAACCCGAAGTTTCGACATCACTTTTCTTCCTACGACTCTTAGTACAACTTGGTGCCTAACGACGCGAAAGGAGACACCAATAATAATCCTAACATCATTCTTGACTTACTTAAACGCAGCAGCGATCACCCGTCGATTCCCAACGAAGCCTGCAACAATAAAACTCAAGAACACATCAATACATAATTTTCTGAAAAATGAAGTTTGAGCAGCCTCACGAAAAACGTCATAACTCACTCAATTCTCATCCAACAATTTCGCATTTACTGTCAAATCGAAGGTATCAAAAAGTTCTACCGTTTTTGTGTTGAAAGTTTTCACAAAATCCCGACTGAAAAATCGCAGTTTTCAACAGAACAGCAAGTTACGAAATTTCAGATCTAAAAATATTTCGAAACGCATTCGATGCATCTTCCGCTCAAACTTCTACATCACACATATATTTTTACGCACAATAATCAACACAACGCATAATACGACAAATCGATGCAGAAATAACAGAATATACGTGCCTTTTGATGATAAAATTTACCGAAACGGCGATACCGAAGCGGAGAAAGAAGCGAGGTTAATTCGGGACGAACGTGGCTCGATTTTTCTTGAATAAAAGTGAGGAAATTTACTGAAATCTATGAAGGAAGGGGCGGCTAGCTGAGTGACTCCCAGAACCCTAATATTTGCTATTAAAAATGTCCAATTGAGAATGAATGTGTAAGTGTGTGTTGTGTGTTGTAGCGTGAGTTTTAGTGTGTGTAAACATATGTGTGTGCATGTGTTTAGGATAATAATTAAGGAATAGTTAGTGCTAAATAATTAATAAAATTACTAATAAAAAGGCTAATGAAAATACCACCTAACATGTCATTTATAATGATAATAAAATGCTAACTCATTATAATTTTAAAATAAAATTCCCCGATACTAATTCTTGAAAAGTTCAAAATAATTAAATCACCTAGTGATAAAATTAGACTTTTTTAAAAAAAAATACTTAAAACTAAATAAATTATTTAAAATGCCCCTTCGTAGCTTTAAAATAAAATACCGCATTTCAAAATACCAAAATCGTCACCGGTCTTTTCCTCGATCCCGCTTCGAATAATCGCCTGAAGCATGAAACTCGAAAAACATTTTAACGTGCATCACATAAACATGAATAATTTTAAATAATGTATTTTCATAGATCATGCACGGCTAAAATCAACTTAAGATTAGTTAAATGTTTTAAATAATTAAATAAATGCATGGGTTATACGTGTACTGAATTTGGGCACTACAGTTTGTGTTGTGCATGTGTGTCAGTTGATGGTGAAACAAGGTGGTTAGTAACCGATGATGATTTTGGGCTTAATGAATGACATGTTTCTTAGCTTTGTCACTCTTTATGAATATCCTATAGCATGAACTGTGAGTTTTTATATGCACGTATAGTGTGTTTTGATAGTGGTGTGAATGACAGCCGAGCTTAAAAATCTGTGGGGAAATTGAAAAAACATAAGATGTGAGTAGAACTTGAATGAATTTCTGTGAAAGGAGTGACTGAATAGTGGCATGAACTCGAGCCAATCGTGCATGGAACCTGAAAATCCCATCCCTAGGTCAAATAAATGAACATGCCATATATTAAAAGCCTAGGGAGTAAACATGATAAAATTATGCATATATTAAAAAAAGTGAAAACCAAAAAGAGATGTAAAGTGTGGGGGAGCCAAAAATGGGGATGAAAGCCTATCCCTAGCTTAAAAAGATGGAGATGTAAGGCGTTGAGGAATGTCAGATGAAAATCCTCAGAAGTACATAATGAAAATGATCGGTGTACTCCCCATCTTTTTGAACTACTTGAGCACTTATGAAATTACTCCCACTAAATATTGTTGTACAACCATGAAATCCTACTACACTGTGTTTACTGGTCAGTCATGAATAGAAACGAAACTCGGGAGAATGAAAACTCGCGTTGAATTGTTGATTTGGTGACTCACATAATTTGCGAATAAAACTATCTGAAGCACAAGCTAGTAGAACCCACAGCACACACACGAACACATTTTATGTCCAAATTAAAATAAAAATGCTATGTGGCATTTTGACAGGGGTGTTAATTGATGCTGTTATTTGACTATTTGGATGTACTTCAAAAACCCGCTGAGGCATGGGATGTCAATTTGTTGTTTCACCATCGATTTAGTTCTGTTAGTGCTTTTACTATGTTTTGTTTCGTGTCTTGGTGGTGGTCTATGACCTATTTTGCTCGAGGGCAAGCAAAAGATCAGTATGAAGGGGTTAATAGATATCGTTTTTACGTGTTTTATTGCATTAGTTTTGTGTGTGTTTGCATTGTGCATGTGTGCATTTCATTTATATTTTGTTTGTTTTAGAATTAACATTTGCATATGTTCGTGTATGACGTGTATGTGATGAATTTGCAGGAGAAATGACCAGAGAATTGAAATCGGGACATAAATCTACAAGTCACAAGAAATGGGAGAGTACTTGGCAGAACGCCCGGCGCTCGGGCGGTAGAATCTTACCGCTCGAGCGCCAGGAGAGAGTTCTGGAAGCCTTGGACAGAAGGGTTGGCACCCGGACGGTAGAATCTTACCGCTCGGGCGCGAGATATGCTTTCCAATATAGAAGACTCGGCGCTCGGGCGGTAGAATTGTACCCCTCGAGCGCAAGTTCCGCACCTCACCAGCAAAATTACAGAAGGGTTGGCGCTCGGGCGGTAGAATCTTACCACCCGAGCGGTACTCAATTTTGGAAAAAATATTGATGATGATTTCTTGCCTTCCGGGGAGAGGTTGCCAAGTGTGGCTGCAACAATTAACCACAGGGACGTTTTTCATTGATTATTCAGCAGCCACAAAGTGTGAGAGGAGAAAAAAAGACTTGAAGAAAGTTGGAAGTTGAAGATTTCAAGATTTCTTGGCAACATTCTTCGCGTTTTCGTCACGTCTAGTATTTCTAATTTGATTTCTTTGTTTTAAATATTGTTTCATTTAGTTTGATCATGATTCTAGTAGCTAATTTACATTATTTGTTGGGATTTAAGGGGATCCTACCCCGAAACCGAGTTTATTTAATTCATATATCGACTTTTGATTTATTATTGATTATTCTATTATTTTCATTGTGTTGTTGAAGTGAAGCTAACTTTAATAACGATTTAATATTGTGAGTGAGTTCGAGAGAATAGCCCGTGATCGGAACAAGTAGCATAATCCTTGGATTTACAGTTTACATAGAAATATGAAGTCAGATGCGCGTCGATAGTCATAGTCCAATTGAGCGAAAGCTAGGGGATTTCATAGAACGACATGCAATTCACCTTTGATAAATAATTAAAGAGATTAATTGTTTCACTGAGTAAAATTAGTTTGGCATAGCTCGAGAGGGCGTGTTTAATTGACCTAGATAATTGTCGAACGAATTAAGTAATTGACGAGGGATAGGTGAACCGAGATTCCCAACAAATTCATTTCTCATTGAACTTTAATCAACTGTTATAGCTTATTTATTTCATCGTTTAATTCTTGAACTATTTCATTGAGCTTTTATTTAAACATTAAAGTAATAAAAATCATACAAATTTTTGTTGCTAAAGACTTTAATAACTGAGAATAAAAATTTTGAAATACAGTCTCTAGTGGAATGATACTCGCACTCTGGTACACTATATTATTACTTGACATCGTGCACTTGCGATTATTTCGAGCTTCAATTTTATAAATTTTACTAAGGATTTTACAGTCCAAGTTTTGCTCGATCAGACTGTCAAACATATTTAAAATCTATAACATAAGCACGCGACATATCTTCTAGCGTCTGAATAGTACGCTCAGTCTGACCATCTGTCTGGGGATGATAAGCTGTACTCAATCTCAAATTTTTCCCCGTCGCAGTCTGCAATCATTCCCAAAAATGAGAAGTAAATCGAGGATCTCTATCAGAAATAATAGACACTGGAATTCCATTCAACCGTACAATCTCTCGTATATACAATTGTGTCATCGTCAAGTACGTACTATTCATGTTATAGAGTATAAAATGTGCAACTTTCGTCAATCAATCAAAAATCACCCAAATAGCATCAATAGTTCAAGTGATTCTTGGAAAATGAGTCACAAAATCCATCGTTATGTGTTCTCATTTACAAGTCGGCACTTCTAAAGTCCTCAATTCACCTCCTGGCCTTCTCCTCTCAGCTTTGATATGTTGACAATTGAGACATCGACGTACAAAATCAATCACATCAAGTTCCATTCTCTTCCACCAAAACTGAGAGCATAGATCCTTTATACATCTTCTTGCCACAAGGGTGGATAGAATACCGACTACAACGTTCACATGACAACAGGCCCTGGCACAAATCAGGTGTATCGGGAACCACCCATCTATCATTTATCATCAAACTGCCATAATCAGCTACTCTAAAACGAGTATCTTGTTTCCGAGAAACTAACTCCTTCCATCGCTGAACTCTCTCATCTGCATATGTGCCTCACGAATACAATCATATATATCAGGTTCAGCTAATAAGGTAGATATCTGGATAGGAGTCGTCGAGATATCAAAATCATATCCCAAGGAACAACTAGACATCATCATAGCTGATAACGACTCAAATCCTCAGCACTACAGCTCACTTTACGACTCAATGCATCAGCTGTAAGATTTGCTCGACCAGGATGATATTAAATCTCACAATCATAATCCTTCAGCAAATCTAACCATCGTCTCTATCTCATATTCAACTCTGTCTGTGCAAACAAAAATTTCAAACTCTTATGATCCGTATAAATCGTAAACGAGGTACTATATAAATAGTGTCGGCATATCTTCAAGGCAAAGATAATGGCTGCCAACTCCAAATCATGCATAGGGTAGCTTGTTTCGTGTGTCTTCAATTGTCTCGAGGCTTATGCCACAATATGTCGATCCTGCATCAAAACACATCCCAATCCATGTAGCGATGCATCAGCATAAACAAAAAACTCTCGTTTTCTGTTGGGATTGATAACACAGGTGCGGTCCTTAGTCTGTGCTTCAACTCCTGAAAACTCCTCTCACATGCTTCAGACCATTGAAATCGCACACCTTTCTGAGTCAACTGTGTCAAAGGTCTAGCAATCTTTGAAAATCCCTCGATAAATCGATGATAATAACCTGCTAAACCCAAAAAACTACGGATCTCTGGGACAAATGTAGGTGCAGACCACAGTAATATGGCTTCGACCTTCTTTGGATCAACAGAAATCCCATCTCTCGATATAACATGACCCAATAAGACCTCGATCCAACCAAAACTCAAACGTACTGAGTTTTGCATACAACTGTCTATCTCACAGTACCTGTAATAGTGAACGCAAGTGCCCTGCATGCTCAGCCTCACTCTTGGAATATATCAATATATAATCAACAAACACAATAAAAAACTGATCGAGATAAGGCTAAAATACCATATTCATCAAACTCATAAACACAGCTGGAGCATTCGTCAACTCAAACGGCATAACTAAAAACTCGTAATGCTCATATCTGGTCCTGAATGTTGTCTTCTGGATATCCTCCTCTCTAGCTCATATCTGATGATATCCTGACCTCAAATCAATCTTCGAATATATTGATGTTCCCTGCAACTGATCAAACAAATCATCAATACGAGGGAGGGAATATTTATTCTTAATTGTTACCTTATTTAGCTGTCGATAGTCTATAGAAAGCCGCATCGTTCCATCTTTCTTTTTCACAAATAGGACTGGTGAACCCCAATGCGATACACTAGGAAGAATGTATCCCTTGTCCAGCAAGTCTTGTAACTGGGCTTTCAACTCTCTCAACTCTGGTGGTGCCATTCGGTAAGGAGCACTAGAAATAGGGGAAGTACCTGGCATCAACTCAATTCCAAACTCTACCTCACGGGCTGGTGGGAAGCCTGAAATCTCATTAGGAAATACATCGGCAAATTCAGCAACTACATGTATCTCCTCTAAACCCACCTCCTTCTTCTTCTCTGTCACATCTACAGCATAAATAAGATAACCCTCATGTCCATGCTCCAATAACCGAGACATCCGGATAGCAGATACCAACGGAACACAGGGACGAGAATCTTTCCCATAAATGGTTCAACGCTCTTTCTGATCTGTATAAAAATATACTATCCGCTGATAACAATCAACAGTCGCACGATATCTCCTTAGCACATTAATTCCCACAATACAATCAAAATTTTTCATCTTCAAAATAATCATATCAGATCTCAGCTTGTAACCCTCATAAGAAATAATACCATCTGATATCATAGATACAACTGATATATCAACTCCAAGGGGTGTCGAAACAGAAAGAGGCATAGACAATGGAGACGGGCGCATATGGTGCTCAACCACAAACCTCTTCGATATAAATGTATGCGAGGCACCTGTATCAACAAGAATATAAGAAGGATAAGAACATAAATAACACTTACCCGCTATCATCTCCTATCATGCCTCCTCTACCTGCTCTCGTGTCAAAGCATACACTTGTGCCTGAGGCGGACCAACTCCTTGCATACGTGGCTGTCCTCCAAAGGTCGTGGTGTAAACTGCTAAGGCTGTCGTCCTCCCCTCTCTGAGGATCTACTTCTATCACTCCTGGGCTCTCGTTGTCCCTCACGACTAGGACAATGTCTAGCTATATCGCCAACACCACCACACTCAAAACAAGCAATCTCGGTCTGTGTTCACTGGCTGCTCAGATGAGGTCCCCCACAACAAAGACATCGCACTCCTCTAGACTCCCCTCTCTATCACTGAACAGATTGAGAACTGCCCCCACGACTCTCAACACGTCGTGATTCAAATCGACGCTTCCCAGATGATGCTGAAGAACAAGATGAACTCTTCTAATATTTAAAAAATTGTCCATGCAGTCGCAATGACAACCTAGTCGGCTCTGATAATCGTCCTTGAGCCCCATACTCCTGCATCACTAACTCAGTCATCTCAGCTCTCATCACTGCATCCTCAAATGTTACAGGGTTGTTCGATTGCACAGAATCAAATAACTATAACTTCAACCCTCTCAAGAAATGCCTCATCTTAGCATGAACATTCGTAGAAACATGTGGCACAAATTTAAACAATACAGAATATCGAGTCTCATACTCAGCAACAGACATACTGCCATTTCTCAAATCCTTAAATTCTCGTTCTTTCTTTTTTCTTGCTGCTATAGAAAAATATTTATGAAGTAAAAGAGATCGAAATACATCCCAATCAACAGTACGGCCCTTGCTCTCAATCCGACCTCAGTCGTCTCCCACCACAATAGTACATTCCTCGAAAGCTAAAATGTAGCCAATCGTAACCAAGCAGACCTAGCACACGCAGCAGTAACAAATATCTGCGCTATCCTCTCAATCTACTCCTCTGCTCGCTCATCAGTCTCAGAGCTATCAAATCTCGGTGGAAGATAACTCCTAAACTGTGCCAAAGTCAACTCACCGGGCAATAAAGGCTGATCTTTAGGTGCCTGCCCATTGGAGGAGGTGGCAATGGATTCATCTGTCCAAACCCAATGTCAACCTCGTCCGTAACCTCATGTGGATGTACCACACTCTAGCTGCCATCATTAGAAATCAAATTGTTAACAATAACATTTAACAATTACAATCCAGTAATCATCATCACATCTTTCATACGAAGGCACACGCAACTAAAGAACAATCAATCATACAAATAAATCATCAAAACAAGTCAAATGCACAGACAAAAAATAATAGCGTCATCTAGTTTTGATGCACAGACACACGCAAATAATATCTTCATCCAACTGCCTCATCACAAACACAACTCCTAACCATCTCAGACATCTAACATATGCTCTGATACCACCAAGTGTGGCGCCCCAAACCTCGCCACTTAATCATACACAGGTGACGTTATATTCATAAAAAATTTCTTTTCAATGACTTACTAATATAATACATATACGACAAAATAGTGCAATCATCACACTATCTAAATCAATGTAGCAGAAACAATATAATAAATATACACATAACTCAAATAAGACAATAAGCTATATTGTCTCTATACATTATCAACTAGCAAGATTGTTTGACTAGACACAGATAGCCCTTCACCTCTATCCTGTCTCACGGCATAGTCCTGTAACCTGTCCAACAGAAACATCCCCCAAAGGGTGAGCATACACAACAATTATTATCGTAATACATAACAGATATATTAACCACAACATAAAATATAACTTATATCATAACAGAAATACTCCCTTTGCTGTTTCTGGACAATCAGACCACTAACGATATCAACGACATCACTCACATACTAATGCAACAACAACAGCAACGATATGTCGCACCCCAACTCTGCGACAGCAATATCATCAATCAAACAACATTAACGATACGTCGAACCCCTACTTCGGCGACAACAATATTGTCGAACTGAACAACATCAACAATACGTCGCACCCCTACTCCGATGACAGCAATATCGTCGAACGAACAACATCAACAAGACATCTCACAACAACGACAGCCAAAAACATCAACAATAATAAACAACAACAAATATAATATCAAATCACCCAATTCCGGTGATTTACCATCGTTCAACACAAAGTATTTATCAATAATATACAATAACAACATATGCTCGTACGTCAACACGTACCTGATAATCGATTATATATAAAATCTGGCTATTTTTTGATCCTGAGACCTGTGATGTATCTAAATAATTAAACAAAATTTATTAGATCATTGTCACCAGTATCAACAAAATCATAACAGCCTCAATATATAACATCAAATAGCTCAACAACAATCAATTCAGTAAAAATATAAAACTCGATTATACATCTTCATCATTCAACAATTAATATTCTGGTGTATTTAGTTATCAATAATAACATTAAATACACCCAAATAAAATAACTTCAAATAATAGGCTATTTTACAATATCCGTTAAACTAAGAAAACTTTATATCAACATGTAGCCTATATACTATAGACTCCGAATATATAATCAGAATTAATAACAATTGACAGACAACTATCCATTTTCAATTCAACGATTAAAATCCCAAATTATAATAAATTGAAATAATTCAAAATAACATTACTATAATCTTCTCTTCTTCGTTAAATTATACACTACTCAACAATCTTCAATTTCTGTATGATTTAACAATTTATCATATTTATTCCAGAAATCAACAAATTTCAAACATCCTCAAATCGAAGATCTTGTGTCAAAGATCTCAGAACGGAATTCGGTTCGTCGATTGGATAAACCGATAAGTCACAAGATCAAAAAGAAATCTGAAAACCCTATTTTCTTTTCTTCTCTCACCTCTCTGCTTTCTCTCTGTTAATGAATAAACTTTCACATAAGTTTCAAATTATATAATATAATATTTAACATTTTTAACATCGATATATCCCTTTTGACCAGTCAAATGATCAAATTTTCCAAAACTAAAAACATGGAACTTCTATATCTTTGAATTTTTTACGTTATATCCAAATTTCAAATCATTTGGACTTCATATGACCAAGATATGCCATATTTCATTCTTTAAAAATCTTTAATTATTTAGTAATATCACATTACTAAATCAAAAAAATGTGATATTTACTTCAGGCATTACATCTTTCCTCGTATGACATTTTCGGAGTCAACTGTAGAGGTTCATAATTTAGTACATGTGAGGGTTCGACATGTACTTCCGCAGCATCGAAATATAAAACACATTATGTACTCCAGCTAGCATCGGTGGCAATGCCAATCTATAGGCTTATGTCTCAATCTTCTCTAAAATCTCAAACGGTACTATGAACCTCGGACTAAGTTTGCCTTTCTTTTCAAATCTCATAACACCCTTCATAGGTGTTACTTTCACAAATACATGTTCACCCACAGCAAACTCTAGTTCTCTTCATCGCTTGTCGACTTAGCTCTCTTGTTGGCTCCGTGTAGTCTTCATCCTATCTCGGATTTTGACTACTAGCTCCTCTGTTTGCCTGATCAAGTCCAGACCAAATTCTCATCTTTCACCAACCTCGTCCCAATGTAAGGGTGATCTACACTTTCTTCCATAAAGTTCCTTGTAAGGAGCCATTCCTATAGATGATTGGTAAATATTGTTATATGTGAACTTCAGTAGAGGTAACTTCGGTTCCCAAATTCTTTGGAAATCGAATCACGCAAGCTTGGATTAGATCTTCTAAAATTTGAATCACCCTTTCAGACTGACCATCGGTTTGAGGATGAAACGTTGTACTTAACAACAACTTCGTCCTCATTGCTTCATGTAGACTCTTCTAGAAAGACGATGTCAACCTCGGGTCTCTGTCAGAAACAATGGACACTTGAATCCCATGCAGTCGGACTATCTCTCGAATATACAGCTCTGCGTACTGTGTCATGGTGAATGTGGTCTTGATAGGTAGAGAATACTCTGATTTCGTAAGACGATCAACTATCACCCAAATGGCTTTAAATCTCTCGACAGTCCTCGACAATCCCACTACAAAATCCATAGTAATATTTTCCCATTTCCACTCGGGAATAGGAAGTGACTTAAGCTTCCCGACTGATGTTCTGCCTTAACTTGCTGGCATGTCAAACATTCGGACACAAAACGTAAAATGTCTCATTTTGTAACGTCCAAAAAGCCAACCCACGTAAACCTCAAGCATGCAAATGATTTTAATTGCTTAATTGTTTTATTTATTTTATTTTAAATGCTTACTTGATGTATATTATATGATTGAAGGTCTAATTTCATGATTAAGTGATTAGATTGCATGATTTCATGAGAATTGAAGATTTTATCCCAATATTCGATAATAGGTTGGGGAAAAGATACCAGGGACGACCAAGATAAAATATTTTTTTTCATTTAATATTTTCAAGGCTTATTAATATGATTAATTTTTTCTAAAAAAATAGAGTCCAAATTATTTTACGAGACGAGCTCGATTTTATCTGGGAAGCCGGTTTTGTTAAACGAATGACTTATAAAGGCCCAAAAATTATCATTTTTGAAAACAAGTTTTGTAAACTTTTATTTTTCAATTAAATAGATATTATTAGGCCTAAGTTACCTAAGATTAGAAGGTCCAATTACTACTAAACTAAAAAGCACAAAACCCTATCCCATTAACACATGAATTTTCCAAAAAAGTAAATAGAATACTAGGGTTCTTTGGACTCCATTCAGCCGTCCACTTGCACACGCAACACCCAAAAATTTTCAAAAACTAGGAGAGGAAAAAATTCAAGGATTCTCGTCGGTCATTCGTCCCCCTTCTCAACTCACGCCAATGATCGTATATTCGAGCATTTTAAATTAAAAGACACACTTCTAAACTCTTTTGATGCACCATTCAAATCATAATATGCTTTTTTTACGTAGTTTAGCATGAAAAATATTTGAATACGAATCGCTTAATGTTTTGATGATTATTTTCAAAGTTTTGATAATTTTACGCTTGTTTGAAACAAATTATGAATTCTAAGTGCAGACTGCCATTAGGAAATGTCTAAGGGATGGGAAAAATGGACGTTTAGGGACTAGATGAAGGCTAGAAGTGAACAAGAAGGGGACGTGCATGGTGAAGGGTAGAGTCCTAGGGTATTCTAGGGTTTCTCTTGGGTGAAGGCCATGGCCACGAGGGAGACACACCAGGGCTGGTTGCGCGGCTCAGAGACGTGGCTAGGAAGAGTCCTAGCATGGCTGGACTTTAGGTTGCACAAGGAAACACGAGGCACTAGGGCTCTCGGCTTGGAGGAGGCGTGCGGCTATTGTATCTTTTTGGGAGGCATGTGGCTTGGTTGAGGCTAGCTAGGCTAGTCCAGCAGGGTCTAGGGAAGATGGCTAGGGGTTGGGACATGGCCTGGTGTAGCCAGGATTCATGGTGGCTCGAGTAGATTGGGGTCGTGACCTGGAGAAGGGAAGATAGGGCTCGCGGGTTTTTCAAGGTCTTGGGATCGCTCCGTGCTGGTATAGGCTAGGTTGGTTAGGGTCCAGGAGGGTCTAGGAATGGTTTGGTCCAAGATGGCTCGAGGGTGGCTCGATTTGCGTGAGGTGAGGGCTTGTCTTTGGGTTTAGGGCTCGGTTTTAGGCTAAGGGGTTGTAAGGACTCGAACCATGGTTCACGGGTTGTGGTTCGTGGCTCACGAGGGTATCTAAGGAATGAAAAGTTTATGTTTAAAGTTTGGCCAGATAATATTAATTTTTAAATTAATTCAAGATTTAAACGCTTCACGATTTAGTAATTAAGGAATCAAATAAATCAAAAAACTCGAGTTTACGTTAAATAAAAATTTTATAAGTCAAATTTAGGCTAAAATAATTATTTGGGATAGGCTCGAGACAATAAAAGGAGATAAAAGTCAAAATCGAGGATTTTTGGGTCCAGAGGCAAAACAGTCATTTTACACGTGGGTAGTACAAAAAAGGTTGGCAGTGTCCCGAAGAATCATAACACATGCTAAATGATATTTTAAAACGTTTATGATGAAAATATGGGATTTATGATTTATGATTAATTTGTGCATTTTACTGTTAAAATACTATTTTCGAATGTGGAAAGGGCACGATATTTTATGATTAAAAAGAAAAGAAAAAATATTTTGAATGATGTAAATTGATTGTGACAAAAAGGATATGATATATGATTATTGGGAATATCTTGGGAGAGATTGCCCCAGAGGGAGCCTGTTTACGAGAGAAGGCCCGAGAGGGAGCCCAATGATCGTATTTCCATTTTACGTCGATGCCTAGTGCCCGTCCCCAACTGCAATGGTGAGCTAAGACTGATCAGTCGACCACATGAGTTACTTTCAAGTATCAAACTTTACCCAAAACGATAAATGATGGAAAGCTTTTTGGTTTGACGATTTATGATTTCAATTATGCTTACAAATTTATGATAGCTTATTTTGAATAAAAGTATGATTTTTAATGCATGTGCTTGTATATGTATTATTTGTTACTCATGTTTAGAACATACTGAGTCATTAGACTCACTAGGTTTGAATGTTGTAGGTGAGGATGCAATTGAAGGAGGTGCTTATGCTTGAGTGGATCGAGTCCAGCAGTACACTTCTGAGGGACATTATTTTCCGCATTAGCTTGATTGTCAAAGTTTTAAAGATTTTGTTAATGATTTAATTAGTTATTTTTATCCTTTATTTTGAAGTTAGTGTTGATCATGTTAATGGTTGACGTATGATTTTTGTTAATTGACGAGTTAGGCATTTTATGCACTTTAAACTTTTAAATGTTAAATTAAATTTTGGATTTTGGAAATGTTGAGTATTTTAAATATGAATTTCAAACTTTATGTTAAAAAAAATTGTAGGATTTTAAAGTTAAAAAATAGTGGATGTTTCAATTGGTTTCAGAGCGAAGGATCCCTAAAGGTTGTGCTACTGCCACTCCGAGAAGCTCAAGAAGTCACGCCTCAAGTTTGTGAGTTTTTACTGCTTTAGATTTTATATGTTGAACTTTAAACGCTTTTGTGATACATGATATAGAGGTTAGATGCATGTTTCATTTAAAATGTTAAAACGCATGTTGGTTACGTGGTATGGACAATTTGTACAGAGATGCCTCCTAGACGTGTTCTTCGTAGAGATAATGAGGATAGGCAGGAAGAAGAGATTCTACAGCCTCCACTTAATCAGGATGCTAATGATCGTGTACTGGTCGATATGGCTTGTTTACTAGCACATGGGAAATGGTGCGAGAGTCCGACCGAAAGCTATCTACGAGCGATTTAGTAGGATGGATCCCGTGGATTTTTCTAGCACTACTGATCCATTAGTGGCTGAGGGATGGATTATATATGTAGTTATATGGATATGGCGGGACGCTGACCGAGTTCGTTGTACCATCTATCTGCTGAAGGGCGACGCTTCTTTATGGTGGGAAGGAGCGGAGCGAGGAGTGAACCTAGCGACACTGACATAGGAGGACTTCAAGAGGGTATTCTATGATAAATACTTCACTATCAACGTTAGTTCGAGGTTGAAGAGTGAGTTTATGAGTCTATGCTAGGGGGACTTGACTGCTGCTGAGTACATAAGTTTGATAGGGGCTGTCATTTTGTGCCCTTGATTGCCAATGATGTTGCGGAGAAGTTACGAAATTTCTTGGATGGATTGAGGCCGATGATCCGTCGAGACGTGATGCTGACTGATCCTATTGACTATACTACTTCCATTGCTAAAGATTTTCTAGGCAGAGCAATCTCTGAAGGATATTGACTAGGAGATGCAGCGCAAGAGGAACCATGCTCAGCAATCAAGTCAGCAAAACAAGAAGGCATTTATGGGACCACCGAAGCGGCCAGAACAGTACAAACCACAAGGACAGTCAGCTAAAGGCAAACACCCCGAAGACTGCTGAGAAGCCACTTTGCAAGGAGTGCGATCGCCATCACTATTGAATTGCATGTAGGGCACCTACAAGTGCTTCAAGTGCGGAGGAATGGGGCATAAGGCTGGTGATTTCGCAAAGCTTAAACAGCCAACAACTGGAAGGGCTTACGTGATGCATGTTGAGCAAGCGGAGCCAGATACTATGCTCATTACAGGTACTCCGACTATTTAAGCATTTTACATTGCTTTCTTGCTTGATATAAAAACATGAATGCTAGAATTTAATCGAGATGCATTGAACTTGATGATTTAGAATTCTATGTTTCAAATTCTAAGGTATTAGGCATAGAATTTTTGCAAGCATTAGCTATGGAGATCGAATTATAGAAGATTGAAAACTTAATGGAACTAAATAGAAATTCTGGAAAATCATTTAGGAAAACTTAGCATAATTCGAAATTTAAGGGGTCACATAGAAATTTTCGAAATTTAAGGGGTTGAAATACTAATATGGGAAACTAGAAAGGGCCTAGATGATATGAATTTTCTAAATTTTATGGCCTTAATTGAGTATAATGCAAATATTTTCAGGACGAATTTGTTAACGGGCGTAGCTACTTATGCTTTGCTAGATTTTGGAGCTACGTATTCTTTCATATCTGAATCCTTCGTGAAACAATTGGGAATCTTATCAGTGGACATAGAGTCGGGATTTAGAGTTACAGTGCCTTAAGACGAACATATGGTCTCTACAAGCATGGTTAAGGATGTGGAACTCAAATTGCAAAAGAATCTTATACGGGCAGACTTTATTGTATTACCAATGCCCGAGTTCGATATTATTTTGGGCATGGATTGGATCACACTGAATGGGGCTACTATTGGTTTTCGACGGAGGTCAGTATATATTAGACCGCACAATAGGAAGGCATTCGTCTTTGAGGCTGTACAAAACAATCAAATGCCACATACAATTTCATGCATTCGCCCAAAGAAGCTTATCCGAAGAGGCTGTCAAGGTTTTCTTGCTAGTATTATATATGTACCCACTATTGACAGTCAATCGATCGAGGATGTAGAGGTTGTCAAGGACTTTCCGGACGTGTTCCCTGACGATGTTTCTGGTATACCACCCGAGCGAGAGATGGAATTTTCCATTGAATTGATATCTGGTACTGTGCCAATCTCTAAGGCACCATATCGCCTAGCACCTACTTAAATGAAAGAATTAAAATATTAAATTCAAGAGCTACTAAACAAGGGATTTGTTCGCCTTAGTTTCTCTCCATGGGGCACGCCAAGTACAATTTGTGAAGAAAAAGGATGGGTGCATGAGACTGCGTATAGATTACATAGAGCTTAATAGAGTGACAGTGAAGAATAAGTATCCATTACCCTGAATTGAAGATTTGTTTGATCAATTTCAAGGAGCTTCGGTATTTTCAAAGATAGATTTACGGTCTGGATATCACCAGCTGAGACTAAAAGAGACGGATGTGCACACAACGACTTTTAGGACGTGTCATGGGTATTATGAGTTTTTTGTGATTCTTTTTGGATTGACTAATCGTCCGGTGATCTTCAAGAATCTCATGAATCGCGTATTTCAGTCGTACCTCGATCAGTTTATTATTGTCTTTATCGATGATATTTTGATCTATTCCAAGAGCCGAGAGGAGCATGAGCAGCACTTGAAGATGACCTTGCAAGTGCTACGAGATCGAAATTATATGTAAAGTTCAGCAAGTACGAGTTTTGGCTAGAGAGGGTGGCATTCTTAGGCTACATCGTGTCAAAAGAGGGAGTGGAGGTCGACCCATCTAAGGTTGAGTCAGTCAAGCAGTGGCCAATGCCTAAAAATGTGACGGAAATCCACAGTTTCTTGGGTTTGGCTGGCTACTATAGTAAGTTCATCAAGGGTTCTTCATCCACTGAGTACCCTTGACATCATTGACGAATAAAAATGCGAAATTTTTATGGGGACCAAAATGTCAAAATAGCTTTGATCAGCTGAAGCAAGCACTCACTACCGCACCAATTCTAGCGATGCCGACAGAACAAGGGGAATATGTGTTGTCCACCGATGCTTCGAAGCTAGGATTGGACGCAATTCTTATCCAGCATGAGCGAGTCATAGCGTATGCATCTAGACAGCTGAAATTACATGAAAGAAATTATCTGACGCATGATCTTGAGCTTGCAGCAGTCGTATTTGCGTTGAAAATTTTGAGGCACTATTTGTATGGCGAGAAATGCAGGATCTTCACTGACCGCAAAAGCCTCAAGTATTTCTTCACCCCAAAGGAGATGAACATGAGACAAAAAAGATGGCTAGAACTTGTAAAGTACTACGACTGCGACATTAGCTATCATCTTGTCAAATCTAATGTAGTGGTGGACGCTTTGAGTAGGAAATGGTCAGTTTTGGCCCATTTATCAGTACAGAAGCCTCTATAAGTGGAAATTCAGTGGTTAGATCTAGAAGTTAATGCTAAGAGAAAGGCCCCTAATCTCGCTACATTGACAATATATTCCACTCTGCGAGATAGAATACGAGCCAGGACAGTCTAATGATGAGAAATTACAGAAATGAAGACAGCGAGATGAATTGAAGGGCAGCATGTTTTATTCAGTCGAGGATGACATTTTTAAGTATCGAGGTCGAATATGGGTTCCTACTAGTGATTCACTTAGAGTTAACATTATGACTGAAGCTCATAGTACCCCTTATTCTGTTCATCCCGAAAGTACCAACATGTACAAGGACTTGCTACTTCTATATTGGTGGCGGGTATGAAACGAGATATTATGTGCTTTGTATCTGAATGCTTAACCTGTCAACAAGTGAAGGAAGAGCATCAAAGACCAGTGTGGATACTTCGACCCCTTCCCATTCTCGAGTAGAAGTGGGAGAACATTACTATGGATTTCATGGTAGGGTTGCCAAAGACGGTGAAATGACTCAATGCCATTTGGGTAATAGTGGACCGCCTTACTAAGTCAGCACATTTCTTACCAGTGAAGACGGCGTTTTCCATGACGCAGTATGCGGAGCATGCTAGTTGCATAGATAAAGTCCTTTAATATACAATTAGTAGAAATAATATGAGATGCTCATATGATGAGTATCATGAAACCCATATTTGGAATACTGTATATTCTAAATAGTTCCTAGTCAATTCGGCCGCCGCTAAGAAGGATAAAAGCCGCTCAAGTTTGAGACTAGTATCTGCGATGTGAGTATCATGTTTCATTGGTAGAGGACAATGTGACGTCCGAGCATGCATATAGGTGCTCCTTGTAGATTGCACTGAACAACCCTCCATAAAGGACTTTCCAAGTGCTTCTCACTTATCGAGTGAAAATGTCCTAGTTTATGGTTGTACACCATTAGTCCTTACACCCGGGACAACATTGAGACTCTATATGCTAGCATTGCACTTTGACTTGTTTACCGACTCTCATGGGGTCATCAGGTGGCAAGGTTGGGTGTTTTGTCGAAACATATAGGAGTCGGTGCATTGTAGTTGGGGATTCACCGCTTACCTTCGGGTATGGATATCCTATGTGATCTCATGTGTATGTAGTTTGAAATCTCATATTAGAGTTGTAACGTATCGTACTTTTTACTACTTAAAATTTGCGGAAAAATAAAAAAAAATTCTTGATTATAAAATAACTCTCAACTTCGATTTAAAATAAACTGTATGTATCCAAAAGTGTTTGCAACAAAAGATCTAAAATAAAGTTCACCAAAAGCATCTGATTAAAATCTCATAACCCGTAACATAAATCAGAGTATTTTGATCATTTCAAAAAGCTTAAAACATGGCGGTCCTCGGGTTTAGCCTCCCGCTCAGTCCAAGCCAACTCACTGGTCCTCACCCCTCATCTCCTCCAATGCATCCTCGCCTGCATCGATCAATTCTAGTGAGTCTAAAGACTCAACACGTATAAACTGGAAGTAACGAGTAATACGTAATAAAATCACATGCAACTTCAAAATAGAACGTACATACTTGAACTTGAACGTGCATATAAAAGCTTGAACTTACATACATACATAGACGTGTCATAACGGTGAAACTTTTCTTAAACATGCTTGCATACTTGTACATACATGAACATACTTAAACTTCATCATTTTGCGTAGAGGCAAGTTTCAAAGCAAGTGACCCATAACATAATTCGCCTGATCAGACTAAACCACAGTACTGGGCTGACAGGGACGAATCCACTGCCACATACATGAGATCCCCGTTCATGCTTTAACGGATGGATTGGTTCCCGTTCATGCTTTAACGCTTTCCAATCCTGATCTAAACATGTTCATGCTTTAACGGGGTGGAGAGGTCCTCGGCCACGTTCACCGACTTCCAAACCCATTCATAATTTGGTCACAAGACATTTAGCATACCTCAAAAACTTGAAATATTTTCTTTGCACGTCGCACATACTCAATTGGCGTTGAGGGATTCGTTGGATCTCGCTTGGGGGCCGCTGCTGCAACATACTAACATGAGTTCAAACACTTATCTTTCATAGCTTAGACGTAGGTACTCGTGCTCACCACCGAAGTAAATAAATAGCTTATGACATTCTAAATCCCTCGTGACTTGACCTCGTTCAATAATCGTACTAAGCCATGGTATAGAACCCCAAAACAATCTCAAAGGGAACCCTAAACTATTCCCAAACAGGAGGTACACGGACCCCGTGCCCAGGTCCGGCTCCGGGTCCGTGTAGGTACTGTAAAAAGCATGTGAAGGAAAGGGAAGGCACGGACCCCGTGCCTAGGTCCGTGTAGACTCGGCAAAATGACACTTCGGAAGTAACAAAGGCACGGACCCTGTGCCTGGATCCCTATTCGGGTCCGTGTACCCTCGGTGAAAGCAAACCAACGAAAATTCAATACATGTGATGCTCAACATTCTAAACATGATTGTACAGACTATGACCCGATGCCTCGAGACCCATCCTAGGATGCTACTACTTTGATAAAACCTATACAAACACACCGAATCCACGACATCCGACCTACGACACGATGCAACTCAAAAAAACGGGACTTGACACCAAATCGCTTCTTACGACTTCTAATGAATTCAAGTGCCTATCGACACAAACCGGTACACGAATTACCAACCCAACATCATACTAAACATACCTAAATGCAGCAACAATCACCCGCCGATCCCCAACGAAGCCTGCAACAATAAAACTTCAAGAACACCTCAATAACATAATTTTTCAGAAAATGCAGTTTGAGCAGTCCCACATAAATGATCATAACTCACTCAATTTTTATTCCAATGTTTTGAATTTTATATCAAATCGAAGGTATCGAAAAGTTCTACAATCATTATGTTGAAAGTTTTCTCAAAATCACGATCGAAAAATCGCAGTTTTTAAAAGAACATCAAAAACGAGATTTTCAGATCCAGAAACATTCAAAATGCGATCTAAACAATTTCCGCTCAAACTTTACGCATCACACATGTATTTTTACGCATAAAAACAACGTAACACATAATAAGACATGATCGACGCAGAAAAAATAGATTATACGTGCCTTATGATGTTAAAGTTTACCGAACCGACGATACTGAAGCGGAGATGGCGCGAGGATTGATCCGGGATGATTGTGGCGCTAAAATCCTTGGAGAAAACACACGAAAATTTGCTGGAAGATGGAGAGGAAAGGGGGCGGCTGGAGAGAAAACTAGAACCCTAGGTTTCTTTTCGAAAATAAGAATTAATTGATGTGTATGTGTGTGAGTGTGCAAAACGTGAGTGAGTGTGTGTAAAAGCGTGTGTGTGCGTGTGTTTAGAAATAATTAGGGGATGATTTTGCTTAATTATACCATTAACCATGCTAATTAAGATACAATTAAAAATGTTAACTCAATTAACAAATTAATTAAAATACTATCCCTACTACTCTTTAAATATAATCCCCTAATTAAAATAAAGAGCACAAGCACTAAATCTTTAAAGGTTTTAAAATCTTAAAATCATCTAATGAGTAAATTAGGCTTTAAAAGACTAACACTTCATAAATTAATTAAAATGCACCATCCTTGACTTAAAATAAAATACCGCATTAAAATAAAATTACCAAACTCGTCACCGGTCTCTATTCCTCGATCCCGCCTCGAATAATCGCCTGAAACATGAAACTCGAAACGCATTTTAACGTGCAACACAAAAACGTAAATAATTTAAAATAATGCGTTTAAATAAATCATGCACCACTAAGACTCATTTTAAAATTAAATAAATGCTTCAATAATTAAATAAATGCATGGGTTATACGTGTACTGAATTTGGGCTCTACAAGAGTGTTGGTGGTAACTACGAAAGGGGTTTCATAGATTACACCATCGATGCAACTACGACATGACACATAGTATCGATTCTTTGACAGCTCTAGATATATTAATAGTTGTCGAATCGGTCAGGATATATGAGATGAAAGGACCGTACTGTACGCTAACCATAACGGAATGGTTCTTGCAGGCAGATATCTAGGGAATCATGTAAGCGATGATGCTGGCGTTTAACATGATTGGTTGGGTACTATCAGACTTGAGTTTTGACGTTCTTATTATCAAGGAGTTAATAAGTAAGAATGGAACAACTAGAGTATGCTCATCTAAGGACATGTTTAGTTCTGAATCACATTGAGATGTGAATCCACGGCTAGTTGTATCATTAAACCATTGAGGGTCACACAAATGCTAATTTTTTAGATTCCGTTGAGAAGAAAAATAGTTCAATGTGTTTTACGGCTTATAAAAGAGTTTATAAGCGCAAAGAAAATAGAAGTATGACTTCTATAAGAGGACTATGGGAAATGTAACTTTTAATTTGAGGAAGTGTTCCTAAACAAAAGATGGCTCAAATAAATAATATATTTGAAAATTGTGATTTTCATAAACATTATTATGTACTAAATTAAATTAATTCAAGTGTTGAATTAATTAAATACTAGTGGACCTAATATAGTCAAAATAATTAAATTAATTCAACCGTTGAATTAATTAAATAACATTGAGTCTTGTAGTGCTCAATATGAAATAATTATTCAATTATTGGGTTTGAGTAAATTCAAGCAAAGTTTAATTGGTCTCAAATATATTTGAGATATTTAAATAAAAGTTCATGGGCTTTGTAATTATTACAAGACCAAATAAATTGCATGCTTGGGAGGTGAAGGATTGGAGACAGCTTTTTCAATAAACAAAGCATGACATGCACATGCAACTTTTTACCTTTTTCAATCACTAAGAAAATTTTTTCCTCCCTTCTCTCCTCATGCATAGTGGCCGAAATTTTTCTTACTCTTGATCTTAATTTTTTTCTCTTCAATTTTGTTAATTAAAGCATAGTATTCTCAAAGAAAAATCCTATAATTTTTCTAGTGCAAAATTAGAGGGGATCTTCCTTGTTAGTGGTGGACCTATTTGAAGGAATTTGAGCAAAGAGTGCTCTTGGATAGCCTGTAGATTATCTACCCACAAGAGCTAAGTTGTTTACAACTTAGTTGGAGCCAAAACATCAATCCTTATGATTGATAGGTAAGAAATTATAAACACACTATGTACGACATATTTTTATGTATTTGTTATTTGCTACACATCACTCTTGAGGTGCTCGGTTTTTGCTATGAAAACATTATTTTTCAAACTTCCGTTGCACATCCGGGCACCGTAACTGATCCCTTTTCAAGTAGTATCATGAGCTAAGGTTATCATAATGTGTAGCAAATACATGATATTATATTGAGGAAAATTTCTAACCGCATGAGATAATCCACACAACGAATCGAGGGCCTTGTTGTGGGATATTTCGTCCCCCATGTTGCTGCCCATTTTGGGAGGGGTTGCCCGAAATAGCCCCCTCTTTTAAAAAATATATAAAAAAATTAGTGTGTTGGACGGAATCCGATGACGGAGCTCCAGCAACGACGATGAAGACTAGAGTTTCCAAAAGTGTTTGGAATATTGAAGTGTCATGGGCCTTGAGTTGTTGGGCAATTAGATTGTTAACATATTTTGTGAAATTTAAATAGGCCAAAATATTTTTGGTGAAAAATGTCTTTTTGAGCCCTTAAATTTAAATTTACAAAATTTGTATATATTTTTCTCATAAAATAAATAATTGAAGTTGAAATTTAATTATTTATAGTAAATTGTGATTTAAAATAAATTCGGTTATAAATAAATTAATTAAAATGTAAACAAAAGAGTTTGTTTACTTTGTTGATTTAATTTATAATCGTGGCGGTTAGTGATTGGATCAAGATATATAATATTGGATCAATTGATTATTGTGATAATTAATTGATGGTGTATGATATGTGATATTATGCATGAAGGATTGTCAAAAGCTCAAGCCCAATTTGCTAGGTGTATGTTAGGATATTTTGTGTTGAATGATTGTAATAATTATCAATTTATAAGTGGACTTGATTTATAGCCCGTTCCCACCCCATGAAATGTATCCCTATTTGCCATGGATATTTATTGGTAAATATTAGTATAGTGGAATATCAGGATTGAAGATGGTGGGCTATGATGATTATGAAGATCGAAGACATGTAAATATTGGAGGCTTATGTAATTATGCATGTGCATCCCATGCATTCCCTAAGATTGGACCTAGGCCCGTGTTTGGCTCACACGGGCAATTAGTTTTGGGTCGATTGATCATCTTTGTTTAATTTACTGTTTATAATATATGCATGATATATTATAAATAATGAGTATGTGCGTTATTATTATTATAATAACAATGTTGTATGAATCCGGCAAACATACGATCAAACATGACGAGCTTTTAAACAAAATTAATGATGAGACCTTTCAAAATTAAAAACTCTCATTTTTAATAAGATTCAAAATTAATATCAAGCCTGAAAAATGGAATTATAAAGGTGTTTATAATTTCCATGTCTTCCATCGACAATGGGTGCATGATGAACGCTACTCGTGCTCGGGGCTCGGCTCATATTATTGGGGAGCCCTGGGCGTCGGAAAGCTGTGATATCCATTAACATGGTGATGTGAACTACGTGGAACTCCCAAGATTTCGGCTCATATTATTGAGAGAACTAATGATGACTGTCCATTAAGGTTCAATATCGATGGGTAAGGCTTGACACGTGAATATGAACGACGTCATATTATTGGGTCCTAATCAAATGTGAAACAAAATTTTAAGTAAAGGGTTGCATGGAGATGTAATTGGAAAATACCTTTTAGAAATTATGATTGGCTGATATTATTCGGAATCATAATTTGCTAATTGGACCTTACGTCCGAGTTTTCCCTTTTCACTAGAGGATAGTGAAAATTTTCAAAAAGTGAGAGTGAAAACTTATGAAGTAAAAGTCTATACTTTATATCTTACTAAATATTTTGAAATAGTCATTAACATTTATCTTTTTCTATTTTTCAGTACAAATTTGACAATGTCTTCGATACGCAACCTGTTATCTGCAGTACTCGACAAACAGATTTTAACCGGTCCTAATTACTTCAATTGGCTAAGAAATCTGAAAATCGTCTTGAATTTGGAAAGGATAGCATATACACTTACTGAGTCGCCCCCTGTTGAGGCTCTGACTAGCTGCACTCGTGAGGAATTGCAGACTTACAAGGATTGATGTGACAATGAGTTGAAAGACAAGTGTTATATGCAGGCTTCTATGAATGATGAGCTGCAGAGGCGTTTTGAGGATGCAAAGAGTACTGCTGACATTCATTTGCATCTCAAGGAGCTCTTTGGTGAGCAAACACGGCCTCTTAGGCATGCTATCGTCAAGGAGCTGATCACTTTATGCATGCGAGATGGGGCCTTGGTCCATGAGCATGGCCTAAATATGATTGGGCGTGTGGACAAGCTCGTTGGCATGGATCTTACGTTTCCATCGGAGTTGACCAATAACGTATTGCTCTTGTCACTCCCTAGATCATTTGATCCTTTTGTGGTGAATTTCAACATGAACAAACTAGAGTCTACCCTGGAGGAGTTGGTGAACATGCTTATTACGTTTGAGTCTACCATCAAGAAAGAGAATTCGGTTCTTTATGGGGGTTCTTCATCTGGTACGAAGACTGATCCACATGGGAATGGAAAGAAGCGTTCTTTCCAACTTCCCAAGAAGAATGTGCCCTTGAAGAGGCAAGCTCCGAATCCCGCTGTGGCAGTCACACCAGTTAAGGCTGAGAAGACTGCTGATATCTGTCATTACTGCAAGAAACTTGGACATTGGAGGCGTAACTGCAGAAAATATCTTGCCCAGAAAGGTTCTGGAAATGGTATGTCTATATCGAAGTAAACATTTAAATTAAATCTACTTCTTGGGTATTAGATACCGACTGTGGCTCACATCTCTGTAATAATTTGCAGGTAATGGGAGGAAGTAGGAGACTTAGGGAAGGTGAGACCTTCTAGAGGATGGGCAATGGAGCAAGAGTTGCTGCCAAGGCTATTGGAGATGTTTAATTTTTTTTTAACAATGATTTTAAGTCAATTTTAAGAGATGTTTTGTTTGTACCTGATTTGGTGAAAAACATTGTTTTCATTTCTATGCTTGATAAAGATAGATATTCTTGTTTATTTAGCAAATGTGTTTGAAACATTTACAAAATGAATGTTTAATTAGCACGGGAGAACTTGAAAACGATCTTTATAACTTAAAATTTAAAGATATTCCACTAAACAATGTCCAAGCAATAACTACAAAAAACAAGCGAAAACAAGATACTCTAAATTCGGCACAATTATGGCATGCTCGATTAGGACATATTTCCCTAAGAAGGATGAACAAGCTAGTTGGAGTAGGCATGTTTGATATGACTGATATTAATTCTCTCATGACTTGTGAATCATGTATAAAAGGAAAGATGACCAAAATTCCATTTACGAGCCACGTGGAGCGAGCCAAAAGATTATTGGATTTGATTCATAACGATGTGTGCGGTTCGCTTAGCATCACTACTAAGCATGGACATGCCTACTTCATCACCTTTACCGATGATTTTTTGAGGTAATGGTATGTGTATTTGATGAGATACAAATCTGAAGCCTTTGAAAGATTCAAAGAATTAAGAAGTGAAGTAGAGAAACAGTTGGGACGAAGCATTAAGTCACTTCGTTCGGATCGAGGTGGTGAATACTTTGAGTGTTGAGTTCCAAGAGTATTTTAGGGAGAATAAGATTCTCTCGCAGTGGACTCCGCCTACTACACCGCAGTTGAATGGTGTTTTACAGCGTCGTAACCGGACATTGATGGACATGGTTCAGTCTATGATGGGGTTCACGGAGTTGCCGCCATCTTTTTGGGGATATGCACTTGAGACAACGGCACTGTTGTTGAACGATGTCCATTCAAAAGCAGTTTATAAAACACCATATGAAATATGGATGGGTAAGCCTCCCAAATATTCTTATCTTAGAATATGGGGATGTCCTACTTATGTGAAGCAGGCAGTGGGAGATAAATTGGATAATCGATCCTTTTTATGTTACTTTGTGGGATATCCAAGGAATTCAGTTGGATATTATTTCTATCATCCCCAAGAAACAAAGGTGTTTGTTTCTAGGATTGCAACTTTTTTGGAAAATGAATTTCTATTAGATAGAAAAGGGGAGATGATAGAACTCGAAGAGGTTCAGATACACCCACAATTGTAGAACACACACCCGAAGAGGCAAGAGAGGAGATACAAGCTCCTTGAAGATCCGACAGAGTCTTGAGACCACTTATGAGGTATGGTCTGCTTCTTGAAGAGGGCCATGATGAGCCTAACCATGGATGTGATCCAATAATCTTCAAGGAAGCGTTATCTAGTGTCGATTCATCCAAGTGGACTGAAGCAATGGAATCTGAGATGAATTCTATGAATTCGAAACAAATGTGGAATCTTGTGGATCCACCTTATGGAACTGTTCTCATAGGGTGTAAATGAATTTACAAGAGGAAACTTGGGGCGGATGGGAAGGTATTGACTTTCAAAGTGCGACTGGTTGCAAAAGGCTATACTTAAAGACAAGGAGTTGACTTTGAGGAAACCTTTTCTCCAGTCGCAATGTTCTAGTCTATAAGGATATTGCTAGCAATAGCTGCATGATATGACTATGAGATATGGCAGATGGATGTCAAGACAACCTTTCTTAATGGGGATATTAAGGAAGAGATTTACATGTCTCAACCTGAAGGGTTTACATCTATCGGAAGCGAGCATATGGTATGCAAACTTCAGAGATCTATTTATGGTCTAAAGTAGGCATCTAGGAGTTGGAACCTCAGATTCGATAGTACAATCAAAGAGTTTTGTTTTACTAAGAATCCCGAGGAACCCTGTGTGTATAAGAATGTCAGTGGGAGTGCTATGACATTCCTGGTGCTTAATGTTGATGACATTCTACTCATTGGAAGTGATGTAGGGATGTTGCAATCAACTAAAATATAGTTAGCGAGTAAGTTTTCGATGCAAAACTTGGGTGAAGCATATTTTGTATTGGGAATACAAATCTATAGAGATAGATCAAGAAGATTGCTTGGTCTCACCCAGTCCACATACATTGATACCATCGTTAAGAGGTTCTCGATGGATGAGTGTAAGAGAGGACATCTACCAATGTGTCATGACGTGTCCCTATCCAATTCTATGTCTCCCAAGACTGATACAGAGATAGCGGCGATGACAAGCATTCCGTATACATCTGCAATTGGTACTATCATGTATGGGATGATATCTACACGTCCTGACGTGGATTTTTCAATAAGTGTAGTGAGTAGATATCAATCGAAGCCTGGTCTTCCACACTGGAAAGCTGTGAAAGACATCTTCGAGTATTTGAGAAGGACCAATAAGTTGTTCTTGGTCTATGGGGGTAGAGAACTTAAATTGAAAGGCTATACCGACTCTAGCTCCCAAAGCGATATCGATGACTCAAAGTCAACCTCTAGGTTCGTATTAATGCTCAATGGTGCTGCTCTCTCTTGGAAGAGTTCCAAGCAAAACAGTACTGTGGATTCCACCACTAAGGCTGAATACATTGCTGCATCAGCTGCAGCAAAGGAGGTTGTTTGGTTAAGGAATTTCGTCCAAGAGTTGGGCGTCATTCCTAATGGAGTTCCTCCGGTCTCGGTGTTTTGTGACAACATGGGAGTCACTGCTGAGGTGAAGGAGCCAATGTCTTAGTAGAAATCCAAACATGTATTGAGAAAGTACCACATCTCCGAGAGATTATGGAAAGAGGAGAAGTGTGGATTGACAAAGTCGGCTCCGCAGGTAATGTTGCCGATCAGCTAACTAAGCCTTTACCAGGACCATTATTCGAAAAGCATCACGAATCGATGGCTTTGAAGCATATGCGTAGTTGGCTATAGTGCAATTGGGATATTGTTAAAGTAGGTTCATGTCGTGCCAAGTGTTGGCAGATGGTTCATGTTTAAACTCTATGTATAAACAATCTTTATTTTAATAATATTTGAAATTATTGTTTTGGCACATCTTTATCTGTATAATCATGCTAGTTGCATAGATAAATTCTTTGAATATACAAATAATAGAAAGAATATGAGATGCTCATATGATGAGTATCATGAAAATCATATTTGAAATACTATATATTCTAAACAGTTCCTAGTCGATTCAGCTGCCGCTAAGAAGGATAAAATCCGCTCGAGTTTGAGACTAGTATGTGCGATGTGAGTACCATGTTTCATTGGTAGGGGACATTGTGACGTCTGAGCATGCAAATAGGTGCTCCATGTAGGGTGCACTGAACAACCCTCCATAAAGAACTTTCCAAGTGGTTCTCACTTATCGAGTGGAAACATCCTAGTTTATGGTTGTACACCATTAGTCCTTATACCCGGGACAACATTGAGACTCTATATGCTAGCATTGCACTTTAACTTGTTTACCGACTCTCATGGTTTCATCAGGTCGCAAGGTTGGGTGTTTTATTGAAACATGTAGGAGTCGATGCATTGTAGTCGGGGATTCACCGCTTACCTTTGGGTATGGATATCCTATGTGATCTCATGTGTATGTGGTTTGAAATCTCTGATCAGAGTGTTGGTGGTAATTATGAAAGGGGTTTCATAGATTACATCATCGATGCAACTACGACATGACACATAGTATCAATTCTTTGACAGCTCTCGATATACCAATAGTTGTCGAATCAGTCGGGATATATGAGATGACGGGACGAGACTGTATGCTAACCATAAGGGAATGGTTCTTGCAGGCACTATCATTTAATACCTAAGGAATCATGTAAACGATGCTGCTAGGCATTTAAAATGATTGGTTGGGTACTATCACACTTGAGTTCTGACGTTCTTATTAACAAGGAGTTGATAAGTAAGAATTGAGCAACTAGTATGCTTATATAAGGACATGTTTTTGTCCCAAATCACATTGAAATGTGAACTCACGGCTAGTTGTATTATTGAACCATTGAGGGTCACACAAGTGCTAACTTTCTAGATCACGTTGAGAAGAAAAATAATTCAATGTGTTGAACGGCTTATAAAAGAGTTTATAAGCACAAAGAAAAATAGAAGTATGACTTCTATAATAGGATTAGGGAAATGTAACTTTTAATTTGAGGAAATGTTCCTAAATTAAAAGATGCTCAAATAAATAATGTATTTGAAAATTGTGATTTTCATAAACATTATTATGGACTAAATTAAATTAATTCAAGTGTTGAATTAATTAAAAACTATTGGACCTAGTAGAGTCCAAATAATTAAATTAATTCAAGTGTTGAATTAATTAAATAACATTGGGTCTTGTAGAGCCCAATAGAAAATAATTATTCAATTAGTGGGCTTGAGTAAATTCAAGCAAAGTTGAATTAATCTCAAATATGTTTGAGATATTTAAATAAAAGTCTATGGGCTTTGTAATTGTTACAATTCCAAATAAATTGCATGCTTGGGAGGTGAAGAGTTGGAAGGCTACTTTTTCAATAAACAAAGCATGTCATGCACATGCAACTTTTTACCTTTTTCAATAACCAAGAAAAAAATTTCCTCCCTTCTCTCCTCATGCATTGTGGCCGAAATTTTGCTTACACTTGATCCTAATTTTTGCTTCTTCATTTTTGTTAATGAAAGCACATTCTTCTCAAAAAAAAATCTTCTAATTTTTCTAGTGCAAAATTAGAGGGGATCTTCCTTGTTTGTGGTGGACCTAATTTGAAGGAATTTGAGCAAGGAGTGCTCTTGGATAGCTTGTAGATTGTCTACCCTCAAGAGCTAAGTTGTTTACAACTTAGTTGGAGCCAAAACATCAATACGTTGTGATTGATAGGTAAGAAATTCTAAACACACTATGTATTACATATTTTTGTGTTTTTGTTATTTTCTACACATCACTCTTGAGGTGCTTGGTATTTGCTATGAAAACATTATTTTTCGAACTTCCTTTGCGTTTCCATGCACCGTAACAGATCTCCTTTCAATACATTCGAGAGATAGTCCTCCATGGAATTCCTGTCTCTATAGTGTCGGACAGAGACATACGATTCACTTCATCATTCTGGAAGAGTTTACGTACGGTCTTGGGAACCAAACTACTATTCAGTAGCGCATTTCATCCTCAGACATATGATCAGTCTGAGAGAGTCATACAAATTTTAGAAGATCTACTCCGAGCCTGCGTGATCGATTTCCAAGGGAGTTGGGAACCGAAACTACCTCTAGCAGAGTTCACTTACAACAACAGCTATCAGTCATCTATTGGAATGGCTCCATACAAAGCACTCTATGGAAGAAAATATAGATCGCCTATCCATTGGGACGAGGTAGGAAAGAAGGCTACGATGGGACCCGAGATAGTTCGGCACATCGCTGAAATGGTCGCCAAGATATAAGACATAATGAGAACTGCTTGGAGTCGATAGAAGAGCTACTGCGGACAAAAGTAAACGAGATCTCGAGTTTGAAATAGGTGATAACGTGTTTATAAAGATAGCACCTATGAAGGGTGTTATGAGATTTGGCAAAAAAGACAAACTTAGTCCAAGATTCATTGGACCATTTGAGATACTCGAAAGAGTGGGAGCATTAGCATATCGAGTGGCGTTGCCACCTAATCTCATAGGATTCCACAATGTCTTCCACATATTGATGCTCCACAAGTACATGTCAAACCCTTCACATGTACTGAACTCTGAGCCACTGCAACTTATGCCAAATCTGTCTTATGAGGAGAGGCCTACTCAAATCTTGGACAGTCAAGAAAGAAGGTTGCGGAAGAAGGTAATAATAATGGTCAAAGTCCAGTAGCTAAATCACACGAAGGAAGAAGCCATTTGGGAGGAATCAGATATGAGGAGTCGCTACCCTGAACTATTCGGTAAGTCTTAATTTCAATGACGAAATTTTATTTAAGGGGGGAGATTTGTAATGTCCAAAAAGCCAACTCACGTAAACAACATGCATGAAAATGATTAAAATTGTTTAATTGTTTTATTTAATTGATTTTAAATGCTTACTTGATGTATATTATATGATTGAAGGTCTAATTGTATGATTAAGTGATTAGATTGCATGATTTCATGAGAATTGAAGATTATATCCGAGTATTCGATAATAGATTGGGAAAGAAGATTGGGGACGACCAAGATAAAATATTTTTTTCATTGAATGTTTTCAAGGCTTATTAATATGATTAAAATTTTCTAAAAATAGTATAGTCCAAATTATTTTACGAGATGAGTTCGATTTTATCCGGGAAGCCAGGTTTTGGTCAAACGAAGGACTTTTAAAGGCCCAAAAATTATTATTTTTGAAAACAAATTTTGTAAAATTTTATTTTTCAATTAAATAGTATTATTGGGCTAATACCTAAGATTAGAAGGTCCAATTACTCCTAAACTAAAAAGCCCAAATAAGGACTAGGGTTCTTTTGAATCCATTCAGCCACTCGCACACACACCACTTTCGAAAACTAGGAGAGGAAAAAATTAAAGGATTCTCGTCACTCGTTCGTCTTCCTTCGCAACTCACACCAACGATCGTATATTCGAGGGTTTTAAATGCAAAGACACACTTCTAAACTCTTTTGATGCACCATTCAGATCATAATGTGCTTGTTTTACTTATTTTAACGTGAAAAATATTTGAATACGAATCGCTTAACGTTTTGATGAATATTTTCAAAGTTTTGATAATTTTATGCTTTTTTGAAACACGTTATGAATTCTAAGGGCACTCTGCCCTTAGTAAATGTCTAAAGGACAGGAAAAATAGGATGTTTAGGGACAAGATGAAGGCTGGACGTGAACAAGAAGGGGCCGTGCATGGTGAAGGATAGAGTCCTAGGGTTTTCCAGGATTTCTCTTGGGTGAAGGCCACGACCATGAGGGATACGCACCAGGGCTGGACTAGGTTTGGGTGCGCAACTCAGAGATGTGGCTAGGAAGAGTCCTAGCATGGCTGTACTTTAGGTTGCACAAGGAAACATGAGGCACTAGGGACCTCGGCTTGGAGGAGGCGCGCGTCTGTTGTATCTTTGTGGGAGGTGTGTGGCTCCATTGGGTCTTGCTAGGCTTGTCCAGTAGGGTCTAGAGAAGATGGCTAGGGGTTGGAATAGGGCCTGGTGCAGCCACGGTTCATGGTGGCTCGAGTAGATTGGGGCAGCGACTTGGAGAAAGGAAGATAGGGCTCGTAGGGTTGGCAAGGGTTTGGTCTTGCTCGGTGCTGGTCTAGGCTAGGTCGGTTAGGGTACTGGAGGTTCTCGGAATGGTTTGGTCCAAGGTGGCTCGAGTCGCGTGAGGCGAGGGCTTGTCTTAGGGTTTAGGGCTCGATTTTGGGCTAAGGGAAGGAGTAAGGACTCAGAACCGTGGTTCAAGGGTTATGGTTCGTGGCTCACGGGTAGTACAAAAAGGGTTGGCAGTGTCCCGAAGAATCATAACGCATGCTAAATAATATTTTAAAATGTTTATGATGAAAATATGGGATTTTATGATTTATTATAAAGTTGTACAATTTTTACTGTTAAAATGCTATTTTTCGAAGGTGGAAATGACACGATATTTTATTATTAAAAAGAAAAGGAAAAAAATTTTGAAGGATGTGAATTGATTGTGAAAAAAATGATATGATATATAAATATTGGGAATATCATGAGGAAGATGGCCCCAAAGAGAGCCCGTTTACAGGAGAAGGCCCCAGAGGGAGCCCAACGATCGTATTTCCAATTTATGTCGGTGCCTAGTGCCCGTCCCCATGCGCATTGGTGAGCTAAGACTGATCAGTCGACCACAGATACAACTAGTCACTTTCAGGATCAAACTTGACCCCAAACGATAAATGATGCAAAGCTTTATAATTTGACGATTTATGATTTAATTTATGCTTACAAATTTATGCTAGCTTATTTTGAATAAAAGCATGATTTTTAATGCATGTGTTTGTATATGTATTATTTATTACTCATTTTTAAAACATGCTGAGTCATTAGACTCACTAGATTTGAATGTTGCAGGTAAGGATGAGATTGAGAGAGACACTGACGTTTGAGTGGATTGAGTCCAGCAGTACATTCCCGAGGGACATTATTTTCCGCATTAGCTTGATAGTCACAGTTTTAAAGATTTTGTTAATGATTTAATTAGAGATTTTTATGCTTTATTTTGAAGTTAATATTGATCATGTTAATGGTTGACGTAGGATTTTTGTTAATTGACGAGTTGGGGATTTTATGCACTTTAAACTTTTAAATGTTAAATTAATTTTTGGAGTTTGGAAATGTTGAGTATTTTAAATATGAATTTCAAACTTTATGTTAAAAAAATATTAGGATTTTAAAGTTAAAATGTAGCGAACGTTTCACGTTTCATGCCCGGCCACCAATACAATAACTACAGGCCCTTTTACATCTTCGTACTTTCAGAATGAATGGAGTACGTGGTATTTTGAGCTTACTTCATAATAACCTCTCGGATTGAATCACCACTAGGAACCCATGGTCGATCTAGATATCGAACTTTGTCATCCTCCTTAAAATACAGGTTCCGACCCTTAGCTTCATCTTTAGCCTCCATTTTTGCAACTGCTCATCAGAAGACTGACCCTCGCGAATTCTATCCCTCAAAGTTGACTGAGTTGTCATAGTAGAAAGATTATGAGCCTCGCTCCTAGCATACATTACAAGATCAAATAACTGAATCTCCACTTACAACTGTCTTTGAACTGTAAATTGCGCAATGACTGCTGTCTTTCTACTCAAAACGTCCGCAACTACATTCACTTTTTCGGATGGTAGCTAATATCGCAGTCATAGTCCTTTACCAACTCTAGCCATCTTCGCTACCTCATGCTTAACTCTTTTTTGGTGAAGAAGTACTTCAAGCTCTATGATCAGTGAAAATCTTCCACTTCTCCCCATATAAGAATTGTCTCCAAATCTTCAATGAAAAAACCACTGCTGCGAGTTCAAGGTCATGACTCGGGTAATTTTTCTCGTGAACTTTCAATTAAAAAAAACTATCTAGACGCGTAAGCTATCACTCGGTTATTTTGCATCAAGAGTGGGCCTAAACCAAGCTTCGAATCATCCATATAAAGAATATACTCTTCTTGCCCAGTCGACATCGACAGAATTGGCGCAGACATCAAGGCTCGCTTCAGCTTCTCAAAACTCTCTTGGCATTCGTATCTCCATATAAATTTTGCATTCTTCTTCGTCAAAGCGGTCAAGGGTACCGCGATAGTAGAGAATCCTTGAATGAACTTCTGGTAGTATCCAGCTAGACCCAAGAAGCTACGTATCTCGGTTACGCTCTTTAGGTACTGGCCATTCTTTAACTGCCTCGACTTTTCTCGGATAAACCTCAACTCCATCTCTAGAAATAATGTGGCCTAAGAACACCACTCTCTCGAGCCAAAACTCGTACTTGATGAACTTAGCGAATAACTTTCTATCTTGCAATATTTGTAGCTGTCGTTCTCAATTGCTGACTATGTTCCTCTCGGCTCTTTGAGTATATCAGAATATCATCTATGAAGACTACGATAAATTGATCTAGATACGGATGAAATATGCAATTCATGAGATCCATGAAGATAATTGGCGCATTGGTCAACCCAAATGGCATGACCATAAACTCGTAGTGCTGATATCGAGTCCTAAAATCCGTCTTATGAACATCGAACTCCTTCACCTTCAGCTGATGGTATCCCGAACAAATATCTATCTTTGAGAAAATCGATGCTCCTTGCAATTGATCAAATAAGTCCTCAATTCTAGGTAGGGGATACTTATTTTTTATGGTGACTCTACTCAACTCTCGATAATCAATGCAGAGTCGTATACTACCATCTTTTTTCTTCACAAATAATGCCGGTGCGCCCACAGAGAACAACTAGGGCGAATAAAACCCTTTTCCAGCAACTCTTGAATTTGATCCTTCGACTCTTTCACTTCAACGGATGCTAGACGATAGGGTGCCTTAGAAATTGGCACGGTGCCTGGCATCAACTCAATAGAAAATTCCACCTCTCGGTCCGGTGAACTGCCAGAAACGTCCTCAGGAAAGACGTTAGGAAATTCTCTGACAACCTCAACATCCTCTAGCTTCTGACTAACTGGAACAGGTGCTGAAGTAATATATGTTAGGAAAGCTTGACAGCCTCGCTTCATAAGTTTCCTCGCACAAATGCAGGAGATGATGTGCGGCATTTGCTTGTTCCTTGCTACCTCAAAGACAAAAGATTTCCCATTGGGCGGTCGAATAGACACTGACCTCTGCCGAAAATATATCGAAGCTCCATTCAATAATAGCCAATCCATGCCAAGAAAGATGTCGAATTCAGGTATTGGGAGTATGATAAGATCTGCCCGAACCACATCTTTGTGCAAATGAAGCTCCAGATTCTTCACGATGCTCGAAATGACCTATTGATCACCAGAATGAATAAAAACCTTGAAGCCCAATCCCATATCCTTGGGTATAATTTTTAGTCGCTTGACGAATGTCTCGGATATGAATGAGTGTGTAGCTCTCGAATCCAACAATGCGTAGGTAGCTACAACTAAATTGAATATCCTCCCTGCGAAGAATATACCATCAACTCCAATCGTGTTGAAACTTAAGGTGTTTTTATCACTAATTATCCAAACTTTCTCGAAAACTAACACTTGTACCTTAAGAAATTTTAGAAAATGGCATTTCAACCCTTGAAATTTTGAAATTCTTCAATTTGGCCCTAAATTTTTCGAAAATTTGCATCCTGACCCCATGAATTTCGAATTCCATTAAGTTTAGCTCTAAAATCTCAGAAATCATTGTTTTGACCCTTAGAATTCCAAAAATTGCAAAAATAGCTCCATTTATCGAGGATTTACAGGACAGCCCCTAAACTTTTTAAAATTTTCAATTTAGTCCCTGAATTTTTGAAAATTCCAGATTTGACCGTTGATCTTTCGGTTCTCTCGATTTCAATTCCTGGACTCATGAAAATTTTTGTTTATCCCTTGAAGTCTCGGCCTATGCAATTTAGCCCTTAACTTTTTGGTTTTTTGCATTTTGGACCCAAAGATTTCGAATAATGCCAAAAACATCCCAAAATCTCAATTTTTTCCAATTTAAGCCTTAAAATTTATATTTTTGTTCAATTCATTCCTTTACATTATTAAGGCTTATATTTTATGCTCAATTTCTATAAGTTTCAATGTCATCCCTTAAATCCAACTAAGGTAGGGCATGCAGCCTAATTTCCACTAAGTTCTTCATTATCCCAATCAAGTCCACTAACCCATCTAACATTTCATGCAATAAAAGCAATATAAAAATATTAAATAACTAGGTTGCCAGTAATTAAAGTCGTGTCTGGCTCCTCCTCAGCTTCTTCAGCATGCATCACATAAGCTCTGCCAACAGTTGATACTTTCTTCTTTAGGCAATCAGCAACTTTATGTCCTTTCTTCTTGCATATGAAGCACATATATGTTCCCCACATGCACTTTCCATGGTTTAAGCGATTGCATTCTTTGCATAGTGGCCCCTCTTCATGTTTTGGTGCTCTAGACTGTGGTGGCTTCTATTGCCCCGACTTCTTCTATTGTCCTTGGGGCTTTTGTTGCCCTTGAGCTTTCGTAGGTCCCGTAAATTGCCTTTTATTCGGCTAAGAATTCTGCTAGTGCTGCTTCCTCTTGCGCTGCATCTCAAAATCAATATCTTTCAGGACTTGCTCAGCTTTGAATGAACAAGCATTGACATCTGCATAATCCACCGGTCGCATCAACATCACATCACGACGTATAGTAGGTCGTAAGCCATCCAAGAAGTGCCTTAGTTTCTTAGCAGCATCCCTAGCAATAAGGAGTACAAAGTGACAGCTCCTATCAAATCTCCTAACAAACTCAGCCACAGTCGTGTCTCTCTGACAGAGAGTCATGAACTCCCTCTTCAAGCGTCCACGGACGTCAGCAGTAAAATACTTATCATAGAAGATGTTCTTGAATTGTACCCAAGTGAGGGTGGCTAGATATACTCCATGTTTAGCTCTCTCCCACGAAAGAGAAGCGTCGTCTCGCAGCATGTATGTAGCGCACCTAACTCGATCAGCATCTCCCATATTCAGATAACAAAAATGAACCTCAAGAGATCAAATCCAACCCTCAGCAACAAATGAGTCGGTGGTGCCAGAAAATTCCTTCGGACCCAGCCTCCGGAACTGACCATACATGTCGTGTTGTGGCCTTGGAGCATGCTGAGCCTGCAGCTCAAAGAAACGTGTCATGCCCTCTAGAACATGAGTAGCAGCATCCCCATTAGGAGGTAGGGGTTCATTCGCTTGACGATCCTCATTAGTCTAAACTTGCCTATCGGTACTAGGTGCGCGTCTAGGAGGCATTATATATGAACGTTTTTCAAATTCTAAACGTAACCAACATGCATTTAAATCTAAACTTATAATCATGCAACATATAATAATCCCTTGTTGAGCAACTTTAAGCATATATATCATTTGACATCAAAAAGTATTTAAACATGTAACTTAAACATATAAACTCTATAAACATGCAGATGCTAACATTAAAAAATTTAAATTTACAGACTTGAGGCTTGACGATTGAAATTTCCTGAACTGGCAGTGACACAACCTTTTTGCAGGAAACATGGCTCTGATACCAACTGAAATGTCTACCACTCGTTTTTTTTAAAATATACTAGAAATTTTTTTTCCATCCATACATTAAAATATATATTTTTCTATTTAAATACCAACCAACCTATCATTTGAAAATCCCAAAAATGAAATTCAAAATATGAAATCGTAAATCGTTAGCCATACCTAAAACTAGCATTTTTCTTTCAAAATAAAGCATAAACTCTTTAAATCCTCTCAAAACCACTCAAAGCATCATAAATCATAAAATCTTTTTAAATGAAACTTAAACCATAAACATAATTTTGCGAAAAACTAGCGACGGTCTTCGGGATGTATGCACCTTCAGTCCAGCTAGTTCAACCATCAAATCTTCCATTAACATCAACAATATGCTCACCTGCATCGATCATACCTAGTGAGTCTATTGACTTAGCAAACCTTAATCATGATAACAATTAATACATATATATTCACAAGAAACAGTGAAAGATAATTTTAATAAAATACATTTTCATGAACATGCATTGTAAAGCCCAAATTCAGTACACGTAAAACCCATACATTTATTTAAATTGTTTATTTAAGTTAAATTAATTTTTAGCGATGCATGATTCATTCAAATGCATTATTTTAAATTATTTATGTTTATGTGATGCACGTTAAAACGTTTTCTCGAGTTTCATGTTTCAGGCAATTATTCGATGCGGGATCGAGGAAAAGAGACTGGCGACTATTTTTGGCGATTTTAAATTGTGGTATTTTATTTTAAGTTAGGATTGGGACATTTTAAATGATTTATCTAGTTCTAAGCATTTTAAAGCCTAATTTATTTATTTAGTGATTTTAGGATTTTAAAACTTTTAACATTTAGCTAATGTGCATTTCATTTTTAATTAAGAGATTTTATTTAAATTTAGAGGAAGGTTAATATTTTAATTAATTGTTAATTATTAATTAAGCAAAATTTTATCCCCTAATCTCTAAACTCACGCAAACGCGCACACGCACGCACGCACGCACACCTCACACACGACACACACACACATTCCTCTACACTCTCATTTCATATTTTTATTTAAGAAAATCCTAGGGTTCTAAGAACCAAGAGCAGCCGACCCTATCCTCTGCATCTGTCTAGAAATTTTCGTCCAATTTTCTTCAAAAAATCGTGCCACGTTCGTCCTGGATCAACCCTCGTATCATCCCCGCATCAGTATCGTCGTTTTGGTAACTTTAAATATCAAAAGACATGTATATTCTTTCGTTTATGCATCGATCTCGTCATAGTATATGTTTTTTATGTGTAAAAATTCATGTATGTTGAACAAAGTTTAAGAAAAAATTGGTTTGATCGATTTTGAAACGATTTTAGATCTGGAAACCCGAATTCTGCTGTCATTTCAATTTCTGCGAAAATTTGGTCGACTTTTTGGGAAAGCTTTCAACATATAAAACATATTACTTTTCGACACCTTCGATTTGACAGTAAATTCATAATTTTTGGACAAGAAACAAGTGAGTTATGATTGTTTTTGTGAGGCTGCTCAAACTGTAATTTTCTGAAAATGTGTTCTTGACATGTTCTTGAAGTTTATTTTTTGCAGGCATAGTTGGAAACCATTGGGTGATCGCTGCGGCATTTAAGTATTATGAGTATGATGTTGGGATGATTTTTTGCGCTTCGTTTTGTGTTGATAGGAACTTGGTTTCACTAGAAGTCATAGGAAACATTTTGGTATCAAAATAGCGTGTTCACGGTTTGAGTTGCGTTGTATGATTTGTATCTTTGTTTGAGGCGTCCTGGGAGTTTGAATAATTGTCATAGCATCCTAGGATGGGTCTCGAGGTGTTGGTTCACGGTTCGCACGATCGAGTTAGGAGGATTAAGCCACAAGTGTAGTGATTTCCATTGGTTACCATTTTCATAGTCTACACGGACCCGAAGCCGGACCCTGACACGGGGTCCGTGCCCTTGTTTCTTTTGTGGTGTGAAATTCTAGAGTCTGCACGGACCCATAGCCGGACCTTGACACGGGGTCCATGCCTTCGTTAATTCTATAGGTTAGGTTTACAGAGGCTACACGGACCCAGACCCGGATGTGTACACGGGGTTCGTGTCTTCCATGTTTGGGAAAACATAGGGATTGTTTTGGGGTTCGATGTCATGGTTTAGTACGATGGTTAAACGAGATCGAGTCTCGAGAGGTTTAGAACGTCATAAGAAATTTGTCACTTTTGGGTGTGAGCATGATTAATACGTCTAAGTTACGAAAGATAAGTGCTTGAACTCATATTAGTATGTGCAGCAATGGCCCCAACCTAGATGCAACGAATCCCTCAACGCCATGTAAGTATGTTCGACTTGCAAAGGAAAATGTTTTATTTTTGAGGTATGCTAAATGTCTTGTGACCAATTATGAACGGATTTGGAAGTCGGTGAATGTGGCCGAGGACCTCTCCACCCCGATAAAGCATGACCGGGTTTAGATCAGGATTGGAAAGCGGTACAGCATGATCAGGGACCAATCCACTGGGTAAAGCATGACCGGGGATCTCATGTATATGATAGTGGATTTTCTCCGCCAGCCTAGAACTGTAGTGTAGTCTGATCCGGCGCATTTATGTAGGGGTCACTTGCTTTGAAACATATCTCTACGCAAAATGATGAAGTTATGCATGTTCAAGTATGTATGATGCAAGTATGTTTATGAAAAATTTTATGATGATGGCACGTCTATGTTTATGTTATTACGTTCAAATTTTATGTATGTACGTTCTAATTTTAAGTTGCATGTGGTTTTATTACGTATTACTTACTATCTCCAGTTTATACATGTTGAGTCTTTACTAGACTTGATCAATGCAGGTGACGAAGAGTATGAGGAGACGAGGGATGGGGACCAATGAGCCGGCTCGGTCTGCGCAAGAGGATAAAACCGAGGACGGCCTATGTTTTTAAGAACTTTATGCTTGTTTCAAATACTCTGATTTCATGATATTGTTTACGATGTTTAAACAAGTGCTTTTGCAAACTTTGGTTGTGGTTGTTTTATTGCAAATATTTTAGACGAACAGATGATTTTATCGCAATTTGATGATTAAGATTTATTTAAGAAAATTTTTATTTTTTCGCAAATTTTAAAATAGTTTAAAAGTACGGTACGTTACAGTTGGTATCAGAGGGGTGTTCTTATAAAGGGTTATGCCTACTGCCAGTTGCGAGAAGCTCAAGAAGTCACACCTCAAGTCTGTAAGTTTTAATTTTAAGGTTTTAAATTATTTCATGTAGTAAGCATCAAGTCATTATTTCAGCAAGTATATGTTTTAAGTTCAAAATTACGTGCATCTTATGATATTGATATGATGTTCATGCATATTTGGTTTACGTGTTGGGGAAATTTTGGAACAGTATGACTCCCAGACGTATGGTTGCCCGTGGAGCAAGGGAGGAGGACAGAGAAGCTCAGGACGGGGAGAGGGTCACTCCTCCTCGTCCACCCCCAGATATGTAGGCTCAGATGCTTGCAGGGATGACTCAGTTCTTCGCACAGTTTGCGGGGAACCAAGCTACAGTGTATACAGGGGCGAGGCCTAGACTGGAGGCACTTTACGAGAGGTTTAGGATGATGGATCCGAAGGAGTTCTCGGGGACCACTGACCCGATGGTAGCTGAGGGATGGAGTAAGTCCATCTAGGTAATTTTTGCCTTCATGGAGCTGACAGGGATGTAAATGAACAAAACCGTTTGCGAGCTATTCGAAGCTTGGTTCGATAAAAAGCTCGTTTGAGTTTGTTTGTTAATCATATCAAGCCAAGCTCAAGCTCGATTTTGAGCTCGAAAATTTAATCAAACCAAGCTCAAGCCTAAAGATATTCGGCTCGTGAGCTCGCAAACATGTTTGATAATTGTATCGCGAGCTCAGCTCGTTTAGGTGGCTCGTAAGCTTGAGCTTGACTCATTTGTTGAGTTGACAAATAAAAATATTAGTATTAATGTCAATTGAAGGAATTGAACACAAGACAAATAAAAATATTAGTACTAATATTATTATGAACTTTGCAGTATACTTGACTAGTTGTTATTGGAGATGATTTTGTAATTCCTGATTTTAATGGATTATTTGACGTCCTCCCTACTTTCTCACTAGGCTTAGTTGAAGTATTAAAGAGGTGAAATTATTTCATTGTTATTTATATGATGATATCAGTGTATGATGAATATTCTAAATGTATTATTTTTGAATGTTCAATAATATATTGATTAATGTTTTTTTAGCTCTTATTTGTGTCGTTTTGGTTATTTATGAATGAATTTACATTTTTATATATGATTTAAAATTAGTTTATAGATATATTTAATTTTTAACAAGCTCGAATCAAGTTCAAACTCGAGCTCAATTCTATGTTTTATGAGCTCGAAAACGAGCTGAGCTCAAGCTAGGCTTGTTAAACATGCTAAACAAGCTATTAATGAATCAAGCTCGAGCTTGGCTTGATTAATATGCTAAATGAGCTTTTAACGAGCCGAGCTCGAGCTTTTCCCGAGCTTGGTAATTTCAAGACAAACAAAGCTCGAGCCTGATAATAAAAGCTCGAATCGAGCTCGAGCTCGAGCCTCAAACAATTTTAAACGAGCCAAGCTCAAGCCTGATACTGTTTGGTTTCGGATCGTTTACATCCTTAGAGCTGCAGGATGCAGACAGAGTTAGATGTGAACCTGTAAACACTGACCTGTGATGGTTTTAAGGAGGTCTTCTACTCCAAGTACTTCACTGAGGAAGTACGCTCGCGCCTGACCTAGGGAATTCATGACGCTGCGGCAGGGAGACAGCAGTGTGGAAGAGTTTGTCAGGAAGTTCGAGAGGGGGTGTCACTTTGTTCCCCTAATTGCAAACGATGCCCATGAGAAGCTGAGGCATTTTATTGATGGATTACGGCCGATCTTGCGCCGTGATGTGAGGGTTGCTTGTCCGACTACCTATGCCGTTGCCGTGTCTAGAGCCTTGGCGGCAAAGCAAGACAAGAGAGACATAGAGGTCGACAGACAGGGCAAGAGGCCCTACCGGGCACCTTACCAGCAGCAGCAGCAGCGACCCCAGTTCAAGAGGCCTTTCCAAGGACAACAAGAGAAAAGGCCATTTCAGGAACCTCCGAAAGGCAAGAGTCCTATCTCGCAGCAGAAAGCTCCACAGAAGCCTAGTGAGTACCCAGTATGCCCAAAATGCCACAGCCAGCATCCGGGACATTGTTTATAGGGATCAGGAAAATGCTTCAAATGCGGAGTCAGCGACCATATGTTGAAGGACTGCCCACAATTCAGACAGCCAACCCAGGGTAGGGTGTTTGCCATGAAGGCAGAGGAGGCAAACCTAGACACGACCCTGTTGACTGGTAACTTATTTAATTCAGCACCGTATTATGTTTGCTACGCATGTTTCAAATTTTATTTGGGATTATTAGTATGCTAGTTAGTATTTTTGGTGACTTGTGTAGAGATTTTTCTACTATGCTTGAGGTTAAGATTAGAATTTTTGGATATAAGTTTGTGTGTTCTGATAACGTCTCTCAGGAAATATTTTCATAAAGAGGGTAGCCACGAAGGCCTTGATAGATACAGGGGCACTCATTATTTTATTTCAGAGACGTTCGCAAATCATTTGGACGTCAAGTCTATTGGACTCGACGTTAACTATTCAGTGACAGTCCCACCAGGGGAAGAGTTATCAGCTACTAGCGTGGTCAGAGAAATCGATCTCAAACTGCAAGGCCACCTAGTGTATGCCAATCTGATTGTGTTGTCGATGCCAGAATTCGATATCATCTTGGGAATAGACTGGTTGACGAAGAACATATAGTTCTTATTGATTTTCAGAAAATGTCAGTGTTGGTAAGACCTTTGGGCATGGAGCAGTTTCTCTTTGAGCCAGATAGATGGAGGAATTTCCCTCGCATGATCTCTTGTATTCAGGCACGAAGACTTATTCATAAGGGATGTTAGGCTTTCTTGGCCAGCATCATTTCTGCACCTGACGTACCCACTTAGTCGATATCTAATGTACCAGTAGTAAGATATTTTCCTGACGTCTTTCCAGATGACGTCACATGCCTTTCACCGGAGAGAGAGATGGAGTTTTCCATTAACCTTGTGTCAGGCACCATGTTAATATCAAAGGCACCGTATCGCTTAACTCTAGATGAGATGTTAGAGCTCAAGCAGCAGATTCAGGAGCTCCTAGATAAAGAATTCATCCGCCCTAGTTTCTCACCATGGAGCGCAATATTACTCTTCGTAAAGAAGAAGGATGATAGCATGAGGTTGTGTATCGATTACAGAGAACTAAACAAGGTAACGATCAAGAATAAATACCCACTTCCAAGGATCGAGGACTTGTTCGATCAGTTGCAAGGAGCTACAGTGTTGTCCAAGATAGATCTACGATCAGGGTATTATAAGCTGAAGGTAAAGGATGCAGATGTTCATAAGACAGCCTTCAGAACCAGATATGGGCACTACGAGTTCTTAATGATGCCGTTTGGACTGACAAATTCTCCAGTGATATTTATAGACCTCATGAATCGAGTATTTCAGCCCTACCTAGATCAGTCTGTCATAATGTTCATTGACGACATTATCATCTACTCGAAGAACAATGAGGAGCAGACTCAACACTTGGGTACAATTTTGCAGGTCTTGCAGAGTCGCAAGTTGTTTGCAAAATTCAGCAAGTGTGAATTCTGGTTGGAGAAGGTAGCGTTTTTGGGTCATATAATATCTAGCAGTGGTGTCGAGGTGGATCCAGCTAAGGTGGAAGTAGTTAAGGAATAGGTTGAGCCGAAGAATGCGTCAAGATCTGCAGTTTTCTAGGTTTAGCATGCTACTACAGGAAATTCATTCAGGGATTTTCTTCGATATAAGTGCCACTCACCTCATTGACTAAAAAGAAAGCTAAATTCGTATGGAGAGATGAGTGTCAGAAGAGCTTAGATACTTTGAAACAAGCTCTTATCACAGTGCCAGTGTTAGCCATGCCAGCAGGACAAGGCAATTTTGTGCTATACACCGATGCTTCTAAGTTCGGTTTGGGCGCAGTTCTGATGCAACATGGTCTGGTTATAGCTTATGCCTCCAGACAGTTGAAGGTGCATGAGAAGAACTACCTGACTCATGATCTTGAGTTAGCTGCCGTTGTCTTTGCGTTGAAGATATGGAGACATTATTTGTATGGCGTAAAATGCCAGATATTTACTGATCACAAGAGTCTCAAGTATTTTTCATGCAGAAAGAACTAAATATGAGACAAAGACGGTGGTTAGAGTTAGTGAAAGACTACGAATGCGAGATTAGCTACCATTAGGGGAAAGCTAATGTTGTGGCAGATGCCTTGAGAAGAAAATTTGCAGTCGTAACACAGTTATCAGTGAAAAGATCTCTTCAGTTAGAGATTCAGAGGTTTGTGCTAGAGGTTTATCCTAAGGGCAGGGCTCCTGAGCTGTCTAATCTGACAGTCTAGTCTTCTTTGTTCGACCGAATCCGTAGAGGTCAGCCTTCGGATGAGCAGTTACAGAAATGGATACTGAAGGATGATGCCAAGGGCAGTGTACTCTACACAGTGTCGGATGGTATCGTAAAGTACATAGGGAGAATGTGGGTGCCTAGTGTTGATTCTATCAGAGAGGATATTTCGATAGAGGCACATACATCTCCTTACTGGATCCATCCAAGAGGTACCAAGATGTACAAGGATTTGCAGAATCTGTATTGGTGGCCAGGTATAAAGCGGGACATCCGCCGATTTGTGTCTAAATGTCTCACTTGCCAGCAAGTCATTAAAGCAGAACATCAGAGGCCAGCGGGAATGCTTAAGCCACTCCCTATCCCCAAGTGGAAATGAGAGAATATCACCATGGACTTCGTTGTTGGTTTGTCGAGGTCAGTCAAAGGATCCAATGCCATTTGGGTTATGGTGGATCGACTTACAAAATCGGCACACTTCTTACCAGTGAAGATGACTTTCTCCATCACGTTGTATGCGGAGCTCTATATCAGGGAGATAGTTCGATTACACGGGATCCCAGTTACTGTTGTGTCCGACAGGGATCCGATGTTCACATCGTCCTTTTGGAAGAGTTTACATGCAGGCATGGGGACGAAGTTGCTATTCAGTACAACATTCCATCCTCAGACAGATGGCCAGTCTGAGCGAGTGATCCAAATTTTGGAGGATTTATTGAGAACTTGTGTGATCGATTTTCACAAAACAAGAAATGAGTGAGTTATGATCGTTTTCATGGTACTGCTCAAACTGTAATTTTCTGAATATGTGTTCTTGACGTGTTCTCTAAGTTTATTTGTTTCGGGCTTCGTTGTGAACCGTTGGGTGATCGCTGCTGCATTTAAGTATTTTGAGTATGATGTTGGGATGATTTTTTGCGCTTCTTTCGTTTCGATAGGCACTTGGTTACACTAGAAGTTGTAGGAAGCATTTTGTGTCAAAATAGCGTGTTCACGGTTTGAGTTGCGTTATATGATTTGTATCGTTATTGAGGCGTCTTGGGAGTTTGAATCATTGTCTTATCATCCTAGGGTGGGTCTCGAGGTGTTGGTTCATGGTCCGCATGATCGCGTTAGGAGGATTAAGCCACAAGTGTAGTGATTTATGTTGGTTACCATTTTCAGAGTCTACATGGACCCAAAGCCGGACCCTGACACGGGGTTCGTGCCCTTGTTTCTTTTGTGGTGTGAAATTCCAGTCTACATGGACCCGGAGCCGGACCTTGACACGGGGTCCGTTCCTTTGTTAATTCCGTAGGTTAAGTTTGCAGAGGCTACACGGACCCAGACCCGGATGTGTACACGGGGTATGTGTCTTCTATGTTCGGGAAAACATAGGGATTGTTTTGTGGTTTGATGTCATGGTTTAATACGATGGTTAAACGAGGTCGAGTCCCGAGAGGTTTAGAACATCATAAGAAATTTGTCATTTTTGGGTGTGAGCATGATTAATACGTCTAAGTTACGAAAGATAAGTGCTTGAACTCATATTAGTATGTGCAGCAATGGCCCCAACCGAGATGCAACGAATCCCTCAACGCCATGTAAGTATGTTCGACTTGCAAAGGAAAATGTTTTATTTTTTAGGTATGCTAAATGTCTTGTGACCAATTATGAATGGGTTTGGAAGTCGGTGAACATGGTCGAGGACCTCTCCACACGGTAAAGCATGACTAGGTTTAGATCTGGATTGTAAAGCGGTAAAGTATGACCAAAGACCAATCCACTCGGTAAAAATTGATCGGGGATCTCATGTATGTGGTAGTGGATTTTCCCTGCCAGCCCAGTACTGTGGTTTAGTCTGATCAGGCGCATTTATGTATGTGTCACTTGCTTTGAAACATATCTCTAAGCAAAATGATGAAGTTATGCATGTTCAAGTATGTATGATGCAAGTATGTTTATGAAAAGTTTTATGATGATGGCACATCTATGTTTATGTTATTACGTTCAAATTTTTTATGTATGTACGTTCTACTTTTAAGTTGCATGTGATTTTATTACGTATTACTTGTTATCTCCAGTTTATACATGTTGAGTCTTTAGACTCACTAGACTTGATCGATGCAGGTGATGACGAGTATGAGGAGACGAGGGGTGGGGATAAATGAGCCGGTTCGGCCTGCGCAAGAGGCAAAACCCGAGGACCGGTTATGTTTTTAAGAACTTTATGCTTGTTTCAAATACTCTGATTTCATGATATTGTTTACATTGTTTAAACAAGTGCTTTTGCAAATTTTGGTTGCGGTTGTTTTATTGCAAATATTTTAGATGAACAGATGATTTTATCGCAATTTGATGATTACGATTTAATTAAGAAATTTTTTATTTTTTCGGAAATTTTAAAATAGTTCAAAAGTACGGTATGTTACATGCATAACTTACACATTTTTCCTTTCATCATATACATTTTCCTTTTCATCGTATACTTTTCATTTCTTTCACCATATACTTTTCTTTCATTCATCATACATGTATACGTTTCCCCTTTTATTGAATTCAAATCTTTAATTGTGACTTTTGTATCAGCTGTAAGTCGATTGATCCATCTACATATAACCATGGTACCGGGCGGTGGGGAAATCAGTGACACTCTCACCCGTCAACTGAACCTTGACCTTACATATCATCGTATCATCGTATTAGTCACAATCAATTCAGTTCCTTCAACCTTTCATATTTCCATCATTTAAAAAAATGCATGCATATATAAATCATTTTTCTTTTAAACAAAGCACGAAACATATCTTTAACCATAACATTTCATCGTAAAATTTCATAAACATTTGAAATAAAAATTTTAACATTATTACAGCATTCAGGGACACTTCCAGGACGTCTAACATTTTTCAGGTGCAAAATGACCATTTTGTCCCCGAAACCCAAACTTTCCCATTTTATCCTTAGACCTTAAAAAGACGACCCAAATCCATCCAAACTTAACGTAACACCTTAAAATACACCCATAAATATTTCTTAGACATAAACTTAAGTTTCTTGACTAATTTATCAATTCGCATTTAAAACTTAGACGCACACCCCGGTTTTAACCCGAATTGACTCGAAACTTAACCAAACTTGAACTATAACTTATTTACACATAATCATACCATATACCACCCAATCCAAGTCATTTAAACCCTTGGACCAGCCTAGGACACCTACTGGAATTTTTTGTGAATGGTTCGAAAGCCCTAGCTTAGCCAACCTTGAGTTTCTTCAAGCCTAAGCCCTAACCATCCTTTCGAGCCCCTAACCATTGACCCTAGAGCCCTTGAAAAGCTACCGGACCAGGCCTAGCAGCCCCAACATTTCCAGCCCTTCCAGCCGTGCCCTAGAGCCATGCGCGACCTTTCTTTCCTTCCCAGCCCCTTGCCCTTGAAGCAGCCCTCGTGCAGCCACCCTAGGACCATCTTACAGCTCCTTTAGGTCTCCTGGATACGCCCTAATAGCAGATAAGTTCCGTGCTTCTCAAGGACTCCTAGCCGAAACCCTAACTCCCATATAAACCAATTTTTCGTTCAACATTTTTACCATCCACGTCCACCCCTTATGAAACCTTGTCTAGGCCCTTAAACCATCTAAAATTCATCCTTCCCATGGCCTTATGATGGCAGCCCCTTTACGCATGATAATCAAGAGTTTTAAAAGACGAAAACACTAGTTTTGTGCATGTATAGTCATAAAAACGAAAATATATAAAGTGTATCATGTTTTTAGTGCAATCATGTATCAAACACATAATATTGTGTGAAGGAAGATTAAGGCGTGCATTTGCATTTATTACACACGAAAAAACGGCTTACGATGCGAGGTACGTTGGCGGAGAGACGGGGGAGTTGCTGCGTTTTTTGCCGTCAAATTCACGTGCAGCAGCCCTCAAGGTGTGGTGTGATGGCTGATGGAGGAGTCCTAGTATTTCTAGGTGTGAGGCGCGAGTTATGTTTAAAGTTTAGGGTTTGAAAGCCTTGATTTTTTATGTAAATATTATGGTAAAGGTTTAGGCCTATTAATCATAGTATATTAGGCATATTAGATAATAATTAAAATATTTTGTTAATGAAAGCTATTGAAAATATTAGCCGAGTTCTCAAAAAGTCCATATTTTAATCGAAAATCGATTACCGGTTTAAAATACGATTCGGCGCGTAAAAACATCTCAAAAGTTGTCATTTTCGAAAATCACTCCTAGATTTGCATGCAGTTTGGTTACGTTATCGCATTTTGTACCTTACATCATTGGTAGCCAGTTGCGAGAAATTCTTAATTATATGCGACGTGTTGATACCAAAAAAGGAGAAGTAGAATAAAAAAATATTGAAAAAAAGAAAAGACGTGCTGAGAGGACTTAAATTGAAGAAAATAAAAGGCAGTCCGAAGAAGATAGGAGAAAAAGGGATGAAGGAAGTGGTGATTTGAGTATTAGAAAATGATTTTGAATTTAACTAATTTTGTTATGACTTTGTAGGTATACAATGCTTTCAAATTTATGCATTTACAATCTATTCTTATCTCTCTTTTCTTATAGCATTTTCTAACTGATTTTATAGATATGATGAAGCTTGGTTTTGTCATCACCGAAAAGGAAGAAATTGTTAGAATATTTTTATTACCCTTAAGTTTTGGTGATTGACAAAATAAAAAGCATCGAGTTACTTTAGGATCCAGCTCCTATTTTGTTTTTATAATAGGTTCTTCAGGCTGCTGGATCAAATCATGAATATCAAGCCATTCAGAATTCAAGTTGTTATGTCAAGAAGTCAAACCGCAGCATTTATTGAACTCTGGCTACAAGAGGTCATCTGACAAAACTAACCAGTCCAAAATTTAATGAAGGGCAAAGGTTCAAACCGTCACATTTCAACCATACTACAAACATTTTTAGCATTTCGAGAAAGATATTGCAAGTCAAGCCGCTCAGACAAAAGTTGAAACTAGAAAGAGTGCAAGGTATTCTATCAACCCTCGAAGTGGCAGAAAGTCACCTCTTTGTTCTACTTCCTGTCAGCTTTTTGAAAAGCATGGAATCAAAGTCGAAAAACCTAGAAGAACAACAAAGAGTATTTAATGATACGTACAATGATTGAAAAAACATGTTCATATTATCGTAAAACAGTACAGATGATATATGAGAAGCAAATCCAGTCATTGGAGCTTTTCACTTATATATATGCAAACCATTCAAAGTGAAGACCACACAAATTCAGAACAATCAAAGTATTCACACCCGTTGAATTGAAAAAACTACAATCTGCATATTTCATATCAATTGAGCACACTTAACCGTCTACATTTTAGACTGCTCAACCAAAGCACACTTATCATATTACATCAGATTTTCAAGGATGAATCTGTGCTACCTCAACCAAGTCAAGCTGTTACAAAGCTGACCGTCGTATCTTTGTTATTTGTTATGTTGTCTGGTGAACGAAATGTTCTTAAATATCCAGGCTTTGTAAAGTGATTACTAAAAGTTTTTGTTTAGACGGTGTGTTAAGTTCTAACTGAAGCGGGGTGCTACAAAACATTGTAAAACCAAAGTCTTTTAGTGAAATTTTTCCTAAGAAGAAAAGGTGTGACGTAGGAGTTTTATCTGAAAATAAATAAAAAAACTTGTGTCATTTATTTACACACTTTTTTTCGCATATTCAAGTTTTCACACTATATCTTGTTAAGCAGTCAACCGTTTCTTTATCACTAGTCAAATCGGGCTGTTTCCACACTCACTCTCTTTTAAAGTGGTCCAGTAAAGCTAGCCATTTAAGAATAATTTTTATCTTAAAAACTGTTAAGAACTGTTTAAAGTTATTTTTTTTAAAAAAAATATTTATTCATCCTCGTTCTAAACACAATTTGTATCCCAACAAGATAAAAAAATATAACCTCAATCAATGAAATTTTCGTGACTTGTTCACTCAAAGAAATCAATTCATGAATCAGTTCCGAAAGAGCATTCGTTGAAAATTAAATTGATTGGCCCTAAAATTATATCAATTACAAAATAATGTTAAATATCAATGCAAATTTTTTATTTATTGGGAATCTAATTTCTAAAATAAATAAATAATTAATTGATATTATAATATATTTTGTTATCAAATTAAGATTTTAAATTAATATTGCATCTTGTATTAAATTGAAAGAAATACTAATATTTTTTGTAGTAAAATCAAATCTTGATATTAACATAAATAATCACCAAATGTGATACCCTATAGATGGGCCCACTACCCCTGGCTCATCCCTAGTCCAAATGGAAGACAGTCTCATCAAGGGCCCAGGTATTCTCCTATAAATACCAGGTTTGAGTGTTCAATTCATTCATTCACTATATCGTTTTCAGCAGCACCCTTAGCTGCTCCCCCAATATATCCTCAGTCTCTGACTTGAGCATCGGAGGAGCTATGCCAGGACACCCTCCTGGCCCCCTCCCAACGATCTTATTTGTGATTTCAGGCTCAGGGTAATTTCAAAACCTGCGTCTGAACTAGTGACATTTGTTGGAATCGGACCCTAAATTTTCCGTGAGTATCAAAATGAATAATGAGAAGTCAATCAAATCATGAATCCTTCAAGTATAGGCACAAGATCAAGGAAAAACAAGACCAAGAGAAGTGAAGAAGATTAAAAAAATAAGTTCATCGTGTTCTTCGTCAAATTTCAATCAAGTTCAAAAAACTCGATGAATCTCAAGGCGCAATTCAAGGCTTTATCATAAACTTATTCAAATTGTGAAGTTTAATTTGATATCATTGTGCTAAACTATTCAATTAACATTATTGAAGTATCAAATCAATGAAAATCGATCACTCAAAAAATCCAAATTTCACTAGAAATTGACATTGAATAGGAGAATCAAAAGAATACTAAGATATTACAACATTAAATATTTATTTGAAAAATTAAAATTCAATTTATATCCAAATTATTTTTTGTGATTTTAGAAAATAAAGAAATTTGTGCCACAACGTCGATTCTTTCCTACACGCAAAAAAACCAACGTCGATTCTTCCGTGTTAAATAAAATCGATTCTTCCTTGTTAAATAAAATCGGTTCTTTCCATCAACGTCGATTCTCCCGTGTTAAATAAAATCTATAATTTTTTTTCCCTAAAAGATAAATTATTTATTTATTTTTATAATTTTATATTTTAATTTATGAAAAAATGAGGTGGATAGCAAAATCTCCAAGGCGGGGTTTTAGGTTTTAGCCTCCCTCATTCTGACAGTCTCCGAAATGGCATCCTCTCAACTTCGGCGAAGGCTTCATTCCATTACCAAAGCTCTTCCTCCTTTTCTCTCCAATGCACCGCCCTTCTCTTCATCCTCTGCTGCTGCAGATTCCGCCGACCATTCGAAGTCTACCCACGAACCCACTTCTCTCTCCGCACGTATGTCCTTCCTCTTCCAACAAATCGATGAGATTGATAAACAACGTCAGGAAAAAGACCAAACTTTACAGCGCATCCGCGACTGGCGTGAGTCCAAGAGACAGCAAAATGTTCCAGCACCCACTTCTGACTTGCCCGACTCCGATTCGTTGAGGGAGTTGAACTCGGAATTAGTGAAAAGCGAAGGATTGATGTCTACTAATAATGAGAAGAGTGAAGTGGAGTTGGTGCACCCCTGGCCGGAGTGGATTGAGTTGATGGAGAGGCTGGTGCAGCAGAATTATTTCGATCACCGGAGAAAAGACGAGGACAGCATGATGCGAGGCCTCGGATTCGATATGTCTGAGGTTGATATTCAGGGGAAAGGAAAACGTCTAGATTTCACTTGGGATTTCGATTCGGTGCGGACTGCTGCCGTCAATTTTGGCAAGGATCGGTTTGATATCTTAAGGTGTATATTCAATTGATAGTATACTGCCATTTGTTTATCTATGTTTGATTTTTAAGTAAGTTTATATGATTGACCAGCAGATGGATTCTTATTTTCTTTAGAACATGGCTTTTCATGAAATATGCTGTTTAGCTTATCATTTATCTCTCTATTTCCTCTTCTTTGAATCTGAAGGACCCAGTTGTGCACTCCCTTTACTCTGTTGTTTAAGATAATACGGAGAATTATATTTTCTCTGTTAATGTCGTATAGTGACAAAAAATTATTTTATGCTTTCACTATGGTGCCTACGTGCCTAATCATGCTCCACTCTGCTGCTAGTTTCAAGATAGAGGAGACGAGCGTTAAATTTTTATTTTGTGCTATATCAGCTGTGTCTATCTCTGATAAAACAGAGGTATATGTAATGCTTATGTAGGTCTTTTTGTTTATAATTCAGTTACAATATTTATCTCAATTATATCATTTTTGGATCTCTCTTTTGTTCTTTGGATAGGGAAGTCATAGGTTGTTACTCTTTGCTTTATTTTTCACTGTTTTATTTCTACCTTTTTCTTTTAGTTAGTCCAACTTTATTCGGCATACTTAAAACAGAGTCATTTCAGGTCGCTTCCAAGACAAGATCTACAAATACTTGTTGGTTATGGATGCCCAAGTACAGATAAGAGGGTCGTCTTCTCCTCCAAATTGTTAAGGAAGCATGTGCATCTTGATGAAGGAGATGTAAGCATGCCATTCTAATCTGTTTATTATTTTTTGGTAAGCAACTGTTTTAATAAGTATAACTGACAGCAGGAAGATTACTTTAAGGCTTAAAGTTTCTTCGCCGTGATCAATGTCAGAAGATTACAGATGAAAATTAGATATGTCTAGCACCACAGAACAGGCGTGAGTTGTTTTGGTTGCTTATGTAGTTGCAAGGTTTGGTGGCTGTGAAAAAGAGTTTAAGCATTATTTTTGTTGAAAAGGAGTATTCGATTGATTAACATTTTTCCTTGGCCTAAAACGATTTTCTGATTTTTGAACTTAGAATATTGTTTGCAATTAGATATTATCATATATCTATCTGTTTTTTTGGTAAATATCTGATTATCTATTGTTAAATAATGATTGACGGCTCCATTCTTTCAATTTTGATGTATCAGGTATGTAGTTCCTGCAATATGAGAAGCTCTTGTGAAAAAGCATATCTACTCACAAATAAAGAGGATGAAGCGCGAACTATTGATGTCATGCGCATCCTATTGACATATGGTTTCAATCCAATCGACAGATCAGTCGTAAATAAATCCCTTCTGGAAATGAAATCTATCAAAACTTCTGTCCGGAGATTGCTCCATCATGTTGTAAAGCTAAGTGAGTTTCCAATAGATCCCAATCTCACACCCCCCATTATTAAAAAGCCTATGCCAAAGGTAAAGCAACCCACTCCCCCTCCAAAGAAAAAAGTTGGACGCTATGACATTGAAATGAAAAAGGGTGATTGGCTATGTTTAAAGTGAGTTTCCCCTCAATTTGTTCTATTATTGTTGTGATTTGTCCCACTAATATGAATAATTACATTTCATACGGTAATCATAGAAGACTGGAGACTTTCACTTGTATCATACTTGTCTGCTGTGTATCTTTTGTGCACATCCACGAGCTACACTGTTAAGGTCCTCAAGAATGATGGCTTAAAGTTGAGAGCAAACCTGAAAACCTGTATTTTAATTATTTTAAAAAAAAATAATTTGGAGGTTCATACTATTTACAGTTTGTTTTTATGTTACGTTCTCCAGGTGTGACTTCATGAACTTTGCAAAAAATAATGTGTGCCTCCAATGTGATGCAAAACGACCTAAAAGACAGCTGCTTCCGGGAGAATGGGAATGCCCTCAGTACGTTACTTCGTTCTTATCCATACGCAGCTTCAAATTATCATTTTTTATACTGTCTCTCTATGTTTGCTACCCGAATCTAGAACTTTAATTTCTTGTTATAACAACGCGATGGATTAGAGTCATATGATTTTTTCTCGTTTTTGGGCTACTGGTTCTGGTTAAAGCTCTGTCATGACTTAAATTACTCAAAAGCGCAGCCATCAAACCTTTTTGCTTCTTAATCAGCGTGGAATTTCTTTTATATTTCGTTATTAGCGTATCTAGTATTAAAACTTAATATTCCACACTTTAATCTGATGGTGGATCTCTTCATTCCATAGGTGCAATTTCTTAAACTATAGGAGAAACACGGTATGTTTTCATTGTGAACATAAGCGTCCACCTGAGACATATAGTGAAAGTAGATTTCCAGAGGCGCAACGGGGTTTGGAGGTTAAGATGGACAAATTATCGCGCAGAACAGAGGTTTCTAATGCGTGGAATTTTGATTTTGATGACGATGAATCGGATGGGGCAGAAGTTGCTACTTTTGAGAATGCAGCGAATTCTCAGAAAGTAGACGAATATATGCCTGTCAGTGATCGAAATAGTCATGAAAATTATAGAACTCATGGAGATGGTTACGAGAAGAGCAGCAGGCATCGGAAGTTTGAAAAGGAGTATTCTGATTCTAGAAACATTAGACCTGGTTTAGGATTTAATGATTTTGATGAAGAAGATGATGTTGACAGCTATGACGTGGTTAATCAAAATGAAATGTCTGAGACTTCTAGAGTAGATTTCTCAGAGCTTGAACCTGATACGGAATCTGAAGATACAGGAAGTCTTGATGATAATTGGCATGCTCCTGGCAGAACTAGTTCCCTCACACGTGGTAGGAAACCTTTGCGTCATAAAGCTTTCTCTGATTTCGAGGAGGATGGAGTAGACTTTGGTTCTGAGGATGAACTTCCGATGCATCCGCGTCGGAAATCGAGTCATGTTGCTGATCAAAAAACGCGTAACTGTTTAAGAAATGACATTGGTTTTAGTTCAGACGATGACTTGGATTTTAGCAATGCCAGTGACTCTGAAACTCGAAGCTTCAAGAAAAAAGGAAACCGCAGGTTGGGATCTAACAAACCTAATAATGCAAGACAACAGAGTTACAAAGCCAATTCATTTTCTGATGCAGAATCTGACGATGAATTTAGTCATAACACAGGGCTCGACCGCACTGGAAAAGGTAACAGAGGCCGTGAAGGGATGAGAAAATTCTCGTCGAATAATAGTTTTAATAGACCTTCGGGATCTTTGCGAAATAACAGGGGTGTTCAAGAGAAATCATATAATGAGCAAGCTAGGCATGCCAAAGATGGTAAGTTTGGAAGCCATAGGAAAGGTGGATCTACTGAGAAGCGAGGTGGTTTATCTAACAGATATAATAAAGAGTCAGATGCCTATCTGGATGATGAAAGATATCGAAGACCCCGGATGAATGTGCGATGAGTCTTTATTGCAGTTTCAAACGCTGATGCTGTTTCTATAGATGATGTTGCATGGACTACTGGTTGTCAGTTAACTGCATTATGCAGTTTCGTTGATCACTGATGCAACTGGCCCTAAAATTATTCTTCAAAATGTCTCTTAAACTGGTTTAGGACTCTTCCTGTTCTTTACTTACCGTGTAATTCGGCCATGTTCGCGGATTGATGTGTAGGAAACCTGTTGAACGTATACGAACTAGATGCCAAGATTCTGATATATTTTCCCTTTGTACTTCACCTCAATAGAGGGCATGGATATTGTTTTTAGCTTTCGGATTGGGCTCACATTACCCACGTGCCAATAAAACAGCAGAATTATTAATATTTATCTACAGAGGACAGACATCTTTGATTGGTATATTCAAATTGTATAGCTAGATTGGCGTACTTTATATACTGCAAATCTCAAGTTGATAGCTTTAGCAACGTGTTTTTTCTTTACAAGTCACGGTCAACAAAATAGTATTGGAAAAGCTCCTGTCAAATTCATTTTGCAGACTAATCTGTTTTGCAGCTTAGCTAAGTTTTCAAATCGGACTAATTATTTCCATCAACTAAAGGATGAAGTGCGGAAACAATTCAATATACGAAATGAATAAAATATATAAAAAAAATAGTCCGATCAGATATGTAGTGTCTAAAAAGCAGTTTACGTAAACATGTATGGTTGAAATAATTTATTTATTTATTTAATAATTTAGGTGATGCAAGCTATGTGTTAAATTATTTTAAAGTTATATATATTTATTTTCATGCAATTTTAAAATGTTTTCTCGAATTTTAGTTTTTCAGAGGAATATTCGACGTCGGACCGGGAAAGGTGATCGGAGACGTTTGCTGTGTAAAAACATTTAAAGTTATATTTTTATTTTAAGTCGAGAAGTTAGATTATTTAAAAGATTTATGAATTTTAGCAATTAAGAGATAAATTTGATTTATCGAGTGAAATAAAGACGTCAAGCATTTTAATTAGTAAATTTCGAATAGTAGGGAATTTAAAACCTTTTACTCGAAATACAATATTTTAATAATTATTTTTATGACTTAATTATGGGTATAATTTAGGATTTGTAGACTCTTAATTTCAAAAAGTTGGAGGGCTTAATTAATAATTAAAGCTTTGATTAATTAACCTAAATACCTAGTAAATAATATTTTTATTATATAATATGAGTCTCACCCTAAATATACCTCATTCTAACGCCTCTCACTTAGAACACACCCAAACACACACCCTTGGCCGAAATTCTTCAAGGCTAGGGTTTTGATTCTTCAAAGCTAGGGTTTTAAAACAATGATTCGGCCGAACCACACATACACACACACATATATACACACACTTTTTGCACCATTAAAATATATTCACTCTCTATTTTACTCAAAAATCTCAAAAGTACAGTAAAAATCATAAAATCTTAAACGTCAAAAAAAACCTAAAACTAGCAATTTTTTTTTAAAAATAGCATAAACCTCATCAATCCTCTCAAAAACCACTCTTAATTTCAAAGTCATGAAAATCTTTAAAATACTGTAAAATCAATAACTGTGCGGAAAAACTAGCAAAATTCCCCGGGTTAGTACACCATCGCCCATCCAGTTCAGTCATCCAACCCTCATGTCCCAACAATAAAATCCTCACCTCCATCATTCACACCTAGTAAGTCTCTTGACTTGGCATGCCTTAACTATAGTAACAAGTAATACGTATATATCCACATGCAACATTGAAAATACTTTTAATAAAAATAGTTTTTTCATGAACATGCATAACCTTAAACATTTTTTTCATCATATACTTTTCCTTCATCATATACTTTTCCTTCATCATATACATATACATATACATTTCCTTTTGGGTGAAATCCTTTCATTAATTGTGACCATCTTTTTATCTTTCGGTCCATTGATCAATATCAGGTGTAACCATGGTACCAGGCAGTGGGGCAACAGTAACCACTTTTTCGTTCTGTTCCTTAACCTATAGTTGGCGGGGACACCAGCAATCACTTTTCTGTTACTGGGTCTTGGCCTATGAAAATTCGGTATTGGGTTCCCACGGAGTTTAGTCCCGTAAATGGTTTTCACTGGGGCTTTGTCCCTCACGAATCTCAATTTCCTTACCGTCATAATTAAGTCACTTCATGCAAAACATTTTCAGCATTTTCATCACTTTAAAAATACATGCATAAATAACAATTTCTTTTAAACCAAGCATGCAACACGTCTTTTAACATTTATCATTTTCCATCTTAAAATTTCATAGTATTTTAAAATAAACATTTTAACATTCATTACAGCATTCATGACACTGCCATGACTCCTAACATTTTTCAGGTGTAAAAAATGAGTGTTTTGCAATTGAAACCCCAATTTTCCCATTTTACCCCTAGACCTTAAAACTTCGATCCGAATCCATCCAAAATTACCATAGCACCTTAAAACACACTCATAAACATTTCTTAGTGGTAAACTTAAGCCCCTCAACTAAATTCAAAATTCCTTTTATAACTTGAACCGAAGTCCCGGTTTTAACACAAATCTTAACCAAACTTTACCAAAATTTCATCATAGCTTAATAACACTTAACCAACCCCTTTTCAACCCAATTCAAGCCATTTAGAACCCTCGGAAAAGCCTAGAAAGCTATTGAATTTTTTGCACATTATGAACAAAACCCTAGCCCTAATCATCCACGAGCTCCTTCGATCCTAACACTTAACCAACGAGATCAGACCCCGACTAGCCTTTCTAGGACCAATACCGAACCCTTAGGACTCTACTGGACCAACCCTAGTGATCCATGCACGAAGACGTGCATGATTATTCTAATCTTGCGTGCGGCAAGACTAGGTTTGGACCTAGTTGTGCGCCTGCCCATTCCCAACCTCTCTAGCAGTGCGTAGACCACCATGGCTCATGGCTAGTACCCTCACGAGCCCATCCCCTTTCCTGGAAAGCACCCCCGCACGGCCTCCTCCTTTATTTCTCCAAACACGTGCCCTAGCCCTCTTGGACTCCAAAAACGTGCAGCCCCTTTCCCTTCTTGTCCATACCTTTCCCCAAGCATCTAAGTGTCCCTAAACCTCCTGTAGATCGAGCCCCTAACATCCCTAACATGGCAGCCCCTTTCCTTTAACACAAACCATCAAGGATCATGCAAGAAAAATCAAGTTTTCCATGTATAAACACTTAAAAATGAAAATACCATGACATCTTTAGACTTTTCATGCAAGAAGACATATTCACATATAATATGATATGAATGATGAGAAAAGAAGGAATAAGGCATACCTTTCTGTGATTCACGCACGAATAAACAATTCTAGACGCGAATGAACGTTCCTAGAGAGATAGGGAACACTTTGCTGTTATTTCCCTTCAAAACCAACGTGAAAGTGGCCTTAGACGTGTAGGTGTGTGCGTGTGTTGCTAGGGAAACCTTAGGATTCCAGGTGATGTAGGTGTGTGTTTTGAAGAGTTTTAGGACATGAAAAAACCAACTTTGTGTTAGAGTAGGTGTCCCTCGAGCCAAGTGTTGGCCGATGGTTCATGTTTAAACTCTATGTATGAACAATATTTAATTTAATAATATTTGAAATTATTGATTTGGGACATCTTTATATGTATACCAATGCTAGATGCATAGATAAAATCCTTGAATATACAAATAGTAGAAAGAATATGAGATGCTCATATGATGAGTATCATGAAACTCATATTTTGAATACTTATATTCTAAACAATTCCTAGTCGATTCAGCCGCCACTAAGAAGGATAAAGGCCGCTTGAATTTGAGACTAGTGTCTGCGATGTGAGTACCATGTTTCATTGGTAGGGAACATTGTTTTGTCCGAGCATGCAGATAGATGCTCCTTGTAGAGTGCACTGAAAAACCCTCCATAAAGGACTTTCCAAGTAGTTCTCACTTATCGAGTGGAAACGTCATAGTTTATAGTTATACACCATTAGTCCTTATGATTCGAGACAACATTGTGACTCTATATGCTAGCATTGAACTTTGACTTGTTTACCGGCTCATAACGGGTCATCAGGTGGCAAGGTTGGGTGTTCTATTGGAACATATAGGAGTCTATACATTGTAGTCGGGGATTCACCGCTTACCTTCGGATATGGATATCCTATGTGATCTCATGTGTATGTAGTTTGAAATCTCTGATCAGAGTATTGATGGTAATTAAGAAAGGGGTTTCTTAGATTACACCATAGATGCAACTACGAAATGACACATAGTATCGATTCTTTAACAACTCTCGATATACCAATAGTTGTCGAATCAGTCGGGATATATGAGATGAAGGGGCCGTAGTGTACGCTAACCATAATAGATTGGTTCTTGCAGGCACTATCATTTGATACCTAGGGAATCATGTAATCGATGCTGCTAGGCATTTAACATGATTGGTTGGGTACTATCAGACTTGAGTTTTGACGTTCTTATTATCAAGGAGTTGATAATTAAGAACGGAGCAAATGAGATATTCTCATATAAGAACATGTTTAGTATCGAATCACATTGAGATGTGAACACACGGCTAGTTGTACTATTGAACCATTGAGGGTCACACAAGTGCTAACTTTCTAGATCCCGTTGGGAAGGAAAATAGTTCAATGTGTTGAATGGATTATAAAGGAGTTTATAAACGCAAAAAAAAATAGAAGTATGACTTCTATAAGAGGATTATGAGGAATGTAACTTTTAATTTGGGGAAGTGTTCCTAAATTAAAAGATAGCTCAAATAAATAATGTATTTGAAAATTGTGATTTTCATAAACATGATTATGGACTAAATTAAATTAATTCAAGTGTTGAATTAATTAAACACTAGTGGACCAAGTAGAGTTCAAATAATTAAATTAATTCAGTGTTGAATAAATTAATAACATTAGGTCTTTTAGAGCATAAATAGAAATAATTATTCAATTAGTGGGCTTGATTAAATTCAAGCAAAGTTTAATTGGTCTCAAATGTGTTTGAGATATTTAAATAAAAGTCAATGGGCTTTGTAATTGTTACAAGCCCAAATAAATTGTTTGTTTGGGAGGTGAAGGGTTGGAGATAAATTTTTCAATAAACAAGGCATGACATGAACATGCAACTTTTAACTTTTCAATCACCAAGAAAAATTTTCTTCCCCTTCTCTCCAAGCACATGGCCGAAATTTTGTCCTCTTATTTCCAACATTTTTGCTTCTTCATTTTGTTGATGAAAGCACAAACTTCTCAAAGAAAAATCCTCTAATTTTTAAAGTGCAAAATTAGAGTGGATCTTCCTTGTTGGTGGTGGACCTAATTTGAAGGAATTTGAGAAAGGAGTGCTCTTAGATAGCTTATAGATTGTCTACCCTCAAGAGCTAAGTTGTTTACAACTTAGTTGGAGCCAAAACATCAATACTTGTGATTGATAGGTAAGAATTTCTAAAAACACTATGTATGAAATATTTTTGTGTTTTTGTTATTTGCTAAACATCATTCTTGATGTGCTCGGTTTTTTCAATGAAAACATTAATTTTCAAATTTCCGTTGCGCTTCCAGGCATCGTAACCTATCCCTTTCAAGTGGTATCAGAGCTAAGGTTACCATATTGTGTAGCAAATACATGATATTATATTGAGGACAATTTCTAACCGCATGAGTTAATCGTCGCAACAAATCGAAGGCCAAATGAGGTCTGTTCTTCGACCCCATGTTGCTGCCCATTTCGGGCAGCAAGGGCAGCCCATACCGAAACAGCCCCTCTTTTTTTTTAATTTTTTTTGTTCATGTTGGCCGTTATCCGGCGACGGAGCTCCGGCAACGACGATGATGACTAGGGTTTCCAAAAGTGTTTTGGAATATCAAAGTTTGATAGGATCGATTAACGTATCAAGAGTGTTTAGAAGGGGGGTTGAATAAACACTCACAGTTAAAACTGGTCTTTTCTAATTTTGAGTTCAGTTTGGTGACAAACTGATTCTCGGAATCTTGTTGGTCAATGACAATCAGTTAAACTAAAGTAGTTGCGGAAAATAACTGACTGAAAGATAGAATACGAAACTGAAATAAAGTAGGCAAGGGTTGTTTCTGGATGTTCGAAGAATTTAATTACTCCTACGTCACCCCTTCTATCTCAAGGATAGGATATCATCTAAACGACTTTGATCAAATACAAGAATTGTACTGACCCACTTCAGTTTGGACTTAACACTGCCAAAAACTGAAACTCTTAGTTTAACAGAATGTTCTCAGTGCGTAACTGATCTTAGCACTGTCGAATTTCAACGATTATTACAACTTGCTAGTGAGCTCAAATTGTAGCCTTAACTGCTACGAATATATAAAGTAAGAGTGAGTTAAGATTTTGACAGAGTGACAGCAAGCTTTTGAATAGTGTTGACTCCTTTTTTTTGTTCAGCTGTTCTTCTGTCATATATATAAGCATTTTTTTTTAACGGTAACTTGAGTGATTTCTACTTGATTATTCCTTGGACATTGTTTGCTTCATTTATTGTGATGCGTCGTCTTAATTGCTTTCGCCGAAATGCGTTTTTCTAAGCTGTATTGATTGAAGTGCGGCGTTGCAATCTTCTATGTTTCTTGACGGTTGAATGTTCTTTCCCGTGACATGTTCAGTTGAAGGGTGCTTAGCATACGGCTGAATATATCAACTGATCAGTTTCCAACTGATCAGTATTCTTTATTAGATCAGCTGATTTCAGTTGTTAAGTCCAGTTGCTGAGTTCAGTTTACTCGATCAGTTGGTTCGTATTTTCAGTTGGTTCATGTTTTGTCAAACGCCGGAATTTAGTTTCCAACAATTTCCCCCTTTATGGTGTTTGACAAAACTAAGTAAATAATAACTGAACATCTGAGCTCATTGTAGATAAAATAAGAGATTGAATTTCTTGAACTGAAAGGGATCTTGATTTAATAACAGCTGAATCTAATAATCTGATTAACTGCTTCTGTTGTTTCTCAAGATGCTCTTTGATCATTGATTTCTTCCCCCTTTTTGTCAAACAAATCCATCTTCTCAGATAATTTTCGAACGTCAGTGGAAAGAATTTTGACATCTGCGGAGATACTTGAGACAGCAGTTTGTAAACAAGTCTGCACCAATTCCATTTTATTAGAAACAGAAGTTTTCAATCGCTCAACTCGTTGACTGATTATATCCTGAGTTGTATAGAGACTTTGAGCTAGACCTCTGTTATTCTTCATCTCAAGTTCAGTTCGGGTAAGAGACTCCATGTTTGCTTGAATGGCTTTCAGTTTTGCGGAGTCATATTCAATTGAAGAATCCAATTTGACAATATGAGAGAATTGTGTGGATTGAATTTTCTTGATTTCAGTAATCATCTGCTGCATATTGTGCTGCATATTCTGGATTTCTTCAAGAACAAGATCCATTTCTGTGGATTGAAGAGGAGGTGACTAATTAGATGTTCTTGGTTCATGTGAGACTTGATCAAATACCACCATGGTCCTATCAGATAATATCGTTTCAGAAACAGTCTGTGCTAGAATGTCTGTTGCAGCAATTTCTTCGTGAATTTGAGGTGGTGAAAGTGGATTTTGATCAACAGATAACGCTTGGTCAGTTTCCACTGGTGCCTCTTGTTGAGAGTTTACTGAACTTGGTTCTGGCTCCTTCGTTTGAATGAGCAATCGACTCACCACATTTTCAGCAACTGCTTGACCTAGAGATTTTTCTAGTTCATCAGTTTGAGTGACTTGTTCAGCAGAGATTTCTGGCTGAACTGGTTCTTCTTGTTGTTCTTGCATTGAATCTGGGACTGGCTCTTCAGCAGCAAGTGGTTCAACTAGTTCTTCAGATGGTATCTGAACTTCTTGTTCTGGTTGTTCAGTTGAAGGAGCAACTGATTCAGAATTTATTTCTTCTAGCTGAGCTTTCAGAGCTACAGCCTGAATGATTTCATCAATGTTTGCAAAAGATAGTTCAGTTTCAGAATACAGCTGATGGTCAACCTGAGAAGATTGAGGCATATCCTGAACTGGCTCTTCAGCAGCCGGTTGTGGAGATGGCTCGTCCTGTTGGGAGGAGGATGAATCTTTTTCTGCATTTGAATTGGAGGATTTGTCAGGAAGAACCAATTCCTGATCTTGTTCCCAAAATCTAATTTTCCTTTGTAGACCACTGAGATCTGTGTCCAGTTGGGTGATCACAGCTCTATCATTATATGTAGTTGGACCTGTGGGATTGTAGTTGGATTTCAGCTTTGCAACCATTCTAGTCAGCTTTTTGGCTCGAATTTGATCAAAGAAATATTTTTGCCTTTCCAATGCCTGTCCAATAGTAGCAGCTTTGACTATTTTCAGCACAATTGCTTCAAGTTTAATAAACTTTTTCAGTTGGGATTTGTGCTTCAACTCTTTGGCAAAAATTTCAGTCCTAAAACTCTTCCAGCTATCAAAAGATTTTAGTTTCGATGTGGCAAATGCGTTGACCTGTTCCCAAACCAGGTCAATGTGAGTTTGGATGGTATTAGATGGCCTTGGTTCTTCAACTAGCTTGCCCTATCCTTTTTCAGTTGTGAGAATGTGAGGAATATCTAAACCAGAGTGAGTGGTTTCCACTGGTTCCCTCAATATAACACCTTTAGATCTGGCCCAAGGCAAAATGGTAGGTCGATTTACATGAGTCAAAGGAGCTCTTACCTTAGCAGGTGCCTTTTCTTCAGTAAGTGAATCATCAGGTGAAACAACTTGCAAAGGGATAGCATGAATAGGCTGTTGGGCAGGTGAATTGAGTCAATCTCTCAGTTGGAATAAATTCCACCGCTGTTATTGGTTTAGTTCTTTGCGTTCTTGGTCTCTTGACAAGTTTAGGAGAAGGAGTTTTCTCCGAATATGATTCACTGATAATCAGTTTTCGTTTTGCAGTCTTCAGTTGGACCAAAGTTTTGGTTTTCTTGATTGGTGTTGGAGCAGGTGGTTTCATTCTAACCTCCTGTTAGGTTTTCAAAAACTGTTTGGGAGAAATGTCCAGTTTGATCTTTGGCAGTAAGATGTTCTTGGCATTGAATGCCTTGAACTTTGATGATTTTCCAGCATTGTCAGCTACCAATCCTTTTAGTTTCAGAAGATAACTGATTGGAATAGCAAAGCCTCTTGACTGTTTGGTAGATTGAAGCATATTCCTCAGAATATTGAAAATAATATGCCTCTAGTTAGCTTTCTTCTCTCCCATGATGATGGTCATCACTTGGAATTTTTCAGGAGTAAGGGCAGCATAGGAGCCAGCCTTAGCCAATATGCCTTTTGCCACAATTTCGGCTAATAATTGAATTTCTGATTTCAGCTCTTTCTTTGGATCGAAAACTTTGATTTTCCGCCCATCAGCAGACAGCAAAGATTGCATTTCCTCAATGTCAGATGTTTTGACTTCAGAAAAACTGACGTACCCATCAGTTGGCAAAGAGAAAATTTATCCAAAGTCCTCTTCAGATAGGATCAACAGTTGATTATTGAAGGTTACAGAGATACTTCCATCAGTAGTGACGAACCCCTTCAGATAGAATTCATTTACTTTCTTGGGGTATATCTCCTGCGAAGATTGTCCCAAAAACATCCTGAGACCAGCAGATTCGATCTTCAGAAAAACGTTCTTAACTTCTGCTTCTTGAACTGATAAAACTGAGTCAAAATCAATGGCCATAGCGTTCAACACGTGAGCTGGGATTTGATTCGCCATTTCGACAGATAAAATGATCTGAAATTCGTAAACGATAAGCTCTGGAATTAGTATGCTATTAGAAACTAATTGTATGCGTAAGAAGAAAACTGAATTGAAGCGGGCTTAGTATAGTTGTTCGTGACTGTTCAAATTCGGGACACGTGTCAGTCCATTAAAAATTTTGAGTAAAACTATGTGTACGTGTGCTGTGGGCGTTTGTAAAAAGCTGAACGGTTTAAAATAGGCCACGTTATGAATCTGCAGTCACGTCAATTGATTTTGAATATAATAAGTTTTAAATTTGTTAACTTATGTGAGAAGATTTGTAAAATATCCAGCTGAACGATCAGTTGGGAAACTGATTCATTTCAGTTGAGAGTTCACAAACAATTGTCTTCTCAGTTAACCTCTTCAAAACTGATATTCCCCCTTAATCGATGCATAAAATAATTAAAGCGGCGATATAAAATAAATTTAAAGGTCAGAAAGATTATCGGTTGCTGAAACGTTGACGACCCTTCATCTTCCATGACTCTTGGCTATAAGTAGAAGTGACATGGTTAGTTTCAGTCATATTGAAAAACATATTCAAAGTAAAAAGAATGACAGATGCTAGTAGCTCGAGTGCTTCGCCATTTTCTTTGGAGACTAGGAAGGCTGTGATAGAAGATGAAGTCTTCTATGAGAGTCTTCACTACTGGGAGAAGCTTCAGAAGCTTGAGTTCCTGTATAATACTGGCGAGGCTACCACTCCCGAGCTGATGGCAGAGTTGAGAAAAGTGCGGGAGCACTTGCACATAGCTATGTGGGTGGATATCTTCACAGATGGTCATATCTATCAGCTGATGCTTCGAAAGGAGCTGAAGATCCTTAGGCGCATAGCTGGTTCTCACAGCTTTTCCAAGACATCTACTGGACCTTTATCTGCTTGGTTGAAGATGTGGATAATTGTTGTAGAAGAGAAATATAATGATGTAATCCAAGCAAATATTTATGGTTGAATGAAACATTTATTTTGGCTTAACTTTGTTTTCTTTTTCCTGCAAATAATAAGTTTCATTAGTTATTATATATGAATTACGATCATAAACAGATGAACTGATGACTGGTTAAGCGTTAAGTAATAAATGTCAAACTGATATCAGTTGATAATGAACAACTGATAGTTAAGAAGCCTCGGTAAATGAGAAAGACGCTTCGGTTGATTTGAGTCTCTTCAGTTTCTTCAACATTTAAATTTCATCTGTCTATAAATAAGAAACAGTTCAATATGTCTGATTCAAGTAACTCTGATGCATGCAGTAGTTCGCATATTCAAGTTAATGAGCAATTAAGTCCTTATTTAGAAGAATTGAAGAAGACAATGGAAGAATATGTCTTGATGAAAGTGATGTCAACATGGTTCAAGATTCATGATTTGCAGAGGGTAAGTAGTAGTGGTGCTGTTCCTACTCGTGCTCAAGCAGCAACAACAAGAAAATACATTGATCGTTTTGAAGTTAGGCATGTTACAGATCTGATTGATGACAAATGTCTGTTAGAAGCAATGTTATGGAAGGAATGGCATGTGGTTGAGAAGATTTCTACAACTAGGTCATTTTCTAGAATCCAAATTTATGAGTTGAATAATTGGATTAGAGAATGGCAGGATTCAGTTGGTTCTATGATATCTTCTGTAAACTGGGATCGATGGTATTCTTAATAAAGTATTATTTTCAATTTGTTGTGTTCTTATTTTCTGCAGATAATTCTATTAGTAAAGCAACATTAGTAATAATTTTAAGACAGATCAATTAAACCAAGAATATTGCGAAAGTAAGAAAACTTAGTATCGGGTAATGGTTTGGTGAAGATGTCAGCTGCTTGTTGCTCAGTTGATATATACTCCAGTCTAATGTCCTTCTTCAAAGCATGATCTCTAATGAAGTGGTGTCTGACATCTATATGCTTTGTCCTTGAGTGAAGAACTGGAATATAGGTGATGGCAATTGTACTCGTATTGTCACAAAATATGGGCGAATTATTTGTAATTACTCCATAATCTCTCAGTTGTTGCTTGATCAAGATCAGTTGTGCACAGCAACTACCAGCAGCAAGATATTCTGCTTCAGTTGTTGAGGTAGCTATAGATGTCTGCTTCTTGCTGAACCAAGGGATCAGCCTGTCTCCTAGAAACTGACAAGATCCACTTGTACTTTTACGATCAAGCTTACATCATGCATAATCTGCATCTGAATATTCAACTAAATTGAAAGTAGAGTCTTTAGAATATCATAACCCAACATTTTGTGTACCCTTAAGATATTTCAAAATTCTTTTAGCAGCTGAGAAATGTGATTGCTTAGGATTTGCTTGAAATCTAGCACACATACACACAGCAAATACAATATCAGGGCGACTGGCAGTTAGGTATAACAATGACCCTATTAAACCTCGATATAATGTCGCCTCAACTGATATTCCCCCTTGATCAGTGTCCAATTTTACTGATGAGCTCATGGGAGTATTCGCAGCTGAACATGATTCCATGCCAAATTTCTTCAGCAACTCCTTTGTATATTTAGTCTGACTGATGAATATACCAGTTTTCAGTTGCTTCACTTGTAGTCCAAGAAAGAATGTCAGTTCACCCATCATGCTCATTTCAAACTTATCCTGCATTAGCTTAGCAAATTTCTCGCATAATTTGGGGTTAGTTGACCCAAATATGATATCATCAACATAAATTTGAACTAATAAAATGTGATCATTCTTAGTAAATTTGAATAAGGTCTTATCAACTGATCCAACAGAAAAATCATGATCAGTTAGGAATTTTGAAAGAGTTTCGTACCAAGCTCTGGGAGCTTGTTTAAGACCATATAAGGCTTTGTTCAAATGATATACATGATCAGGAAAGTTGTGATCTACAAAACCTGGGGGTTGTTCAACATATACTTCCTCTTGTAGTTGACCGTTCAGGAATGCACTCTTTACATCCATCTGAAAGATCTTGAAATTCTTGTATGATGCACAAGCAAGAAACATTCTGATTGCTTCCAGTCTTGCAACTGGAGCATATGTCTCATCATAGTCAATTCCTTCTTCTTGTCTATATCCTTGTGCTACCAGTCTCGCTTTATTGTGCACAACTGAACCATCCTCGTTCAGTTTATTTCTGTATACCCATTTTGTCCCTATAATAGTTTTTGAAATTGGTCTTGGAACTAAGTTCCAGACATTGTTATAAGTGAACTGATTTAGCTCTTCTTGCATTGCATTTACCCAGTTAGGATCAGCAAGAGCTTCATCAGTTTTCTTTGGTTCTAGTTGTGAGACAAAAGCTGAATAGATAAATAAATTTAGCATTTGATTGCGAGTTCTTACTGGATCAGATAGATTTCCTATTACCAGCTCAGGTGGATGTGATTTTCTCCATCTGTACTAAGTATTTGTTGTATCAGCAATTTCTTCAGTTGGTAACTGAACACAGTTTTCAGTCTCAGTTGGTGCTTCGTCAAACTGGTATTTGAATGTTATCATTATGCTCTATCAACTGATCATTAGTAACGACTTCCTGCACATCTGATTGGTCCAGTACTTCTGGTTCAGGTGTTTGAAGTATGTTTTGATTATTATGACATTCATTTTTGTCATCATCTTCCAAACTGATATCTGTAAATCGATCAACTAGCTCAACTTGATCAGTTAGTTGAGTTTCATCGAAATCAACATGAGCTGATTCTTCAACATTTAGGGTTTTCTTGTTGAAGACTCTATAAGCTATACTAACTGATGAGTATCCAAGAAATATTCCCTCTGCAGATTTAGCATCAAACACTTTAAAATAATTTTTACCATTATCAAGGATAAAACATCTGCAGCCGAATATTTTGAAATAAGTAATTATACTTTTTCTTCCATGCCAGATCTCATATGGTGTTTTCATATGATTCTTATTAATCATTGATCTGTTCTGAGTATAACACGCGGTGTTTACTGCCTCTACCCAAAACCTTTGAGAAATACCAGAATCAGCAAGCATTGTTCTAGCAGCTTCTTTAAGGGTCTGATTTCTTCTCTCAGCTACACCATTTTGCTGAGGAGTTCTGGCTGCTGAGAGCTCATGCTTAATTCCAGCATTCTCTAGAAAATTTGAAAGAGTTTGATTGATGAATTCAGTTCCTCGATCTGATCTGATTCGATCAATTCCAACTGATTTTTCATTTAAAAGTCTTTTGAAGAGCTTTATCAGTTGTGAAGCAGTATGGTCTTTAGATTTGAGAAAAATAACCCAAGTAAATCTTGAAAAATCATCTACGAATACCAAGGTGTATTTCATTCCCCCTAAGCTCATGACTGGTATAGGACCAAAGAGATCCATGTGCAACAGTTCTAAGCATCGGGATGAAGATTTACAACCCTTGTTTTTAAAAGAAGATCGTACTTGTTTACCATACTGACATGCTGAGCAAAGTTTTTCTTTTGAAAAGTCTATTTTGGGCAAACCAGTTACAAATTCATGTTTACTCAGATAGGCAATGGTTTTAAAGTTTAAATGTTTTAGTCTCTTATGCCACAACCAGTTTTTAGATGATTTGGAAGCAATAAAACAAACTAGGTACATAAGTTTGATCATTCCAACTGACTTTATACGTGTTTCCACAACGTTTGCCAATTAGTATGATTTCATCAGTTGAAGTTTTGACTGAACATGAGTTTTTGTCAAAATGTACTAAGAATCCACTGTCGCATAACTAACTGATGCTGATCAAGTTATACTTCAGGTTTTCTACTAATAGAACATCTTTAAAAGTAAAGTTACCATGGATAAGCTTACCCTTACCCACAGTTCTACCTTTGGAATTGTCCCCAAAACTGATATTTGGACCACTGTATTTGATCAGTTGAGATAGCACACTTGCATCTCCTGTCATATGTCGCGAAAATCCACTATCCAAATATCATATTGAGTTCTTGTTTGTACCTGTTACCTGCAGTCACACACATAATATAATTTGGTACCCTTATCTATTTGGGTCCTGAACTGATTAGTCCTTTAGGAACCCATACTTGGATTAGTCTAACAGACTTTCCAGTAGCTGTATTCCAAATGGTTTTTCTCGGCTTTTGTGTGCTTGTGTAGTGCACGGATGATACAATATGTGTTTTAGCTTTATTCAACTGATTGTTCAGTCTATATCTCTTCTGAACTGGCTTGCAGTTATAGTAATTGGAATAGCCAATCGAATAGTTTTTGTAAAATCTCTTTGATGACTGACTTTGTGAATCAGTTGAGAATTTTTGACTATAACCAATCTCATATCTTCTAACCTTGTTCATATTCTCAGTAGGTTGCTCAATCAGTTTACTGGGCTCAATTTGTTCTTGTACCACTGCTGATTTGACAAAGTGAATGTATTTCCCTTTGTCTATTGTTAGCTTTGGTTGAGTATCATTTGGATACATTTCTCCTTAAGTGTTGAACCCTAAACCAGTTTTATCAGAAACTGATTTTTGTGAAATATGCATCTCATTTAGTGCAGTAGATGATTTGTTCCAAGACTGAATAAGCTTAGTCTGTTTTGAGTTTTCAAGCATCAACTTCTGTATTAATGACTGATTTTTGTTTCTTTCTGCTTTTAACTCAGCAATTTCCCTTTTTAGACTCAACCCATCGACTGATTCATCAGTTTTGGTTTTATTGTATGTGGGATCAGTTTGCTTTGCTTTGATTTTTTCAAATGATGATGCAAGCTTTTGATACTCATTTACCATGTCATGTAGTGTTAGAATGAGTTCTTCTCGTGTGAAATCAATTGAGCTGAAATCAAATACCTGTTGGCTAGATGATTCTTCTGCTGCATCATTAGCCATCAAGCACTTTACTTTCTCATCATCACTAGAACTGCATGAGCTTTCTGGTTCCGACTCTTCACTGTTAGTTTCTGCCCATTTAGATTTGTTTTCTTCAGCTAAGAATACCTCATGTTTCTTTCTGAAGACCTTCTTATCTTCCTTGGGTCTTCTTTTGTGTTCATATGATTTCTTTCTTCTATCAGTTGAGCCTTGACTGTCCTTCTTGGGTTTAGGACAATCAGCAATAAAGTGACCTGATTTGCCACAGTTATAGCAGGCATTTGGTTCATCTTTGGAATTGTTCCTTTGGTATGGCTTCTGGAAGTTCCCTTGATTCTTTCTCATGAACCTTCCAAATTTTTTGATGAACAATGACATAGCATCATTACTCAACTGATCAGCAGATTTTTCGACTGAACTGATTGGTTCAGTTCTGACAGCAGCTAGAGCAGTTGTGGCTGCAGAGGTATATGGTTCTCCTTCTCTGGTCTGCAGCTCGAACTCATAAGCCTTTAAATCAGCAAACAAATCATGAAGTTGAATCTGATTCAGATCTTTGCACTCCCTCATTGCCATGGTCTTGACATCCCATTCCTTGGGAAGACCTCTTATTACCTTTAGTGCAATCTCTTTGTTGGTATACACTTTTCCAAGTGCATTTAGCTCACTGATGATACTGCTTACTCTTTCATCATACTCGTGCATCGATTCTCCTGCTTTCATTTTGATGTTATCAAACTTTTGCACTACAACAGAAAGTTTATTTTTTTTGGTTTGATCATTTCCTTCACACAGCTGGATTAGCTTTTCTCAAATTTCTTTGGCTGTCTTACACATTTTTATTTTGCTGAAGGTTACTTTGTCCAGCGTTTTGTACAGAATGTCTTTAGCCACATTATCAAGATTTGCTTTTCTTTTATCTTCAGTTGTCCATTCATCTCTGGGCTTTTCTATTCTTTGTGGTGCTCCTTCTGTAATGGCAACTGCTGTATTTGTTTTTAGAATCTGGGTCCATCAGTTATGACATACCACATGTCATCATCTTGTGCAGCCAAATGAGCCTGCATTCTGATTTTCCAATCATCAAATTCTTCTTTGGAGAACATGGGAATTTTTTTGAATGAAGTCATGCTGGCAAGTTTTTAGATCAAAAGTATTCAAGAACAAGATTCAACCGCTCTGATACCACTTGATAGGATCGATTAACGTATCAAGAGTGTTTAGAAGGGGGGGTTGAATAAACACTCACAGTTAAAACTGGTCTTTTCTAATTTTGAGTTCAGTTTGGTGACAAACTGATTCTCGGAATCTTGTTGGTCAATGACAATCAGTTAAACTAAAGTAGTTGCGGAAAATAACTGACTGAAAGATAGAATACGAAACTGAAATAAATTAGGCAATGGTTGTTTCTGGATGTTCGGAAAATTTAATTACTCCTACGTCACCCCTTCTATCTCAAGGATAGGATATCCACTAAAAGACTTTGATCAAATACAAGAATTGTACTGACCCACTTCAGTTTGGACTTAACACTGCCAAAAACTGAAACTCTTAGTTTAACAGAATGTTCTCAGTGCGTAACTGATCTTAGCACTGTCGAATTTCAACGATTATTACAACTTGCTAGTGAGCACAAATTGTAGCCTTAAGTGCTACGAATATATCAAGTAAGAGTGAGTTAAGATTTTGACAGAGTGACAGCAAGCTTTTGAATAGTGTTGACTCCTTCTTTTTGTTCAGCTGTTCTTCTGTCATATATATAAGCTTTTTTTTTAACGGTAACTTGAGTGATTTCTACTTGATTATTCCTTGGACATTGTTTGCTTCATTTATTGTGATGCGGCGTCTTAATTGCTTTCGCCGAAATGCGTTTTTCTAAGCTGTATTGATTGAAGTGCGGCGTTGTAATCTTCTATGTCTCTTGACGGTTGAATGTTCTTTCCCGAGACATGTTCAGTTGAAGGGTGCTTAGCATACGGCTGAATATATCAACTGATCAGTTTCCAACTGAGCAGTCTTCTTTATTAGATCAGCTGATTTCAGTTGTTAAGTCCAGTTGCTGAGTTCAGTTTACTCGATCAGTTGGTTCGTATTTTCAGTTGGTTCATGTTTTGTCAAACGCCGGAATTTAGTTTCCAACAAAGTTTCATGTGCCTTGAGTTATTGGGCCATTAGATGGTTAACATAATTTGTGAATTTAAATGGACCAAAATATTTTTTGTGAAAAATGTCTTTTTGGACTCTTAAGTTTAAATATACAGAATTTGTATATATTTTCTCATAAAATAAATAATTGAAGTTGGACTTTAATTATTTATAGTAAATTGTGACTTACAAAAAATTCGGTTATAAATAAATAAATTAGAAAGTGAACAAAGGAGTTTGTTTACTTTGTTAATTTAATTTATAATCGTGGCGGTTAGTGATTGGATCAAGATATATAATATTGAATCAATGAATTATTGTGATAACTTATTGATGGTGTATGGTATGTGATATTATGCATGGAGGATGATCAAAACGGACAAGCCTAATTCGCTAGGTGTATGTTAAGATATTTTGTGTTGAATGATTGTAATAATTATCAATTTATAAGTGGGCTTGGTTTATAGCATGTTCCCACCTCATGAGATGTATCCCTATTTTCCATGAATATTTATTTGTAAATATTAGTATAGTGGAAGATCAAGATTGGAAGATGGTGGACCTTGGTGATTATGAATATCAAAGATATGTAAATATTATAATCTTATGTAATTATGCATTTGCATCCCATGCATTCCCAAGGATTGGACCTAGGCCTGTGTTTGGCTCACACAGGGCCATTAGTGTTGGGGTGATTGATCATCCTTGTTAAGTTTACTGTTTATAATATATGCATGATATATTATAAATAATGAGTATGTGCGTTATTATTATGATAATAACAAAGTTGCATGAATCCGGCAAACATACGATCAAACATGGCGAGCTTTTAAACAAAAGTAATGACGAGACATTTCAAAATTAAAAAACCGTCATTTTGAATTCAAAATTAATATCAAGCCCGAAAGCGAGAATTATAAAGGTGTTTATAATTTTCATGTCTTCCATCGACAATGGATGCATGATGAACACTACCTGTGATCAGTGCTCGGCTCATATTATTGAGAGAGCCCTGAACACCGGAAAGCTGTGACATCCATTGACATGGTGATGTGAACGATGTAGAACTCTCATGATTTCGGCTCATATTATTGAGGGAACTCATGGCGACCGTCCATTAAGTTTCAACATCGATGGGTAAGGCTTGACAAGTAAAGATGAACGACATCATATTATTGTGTCCTAATCAAATGTGAGACAAAATTTTGCGTAAAGGATTGCATGGAGATGCAATTGGAAATTACTTTTTAGGAATTATGATTGGCTGATATTATTCGAGATCATAATTTGATAATTGGACCTTACGTACCCACTGATGAAAGGAGTTACCCTTTTTCACTAGAAGGTAGTGAAAAATGTCAAAACAGTGGGAAGTAAAAATTTATGAAGTAAAAGTCCATACTTTATATTTTACTAAATATTTTAAAATAGTCATTAACATTTTTCTGTTTTTACTTTTCAGTACAAATTTGACAATGTCTTCGATACACAATCCGTTATCTGCAATACTCGACAAACACATTTTAACCGGACCTAATCACCTCAATTGGCTAAGAAATCTGAAAATCATCTTGAATTCGGAAAGAATAGCATATACACTTACTGAGTTGCCCCCTGTTGAGGCTCCGCCTAGCTGCACTCCTGAGGAATTGTAGACTTACAAGGATTTGTGTGACCATGACTTGAAAGACAAGTGTTATATGCAGGCTTCTATGAATGATGAGCTGCAGAGGCATTTTGAGGATGCAAAGAGTGCTGATGACATTCATTTGCATCTCAAGGAGCTCTTTGGTGAGCAAACACGGCCTCTTAGGCATGTTCCCGTCAAGGAGCTGATCACTTTACGCATGTGAGCTGGGCCTCGGTCCATGAGCATGGCCTAAAGATGATTGGGCTTGTGGACAAGCTCGTTGGCATGGATCTTATGTTGCTTTCGGAGTTGACCACTGACGTGTTGCTTCTATCGCTGCCTAGCTCATTTGATCCTTTTGTGGATGAATTTCAACATGAAAAAGCTGGAGCCTACCCTTGAGGAGTTGGTGAATATTCTTGTTACCTTTGAGTCCACCATCAAGAAAGAGAAGTCAGTTCTTTATGTGGGTTCTTCATCTGGTATGAAGAAAGGACCACATGGAAGGGAAAGAAGCGTTCTTTCCAACATCCCAAGAAGAACGTGACCTTGAAGAGGCAAACTTCGAGTCTCGCTGTGGCAGCCACACCAGTTAAGGCTGACAAGACTGCTGATATCTGTCATCACTGCAAGTAGCCTGGACATTGGAGGCGTAACTACAGAGAATATCTTGCGCAGAAAGGTTCTAGAAACGGTATGTTCTATATTGAAGTAAAAATTTCAATTAACTATAGTTCTTGGGTATTAGATACCGGATATGGCTCATATCTCTGTAATGATTTGCAGGTGATGGAAAGAAGTAGGAGACTTGGGGAATGTGAGACCTTCTTGAGGATGGGCAATGGAGCAAGAGTTGCTGCCAATGGTGTTTGCAACATTTACAAGAATGAATGTTTGATTGGTACGAGAGAACTTGAAAAAGATCTCTATACCTTAAAATTGAAAGATATTCCACTAAACAATGTCCAAGCAATAACAACAACAAACAAACGAAAACAAGATACTCTAAATTCGGCACAATTATGGCATGCTCGATTAGGACATATTTTCCTAAGAAGGATGAACAAGCTAGTGGGAGTAGGCATGTTTGATATGTTTGATATTAATTCTCACACGACTTGTGAATCCTGTCTAAAAGGAAAGATGAACAAAATTTCCTTTAAAGGCCACGTGGAAGCGAGCAAAAAGCTTTATTAGATTTGATCCATACCGATGTGTGCGGTCCGCTTAGCATCACCACTAAGCATGGACATGCCTACTTTATCACCTTTACTGATGATTTTTCAAGGTATGGGTATGTGTATTTGATGAAATACAAATCTGAAGCCTTTGAAAGGTTCAAAGAATTCAGAAGTGAAGTAGAGAAACAGTTGGGACGAAGCATCAAGTCACTTCGATCAGATCGAGGTGCTGAATACTTGAGTGTTGAGTTCCAAGAGTATCTTAGGGAGAATGAGATTCTCTCGCAGTGGACTTCGTCTGCTACACCGCAGTTGAATGGTGTTTCGTAGCGTCGTAACCGAACTTTGATAGACATGGTTCGGTCTATGATGGGGTTCACGGAGTTTCCGCCATACTTTTGGGGATATGCACTTGAGGCAGCGGCACTATTGTTGAACAATATCCATTCAAAAGCAGTTGATAAAACACCATATGAGATATGGATGGGTAAGCCTCCCAAATATTCTTATTTCAGAATATGGGGATGCCCTGCTTATGTGAGGCAGGAAGTCAGAGATAAATTGGATAGTCGATTCATTTTATGTTACTTTGTGGGATATCCATGGAATTCAGTTGGATATTATTTCTATCATCCCCAAGAAACAAAGGTGTTTGTTTCTAGGAATGCAACATTTTTGGAAAATAAATTTCTATTAGATAGAAAATGGGAGATGATAGTACTCGAAGAGGTTTGAGAGACACCCACAATTGTAGAACCCACACCCGAAAAGCCAAGAGAGGAGATACAAGCTCCTAGAAGATCCGAGAGAGTCTCGAGAACACCTATGATGTATGGTCTGCTTCTTGAAGAGGGCCATGATGAGCCTAACCATGGATGTGATCCAATAACCTTCAAGGAAGCATTATCTGATGCCGATTCATCCAAGTGGCTTAAAGCTATGGAATCTAATATGAATTCCATGCATTCGAACCAAGTGTGGAATCTTGTGGATCCACCTGAGAGAACTGTTCCTATGAGGTGTAAATGGATTTACAAGAGGAAAATTTGGGCAGATGGGAAGGTATTGACGTTTAAGGGCCCGATTGGTAGCAAAAAGCTATACGCAAAGATAAGGAGTTGACTTTGAGGAAACCTTTTCTCCAGTCTCAATGTTCAAGTCTATAAGGATATTGTTAGCCATATCTGCATGGTATGACTATGAGATATGACAGATAGATGTTTAGACAACCTTTCTTACTGGGGATATTAAGGAAGATATTAAATGTCTCAACCTGAAAGGTTTACATCTATCGGAAGTGAGCATATGGTATGAAAAATTCAGAAATCTATTTATGGGATAAAGCATGCATCTAGGAGTTGGAACTTCAGATTTGATACTACAATCAAAAAATTTGGTTTTACTAAGAATCCTGAGGAACCCCTTGTGTATACGAAGGTCAGTGGGAGTGCTGTGACATTCCTGGTGCTTTATGTTGATGACATTCTACTCATTGGGAATGTTGCAGGGATGTTGCAATCAACTAAAATTTGTTTAACGAGTAAGTTCTCGATGCAGGACTTGGGTGAAGCATCTTTTGTATTGGGAATACAGATCTATAGAGATAGATCAAGAAGATTGCTTGGTCTCACCCTGTCCACATACATTGACACCATCGTTAAGAGGTTCTCGATGGATGAGTCCAAGAGAGGACATCTATCAATGTGTCATGGCATGTCCTATCCAAGTCTATGTCTCCCAAGACTGATGTAGAGATAGCGACGATGACAAGCATTTCTTATGCATCTGCAATTGGTGGTATCATGTATGTGATGATATCTACACGTCCTGACGTGGCTTTTGCACTAAGTGTATTGAGTAGATATCAATCGAACCCTGGTCTTTCACATTGAAAAGCTGTGAAAGACATCCTCAAGTATTTGAGAAGGACCAATAAGTTGTTCTTGGTCTATGGGGGTAGTGAACTGAAATTGGAATGCTATACCGACTCTAGCTTCCAAAGCAATATCGATGACTCAAAGTCAACCTCTGGGTTCGTATTCATGCTCAATAATGCTACTGTCTCTTGGAAGAGTTCCAAGCAAGACAGTACTGTGGATTCCACCACTGAGGCCGAATATATTGCTGCATCAGGTGCATCAAAGGAGGCTGTTTGGTTAAGGAATTTCGTCCAAGAGTTGGGCGTCATTCCTAATGGAGTTGCTCCAATCCCGATGTTTTGTGACAACACGGGAGCCATTGCCAGGCGAAAGAGCCAAGGTCTCATCAGATATCAAAACATGTATTGAGAAAGTATCACATCCTCCGAGATATTGTGGAAAGAGGAGAAGTATCGATTGACAAAGTCGGCTCCGCAAATAATGTTGCTGATCCACTAACTAAGCCTTTATCTGGACCATTATTCGAGAAGCATCGTGAATCGATGGGTTTGAAGCATATGGGTAGTTGGCTCTAGTGCAAGTGGGAAATTGTTAAAGTAGGTTTCCGTCGAGCCAAGTATTGGCTGAGGGTTCATGTTTAAACTTTATGTATAAACAATATTTATTTTAATAATATTTGAAATTATTGCTTTGGCACATCTTTATCTGTATAGCCATGCTAGATGCATAGATGAATTCCTTGAATATAAAAATAGTAGAAAGAATATGATATGCTCATATGATGAGTATAATGAAACCCATATTTGGAATACTGTATATTCTAAACAGTTCCTAGTCGATTCAGCCACCATTAAGAAGCATAAAGGCCGCTTGAGTTGGAGACTAGTATCTGCAATGTGAGTACGATGTTTCATTGGTAGGAGACATTGTGATGTCCGAGCATGTAGATAGGTGCTCTTTGCACTGAACAACCCTCCATAAAGGACTTTCCAAGTGGTTCTCACTTATCGAGTGGAAACGTCCTAGTTTATGGTTGTACACCATTAGTCCTTATGACCCGGGACGATATTGTGACTCTATATGCTACCATTGCACTTTGACTTGTTTACCGACTCATATGTGGTCATCAGGTGGCAATGTTGGATGTTCTGTCGAAATATATAGGAGTCTATGCATTGTAGTCGGGGATTTACCGCTTACCTTCGTGTATGGATATCCTATGTGATCTCATGTGTATGTAGTTAGAAATCTCTAATAAGAGTGTTGGTGGTAATTAAGAAAGGGGTTTCTTATATTACAGCATCGATGTAACTACGACACGAAACATAGTATCGATTCTTTGACAACTTTCGATATACCAATAATTGTCGAATCGCCCAAAATATATGAGATGAAGGGACCGTACTGTACGCTAACCATAATGGATTGGTTCTTGTAGGCACTATCATTTGATACCTAGGAAATCATATAAACGATGCTGCTAGGTGTTTAACATGATTGGTTGGGTGCTATCAGACTTGAGTTCTGACGTTCTTATTATCAAGGAGTTGATAATTAAGAATGGAGCAACTGTAGTATGCTCATATAAGGATATATTTAGTCCCGAATCATATTGAGATGTGAACCCTACGGCTAGTTTTATCATTGAACCATTGAGGGTTACACAAGTGCTAACTTTCTATATCCCGTTGAGAAGGAAAATAGTTCAATGTGTTGAACATCTTATAAAGGAATGTATAAGCGCAAAGAAAAATAGAAGTATGAATTCTATAAGAGGAATATGAGAAATGTAAATTTTAATTTGAGGAAGTGTTTCTAAATTAAAAGATGGCTCAAATAAATAATGCATTTGAAAATTGTGATTTTCTTAAATATTATTATGGATTAAATTAAATTAATTCATGTGTTGAATTCATTAAACACTAGTGGACATAGTAGAGTCCAAATAATTAAATTAAATCAAGTGTTGAATTAATTAAATAACATTGGATCTTGTAGATCCCAATTAAAAATAATTATTCAACTAATGGGCTTGAGTAAATTCAAGCAAAATTTAATTGGTCTCAAATGTGTTTGAGATATTTAAATAAAAGATCATGAGTTTTGTAATTGTTACAAACTCAAATAAATTGCATGCTTGGAAGGTGAAGGGTTGGAGACAACTTTTCAATAAACAAGACATAGCATGCACATGCAACTTTTGACTTTTTCAATCACCAAAAAAATTTTCTTCTCCTTCTCTCCAAGCACTTGGCCCAAATTTTATCCTCTTATTTTCAATATTTTTCTTTCTAAATTTTGTTGATGAAAGCACAAACTTCTCAAAAAAAAAAATCCTCTAATTTTTCTAGTACAAAATTAGAAAGGATTTTCTTTGTTGGTGGTGAGCCTAATTTGAAGGAATTTGAGCAAGGAGTGCTCTTAGATAGCTTGTAGATTGTCTATCCTCAAGAGCTAAGTTGTTTACTGTTAGAGTAGGTGCCCGTCGAGCCAAGTGTTGGCCGAGGGTTCATGTTTAAACTCTATGTATAAACAATCTTTATTTTAATAATATTTGAAATTATTGTTTTGGCACTTCTTTATCTGTATACACATGCTAGTTGCATAGATAAAGCCCTTGAATATACAAATGGTAGAAAGAATATGAGATGCTCATATGATGAGTAACATGAAACTCATATTTGGAATACTGTATATTCTAAACAGTTCCTAGTCGATTCAAGCCGCCGCTAAGAAGGATATAGGCCGCTCGAGTTCGAGACTAGTATCTGCGATGTGAGTACCATGTTTCATTGGTAGGGGACATTGTGATGTCCGAACATGCAGATAGGTGCTCCTTGTAGAGTGCACTGAACAACCCTCCATAAAGGACTTTCCAAGTGGTTCTCACTTATCGAGTGGAAACGTCCTAGTTTATGATTGTACACCATTAGTCCTTATGACCCGGGACAACATTGAGACTCTATGTGCTAGCATTACACTTTGACTTGTTTACTGACTCTCATGGGGTCATCATGTGGCAAGGTTGGGTGTTTTGTCGAAACATATAGGAGTCGATGCATTGTAGTCGGGGATTCACCGCTTACCTTCGGGTATGGATATCCTATGTGAAATCATGTGTATGTAGTAATGAAATCTCTGATCAAAGTATGGTGGTAATTATGAAAGGGGTTTCATAGATTACACCATCGATGCAACTACGACATGACACATAGTATCGATTCATTGACAACTCTCGATATACCAATGGTTGTCGAATCGGTCGGGATATATGAGTTGAAGGGACCGTACTGTACGCTAACCATAATATAATTGTTCTTGCAAGCACTATCATTTGATACCTAGGGAATCTTGTAAGCGATGCTGCTAGGCGTTTAACATGATTGGTTGGGTACTATCAGACTTGAGTTCTGACGTTCTTGTTATCAAGGAGTTGATAAGTAAGAATGGAGCAATTGGGGTATGCTCGTATAAGGACATGTTTAATCCGAATCACATGTAGATGTGAACTCACGGCTAGTTGTATCAATGAACCATTGACGGGCCACACAAGTGCTAGCTTTCTACATCCCGTTGAGAAGTAAAATAGTTCAATGTGTTGAACGGCTTATAAAGGAGTTTATAAGCATAAGGAAAAATAGAAGTATGACTTCTATGAGGGAAATGTAACTTTTAATTTGTGGAAGTGTTTCTAAATTAAAAGTTGGCCAAATAAATAATGTATTTGAAAATTGTGATTTTCATAAACATTATTATAGACTAAATTAAATTAATTCAATTGTTGAATTAATTAAACACTAGTGGACCTAGTAGAGTTCAAATAATTAAATTAATTCAAGTGTTGAATTAATTAAATAGCATTAGGCCTAGTAGAGCCCAATTAGAAATAATTAAACTAGTGGGCTTGAGTAAAATCAATAAACTTTAAATGGGCTCAAATGTGTTTGAGACATTTAAATAAAAGTCCATGGACCTTGTAATAGTTACAAGCCCAAGTCAAAAGCATGCTAGGGAGGTGAAGAGTTGGAGATTATTTTTTCATTAAAAAATTGCATGGCATGCTCATGCACCAAGATCACTTTTTCAACACCCAAGAAAAGTCTCCCTTCCCTCCAAGACACTTGAAGTGGCCGAAATATTGGGCTTTCTTCCTTCAATATTCTCCTCAATTTTCTTCTTTAATTGTTGAGGATATAAAATACTTCTCCTTGAAAAATCTTCTTATTTTTCTAGTGCAAAATAAGAAGGGTTCTAGCTAGTTGGTGTTGGGCCTAATTTTGAAGAAAGAAGGAGGCTTGTAGATCCTCTTGCCATTCAAGAGCTAATGTGTTTACACCTTAGTTGGAGCCATCATCAATCTCAAGAGATTGATAGGTAAAGATTTCTAAAAACCCTATTTATGTCATTTTGGTGTTTTGTATTTGCTACACATTATAGAATTAGGGTGCTCGGTTTTCTTGTTGAAAAATAAAATTTTAAACTTCCGTTGCGCTTTAGAGCACCTTAATCGATCCCCTTTCAAGTAGTATCAGAGCTAAGGATACTATTTTGTGTAGCATTTACATAATATTATATTGAGGTCAATTTCTAACCGCATGATATGAATTTTTGCAAGTTGGCCGGAATCCGACGACGGAGCTCCCGCGACGGCGATGACGACTAGGGTTTTCAAAAGTGTTTTGGAATATCAAAGTGTCATGGGTCTTGAAGTTGTTGGGCCATTAGATGGCTAATACAATTTGTGAATTTAAATGGGCCAAAATATTTTTTTGATGAGAAATGATTTTTTGGACCCTTAAGTTAAAATCCACAAAAGTTGTACATATTATCTCATGAAATAAATAATTGAAGTTGGACTTTAATTATTTATAGTAAATTGTGATTTACAAGAAATTCGGTTATAAATAAATTAATTAGAAAGTAGACAAAGGAGTTTGTATACTTTGTTAATTTAGTTTGTAATCGTGGCGGTTAGTGATTAGATCAAGATATATAATATTGGATCAATTAATTATTGTGATAATTAATTGATGGTGTATGATATATGATATTATGCATGAAGGATGATCAAAAGCTCAAGACCAATTTGCTAGGTGTATGGTAGGATATTTTGTGTTGAATGATTGTAATAATTATCAATTTATAAAGTGGGCTTGGTTTATGGCCTGTTCCCACCCCATGAGATGTATCCCTAATGGATATTTATTTGTAAATATTAGAATAGTGGAAGATCAAGATTGGAAGATGGTGGCCTTGATGATTATGAAGATCGAAGACATGTAAATATTGGAAGCTTATGTATTAGTTGCATTTGCATCCCTTGCATTTCCCTAGGATTGGACCTAGGCCCGTGCTTAGCTCACACGGGCCATTAGTTTTGGGGCGATTGATCATCCTTGTTTTGTTTACTGTTTATAATATATGCATGATATGTTATAAATAATGGGTATGTGCATTATTATTATGATAATAACAAAGTTGCATGAATCCGGCAAACATACGATCAAACATGGAGAGATTTTAAATAAAATTAATGATGAGACCTTTCAAAATTAAAAACCCTCATTTTGAATAAGATTCAAAATTAATATCAAGTCCGAAAAGGGGAATTATAAAGTTATATATAATTTCCATGTCTTCCATCGACAATGGGTGCATGATGAACGCTACCCGGGCTCGGGGCTCGGCTAATATTATTGGGGGGGCCCTGGGTGCCGGAAAGCTGTGACATCCATTGACATGGTGATGTGAACTACGTGGAACTCCCATGATTTCGGCTCATATTATTGAGGGAACTCATGGCGACCGTCCATTAAGGTTCAACATCGATGGGTAAGGCTTGACACGTAAAGATGAACGACGTCATATTATTGGGTCCTAATCAAACGTGAGACAAAAGTTTACGTAGAGGGTTGCATGGTGATGCAATTGGAAACTACCTTTTAGGAATTGTGATTGGCTGATATTATTCGGGATCATAATTCGCTAATTGGACCTTGCGTACCTACTGAGGAAAGGAGTTTCCCGTTTTCACTAGAGGGTAGTGAAAGATGTCAAAACAGTGGGAGTAAACATTTATAAAGTAAAAGTCCATACTTTATATCTTATTAAATATTTTAAAATAGTCATTAACATTTATCTGTTTTACTTTTCAGTACAAATTTGACAATGTCTTCGATTCGCAATCCGTTATCTGTTATACTCGAAAAGCAAGTTTTAGCCAGACCTAATTACCTCACTTGACTAAGAAACCTAAAGATCGTCTTGAATTCGGAAAGGATTGCATATACACTGACTGAGTTGCCCCCTGTTGAGGTTCCCAAAACGACCCGAATAGAACATGCAATCTTATCACAATTTCTAAGTTCAAATCTTATAACCCAATAATTCAAAGCAATTAATCCCAAAACGCTGAATTAAATATACTAAAATTTTCCCAAATATAAACTTAAAGATTTAATATACCTGTCAAGAGCATAGTCCCTGGGTTCGCCTCCGCTGCATAGAGTGCAAACACTCTGCCCTGAGTAGGCAATGTCCCTTGAGGACAATCCTTCAGCAAATGGCCATTACCGCCACACTTGAAACACTTCCCAGAGCCATACATGCAAACTCCGGTATGGCGGCGTGTTCACCTGGCACAGATCGGGTACTCCTGCCTCCTCGGGACCACACGTCCCTGCTGTTGTTGCTGCTGCTGCTGCTCTCTGCTCCTCGATGGGCCATGGAAAGGCCTCTTATGCTGCTGCTGCTGCTGAGGAGGGCGGTGGGGCACCTGAAATGGCCGCTTACCCTGGCGGTCATTCTCGATATCTCTCTGATCCTGTTCTGCAGTAAGAGCTCTAGAGACAGCGACCTCGTATGTCGTAGGGCCAGCAAACCTAACATCATGGCGCAAGATCGACCGCAATCCATCCATGAAGTGCCTAAGTCTGCAACCTCGTCGTTCGCGATCAGGGGTACAAAGTGACAACCCCTCTCGAACTTACGGATAAACTCTGTAACAGTCATGTCACCCTGTCTCAGGGTCATAAACTCCCTGGTCAATCTCGAACGCACGTCATCAGTAAAATACTTAGAGAAGAATACATCTCTAAAGCGCGTCCAACTGAGAGTAGCTAGATCCAGAGCTACAGATGCGCCTTTCCACCAAAGACGGGCGTCTCCTCCAAAAAGATAGGTCGCACAGCGGACCCTGTCAACATCCTCCAGCTCCATAAATCTGAAAGTAACCTCTAGGGACTTAATCCATCCTTTAGCAACCATGGGATCAGACGTCCCAGTGAACTCCTTCGGGTTCATCCTCATGAACCGCTCACATATAGCCTCGGGTCTAGGCGGCCTAGCTACCGCTGCAGCATTGTTCCCCGCGAATTGTGCGAAGAACTGAGTCATACCCGCCATCATCTGGTTATGCATATCAGGTGGTGGAGTAGATGGCGGTGGACCTCTATTCTCATAACGGTTCTGAGTCTCATCAGCCTTGCTTTCAGCACCCCTCGGGCGGTCAATAGCTCATCTAGGAGGCATACTGTACCATGTAAAGTCCTTACGTAACCAACATGCAATATTTCTACTATTTTTCTTGAAATTTAAATATATAATTGCTAAAACATAATCTTAACATAAAATATTTTTCATGAGAACATGCTGATAAAATGTTTCATGAGAACATGCTGGTAAACTATTTCATGCTCAAAAAAATGTAATACGTGAAAGTATGACTTACAGACTGAAGACGTGACTTCGTGAGCTTCTCTAGATCAGTAGTAAGTACAACCCTTTACAAGAAACATCGCTCTGATACCAACTGTGAGGGCCCGTATTTCGTATTTATTAAAAAAATTTCCTTTAAATAAATAAACTTGCAAAGTATAAAAACTTTCGTAAAATAACCCAACGGTTTAACATATACATAGCAGCGGAAACTGAATAATGTTTTAAACTATAACTTAAAATATATAAAAGTTATAACAAGAGTTTGAACATAAAACTGAATAATTAAACGTGAGGTCCTCGGGTTCGTACTACCGCTGATCCGAGCTAACTCACTGGTCCCCGCCCTCAGCCTCTGCATCGTCAGTACCTACATCAATCAAGTCTAGTGAGTCTAAAGACCCAGCATGCATATATCGTGAATAACAAGTAAATATATCATAAAATCGCATGCAACGTAAAAATATCGTATCGTAAAGCGTAACGTGAAAATCGTATCGTGAGTAATTATAAATACGTGCATATCTGAAAATCATACGTAAAAGCTTTTGCTCGATAGAGCTCTGTCATAACATATCATATCGTAATTTTTGGTAGAGATAATGTTTCTACGCAAGTGGCCCATAACATAACATGCACGTCTGATCAGACTAAACCACAGTATACTGGGCGGTAGTGATCATCACAGCCCTTGGACTGGATATCCGGACCCATACATAATCGTAAACAGGTCGTAAGTCACCGGGTGAAGCAATGCCATAAGCGTAAGGTGGCCACAAGACATATCGCATATATCTCAAAAATAAACAATTTATATTTTTTGCACGTAATATAATTATTATCCTGTTTTAATTTACCAATTGAGTTGGATCGTTCCCAGGCTTGCTGCGACCTAATTCTAACATGAGACACATGCAAATAATCTCAACTTGACCAACATCTCATAATCGAACTAAAAACGAGACAATTACGCCCAACAAACTTAGTATCTAACCATGACTCCGTATCAACCCGAACCAACATCGAACCATCGTTTAGTCATGATTAAAATATACCTAAAATACTGGAAAATATATACCAAGGGCTGTAATACACGAAAATTGTGCATGGAGGCCAAAGTTATGAAACGCTCTTTCGAGAGTCACTTTGGCACATTGCACCGTAAATTCTCGTACGACTTCTAAACTTAACCAAATAACAAACGGCCCAAAAACCTGACCTTCCTAACTCAATAAGGTACTGTCCAGTCCAAGGCCATAGGCTAAAAGCCAACCAAGAACTCGTACGTGACCTCTGAACTGCAGCAAAGCTGCTGTAAAATTCCAGCGGCAGCAGCTGCGCTTGCTTCGCTTTGATTACAAGGCTAATGGTCATTGGGGCTTGAACCACCGACCAAAACCTCTTACCAACATCCTAAGGTGTGGCTTGAACCATGGTTAAGGGCTAGAAGCCAACCAAGAACTCAAACAAGCCTCCTGAACCGAAGCTCAAGTTGCTGTAAAAAAAAAATGCAACAGCAGCACTTGTGCTTGCATCGCTTCATTAACGAGGCTATCGGCCATTGGGGCATGAACCACCGACCAGAGCCTCTTACCAACATCCTAAGGAGTGGCTTGAACCGTGGCTAAGGGCAATAGGCCAACCACAATCCATCCAAACACCTAGGACAACACAAAGCTCAAACCGAGAACACAAAGAAAAATTATGTACCATGCGATTGTTTGGATCGCTTGCTGTCATGTGTCGTTCCAGTGGTCATATGATCAACCATGGCTTAATCTAGACAAGATGAAGTGTTGCATGAACCAAGGTTAAGGGCTAAAAGCCAACCAAGATCCATCCAAAACTTCAAGAGCCGAAACTCACTCACAAAAAATCAGAAATATAAACCGAGGGACACTTGTGTTGTTTTGCTTTAAAAACCGATGGGGCCATGAACCAAGCCATGAAAGGTCATCTTGGTCATGTCCTAGACATGCTAAGGAAGGGTCCTAACCGTGGTTACAGGCCCAAAAGCCAACCAAGATTCGAACCTCCATGAACAACCAAAAACCAGAATTTCGAGACTCAACTTGCAACTATGGAGGAGTTTCTATCAAATCTTGAATAGTTGGGGGCTTAAACTAATGGACCAACATGATCCTAACTCACCCTAGTACATGCCTAGATGCAGCCTTGGGTGCCTGGAATCGAACCACCCCCCTGAAATCACAAAACAATACCAAACGTGAAGCATGAAGGTAGCCGAGAAAATCTGTGCAGAATTTTGTGAAATGTTGCTGTCATAATTTCGGTTTTTACCTTTAAATCATGAACATGTGATGTTTAAAAATCAGTATATGACTTGATTGTAGAGCAAAGAAACCATATATACATGCCTTAAGTTGTTTTTACAATAAACAACACAATACGTCGGATCGGGAGACACGGCAACGAAATGAAGACAACTTGCTATTGTTGCTGTCTTGAGTGAGAATGGGAGCTTCTAAATCTCTAATATTTCGTGCTAGGGAGAATAAAGAAGGTGGTGAATACTTGTGGTCAAATAAGGTGGTGCATGGGTGAGTTATTGATGTCAAGTTGGGGGGACATGCATGTTGAATGGTTGTCATTTGTTTTCTTGTTGTTAGGGGAGTTAAATGGTGTCAAGTTGGGATTCTGTGGAGTAGAATATGACCGAGAGTAGGCTGCCAATTAGTTTAGGATTTGTTTAAGTTTTGCTAAGTAGAATCCTAGGCTAGATAAGCTTGATTAAAAGGTTAATTAAGCATAATCTTGATGAATTAAGAAGCCTACAATTAAATTGGTGATTAATTAATTAAAGTAGACTTAAATACACTTGATTTCATTAAAATAAATTATTTCTTAGCTCGGAATAAATTTAAGAATATTTTTGGATCATAAAATTCATCTACGATTTCCTATCTCCGGTCCGGTCTCGCGTATATAACTAAAAAGCTAAAATTTGAAATACGCGATTTAAAATCCTTAAAAATAACGAAAATGATTTAAATGAAATTAAATTAACAATTTCTTAAAATAATAACCATTTAAAATTAAATAATACAAATTATGCACATATCTACGCATATTGGTTTTTTTTCGATTTCTACAGGTTAATAGTGCAAGGAGTCTCTGGCCAGAGCAAGAAATGTGCTCGAGGGAAAATGTGTTTTCCTAGTTGCATATGACATGCTACTATTAGTACTCAAAGATAAATAGCATAGTTTTCGAATTAATATGCAACTCTCGATATGCCAATGGTTGCAGATTCAACCAGGATATATGTGTTGAAGGGATCGTACGGTACGCTAACCATGACTAAAGGTTTCTGCAGGCACTATCAAGAATACCTAGGAGATCATAAGGCGATGCTACTCGACGCTCTTACAATGATTCAATGGGTGCAATCAGAAATGAGTTCTGACATTCTTGATCAAGGAGTTGATGAAAAGAATGGGTTTAACTAGGGTAAACACAAATAAGAATAAATGTTATAGAATCACATGGAGATGTGAACCCATGGCTAGCTGTATCCCTGAACCATTGAGGGTCACACAATTATCGGATTTTGTGTTCCCGTTGAGATAGTCAAATTTCAAGGATTTGGAATTTTGTAACTATAGTTTGATGGAGATCAAACAGGAAGCTTATGAAGGAGTTTATGAGCCGATTCCATAGGATAGGAAGAAATGGAAGTTGTCATGGTTGCTAAACAAGAAAGGAGATTGGAACTGCTTGTTTTAGTAAAGGAATTTACAAAACTGACAGCTACCAAATATGGTAACTGTCATATATAGTAAGTTCTAAATTTGATTAGTGAAAATTTTGTTTTTCGAGATTTTCGATTTTCATTGTATGAACAAGATTTGTATCATTGGTACATCGACGCTCTCTGATCAGTCGATCATGGTTATAATGAGTTCGGAATCATTTTTTTAGTTAATTTGAAATTTACTAATTAAATGATTGTGCTAGTAGTGGTAACTATTAAATGCACAAATTCCAATTAATATTCTAGAGGAGTCTAGAATTAAATTAACCAAGGATTTAGTTTATAAATTAAATAACTTTTATTTAAATTAATATACATATGCATGTATATATTTTATATGATGATATAAAATATGTGTATATAATATTATTATATCATGTATTATTAAAGGTTAATAAATACATTATATATTAAATATATGAGAATTTAAATATAATGAAATTATTAGAGTTCTCGTGGGAGAGAGGACTCCTAATTATATTAGGAGTCTCACTCTATATATACACCACTAGGACTCATAACTAAAAACCATGATTTTTTGTACACAAAAAGAAAAAATTCCTTCCTTCCCAAATCAAGAAGAAATCTGACGGCCACCCTTTGAGGTAAAAAAAAAAAAAGAAAATTGGCATTGATTTATTCCACTACGCCACGCCGACACAATGCATCGTCTCCGGATCTTGGAAGTTCGGAGATTATAATCTCAACGTACAAATCGTTTGAATTTTCTAGTGCAAACCAAACGAGAAAAGCACTCTTTGATCGTGGACCCAATTAGGCGATCAAAGAGGAGATCCGTTCATATGGATTTACAAGAAGGGCTATCTCCGCATATAAACTGTAATAGTTTGGTGTCCAGCGTTTAATACGCAAAGTTATAATCCTAAATGCCCTATAATTGTATTAAACACACGAAGACCAAGAACAAAATTTTTAAACTTCCGATGCGTCTTGGGTGCGAGGATACGATAACCCAATAGTGGTATCAGCGCTGGTAATTCTCAATCGTGTGTTTTAAATTTAATTGTGTTGATTTTATTATTTCTAACCACATAAGAATTTTTAAGAAAAACGTCCCTCAAAATTATTTTTCAAAAACCAGATTAAAAAAATTTGGAGTCTGCCCGGAACTGTTCCGGACAGACGCACTCGCCGCACGACATGCACGCGGTGCGCGCATGGCCTGCGCGCCTGTGCGCGCGGCGGGTGGGCGAGCGGGCGGGCAGGAACGTCTCGGGTGCCACGCTGGGTCGTGGTCTTGAATTGTTCAGGCCCAAGGACGATTTTATGATTTTTCAATATTTTGGGTTAAATTGATATTTTGTGAAAATACGGACGCTTTTACTCCTGCAATAATTTTGATACAATCGATTTCTTATAAAATAAATAATTGAAATATAATTTTAATTATTTATGTTAAAAGGTGTTTTACAAGAAATTTAATTATTTGAAATTAAATAAAAGTGTTTATTTAATTTGATAATTTTGGTGTTTAGTGATAATTTACGAGATAAACGATTTAGTGATAATATGTGATATTATCGAATTTATATAGTATATGATATTATATGTTAAAATGATGATTGAGAGCCATGAACAATGTGCTAGGTGTATGTTATGATATTTCACATGTTTTACTTTTGATTATTTGATAATTAAAAGTGGACCTGGTTTATGATCTGTTCCCACCTTCTAAATTTGTATTTTAATGTGCCATGGGTATTTTATGTAAATATTAGAATTAGTGGGAGATCAAAATTTCAAGACGGTGGGCCTGATCCTCGAAAGGAGTTTTGAAGACCGAAGACATGTAATATTGAAAGCTTATGAAATATTTCATTTGCAACCCTGCATTTACCTAGGGTATGGACATGAATCTGTATGTGGCTCGTATGGATCAATTAGCTCTAAGTTATCGATCATACTTTATTATTTATTATTTATGTGATATATTATAAATAATCAGTATGTGCGTTATTATTAATATAATAATGAGAGTTGCATGAATCCGGCAATCATACAAACAATCCTGACACGAGTTTTAAAATTAATGATGAGACAAATTTTTAAAATTAAAATCTCTCATTTTGGATGAGATCCACTAAATCAAGTCTATTAAAAGGATAATTAAAAGAAAATTTAATAATTCTTTGCTTTCCATCAACGGTGGTTGCATGATGAACGCTACCCGCGGTCAGTGTCTGGCTCATATTATTGGGAAGGCATGGACGCCAGAAAGCTGTGACTTCCACTGACATATTTGATGTGAACTACGTGGAACTCCCATGACTTCGGCTCATATTATTGGGGGATCTCATGGCGACCGTCCACTAAGATTCAGCATTGATGGGTCGGGCTCGACACGTGAAGAGAAAGGAGATCATATTATTAGACTCTCCTCAAACGTGAGGCAAAATTATGTAAGGATTGCAAGGAGTTGCAATTGGGCTCTACCTTTTGGAAGTTATGATTGGCTAATATTATTCAACATCATAACTTCGCAATTGGGTCATGCGTACTCACTAAGGAAGTTGGATTTCCCGGTTGTCATCAGAGGGTGGTGAAAATGTCAAAAATAGTGGAAGGCAATTCGTAAAAACAAAAGTCCATATTTTACGTCTTACAAAATATTTTAAAATAGTCAGTAACATTTATTCTGTTTCCATATCAGTATATTTACGATTTTGTCACGTAATTCATTTCTATCATTAAAACAAGCTAACCGAACTCTAATTTTCAAGATGGCTAGAAAAATTGTTCTAAATTCGGAGAAAATAGCATACACGCTAATGTCAGTCTTGCTGGAACTGACAAAGCATGCAAAATGGGGGGACCATATTATGCAAGTTAAAGTGTAATATGCTCACTTCTATGTCAAATGAACTGTATAAACAGTTTTGAGAAAATGTTGAATGTTGTTGACATTCAAATACACATGCAAGAGTTTCATGATGCATGAAACTCGCATAATGATGCACACCACTTTCAAGGAGCTCATGGACACACACATACAAGATGGGGCTCTGGCCCATGAGCGTTGTGTACATATGATTGGACTTATTGAGAAGGTGGTGGGCCTGGAATAGATGATTTCAAACGAGGTATTAAATGACATCAATTGTTGTCACTCTTTTATCATTTGATGGGTTTTATGGTGAATTTCAATTTGAATAAGATAAATGATATCCTTGAAGATCTAGTCAAACACTTATGACTTATGAAACCACCATAAAGCAGAGAAATGCTGTTTTCTAGTGGGCCCCTCGTCAGGGACGAAAAATGGCCCACAAAGTAAGGGAAAGAAATGTTATGCCCTTACACGAAAACAATCTCAATAAGAAGCAAGCTCTAAAAAACACTTAAAGGGCCCAAAAGGCTTGATAATTTAGAAATGTATGTTTCACTGCAAGAATCCTGGACATAAGAAATTATCTGGGCCATAAATGTTTTGGCAATGATAATTGAATATCCAAGTAAACACGATTTCAACAACCACCAAAATAAAACAATATATTCTAAACCAAGCACATTTGTGGCATATTAGGCTAGGATATATTTCCCAAAGAAGGATCCACAAGCTAGTGGGAGAGGGCATGTTTGACTCGTCAGGCATAAACTCTCTAAGAGACATGTAAGTCCTGTATGAAAGAAAAAATGACCAAGGACCCTTTCCTAGGGAAATTAGAACGTATACATGATCTTTTGGATTTGATTCATACAGATGTGTGTGGCCCGATAAGTGTTAGCACGAGATTTGACCATTCTTACTTCATTACCTTTACCAATGACTATTCAAGGTTTGGGTATGTGTATTTAATGAAATACAAGTCTGAAGCCTTTGAAAAGTTTAAAGAATTCAGAGCAAAAGTAGAGAAACAGTTAGGAAAGAGTATTATAACACTACGATCAGATAGAGGTGGAGAATACTTGAGTACTGAGTTTCAAGACTACCTTAACGAGAATGAGATTCTCTCATAGTGGACTCCGCCTGCCACACCCCAGTTGAATTATGTGTCAGAACGTCGTAATCGAACATTGATAGACATGGTCTGATCTATGATGGGATTCACTGACTTACCTCCATCCATTTGGGGATATGCACTTGAAATAGCGGCAAGGTTGTTGAATCCAGTCCATACAAAGGTAGTGGATAAAACTCCATATGAGATATGGATGGGAAAGTCGCCCAAATAATCTTATCTAGGAATATGGGGATGTCTTGCTTACTTGAAGCAGACAGTGGAGACAACTTGGAAAGTAGAGCCAATTTGTGCTACTTTGTGGGATATCCAAAGAACTCTATTGGATAATATTTCAATTATCCTAGTGAAACAAAGACGTTTGTTTCAGGGAATGCCACCTTCTTGGAGAAGGAGTTTCTATTAGATAGAAAAGACATGATGATAGAACTCGATGAGATTTGAGAACCACCCACAACACAAGTAGTAGAACCTAAACCCCAACAGCCAATCAAATAAACACAAGCTCCTAGGAGATCCGAAAATATCTAAAAGCCACCTAATAGGTTGAGCCTGCTTCTTGAAGAGGGCCAAGGCGAGTCCATTCCTGGATGCGATCCAAGAAATTTCAAGGAAGCATTGTTTCATGCCTTCATCTAAATGACTTGAATCCATGCATTCCGAGATGGACTCCATGTATTCAAACCAAGTATGGTCCTTAGAATATCCACATGAGGAAATTTTTCTCATGGGATGCAAATAGATTTACAAGAGAAAACTTGGAGCGGATGGGAAGGTGGTAACCTTCAAAGCTAGAATGGTAGCAAAAAAATATACTCAAAGACAATGTATTGACTATGAGGATACCTTTTCTCCAGTAGCAATGTTCAAGTCTATTAGAATACTGCTAGCCACAGCAGTATGGTATGACTATGAAATATGACAAATAGATATGAAGACAGCGTTCCTTAATGGTGATATTAAGGAAGAGATTTATTTGTCTCAACCTGAATGATTCACATCAGTAGGAAGTGAGCATAAAGTATGCAGACTTCAGAGATCCATTTATGAACTCAAACAAGAATCAAGGAGCAGGAACCTCGATTTGACAACATTATCAAAGAGTTTGATTTTGCCAAAAATCCTGAGGAACCTTGTGTATACAAGAAGGTTAGTGGGAGTACACTGACATTCCTAGTACTTTATGTTGATGACATACTACTCAATGGGAATGATGTAGGGATGTTACAGTCAACTAAAGTATGGTTAGCTGAAACTCAGTACTCAAGTATTCTCTATGGAAGAGTCCAAGAGAGGATATCTCCTAATGTCTCATGGTGTGAATCTATTCAAGTCTATGTGCCCTGAGACTGATGAAAAGATAAAAACCTTGAGCCGCATTCCATTCGCATCTGATATAGGCAGTATTATGTATTGTATAATATCTACTCGATGGGAATAATGTAGGGACTAAGGAGATTCTCTATGGAAGAGTCCAAGAGAGGATATCTTCTAATGTCTCATGGTGTGAATCTATTCAAGTCTATGTGCCCTGAGACTGATGAGAAGATAAAAACCATGAGCCGCATTCCATTCGCATCTGCTTAGGCAGTATTATGTATTGTATGATATCTACTCGACCTGATGTTGCATATGCACTTTGTGATGCAAACAAATATCAGTCGAGTCCCAGTCCACTGCATTGGAAATCAATGAAAGGACAATTTTAAGTACTTAAGAAGAACTAAGAATTTGTTCTTGGAATACGGGAGTGGAGAATTAAAATTGGAAGGCTACACTGATTCTAGCTTCCAGTCAGATGTGGATGATTCAAAATCGACATCTGGATTTGTATTCAAGCTCAATGGTGGTGCTGTCTCTTGGAAGATTTCCAAGCAAGACACCACACGGATTCAATAACTAAGCCCGAATACATAGCTGCATCGGCTGCAGCAAATGAGGGTATTTGGATGAGGAATTTCATCCAAGAGTTGGGTGTCATTCCTCAAACAGTTGTTCCAGTTCTGGTCTACTGTGACAACACCGATGTCGTTGCACAAGCGAAGGAACAGAGAACCGAGGTCTCGTCAGCGATCCAAACATATACTGAGGAAGTTCCACATAATCCGGGAGCTTGTGGGAAGAGGAGACATATCAGTAGAGAGAGTCGCCTCCACAGATAACATTGCTGATCCACTGACGAAGCCCCTGCCAAGACCATTGTTTCAGAAGCATCGCGAAGCAATGAGTCTAAGATCTATGGGTAGTTGGCTATAGGGCAAGTGGGAGATTGTTAGAGTAGGTGCCCGTCAATCCAACTTGTAGTTAGGGCTTTTATTGACTCTAATGTAAAACAATCTTTATTTTAATAATATTTTAAGATCACATTCGATTATGACATTATACTTTATATGTATACTCATGCAAGCTGCATAGATAATGTCCTTGAATATACAATAGGTACCATGAGGTCTGTGTCGCAACGTAAGATCATTAAACTCATTAGGAAGTGTATCGTATATTCTTAACAGGTACCTAGTCGAATCGGCCGCCTAAAACAAGGATAAAGGTCGCTCGAGCTCGAGACTACCATCTGTGATGTAAACGCCATGTTTCATTGGCAAAGGCATGGAGATGTCCATTCACATATATGGGTGATAATATGATGATGCACTGAACAACCCTCTCTCGAACTATCCAGGTGGTTTCTACTTATAGAGTGGAATAGTCCGCAGTTATGGTTGTACACCATTAGTCCTTTGACCCAGGACAATGTAGGGACTATACATATTAGCATGCAATTTGATCTATTTACCGACTCCATCGAGGGTCATCAGGTGGCTCGGTTGGGTGTAGTTTCGAAATATGTATGAGCAAATGCATGTCGGGGATTCACCGTTTGCCTACGGGTGAAGATATCCTAAGTGATCTGATGAGTTAATAGTGCAAGGAGTCTCTGGCCAGAGCAAGAAATGTGCTCGAGGAGAAATGTGTTTTCCTAGTTGCACATACCATGCCACTATTAGTACTCAGAGATAAATCGCATCGTTATCGAATTCATATGCAACTCTCGATATACTAATGGTTGCAGATTCAACCGGGATATATGTGTTGAAGTGACCGTACTGTACGCTAAGCATGACTAAAGGTTCTTGTAGGCACTATCAGTGATACCTAGGGGATCATGGGGCGGTGCTACTAGACAGTCTTACCATGATCTGATGGGTGCAATCAGAAATGAGTTCTGACATTCTTGATCAAGGAGTTGATGAAAAGAATGGGTTAACTAGGGTAAACCCGAATAAGAATAAATGTTATTATGAATCACATGGAGATGTGAACCCACAACTAGATGTATCCCTGAACCATTGAGGGTCACACAAGTATCAGATTTTGTGTTCCCATTGAGATAGTCAAATTTCAAGGAGTTGGAATTTGACGACTATAGTTTGATGTAGGTAGGGGTGGGCATTTATTCTCGGGTATCGGGTACCCGATCCGACCCGATCGGGTCGGATCGGGTAGAACTCGATCGGGTCGGGTATTTTTAATAAAAATCGGGTTTGTCGAGTACTCGACATTATCGGGTTCGAGTTCGGGTAATTTGACCGATACCCGAATTTTTTTGTTTTTTTTTTTTTTCACTTTTTTTATGGGTTTGTTAAATGTGAAAAATACATGAGTTTTTTAATTTACTAGCCATAATATGATATAATGACTAGTCATAACTCGATATAATGACAAGATTTTTTGTGAAATGTGAAAATACATATATTTTTTCAAAAAAAAAAATTTAAAAAATGGTTTTTTTTTCGGGTACCCGACTGCCGGGTACCCGAAAATACCCGAAAATTTCGGGTACCCGACATGACCGGGTTGGTGTCGGGTAGTAAAATTTACTACCCGACTTGTCGGGTACTTGACCCGAAAACCCGACCCGCGCCCACCCCTAGATGTAGGGGTGTCAATCGGGTCGGGCGGGTCGGGTTTCAGGTCAACCTGCGAAATTTTTTTATTTTTTTCAACATGAACCCGAGGCAACCCAAACACGAACCCGACTCTACCCGCCTAACCCGAATTTTATTTATTTTTTAAAAAAAATTAATAAAAAAATTCGAAAAAAGTAAAAAATAATAATTTAAACACATAATAACAAAATTTTCGATTTAAAAGTTTAATTGTAGAAAATTAAAGTATATTTACTAAATCAAATAAACAATTGTTAAAAAAATAAAAAAATATATACAAAATAAATATTAAATGATGAAAATTTATAATATAAATATACAATAAATTTTATTCAAACATACAATATATAAAAATATAGGTAATATTTTCAAAAAAAAAGTTTTCGGGTCAACCCGCGACCCAACCCGAAACCCGTCTAACCTAGCACTAACCCGAACCCACCCAACCCGAACACGACCCGAACCCGAAAAACACCAACCCGAACCTGATTTTTTTCGTGTTGGGTCGTGTCGGATTGATGGGTCGTGTTGCATTTTAACACCCCTAGTTTGATGGAGATCAAACAGTAAGCATATAAATGAGTTATGAGTTGATTTCATAGGATGAAAGAAATAGAAGTTGTCATGGTTGCTAAACAAGGAAGGAGATTGGAACTGACTGTTTTAGTAAAAGAGTTTACAAAACTGACAGCTGTCAAATATGGTAACTGCCATAAATGGTAAGTTCTAAATTTGGTAATTGAAAATTTTGATATTCGAAATTTTCGATTTACATTATATGAACAAGATTTGTATACATCGACGCTCTCGGATCGTCGATCGGGGTAATAATGCGTTCAGAATCATTTTTTTAGTGTATTTGAAATTTATTAATTAAATGATTGTGCTAGTAGTGGTGACTACTAATATGCACAAATTCTCAAAAATATTCTAGAGGACTCTAGAGTTAAATTAACTAAGGAGTTAGTTTATATTTAATTTAATATATATATATGTATATATTTTATATGATGATATAAAATTTGTATAAAATATTATTATATCATGTATTATTAAAGGTTAATAAATACATTATATATTAAATATATGAGAAGAAATCAAGAAGAAATCTCACGGCCACCCTTTGAGGTAAAAAAAGGAAAATTTTGGCCAATTGATTTATTCCACCACGCCGTCACAACGCATCGTCTCCGGATCTTCGAAATTCGGAGATTACAATCTCAACGTACAAATCTTTTGGATTTTCTAGTGCAAACCAAACGAGGAAAAACAGTCTTTGATCGTGGACCCAATTAAGCGATCAAAGAGGATATCTGTTCGTACGGATTTACAAGAAAAGCTATCTCCGCATATAAACCGGAATAATTTGGTGCCTAGCGTTTAATACGCAAAGGTATAATCATAAATTCCCTATGAATGTATTAAACACACGATGTCAGAGAACAAAATTTTTAAACTTCCGCAACGTCTTGGATGCGAGAATACGATGACCTAACAATTTCATCATGAGTATTTATAGGATGTCTCTAAAAAAATTACTCAAAAATATATGATAGTATATCTATCATTATGAATGCTACATGACAAATATTATGGAAGCGTCGAGTTACAATTTCAAAGAAATTTTGATGTCATATTGATACGCTAAATTAGTTAGTACGAGTATCTTTCCATAGAAGATCTTAAAGCTCTCACTATAGCTTACTTTAAATAATTTGCGACTTTTGTAAAATTTAATCTAACAATCATAGAAATCAAATATTATAAATCAATAAACAAGTTATAACAAGATGTTTGAAGAGGCTAATTAGCTCATCCAACCAACCTCCAAGATAACTCTAATCAATGTAATCTATCCAAAAAATTCCATTCGAAAGCATAACTCGTTGTAATAAGAGTATTTCTAATGTTTACCATTAAGAATACCATCAGCTCCTTGGGCGGGTACAGAAGTAGATATAACTCATAAACATTGAAAAATCAAGGGTACATTAACATTACTTCGGCCTCGAAGGAGTTGGAGAAGATGGAGGTTTTAATTCTGGATACTGCATAAAAAAACACTAGTCAGTAGTTGTCCAGCACCAAAATTTATGAAGAAACTTTTCATTTCATACATAAATAGAGAGAATGTGTGATTTCATACATTCGGGTATGGGGATGATGGTCGCGAACGTCCTTTTGACTGCATTGCAGGACTAGTGGAACCAAATTCTTTATCATCGATCTTTTTACTACTGTTCTTGACACTGGAAGGTGAAATAGAGGTCGAGTCGCTGATATTTTTATCCTGTTGTGGTATCCCTCGATTTGTTTCGAGTTGGTTGGACAATATGGACCTCTTCTTTGGGTAGATGTGAACTGATGTAGGTAGGAGAGCTTCCTGTATTTCCTGCAAAGGCAGTATTCAAATGGATTAGTAAGTCGTCTAATGTAATCTGTTGCACATGATTGGCAGTAGAAGATAGTTCCCCGACTCGCATATCATATGTAATCAGTAATTAAAAATGTATTGCCATAGTAACACAAATTCATGTTTTTTTTTTGGTGGGCAATATGCAAACAGAAAATGAAAAACCTTTTCGGTGCTATAGGTTGCCAAGATTCTCAATCTTTACATCTCGATAATGATTTTTGAATTTAAGATTCTCATTTCCCGAGTAGCCAAGACATAATGATTGATCAAGAACCTCTTCAAAATTCAATTTAGCATTGGAATACAAAATAACAGACAAAAGATGTACCTAAGAACGAGCAAAAAAATGTATACCTGCCATCCTTTCTTGCCCCTAATGCCTCCCCTTACAGCGTAAGCTTCTTTAAAACCATTTTTCACCAATAACTCAGCAACTTTGATTGAGTTACCGTCAAAACTACCTTACGCATGAAAGAATCAATATAAGTTAGTATAAAAAAGATGTAATACTTGTTCTTGATAGGCAGATAAATCCCATGAGTTATCCTCTTCGTCCCGAAATAACTTGGAGAAAGAAACACTAGACTGCAGCATAATAGTAATGTTAGAACCAGTGAATTAATTTGCATTTCAAATTAACAATTCTTTCACTAATTTCTGGACTACAAGTTGCACCTTCAAGATTCTAACAACAGTGAGACATATATAAAGATTTTAGTGGTGTTTGTTGGTACGACAATAATTTCATAAAACATCAACATAAAATGGTGTTTGCTACGCGGAATCATGCTAGATATTGTCTTTTTTCCCTCTTCTTTAGAAACAAAAACAATGAAACTGAGGCTCTCAAACAGCAACCACAACGAAAAAGAATCACCAAAGCTTACTTGTCTATAACACAAACAGTAGCATTTGCAGGCTCCTCAAAATTCTTCGAAACAGTCTTCACAAAACCATCTTCATCTCCCAGGCGAAACTCAACCTGGAGCACAGTCTTGTTCAAGATTTTCAAATTGGGCGAATTCAAGTACGCCAAACTCTTAGGGTCCCTAATATCTAAGAGCTGACAGCTGGGGTCATCCTGCAGCTTCCGAAACGCATTAATGGCGGATATGAACTTGTACTTTTGCAAATACTCCTCAGTCAAAGGGATCGCAATGAGCCAAATGAATAAAACCGAGGGGACAAAAAACGGGTACTTGGTGAAAAAGTCATCAATCGAAATCAAAACCGATTCCAAGTTAATCTTGTTCGATACTTGTTCAGGAGCAGCTTCGGAGGCAAGGCAAGAAAGTGGGAAAGGGAATGCAAGAATAGGAAGGAAAAAGTGGGGATTTATGTTAACAAGACTTGATATGACGAGGTGTGCTCTCGAAGATTGTTGATTTGGGACATTTGCTTTCGTGGTGGGAAGGGGATGGGGAGGGGAATGGGCTCGGGGCAAATGAACAGAAATTGGATTGAAATTGCATACGGGGGAGTGATTGAAAACTGAAATTTGGGGTTTATGGATTGGTTTTAGGGATTTGAATGGGTTTTGGAGAGGTGGGGAAGCTGCCGCTGAGGGGAATTTGGAGATAGACGCCATGGACAAGTGAGGTCAGTGGAATAGAACACAAAATTGTTTCCGTTAAATGTTTATCTATTGTGGTAATAAATATTAATATCATGATTTTTTTTTTTTATCAATTAATAGTACCTAACCGTTATTTCTTATTATTTTTTTAAAATCGTGAATTAAAAAATAAACACATGTATATTAAGATGTAGTTATATTTTTTTATTCCTATGCAACTAAATAGAGCGAGATCCTATGTTTGTTAAATTAATGTTTAGAATTTATTAATTTGGTTTTGAATCATGATTCTAGTTTTATTTTTGTATTGTTTGGACTATATTTTATATTTAAAAAAAAATTTGTTTGTTTTTGTTTTCAAATTAATTTGAGTATATGTCTATATTTCGCATTCTATTTTATCGGAAAAACCATAAACCCGACGAAATTACCAAAAACCGCTCAAAGATACAAATTAAAATCTATATCTATGTGTGTGATTTTTCTATTAAAAAAATTAATCAATTGTATATATTATTTGGTTTGAACTTTTTTATAAAAAATTGCAAAACTACATCGATGATTACCCAAACCATGATAGTTTCTCAAAATGCCAAACCATTTCTTGGTTTCACCGACCACAATTACCGTAATACTTGTTGGTGATACCTCAGGAAGCACCTGGGTTATCGGATCATCCTAGAACTCGAGCCCGGGATGGGTTGAAAAGATTCGGGAAGCCGGGGCAAGAGCCAACCCAGGGAAGGGAGCGCTCTTTTATTGATCATCCATGGGTTTGCGACTTAGAATATCAGGGGTCATGTCCGATCACCTTGGTACATGTGCCAATTCCTGGTCCACAATTGTAGGGCTGACATGCTTCGAAATCATTGACAATTCATTCCGCGCACGTGGAATGATGCGACTAGACTAGAGGCAGTATGGGCAATCAGATGCTGCAGTGTCAAGAGCCAAAGCAAGGGCAGTCATCTTGCTATAAGTAACAACCAAGCACTGAAAGCAAAGATATCATTATTTTTTCTCCTATAAATACCCAGATTTACTTGATCATAAAGTATTCTATTCACTGAACATTTTTTGCATGGGTACTCGATGTACATTATCTATAATGCATTTTCCTTTGCGAAAGACACTTGAATGAAATGAGATTCGGAGTGGCCAAGTCGGAAAACCTTCTGACGCCCTGCTAACGTTCTTTGCTGTTTAATGCAGATTCTTCAACCCGGATACCATCTGTCTGGTCTCCATTGTGCCTGAGAGGAACCTACCCGGCCCTATGAATTGCCCACCCAGCTCATTCCGATTTAACTGGTCAGCATCATTGACGCCATTTGTGGGAAATAAGATCTAAGAAGTAGATATGATTTTTTACCTGAAAATCAGTACGGAGGGATGATTCATGGAAGGAGACCACAGACTTAGAGGTTCTCCAAGGGAATCCACGCCCTCAACATACTTTCACAATCAATCCAGAACAACTGGCAAGTGGATAGCGACCGACGATTTCGGTTGGGAATAAATCTAGCAAGCGGACTATGTCAAGTTATAGTAAATGGATGATAAGTTCAAGTATCGATCACATATAGACTAATATTTAATTACTAAAATTTTTATCACTTAACTTAAGCTAAACAAAATAATTAAAAATATGATATGTGAATTATTAATTTAAACTATTAAATAAAATAATTGCAATTAAAAAAGAGATATTCAAATATCAATGAGGGGTTCAAATTCAAATAAATAACTAAGAAACACAACGTTATCAAACTCTACTATGTTGACACGTGTTAAAATTCAATTAATTATTTAATTCTTGACAATCACGGTGAAATCCCCAAATTTATTTATTAAACGATTCTCCGAGTTAATAAACCTAACAGTCCAATTATTTCGAATTGAATTTAATTAGATCTACATGCATTAAATCTTCGTGGAATTTAGTTTTCACCTAAAACCGCACACTGAAACCGAATACTATTTCTAGTCAGTTTAACCATGTGTTGATGACGTTTTTGTTGCTATATTTAATCAATAATCTTCTGATTCGTGATTAATCAACAAACATGTAAATAGTTGATCAGACTATTAACAAGAAACATTAAACCAACGTCAATCAATAATTAAAATCAAGAAAAATAATATATTACAAATATAACGAAAATCAAACAACACACTGAAATCGAATACTATTTCTAGTCAGTTTAACCATGTGTTGATGACGTCTTTGTTGCTATATTTAACCAATCATCTTCCGATTCGTGATTAATCAACAAACATGTAAATAGTTGATCAGGCTATTAACAAGAAACATTAAACCAACGTCAATCAATAATTAAAATCAAGAAAAATAATATATTAAAAATAAAACATGTAAAGGCCCGTATTTCGTACTCGTATTTTTGCGGGATTATAAAAATTTTTCTAAATAATAATCATCTCGCCTCATTTATAAAATTAACATGTAAATAATTTTAACTTCAAAATAACGGCGGAAGCAAATATTGTTTTCAACCAACAATTTAAAAACAATCCAACGTAAACAACAATTTAAAAATACTCCAACGTATTAAACTGAGTTTGAATAATAAAAGGTGCATAAACTAAATCATAAGGTCATTGGGTTTACTACTGCCGTCCCAAGATCGCTCACTGGTCCACGCCCTCCGTCTCGACCTCACCCGTACCTACAACAATCAAGTCTAGTGAGTCTAAAGACTCAACATGTATATATCGTGAATAACAAGTAAATATATCATAAAATCGCATGCAACGTAAAAATAGAGTATCGTAAAGCGTACGGTGATAATCGTATCATGAATAATTATAACTACGTGCATATCTGAAAATTCATACGTAAAAGCTTTGCTCAATCGAGCTCTGTCATAACATATCATAATTTTTCTGGTAGAGATAATGTTTCTAAGCAAGTGGCCCATAACATAGCGTAAGCGTCTGATCAGGCTAAACCACAGTATACTGGGCGGTAGAGATCAATCACAACCCTTGGACTGGATGTCCGTACCCATACATAATCATAAACCGGTCGTAAGTCACCGGGCGGAGAGGTCCTCGGTTGTTCCCACCGACTTCCAAACCCATAAGCATAAGGTGGCCACAAAACATATCGCATATATCTCAAAAATAAACATTTTATATTTTTATGCACGTAATATAATTATAACCTTATATTTTTTTTCGGATGAGTTGGATCGTTCCCAGGCTTGCTGCGACTTACTACTAATATGTGACACATGAAATAAATCTTAACTTGACAAAAGCTTAACCATAGAACCAAAAACGAGACGATTCGGACCAACAACTTGATTTTTAACCATGGCTTCGTACCAACCCGAACCAACATTAAATCGACGTTTATCCATGATTAAAAATACCCCAAACATACTGAAAAATATGCATAATAACTGTAAAACACGAAAATAGGTGAAAGGAATCCAAAAACATAAAACACTCTTTCGAGAGTCATTTTGGCACCTTTCGCCGTAAATTCTCGTACGACCTCTAAACTCGACCAAATCACGAACGGCCAAAAACATGACTTTCCTAACTCATTAAGGTACTGTCCAGTCCAAGTCACGGGCTAAAAGCCAACCAAGGACTCAAACCAACCTCAAAACCAAACAGCAAGTTGCTGTCAAATTACAGCAGGAGCAGCTTGTGTATTTGAGGTGTAACTCTGAAATTTAGTGACTAATGGCTTGAACCACCACCCAAGGACTCTTACCAACATCCTAAGGCATGACTTGGACCATGGCTAAGGGCTAGAAGCCAACCACAACCCAAGACACTACTTAGAACAAGAACAGCTACCAGCCGAGAGCTCCCCTTGGGAGGGAGTGTCTTGTAATGACATATTTTACTGTCTTATCTCGTTCCAAGGGCCATTTGATCGACCATGGCTCGATCTAGACATGATGGAGAGTTGTATGAACCATGGCTATGGGCTAGGAGCCAACCATCATCCATACAACCACTCAAAAACCGAAACACGCTCACACGAAAAAGTGAAGGAACCGATGTGCCCTTGTGTAGTTGCTGTGATATCTTGAATGGATCTGTGAATTAGAAAGTTAAAGAACAATTTGGTCATGTCCTAGACATGATAAGTGAGGGTTCTAACCATGGCTACCGTCCTAGGATAGCCAAGATTCGAACACACACCTTAGTTACTCAAATGGCCAAACCGTGACCCATTTCTGAACTTGTGGGAAAATTGCTGTCATTTCTGTTCTTGTGCGTATATGGACTGAAACAAATGAATCAATGACACTCTAACACATTCTAATTTATGCCTAGAAGCCGCCTTGGAAGCCTGGAACCGAGACAACTCCTGAAACCAACAAAATTTCAGAAAACGTGAAGCCTCGTCAAAAGCCGAGAAGCAGGTTTGAGTTTTTTTGAATAAGTTGCTGTCATATTTCGTTTTGTCACTTGAATCCTGAACATATACTGATTTAAAATACTTATTATAACTTGATTGAAGAGCAAAGAAACAACATATACATGCCTGGAAATTTGTTTTGAAGAAAACAAATCAAAACGACAATACGACGCGACGGGATCGGAGTTGGCTTCCTTCTTTCTAATTCAGCTGCTGCTGCACGATTTTTAGCTGATGTTCTTTTCTGAAATTTCGAAGGTAAGGGTGTAGTTGATGTTAGGGATGAAGGTGTATGATAAAGGAGGTGTTAAAGGGGTCTTGAAGTGTATTAAGGGGGGAGTTACAAGTGAGAATTTGAATGGGTTTGAATTGGTTTCCCTTCCCCCTTGCTGGCCGATGTTACTCCTCTTTTTCTTGCTGTGATTCACGCTAGTTTGTTTGGATCTTGTTGAGGAAGGATTAAGGTTAGTTATGGTGTATGTATTACCCATCATTATGGAGATTAAAAGTATGAAGTGAATGCACTATAAAATCATTTAGTGGTAAATTTGAATGAGGTTTACTACAATTTTTGAATTGTCTTAACCAAATATTATTACTACTTTTTGCATGGTATAATAGTGTTTTAAGTCTTGCATTTTAAATTCTTAAGGTTTAATACCCTCATTATATATATTTTTAATGAATGACAAATTAATTTAGAATAGAGCATGGCATGGTAAGCTTAACTTAAAGTTTAAGTATTTAAATGTTATGTTTAATTTCTTGAATATATTATACTTAGATTAATTTATCCCCACTTGTTTACATATTTTAAATTAAGCTTTAATTAAATATTGAATCTAAAAGAATTTATTTACCAACTTAGCTCTAATTAATTAAATAAATTCTAAAACATTTTATTTCTTTAAATTACATTATTCCTTGTCTTAAATTAAATTTAGGAATATTTTCTTATTATTAATCCTATCTCAAATCTTCAAACTCCGATCCGACCTCACGTATTTATCCTAAAAAGATAAAACTAAACATCTACTTTTAAAATAATTAAAACACTTCATATATATGTAAAATATTCATTTTTTTAATTTAAATAATAGAAATTATGCATGGCTTATACGTAATCTGATTTTCGGGTTCTACAAAACAAATATCAAACAAAGTATTGTTTGGCCCTATTGTGGTCTTAGCTTAAATAAAATTAATCCATAAATTCAAAACAAAAGTGCAAACTCACATTTAATTTCATAGAAGAAAACAAAATTAAGAATTAGTTAAAGAATTCTCAGTGATTTGTGGCGTGTGTTGAGGAATCCTCATGCTTCTATCGCTGTCTTCCTCCCTGTTGATGTCTTCATTGTAGACTTCTGTTCACTTCTTCCACGTCTCTGCCCTCCTCTTTCTGTTTTGTTCTGTTCTCTTCATTCCCTCTCTTTTCTTCTCTCTCCTCTACCTCTCTCTTATTTTCTCTCACTGTTCACGTCTCTGTTTCCTCTTCTCTCATATTACTTCTCTTCTGCGTTGGTTTTTCTCTTTTTTGCGCCTCCCTTTCTATTCTGCCTTCACGCCTCTTTTTATTCTCCTCAATGGGTCTCATCCTTCAAATCTTTTAAACTCATGTCAAGATAACAAATTTAGATAAAATTGTAGATTTTATTTTCAAATGTGATATTTTATTTTTGTCAAGATCTAAATTGATTTTTTTCCAAAACTTCAATATTATCAAGGAATAAAATATAAAAATATTTTATTTTCTTTTTGTTGGTATTTTATTTCCTTTGAAATTTTGTAAAATCATCTTATCTCCCAAATGAGGCTTTTTTCCTCTTTTATTCAAATCTACAATCATTATAAAATTAATCCAGATAAACAAATAATTAGGGATAAAAATTCTAGATAAGGGCAAATATTATAAAATCAAATATCTAAAATCTCTATAAGATTTGGACTTATCAATCTCCCCACACTTAACCTTTGTTCGTCCTCGAACAAATCAGAGAATAAAAATATAACCGAGAAATATTCAATGATTCACCACAAAATTGACATAATCAACAATTTTCAATCTTCCAAATTCCATCACACTCAATCAAAGGGCCACATTTTGAAAATCATAAAATTCACATTCGTTGCAACTTCAAAACTCAAGCATCACTAGAAAAGATCAAGATAATGAGACGTGTGTATTGTGGAAGTCAAAACTCATATTCCTCAAAGGTGTTTTAGTTCAAGGAATGCTCACAGCTTCTGAATTTTTTTTAAAGAAACTCTCCATAAGCTTGTCTTTCATACCTTTCTCCACTAAATGTTGGAGGAATATGACCCGGTCAATAGGTCTTTTCAAACTTATAATGTTAGGCAATGGCTCACGGCTACAATAAAGGTAGGAATATTCAAAATGAGAAAAAATAAACAATTTAATCATAAGCGCACTCCTTCATCTCTTATCTTCCTTCCCTTATTGAATTTCATCGTTCCCCCATCTAACTTTTTCATCTTCCTTGTACTTTAGTTCATCTTCTCCCATCTTTTTTCTCTCCCTCCAGCTTTTTTTTCATTCTTCAACAACATTCTTTTTTAGTTTTTTCAATCACCACATCATACAACATTCATTCCTCTTCCTTTTCTTTTATAATTATATATATTTTTTCATCAACTCTTTTCTCATTCTTCATGATTTTTTTCAAACTCATCCAATTTTTCTTATCAATTATCAACACATGAGAGTTATTGAAAATTTTAAAGCGCTAAAGGGGTTTATTTCTCTCAAAATTAAGGTAGAAGAATAGTGTATATGCTAAAATTTGGGTAGTTGATGTGGAATTTTGAAGGAATATGAATGGAGGTTAATTGTATGTCTTTCACACACTCCATTCGATTTTTATAGGCTCAAAATGGGATACTAGTGATATAAATTATGCATTGGGTAGGCTCGAAAGGCTCAAACGGTTCCAAAGATCGTCTAAATCATCCCTAAGTCATTCTTCTCCGTATTTTCTCCTTGAAGGATAATTGACAAGTTCTAGATTGTTTCTTTTCTTTCTTTCTTTTTTCAATTTTTTTTATTTATATCAGCTCACCTCTTGCCAATTCATAATTAATTCATATAAGTATGACCTAAAGTACATAGATGATGTCTCAAAATATGATACAAAACTAGTTTGTGCTCAAATCCTTCGGCTACAACTACAACTCATCTCAATCAGTTCTAGGTATGATTCAATCTCTTGAGTGATTAAAAATCTAGAAAATCAATTAGTATGTCATGTAATCACATGTGTAGTTTATCAAAGAATAACTAGAAAAATTTTCATGCTCGAGGATTAAACATTTAAGCACATGCTAAGTGTTGTGAAACCAAGCACAACCCCCCCCCCCCCCCCCCCCCCCCCCACTTTTTATTTACACTGTCCTCAGTGTCATGTCATTTAAAAAGAATATAAAACTTGGATATAGAATAATAAGATAACACTTCCGTGACAGTGTTGCTTTAAATTCCATGGAGTGCTACATGGGTATGGTAGATTTCCTCAGTGCTGGAAATCTTTTATTTCAACAGTTTAGTTTTTCCAGAATCTAAATCATCTTGCTTCATTTCAATATTCCCTACACACACCAAAATCATAGAGGAGTAAACTAACAAAATAAAAAATAAAAAAATGAAACGACAGGAAATAAAATAAATCATTGGGTTGCCTCCCAGCAAGCGCTAAATTCATTGTCTATAGCTTGACTACGGAGAAGCATCCATCAAATAGCGGCTTCCGCCCATAGTAAATATCATACAATATTACATATGGGTCTTGATTATGTGTGGCCCTCAAGCTTGGCATGATATTGATATTGTAAGCTCGTCGCTCCAGCAACACTCGGCAAAAACTGATCATTAGGGGAAGAACAATTTAATCCATGATAAAGCTCGTAGAGGATGTAATATTTTTGAGCTTGCATTGATGGAAATAAAGAATCTGCTGGTGGAATATATGTTCAGACCATATATGAGTTCAAATCCTTCGACTTGTGTTCTTCTACATCCTCCAACCTCTCTTCTGTCTCATCTTCGCATAGGGAATTCTTCTTCCTCCAACTTCAGTTCTACCTCATCTTCGCATAGGAATTCCTCCAACTTCACTTCTGTCTCATATTCGCATAGGAATTCCTCGAAGAATTCTTCTTCCTCCAACTCAACCACTTGTGGAAGATCATATTCAGGTGAAGTTTTTACATGATTTGAATCACTCTCTAAACCTTGGTTGTTTGAGTTGTCATCATTCACATATACCTGATTGGTCATTAATTGATCGGCAAAAATCGCTTCATTCTCTTGGTGGATTTCAGAAACTGGTTGCACTAGAAGCTCAATTTTCTCATCTATGAAACGCAAAACATTGTTGTGAATTTCCAATTATTTCTTATTTATCTCTGCTGAGTCATTGACCATCTTCTCCCATTGGGCCATTATTTCATCTAAATGTTTGTTGCGCTCTTCTTGTTGCTCAAATGCTTGGTTTACAAAGCTGGGGCAAAAATATGGAGGATATTGGTGACTCCAACCCTGCAGTGAAGGATCACAATGCCAGTGGTAGTCGAAATCTACCATATCATCTAACAAGTGCATCGCATTGTTGTAATCTCTATTAAATAAGTGACTACCAGTTGCCAAAGCTCCATAATTTACCCAACTTCTTGTTGCCTCATCCAAACCATTATAGAAAATTCGAATAAGAGTGCAGTTTGACAAGTCATGATACCGAAACTTGTTTGCCAAATCATTGAACCTCCACCAAGCAGCATAGAATGGTTTCGAATATTGTTCGGCAAAATTCGTGAACATTTCCCGATGATCCATCTCGAAGTACCTCACTAATAAAATAAAAATAAAAATAAATCAAATAAATTATAAAAAAAATAGACGAATTTTTTTGTGAAAAAAATGTCTAGTCTCAAGAAGCAATTTATTCTAATATTAAATAAATTAGTCCAGGGCAACGGCGCAAAAAACTTGACTCACGATTTCGATTGGAAATAAATCTAGCAAGCGGACTAGGTCAAGTTATAGTAAATGGATGATGAGTCCAAGTATCGATCCCACATAGATTAATATTTAATTACTAAAACTTTTATTACTTAACTTAAGCTAAACAAAATAAATAAAAATATGATATGTGAATTATTAATTTAAACTATTAAATAAAATAATTGCAATTAAAAACGAAATATTCAATATCAAGGAGGGGTTCAAATTCAAATAAATAACTAAGAAATACAACGGTACCAAAATCTACTATGTTGACACGTGTTAAAATTCAATTAATTATTTAATTCTTGACAATCACGGTGAAATCTCCAAATTTATTTATTAAACGATTCCTCGAGTTAATAAACCTATTTAAATCTAACAGTCCAATTATTTAGAATTGAATTTAATTAGGTCTACATGCATTAAATCTTCGTGGAATTTCAATTTTCACCTAAAACCGCACACTGAAACCGAATACTATTTCTAGTCAGTTTAACCATGTGTTGATGACGTCTTTGTTGCTATATTTAACTAATCATCTTCCGATTTGTGATTAATCAACAAACATATAAATAGTTGATCAGGTTATTAACAAGAAACATTAAACCAACATCAATCAATAATTAAAATCAAGAAAAATAGTATATTAAGAATAAAACAAATATCAAACAAAGTATTGTTTGGGCCTATCGTGGTCTTAGCTTAAATAAAATTAATCCATGAATTCAAAACAAAAGAGCAAACTCAGATTTAATTTCATAAAAGAAAACAAAGTTAAGAATAAGTGACAGTGATTTGTGGCGTGTGTTGAGGAATTCCTCATGCTTCTATCTCTGTCTTCCTCCCTGTTGATGTCTTCATTGTAGACTTATGTTCACTTCTTCCACGTCTCTGCCCTCCTCTTTCTGTTATGTTCTATTCTCTTCGTTCCCTCTCCTTTCTTCTCTCTCCTCTACCTCTCTCTTATTTTCTCTCACTGTTCACGTCTCTCTCTCCTCTCTTCTCTTCTACACTGATTTTTCTCTTTTTTGCTCCTCCCTTTCTATTCTGCCTTCACGCCTCCTTTTATTCTCCTCAATGAGCCTTATCCTTTAAATATTTTAAGCCCATGTCAAGATAACAAATTTATATAAAATTTTAGATTTTATTTTCAAATGTGATATTTTATTTTTGTCAAGATCTACATAGATATTTTTCCAAAAATTCAATATTATCAAGGAATAAAATATAAAAATATTTTATTTCCTTTCTTTTGGTATTTTATTTCCTTTGAAATTTTATAAAATCATCTTCTCCCAAATGAGGACTTTTTTCCTCTTTTATTCAAATCTACAATCATTATAAAATTAATCCAGAAAAACACATAATTAGGGATAAAAATTCTAGATAAGGGCAAATATTATAAAATCAAATCCCTAAAATTTCTATAAGAATTGGACTTATCAGATAGCTACAACCGTCCAGAAAGCCATCGAGGAGAAATTACCTCCCGACAGCGGTCACATGCACCGAGAAGACGAATCTGAAGATGAGTCCTTTCCTCGGAACAAAGAAAAGCAGGAGGAAAGCTCCTAAGAATGTTCCAAGGCCCTCACCATGGCCGAAGAAATGAAATATTTAAGAAAAATGGAAAATTTGGAAGGACAAACCGGGTCATCTCGAGTCCTCCCGAGTCCATCAAAGAGAGTGTCCTTTCTCAGCCCAGATAATAAATGAGTCATTGCCTGCCAATTACAAGTCATCAAAAGTTAGAGAATATGAGAGAACACCGATTCCGAAAAACATTTGTCTTGGTTCAAGAACATGGCAATGTTGCACCGTTATAAGGAGCAACGTTGGTAGACTCAGCCCAATGGTAGTTTGACAAGCTCAAGCCGCAAAGCATACATTCTTTTAGTGACTTCAGGAGCATTTTCTTACACCACTTTAGTAGCAGCAAGAAGTACAAGAAATTGCTTTCAGCCTGTTTGAGATAAAACAAAGTGGGGACGAGTCTTACAGGTGTACATTAGCAAACTCAACAAAGATACCCTGGAAGTACCTCTTGTGCCCCCTAGACCAAAATTACTGACTTAACTCGGGGACTTCAAGAAGGGGATTTTTCATATCCCTAGTAAAAGAATTGTCACGAGATTTTGAGAATATGTTGTCCTGGACAGAGAAGTACATATCATTGAAGAGGCTCAAAGGTTAGACAGAGGCCATGAAGAAAGAAAGAGGCGACCAGCTATGGTGGTTAGAAGACCGAACATAGAAGGGAAATCCCTTGGGGTTGTTTCCTCACTATACACCCTTGAAAGATTCAAAGTGCCAACCCATGGATGGGAGCGCTCTTTTATAGACCATCCATGGGTTTGCAACACCAGGGAAGCTGATCAGACTAGCGCATGTTCAAGTAAACTCGGGCTCTCGGCCTAGTCCAGGCAGTGTAATAAGACTTAGAGGATCAGGGGTCATGACCTTGTTCTCACCCCACGACCATCTACCTGATCACCTTGGTACAAATGTGAATTTCCATGTCGACAAAGGAATGTCATGATTCGAAATCATTGGCGTTTCATTCAGCGCACGTAAGAATGATGTGACTGGACTAGAGATAGTATGGGCTGTCAGATGCGGCTGTGTCAGAAAGTAGGACATGTGCAATCATCTTGCTATAGGTAGCAACCGAGCACTTAAAGTAATATCATAATTATATTTTCTTCTATAAATATACATGTTTACTAGATCATTAAGTATTTTATTCACTGAACATCTTTTGCACGAGTACTAAATATACATTCTCTATTGCATTTTCCTTTGTGAAAGATTTTTGATTGATTTGAGCGTCAGAGTGGCCATGTCGAAATACATTCCGACGCCCTGCTAACGTTTTTGCTCTTAAATTATGCAGATTCTTCAACTCGGGTACTATCTGTCGAGTCTCCAGTGTGCCCGAGAAAAATCTACCCAGCTCGATGAAATCACTCACCCAACTCACCCGATTTACCCGACCAACATCACTTATAAAAGAGTCGTTTCTAAAAAATCAAAATATTTTTTTTTTGCGGGAATCAGTACCTAAACATAAGAAACCGACCATAACAAGAATTGTAAATTAATCTTAAATTTTAAAATATTTTAATATAGAGAATCTTAAATTTTCGTGTAATTAAACAATTTAATTTATATAAATTAAATTTAATGCTTATTTAAAAAACTAAATATCACTTATATTTTATAATATATTTTTTGAACAATTAGTTTGATTGTAACACGTATTATACATTATTTTTTTTTATTGTTCAAATTTGAAGAATAAATCGATTGTAATCAAACCGTTAAAAACTGATCTAAGACTGTACTAGCTGTTTGGTTTCGGAATCATCTTTCTTTAGACCATCTCCAAGTCAAAATTCTATTTTAAAGCAACTCTATTTTAAAATATTGCAATTTTCGCATCAAATACAATATTCATCTCCAACTCATCTATTTCTAATATTACTTTATAAAAGAATATTCTCGAAATATTTTTTTATTTGATTTATTAAATTTATTTTATTTTTTAAACCGAATGTATACATTCTTCAACCCATCTATTTGATTTATTTTAATTTTTATTTTTAAATATCTAATAGCTCTGGGCTAATCATTTCTTCTGCGCCCGCTGCTCTGTTGGAAAAGGAAACCTTGCACAGGATTGGATATGTCCTTAGAATCAGAAAACAAAGGTTTTAAACCTATGGTCGGGCATACATGATTGGTGTGAAATTTTGAATTAAAATTCAATTAATTTTCTTTTATAAAATTAGAAATTTTTGCAATTGTCATTTTAATTATTTTTTAGGAAGATAAAAATTTTACGGATGAATTTATAGAGAACTAGTTTCAACTAAAAACTTTTAACATCTTGAATATTAATATTTTATTAAACGTTGCTGGATATCAAGTGTTAGTGACTTATATCGATATAAGATAAATCATTATTCTTTAATCAAATTTCTCATTTGCAAACATATTATATCCACGTAACATTATCAACACATGACTTGTCCGGAAAACTCGAATCGAACTGGTTCTGTGATCCAAAATTATTAACTCAAGATTTTTCTACATGGCTTGTGTACTGAAAATTCAAAAAGAGAGACAGTTTCAAGATGAAACAACACCTAAAGCCTGCACAAAATCATATTCTATAGAGACAATTACCAACATTCGTAGATCATGATTCATCACGCCATCATACTTCTCTCGCCATCGTCCCGGCCATTAAACGTCTCAAAAGATGCTATATACTCTTCCATGCATGCTCTATAACCATGCATTCCTGGATATTTTGTTGCTAGTTCCAATCCCAGACTCATCCATTTCTTGCCTGAATCAACGTGCCCCATCTTCAATGGTAGAGCAGCTCGATTCCATGCTGTCGTGGCAAGCCATTTAGCTTCCTCAATGGGATACTCTCCCTCCTTCAATCCAACCATAATTCTGTATGCTTGCTTATACATTTCATATGTCGAGTCATCATCGGTTTCTCCCTTACAAATGGTGCTAACACATATTAGTTTCCGTAGGACAATAGCCACAGTTTGGTAATCTGGGGAAGGGGAAACGAGAAGAGAAGAAAGGCAGGCATTTAAAGCAAACATGGAGACTTCAGGATTGAATTGTGATCCTTGTGAGGCTTCGTAGCCGATTTGAAGTAATTGTTTTGGGTCACAAGATTTGGAGGTGGCAAAGTTTTTAACTAATAGTAGCTGTTGGTTGCCTGTGTCACTTAACCTGGAGTACAAGTGGCAAGCGCTCCATGTGTACAAGAAGAAGAAGTTGGGCTCTTTTGCATCATCGACATAATCATCACTTTTTCTCATGGTTCCTGAGGTTGACATTAGCATCTGCATCAAAGAATTGGTAAAAGCATGGGTAACTTAGAGATTGTTTTTGGATTGAAAATTAGCTAGAGTTCACTGCAATGCTAAAATATATATCATGTCAGATGTAATTTTCATATGTGAGCCTCCTCGGTAACGGGTGTCTGTAAGGACCGTAGAAACATCCAAAATTTACACTAAAAAAAATGAGAATGTGGGAAGATAAAAAAAAAAAATAATTGTGGGATGATAAAAAAAAAGAGAGAGAATGAGGTATACATGGTCGGTAGGCATCATATACAATTTCGGCTATTTGGCTAGTAATAACTATTCTAAAAGTAAAAGGGGCCAGAGTATGTTATGGTTTCTAATGTGTTCTTCAACACTTGTATCCTGCTGTCTTTTATCTTAATTTGTTTTCGACTCGTCCTATTTTGTATCTACATTCTTTATACCCTTCCCAATGCAACATTAACAAAAATTTATAACATATTTAGATGTTTACCTTTCCTGCCCTGGCTAACAATGCTATGGTTTCTCTGACTTCAGCTTCTAGAAGTGTCCCATTCTTATGCTTCTCATCAGCTATAATGGCGGATACAGTCAGTATTATCGATTTACAAAGCATGGCATCATTGCTCTCTGCTTTACCATCCTCCGGAATTCCGTACAACTCTGATGCCAACCTGAAGAATTCTGCACTTAACTCATAATTCTTCTCCTGTCCAGTCCTTACACCACAATTCCAAGCATTTGCTGCAAACCAACTTTTTTCTCGTCTTCCAACCTCCCCCGAGCCGAAAAAACAGTCAGATCCAATCTCAGATTGACGAGCATGAGCTCTTTTCATGTGTTTCAGGATATCAGAGTAATTTGCCAGGTCCTGACTTAAAATTGTGACTAATGTGCGGAATACCACAACTTCACTAGTCTGCATCGGTTTTCCTGAGAAATGAAAGTTCAAGAGTTGGGACAGAGAGGCGGTGGCAACAGAAAAGGCGCGGCACGAAATGGCTTCATGGGCTACCAGGGAGAGGAAATCTGTACTGAAATCAAGGCAGTTGGGCATCGATTGCACCAGTGTTATGGCACTGTTGTGATCTTTTTTTTGCAAGAAGATCTTAAACTGCAAATCCCAAAATATAAGCCATTACTTCAGAACAATCTATTACACAGTCCTAAGTGTCGCCAGAGCTTAAGTTGATTCACTTTCAACATTATGGAAAACTATACCTTGAGAAAAGCACTAGCTATATTGGGTTCCAGCTGCAACAAAAAGAAACAAAAACAACAGGAATTGAGAGATTTTATATTTATAATGGAGAGATTAGTTGACACTGATTGATTTTTGTTATACCCTTTCCGCCTCATTAACGTATTCTTCGGCTCTATCTAACTGCAAGAGTCCAAGATAGCAGAGGCACAGAATTCGAAATCCTTTCGCTCTAAGAATTCTGTTCTCTATGCCATGAGGGACATACAGCAAAGCCTTTTCAAACATATCGGCACTGAATAGACAATCTTTCGATCGAAAAAAATCTGTGCCACTGCAATGGTAGGTTTTGAAATAACTTAATCCGTATTTGGTATTGCATCAAGTGATACAGTTCTTCAAGAAACAGAACAAGAAAAGGGAAAAATCGAAAGAATCTACGTCACACGGACGACTTAATTTATTTTTCTCCTGATTGGGTCAGAAATGGCATTCAAAATATAAATACTGTAATTTCAAGCCCCCGTGATTAAAATTATTAAATAAAAACAACACGCATACACATAAACATGTATTTCTTTTGTGATTTCAAGGAAAAAGTGAATTGGCAGTTGAAAACATCAACAGGATTTACAAAGAGCCTAAAGCAACTACGCAAGACCATTCTAACTATCATCACATACAAGGAAAACAATGCATAGTACTTCTGAAGACAGACAATCTTCAGATTCCCGTAACACTGTAACACAGTAAATGTATACGAGACACTTCTTCTAGAACAAAGCGTAGCTTCTTCGTATTCTTCTGTGAAGTTTTGTACAATGTAGCGTCAAATTTATTTAAAATCACATAATGGATTAATAATCATGCACTTCTTAAGGCATACTGGAATTTACCAGTTCCAAAGAAGAGCGTGCATTGTGGTCCTCTCCTTTGCTGCTCCTTCTCCTTGGAAAAGTGCCAGAACCCTCTCATCTGCTACCAACTCCCCAACAACTTTGGCTCTCACCTTCATTCCTTCAACACCGGTCACTTCCTTTCCAACAATCCTATTGATCACCCTAACAGCTGCACCAGCACTAACATGGCATCGCTCCAATAGCCCGAGAAACACACCTTTAACAGTCTCTGTGCCAGCCGTACCTGCAGCCTGGAAGTAAGAATCCACTGCCGATAGCCAAACACCCTCAGGGATCCCCTTATTCAGCACCATTCCTCTCAGCTCCTTCTCTGCCTCCCCGTACCTCCCCAATCCCAGCCATGCCTTCATTGCCAGCACACTCAAACTCGGATGGTTGTCACCATCACTCCCAACCTCTTTCAAAAGCTTCACACATTTCAACACGCTCTCAAATTCATCACCTTGCAAATGAGCCGCAGCAATAAATCTCAGAGTCTTCAACCTCAGTTCCTTCAAATTTAATGTCTCTTCAGTTCTCTTCACTACTCTTAACCCCTTTTCACATAATTCTAAGGCGTCATTCATCAATTTTAATGACTGATTTACTGTAGAAGCCTCATTTTTGGAAAGTAACATCTTTCCAAACGTCAGGTACTGATTAGCTAGGGCATTATAGTTTCTTGCAATACCAAACAAAACACTTTTGGACCTATTTAGTAATGTGATTGCCAAATTGCTGTCTGAGATTTCCCACGCAGCTCGTGATCTGGCAAGATTGAGATCTAACAATAGTTTTTGTTCATCGCAGTCAGACATCGAATGAATCTCAATTTTTGATAAAAGATCGGTGGCTTTTTCGTAGCAGTGTTCCGCTGAATCGAATTTTTTGAGATCATGCCAGATCAAACCAGTCTTGTAGAAGAACAGAGCTACCTTGATACCCGGAGCAGGTATCCCTTCAACGTCAGAATTGAGGAAGAGCAGATCTGCGGCAATTTGACGGAGCTTGGCATGTTCCTCGGAAATCTTCGCTGCAGAAGCATTGGAAAGGTCGACACACACGTTCCAGAGGCGGTAGCTGAGTTTCCAGACAAGAATTTTGGTGGAGTTGGGGAAAGGAGCTAGTTGACTGATCCGTGCTAGAGCGAGTTTAAGATCCGAGGAGAATGAATCGAGTAGGGGCTGCGTAGGGGGGTGGCGTTCGAGCGAGTTTATCAAGGATTCTATTTTAGAGAGTGCGCGAGAGTGGTCAGTGTCGACTGCCGCGGCGGTGGCGGAAGCGATGCCATGGCGTTGGTCGGGCGTGGAATTCTCCGCGATTCTCATTTTTCCTACTTAGGAGTTGGCGGGAAATGTTTTTGAACTATTATATATCGTGAAATTCCGAAGGAGAGGAACCCGCCGAAGAACAATTTTGGCGTCAGGTAAAAAAAAGAAAAAGAACAATAAACATTTGTAGATGGTGATTTGGCTAGCGAAATCGGATTCAATCTTTTACTAATGGTTCAACTTAGTTATAACAATTTAATTATACACCATAAATATCGTCAAACATCAATTTGAGAGTTACATATTCAAAATACAAAATGAGAACAAAAAATTATCAACTTCTTTTCAAGTATTCTTACAAACCGTAAGACAATTTTTTTTCCTCTCACTAAACTATCACAACTTGCATTTTCATGCATAGCGTCTACCATTATTACTAGTGTTATATTAATATTGAATTAGTTTTTTTTTAAGAATGATATAAATTGCTAGGTGGTGACTTTTAATAATAATTTTTTTTCCTTTTGTCGTTGTTAATATTATAAGTAGCTGTACAAACAAATGATGAAATGTGCCGATCGAATGAAGCAGGGTATCCATACGGCCTTTCGTGCACATATGGTGGATATATGTCCGTCCTTTCTGTTGGAGTTCAGTTTTTTCGCACTTAACGTATCGCAAAATTTTAAAAAATTTTGTTCAACGTTCGAAATGTTTCTTGGACTTCATATGAATTTAAACATTCATAAGGTGTTTAGAATTGTTTATTATTTAACGTGGACTCCGATTATTCCGATTTTTAAGCAGTTATAGCACTTCTTGTAAGTCTATTCGAACAGATCTCCCTCATTTGATCGTCAAATTAAGTCCACGATCGGAGATTTTGTTTCTTGTTTGGATCACAATAGAGATCTCAAATCATTTATGAGTTGAGACAATGACACACGAATTTCAGAAATACAGAGTGGCAGTGGAAGGGGTCTCGGCTGAAATTATTTTTCCAATGGAAAGAGGTTGTGAAACGTCTGCTTATTCGTTTTGCTTAAAAAGTACTAAAATTTTTTTTTAACCTCTCATGATTTCGGCCGAACCCTTACAAAATATTAAATATTTTGTAACCATTTTTAAAAATAAAACAACCAACTAGTATTTGAAAATCTAAGAAAATAGTCAAAATATAAAATTGTCAAACGTTTTAACCAACCTAAAAAGCAATAAATTTGAAAAGTGTAGCCCATACTAAACATCTCAAAAATCTCTCAAAAAGCATAAATAAATAGTCTTAAAAATCTTTAACATAATCATAAACGTAAATGCGGTAAAAAGAAGCGCTAGTCATCGGGTCATGTGTACCTCCAGTCCAGTCAGGTCAACCATCAAGACCTCTCATATCATAATTATTAATATCAACTGCATCAATCACACCTAGTGAGTATAAAGACTCAACACATCATATTCTTGATAACAAATAATACGTAATACAGAACACATACAACAGTGAAAAATATTTGTACTTAAAATAACATTTTCATAATAATGCATAAATTTTAAACATAATCATTTTCATAAACATTTTCAATCAATATATTCATATTCGTGTTTGTTGAATTCAGATCTTGATTGTGACTCGTATTCGTATTAGGCGATGAATACATATATAAAACCACAGTACTGGACGGCGGGACACCAGCAACACTCTCACCGGTCAACTGGGCCTCAGCCTCATATTAACATATTAACGTATTTGTATCCGTATCCAAAGAAATACGTTCGTCGGGCTCCCACTGGGACCATAACCCTCTCGATATCTCCAACATATCATCGTATTAGCCACAATTCTTTCACGTCCTTCAGCATTTCGTATTTCTATCACTTAATAAAAATATGCATATAATATCGTTTTTCTTTTAAACCAAGCATGCAACATATCTTTTAAATGTCCAATATTAACCTTACGAATTCCATGAACATTTTAAAAATCATAATTTAACATATACAAATTCGTAAACATTTAACATAATCATAATAACATATAAAACGGCATTCAGGACACTGTCATGAAGTTTACTAATTTTCAGATGTAAAATGACTGTTTTATCCATAGACATAAAATTTTTCGATTTTGACTTTTTCTTAATTTTATTGACTCTAATATGTCTCGAATAATTATTTAAGCTTAAATTAAATTTCTCATAATTTTATTTTGCATAAATATTAGACTTTTTAATTAATCTTTAATTATTCGTTTTTAAGGCATTTTAATCTAGAATAATTTCAAACTTTAATATAAAATTTCTAAATTTAAAACTTAGACTTTTTATATTATTTTAGTACTCGTGAACCACGACTCGACCCCCGTGAGCTGTGTTTTAATTAATTTGATCATAAAAAACCCTAGCTTGACCCATAAAAGTTCACCCCGAGCCATGTCCCGATTTCCTCGAGCCACCCTCGAGCCATGCTAGACAAGACCCTGACCAACCCCTTAGGACACCCTCCTGGACGCCTGGAACCCACGGACCAGCCCCCTAGCTCGAAACTGAAAGCATACAACCAGCACATGTACTCGGCCGAGACTCCTAGTAGACATAGAACGTTTGATTCGCCCCTAAGACCTGACCAGCGTGCCCAGCCCCTAAACTAGCCTCTCAAGCACTCACCTAGGACCCCAAGGAGTCACCCTAGCCATGCCCGAAGTCCCCAGACCGAGCCCTCTTCCCTGCGCAAGCCCTGAACCCTGTGCGCGATTCCTTGGCTCTCGGGTGGGAGTCCTAGCTTGCTAGGACTCCTCGCAGCCATCTTAACTCGGGTCCTAGCGTGGCTAGGACCCTACCCATGACTCACCCCGACCCTGGACGAGCCCTGTTCCAAGCCAAGACCAAGCCAACCTGTAGAACCCGAAAGTCAGATTACGTATAAGACATGCATAATTTCTAAATGAATTTTTATGAAAATATGAAGTGACTATTTACTTTAAAGGTAGATGTTAGTTTTATCTTTTCAGGGTAAATACGCGAGGCCGGACCGGAGTTTGGAGGTTAGAAACAATATTAATAATAAGAAAAATATTCCTAAATTTAAATTAAGTCAAGGAATAATTTAATTTAAAGAAAAAGAATGTTTTAAGATTTATTAAATTTATTTGAGCTAAGTTATTAAATAAGTTCTTTAGGTTAATATTTAAGTAAAGCTTAAATAAAAATATGAAAACTAATGGGGATGAATTAATATAAATCAAATATACTCAAGAAATTAAACATAGCATTTAAATACTTAAAAGTTAAACCATGCAATGTCATGCAAGGTTCTATTCTAAATTGTTAAATTACTAAAATATATAATGGAAGTTTAAAATCTTAAACAAATAAAATGAAAGGTTTAAATAAAAATTATACCATGCAAATTAATAATAATTTTGACCCAACATTTAAAATATTCCAAAGAGTTGGTAACTCCCCATTCAAGCCACATCTAAATAGACTTCATGGGGTATTCATTCTCTCATTTTAATTCACTACTTATCAATAATTCAAATATCATGATCCACCTCATTTCCACTCAACTTATTAGTCTAGAAAAAAAAATTGTTGAACGGGCAGCAAAAACATAAGAGCAAGTGCCTCGGCCAGCTAGAGCAAGAAACAATTCAATTCCCATTCAAATTCTCACTTGTAACTCTCAACTAAATGCATGTTATGACTCATTTAACACCTCTAATATCATTCATATTCATTACCTAGCCTTTCCCCACCATTACATTCGAAAAATATCAGTGAGCTACAGCTAAGAATCGTGATAACAGCAAGAGAAGAAGAAGCAAATTCAAACCCATTCCACTTCTTGACTTGTAACCCCCAACTTAATGTATATTATGTCACCTTTAACACCTATTAAATCATTCACCTTCCTTGCCTACATCCCCCACAACCCCACCTTCGAAATTACAGAAGAAAACATCAGCAAATAATCGAGAACAACAGCAGCTGAATAAGAAGGAAGCCAACTCCGATCCCGTCGCGTCGTATTGTCGTTTTGATTTGTTTTTCTTCAAAACAAATTCCAGGCATGTATATATTATTCCTTTGCTCTAAAATCAAGTTATAATAGCTATTTTAAATCTGTATATGTTCATAAATCAAGGGACAAACCGAATTTTTGACAGCAACACTCTCCAAAAATCTGCACAGCTTTTCGGTTTATGATATGTGCTTCACGCTTCATGGTTTTATGTTGTTTACAGGGGGTTGCTCGAGTCCAGGCTTACAAAGCTGCATCTAGACATCATTTAGATTGTGTTAGGGTGGTTTTGGTTCATTTGTTTGAGTCCATACAAGTCGAATAAGGGCATGACAGCAACTAAATTACATAAGCTACATAATGTGGTTCAATATTCTGTCATGTGATGTTTAGAGTGGGTGTTCGAATCCTGGCTGCCCTAGGAACTGTAGCCATGGTTAGAACCCTACCTTAACATGTCTAGGACGTGATCAAGGTGTCCTTTCCAAGCTTGGTTCACAGATCCATTAGAATTTCACAACAACAACACAAGTTCATTTCGTTTCCTTCAAATTCTGTGTGTATGCACTTTCGGTTTTGGAGATGTTGGATGAATTGTGGTTGGCTCCTAGCCCGTAGCCATTGTTTATACAACACTACATCATGTCTAGATCGATCCATGGTCGCTCAAATGGCCATTGGAATGATACAAGACAACAAAACAATGCAATACATCACACTATACAGAAAGTGGCTCTCTTGGTTTTGAGCTGTGATTGTCCTAGGTGTTTGCTTGGTTTGTGGTTGGCTTTTAGCCCTTAGCCATGGTCCAAGCCATGCCTTAGGATGATGGTAAGAGGCCTTGGGCGGTGGTTCAAGCCCTTGGCCATTATTTTCAGAGTTTGCTCCACAAACAAGCAAGCTGCCGCTGCTGTATTTTCTGCTTATTGACAACAGCTTTGGGTCACGGTTTTGGTGGTGGTTTGAGTTCTTGGTTGGCTTTTAGCCCATGGCCTTGGACTGGACAGTACCTCAATGAGTTAGGAAATTCATGTTTTTGGCCGTTCGTGAATCGGTCGAGTTTAGAGGTCGTACGAGAATTTACGGTGAAAGGTGCCAAAATGACTCTCGAAAGAGTGTTTTATGTTTTTGGATTCCTTTCACCCATTTTCGTGTTTTACAGTTATTATGCATATTTTTCAGTATGTTTGGGATATTTTTAATCATGGTTAAACGTCGATTTAATGTTGGTTCGGGTTGGTACGAAGCCATGGTTAAAAATCAAGTTGTTGGTCCGAATCGTCTCGTTTTTGGTTCTATTGTTAAGATTTTGTCAAGTTAAGATTTATTTCATGTGTCACATATTAGTAGTAAGTCGCAGCAAGCCTGGGAACGATCCAACTCATCCGGTAAAAATAAGGTTATAATTATATTACGTGCATAAAAATATAAAATGTTTATTTTTGAGATATATGCGATATGTTTTGTGGCCACCTTATGCTTATGGGTTTGGAACTCGGTAGGAACAACCGAGGACCTCTCCGCCCGGTGACTTACGACCGGTTATGATTATGTATGGGTACGGACATCCAGTCCAAGGGCTGTGATTGATCTCTATCGCCCAGTATACTGTGGTTTAGTCTGATCAGGCGCTCACGCTATGTTATGGGCCACATGCTTAGAAACATTATCTCTACCAGAAAATTATGATATGTTATGACAGAGCTCTATTGAGAAAAGCTTTTACGTATGATTTTTAGATATGCGCGTAGTTATAATTATTCATGATATGATTTTTACTCTACGCTTTACGATACTTTATTTTTACGTTGCATGCGATTTTATGATATATTTACTTGTTATTCAAGATATATACATGTTGAGTCTTTAGACTCACTGCAAAGGCCCTCGAACTACTTGCTTGAAAATTTGCGGAAAATTAAATTTTTTTTTTTAAAGAACTTAATGGCCTCGCTCATAAAATCACTGGTGAAACAAGTTCAATATTTCAAAATAATTGCAGCGGAAGAAAATAAAGTTTTCCAAAAATCACAATTTAAAAATATCCATCAACTGATAAAAATTGTTTGCGGAAAAACATAACAACTGCTGCACTGAGGTCCTCCGGTGCCACTACTGCCGACCCAAGCTGGCTCACTGGTCCCCGCCCTCGGCCCTGGCCTCATCAGTACCTACAACAATCAAGTCTAGTGAGCCTAAAGACTCAGCATGCATATATCACAGGTAACGAGAAAAAATCTGAATTAAAAATATGCATGAGTTAACATATCCTGTCCTGAGGCATACTGAAAATAATCTGTACTGAGCAATTATAATACGTGCATAACTGAACTGGAAATTACTGTAAAAATATTTGCTCCTTGGAGCCTGTACTGAAATATCTGGTAAAGTTTTCTGTTGAGATTATGTTTTACGCCTGTGGCCACTGCACTAAGCTGAACTGATCGGTAACTGACTACCGGGGAGGCTGAAACTGAACTGAGGTGGCCGGTCACTGGCGACCGGGTGGTACCATACTGAACTGATCGGTCACTGGCGACCGTATAAAATAACACTCCCACATAGTGAATGAACCACAAGCCATATCGCATTAATCTCAAAAATAATCATTTTCTATTTAATGCACGTAAAATAATTAACTGGCTTAATGAAAATGTCCCGTAATTTTACCAACTGGATTGGATTGGATCGTTCCCAGGCTCGCTGCAACCTAACTGTGCTATGAAAAATATGCAATAGTTTAAACATGACCAACTATGCAATTTACGTTCAAAAGATGCGACTATGACGCCTAATGACTTCGCATTTAATCATGACTCCGAGCCAACTTGAACCGACACTGAACCGACGTATAGTCATGATTAAAATACGCTGAAAAATCATAAAATAATGTTCCTAAAATGATAGGGTCGAAATCTAGGTGGAATGGAGGCCAAAACACGAAACGCTCTTTCGAGAGTCAATTTGGCACATTGCACCGTAAATTCTCGTACGACCTCAAAAATGATCCAAATGACAAACGGTCAAAAACATGACCTTCCTAACTCAATGAGGCACTGTCCAGTCCAAGGCCATGGGCTAAAAGCCAACCAAGAACTCGAACGAGCCTCTGAACCGACACAGCAACTTGCTGTAATTTCCAGCAGCTGCGACCTAGCTTGCATCGCGTCGTTTGCGAGACTTTTGGCCATTGAGGCTTGAACCACCGACCAAAGCCTCTCCACAACGTCCCAAGGAATGATTTGAACCATGGCTAAGGGCCCTAGGCCAACCAAGATCCACACCAAGCAACCAAAAGAAACGAACCAAAAGCTGTCCAACCGAAGTAGCCGAAGGGGTATAGGGGCTGTTGTGATGTTTTTATTAAAAACCGATGAACCATGGACCAAGCCACCAAAAGGGCAACTTAGTCACGTCTTAGATATGCTAGGGAAGTGATCCAACCATGGCTATAGGCCCTTGGGGCAGCCAAGATCAGATCCTTCCTCCATGACAACAAACTGAATTTTTCGAACAACATTTCTGCACCTGTGGGGACTTGCTGTCATTCTGAATTTCCAGCAAGCATGGGGCTGGTTTGAATGGACCAACATGGTCCTAATGCATCCTACTACATGTATATAAGCCGCCTTGAGAGCCTGGAGTCGATCCAATACCTGAAACTCACAAAACAAAGGAAACCGTGAAGCTTGCCAAGGAATTCGAAAATTCTGCATGTGTGGTTTCAAAATGTTTTGACTTGGATCTCGATTTTTACTTGAATAAACATGATCATGTACTGAAAAATAAATGATAATATGACTTGATTGAGGTTTGAAAGAAATCTAGACATGCCTGGTTTTGTTTTGAAAGAAAACGAACGAAACAACGACGACGCGGCACGGAGGAGGTGGAGCGCTTCTCTTTTCTACCTTACCTTGCTCTCGATTTTTCTCTCTTCTTTTTGGCTAGGTACCTCACGATTTTTCTACTGAAAATGAGTGTGGATTCACTCTGAATTTTCGAAAAGGAGAGGGGGGAAAAATGGTTATGAGGGGTGAGGAGAAGGGTGCACAATATAAGGAAGAATCAAGACCAAGTCCACTCCCCTTTGAATTTTAAATTTTGAATTGATATCAAATGAGTTGGTGGATGCTTCTAGGAGGTAGTGGCCGAAATTTTGCTTATTTTCTAGTCTAGGATATGTCCATTAATTAATTAAATTGTGCTCCCAAAAATCCTAGAATTATCCTACTAATTACATGCAAAGAATTGGTCAAAGTTGATGAGTTGGAAAATGAATCCTCTAGCACTAAGGGTGGCCGAAAAATGCATAATAAAATAAAGGAGAATGTTGATTATCTAGTCAACTAATATTCCTTGAAAGCCTTACTAATCCTTTAAATAATTTAGTGAGCTAACCCCTTAATTTAATAACTTAAATGAGTTCATTTCTTAATCACCTCAAATAATTAAATTAAATCCTCAAACCTCTCTTTCTAACTTAAATGAACTTGGTTGCTAGCTAAATTAACTTCTGGAAATATTTCTCGAATCTTAAATTCTATCTCAAAACTCCAACTCCGGTCCGGCCTCACTGAAAATACTGAAATGCTAAAAATCAATCTACTGAACTGAAATAATGAAATAATTAACTTCAAACAAATGCATTTAAAATAATCATGCAATGAAGTCAATTAAATTTAAAAATCTAGAATTATGCATGGCTTATACGTCTACTGATTTACGGGTTCTACAATCCTCCCCCCTTAAATAAATTTCGTCCTCGAAATTAGAACTCACCGAATAACTCAGGGTATCGACTTCTCATCTCCGGCTCAGACTCCCACGTAGCTTCCTCCTCTGAATGGTTGAGCCATTTGACTTTGACTCTCTTAACCAACTTGTTCCGAAGTTTCTTCTCCTGTCTGTCTAGGATCTGCACGGGTCTCTCCTCATAAGATAAGTTCGGAGTAAGCTGCAACGGCTCGAAATTCAGCACATGCGAAGGATTTGCCATATACTTCCTCAGCATGGAGACGTGAAAGACATTGTGTACTCCGGCCAGATTCGGCGGAAGAGCCACACGATACGCTAGCATCCCAACTCTGTCAAGGATCTCAAACGGTCCAATGTATCTCGGACTGAGCTTCCCTTTCTTGCCAAATCTCATGACACCCTTCATAGGTGCCACTTTCACGAAGACATGATCGCCCACTGCAAACTCTAACTCTCTCCTCCGCTGATCGGCATAACTCTTCTGTCGGCTCTGAGCAGTCCTCATCCTATCACGGATCTTGACTACTACATCTGCTGCCTGCTGAACAATCTCTGGACCCAACTCTGCTCTCTCTCCTACTTCATCCCAATGAACAGGAGATCTACACTTGCGGCCATACAGCGCTTCATACGGAGCCATACCTATAGACGACTGGAAACTGTTGTTATAGGTGAACTCTACCAATGGTAAGTTCGACTCCCAACTCCCAGAGAAATCAATGACGCAAGCACGGAGAAGATCCTCTAAGATCTGAATAACTCGCTCCGACTGTCCATCTGTCTGCGGATGGAAAGCTGTGCTAAACAGCAACTTCGTACCCATAGTCGAATGCAAACTCTTCCAAAACGAGGAAGTGAATCTGGGATCTCTGTCGGATACGATAGAAACTGGAATACCATGGAGTCGGACTATCTCTCGGATATACAGCTCTGCATACTGAACCATGGTGAAAGTCGTCTTAATAGGCAAGAAGTGCGCTGATTTGGTAAGACGATCTACAATCACCCAGATAGCATTCGATCCTCTGGCTGACCTCGGCAATCCAGTCACAAAGTCCATGGTAATGTTCTCCCACTTCCACTCGGGAATAGGAAGAGGCTTGAGCAAACCTGCTGGTCTCTGATGCTCGGCCTTCACTAACTGGCAAGTCAGGCACTCGGATACAAAACGCCTGATGTCCTTCTTCATCCCTGGCCACCAATACAATAGCTGCAGATCTTTGTACATCTTCGTACTCCCAGGGTGAATGGAGTACGGGGACGTATGGGCCTCTGATAAGATGTCTGCTCGGATAGAATCACTACTGGGAACCCATATCCTATCTCGGTATCTCACAATACCGTCGCTGACTGTATACAAAACACTGCCCTTAGCTTCATCTCTCTTCTTCCACTGTGCCAACTGCTCATCTGCTGCCTGACCGCTGCGAATACGGTCAATAAGAGAGGACTGGATAGTCAAGGTAGATAAACGAGGAACTCTACCTCGAGGGTAAGTCTCAAGATCAAACCTCTGCATCTCGATCTGAAGAGGTTTCTGCATCGTCAAATGAGCCATCACTGCGACTTTCCTGCTCAAAGCATCCGCAACTACATTAGCTTTACCCGGGTGGTAGCTAATGTCACAATCGTAGTCTTTCACAAGCTCCAACCAACGCCTCTGACGCATGTTCAGCTCCTTCTGCGTAAAGAAATACTTGAGGCTTTTGTGGTCGGTAAAGATCTGACACTTCTCTCCATACAGATAGTGCCTCCAAATCTTCAAAGCAAAAACTACGGCCGCTAACTCCAGATCATGGGTGGGGTAGTTCTTCTCGTGGATTTTCAGCTGTCGAGAAGCATACGCTATCACTCTCCCATGCTGCATCAAAACTGCACCTAAACCAAGCTTCGAAGCATCAGTATAAAGGACAAACTCACCGGGCCCTGATGGCATGGCCAAAACTGGTGCTGAAATAAGAGCTTGCTTCAAAGTATCGAAGCTCTTCTGACACTCCTCGCTCCACACAAACTTCACATTTTTCTTTGTCAGTGCTGTGAGTGGAACGGCGATAGAGGAGAATCCCTGGATGAATTTTCTGTAATATCCTGCTAGTCCAAGGAAACTGCGGATCTCGGATGCATTCTGAGGCACAACCCAATCTCTAACTGCTACAACTTTTGCGGGGTCTACCTCAATACCACTGCTAGAAACAATGTGGCCCAAGAACGCCACCTTCTCTAACCAGAATTCGCATTTACTGAACTTTGCGAATAATTTGTGCTTCTGCAATGTCTGCAACACTGTGGTCAGATGCCTGCTGTGCTCTTCCCGATTCTTGGAGTAGACGAGAATGTCATCTATGAACACTATCACAAACTGGTCGAGGTACGGCTGAAATACGCGATTCATGAGATCCATGAAGATCGCTGGCGCATTCGTCAGACCGAACGGCATCACAAGGAACTCGTAGTGACCATAACGAGTCCTGAAAGCTGTCTTCGAAACATCAGCACCTCTCACCCTCAACTGGTGATAACCAGAACGCAGATCTATCTTGGAGAAAATCGAAGCTCCCTGCAACTGGTCAAACAGATCCTCAATCCTCGGCAGTGGGTATTTATTCTTCACTGTAACCCTGTTCAACTCCCTGTAGTCAATGCAAAGCCTCATCGTGCCATCCTTCTTTTTCACGAATAAGACCGGCGCGCCCCATGGAGAAAAGCTCGGGCGAATGAACTCCTTGTCGAGAAGTTCCTGGATCTGCTTCTTAAGCTCTGCCATCTCTGTCGGTGCTAGACGGTATGGCGCTTTGGATATCGGAGCCGTACCTGGCATAAGCTCAATGGAAAACTCAACCTCTCTCTCGGGTGGCATACCAGAGACGTCTTCGGGAAAAACATCTAAGAAATCTTTAACAATCGGAACATCTGAGGCTGACTGGCTGGGTTCCTCGGGGACAGATAAAAAGGTCGCTAGAAATGCCCGACACCCTCTATGCATGAGCTTCCTAGCCTGAACATAAGGAATAATGCGCGGTAAAGAAAAGTACCTGTCCGGCTCAAATAAGAACTGCTCCATTCCAGGCGGTCGGACAAGAACGGATCTCCGCTGGAAGTCTATCAACACTTTGTTCCTCAATAGCCAGTCCATCCCTAGGATGATGTCAAATTCCGGCATCGGTAACACGATCAGATCCGCATAAACAAGATTACCGTGCAGCTCAAGGTCTATATCTCGGATAACATTGGTAGCTGCCATCTCCTCTCCTGACGGCAACACTACTGAAAAGGCTGTATCTAGCCCAATGGTCTGGATCTTGAGAAAGTTTGCAAAGACCTCCGAAATAAACGAGTGAGTGGCCCCTGAATCTATCAAGGCCTTGGTAGCGGAACCAGATATAAAAATTCTCCCTGAAAGAGCGGAGCTCTAAGTTGAATCCCACTACAAGATCTAAACTTATAGACATGCAAAGTTCTAGGTTCCTCTAGCTTAATTTCCTCTGAAATAAATCTGAGTAGAGCATGCAATCCTATAACAGTTCTAAGTTCAAAAATCTAAATATCGATTCCCAAAATGCTGAAATTCGAAGAATAACTTAAAGTTTAAAGGTACCTGTCAACAACATAGTCTCCGGGTTGGTTTCCGCGGCATGGAGAGCAAAAACTCTGCCTTGGGTAGGCAGATTCCTCTGAGGGCACTGCAGCAACATGTGGTCTGGACTGCCACACTTAAAACACTTTCCTGAGCCAGCCATACATGCTCCAGGATGGCGACGTGAGCACCTGGGACAAACTGGGTGCTCCTGAGTCCTCGGGGCTGGGCGTCCCCGCTGCTGCTGCTGCTGCTGCTGGCCTCGGTTCCTGGGCGGTCCATGAAAAGGCCTCTTATTCTGCTGCTGATGCTGATGAGGAGGAGGGCGGTGCGGTGCCTGGACTGGGCGCTTGCCCTGGCGATCCCTCTCGATATCCCGCAGATCCTGCTCTGCGGCTAAGGCCTTGGAGACGGCAATCTCATAAGTAGCAGGGTCAGATACCCTAACATCCCGGCGCAAGATCGGCCGTAAGCCCACCAGGAAGTGCATCAGCTTGGCTCTGGCATCATTCGCTATCAGGGGCACAAAGTGACAGCCCCTCTCGAACTTACAGATAAACTCCGTAACCGACATATCCCCCTGTCTCAGACTCATGAACTCGGTGGTCAGCCTGGTGCGAACCTCCTCAACAAAATACTTGGAGTAGAAAACCTCCGTAAAGCGGGTCCAAGAAAGTGTAGCCAATGTCAGGGCTACCGAAGCTCCTTCCCACCATAAGCGGGCGTCTCCATTGAACAGGTAGGTGGCACATCGGACTCGGTCCGCGTCTCCCAGCTCCATAAAATCGAAGATAACCTCGAGGGATTTGATCCATCCCTCGGCAACCATGGGGTCTGATGCCCCAGAGAACTCCTTCGGGCGCATCTTCATGAATCGCTCATACACAGCCTCGGGCCCTGTCGGCCTGGCTGCGGCTGCGGCTACGGCTGCGGCATTGCCCCCCGCAAACTGTGCGAAGAACTGTGCCATCCCAGCTAACATCTGGGCACTCATGTCCGGTGGGGGCGGTGGAGGAGGTGGTAGGTCTCCCTCTGGTCTACGCTCCTCCCTGTCTTCTCGGCGAGGCTCCTCCTCTCTGTTGCGCTCTAAAATGCGTCTAGGGGGCATACTGTTCCAACATAACCCATACGTAACTAACATGCATAATTCCATAATTTATTTTAAATGAACACTGAAGTACTGAAAATCTGTAAGCATGCTGACAAAATAATTCATGCTTTAACTGAAATACTGAACAAAATGCTGAACTGAAAAACTTACAGACCAAAGGCGTGGCTTTGTGAGCTTCTCGCGGTCAGTAGTAGTGAAACCCTATACAGAACCACCGCTCTGATACCAACTGTGAGGGGCCTAAAACTCCTTTCCTGAAAATTTGCGGAAAATTAAAATTTTTTTTTTTTAAAGAACTTAATGGCCTCGCTCATAAAATCACTGGTGAAACAAGTTCAATATTTCAAAATAATTGCAGCGGAAGAAAATAAAGTTTCTCAAAAATCACAATTTAAAAATATCCATCAACTGATAAAAATTGTTTGCGGAAAAACATAACAACTGCTGCACTGAGGTCCTCGGGTGCCACTACTGCCGACCCAAGCTGGCTCACTGGTCCCCGCCCTCGGCCCTGGCCTCATCAGTACCTACAACAATCAAGTCTAGTGAGCCTAAAGACTCAGCATGCATATATCACAGGTAACGAGTAAAAATCTGAATTAAAAATATGCATGAGTTAACATATCCTGTCCTGAGGCATACTGAAAATAATCTGTACTGAGCAATTATAATACGTGCATAACTGAACTGGAAATTACTGTAAAAATATTTGCTCCTTGGAGCCTGTACTGAAATATCTGGTAAAATTTTCTGTTGAGATTATGTTTTACGCCTGTGGCCACTGCACTAAGCTGAACTGATCGGTAACTGACTACCGGGGAGGCTGAAACTGAACTGAGCTGGCCGGTCACTGGCGACCGAGTGGTACCATACTGAACTGATCGGTCACTGGCGACCGTATAAAATAACACTCCCACATAGTGAATGAACCACAAGCCATATCGCATAAATCTCAAAAATAATCATTTTCTATTTAATGCACGTAAAATAATTAACTGGCTTAATGAAAATGTCCCGTAATTTTACCAACTGGATTGGATTGGATCGTTCCCAGGCTCGCTGCAACCTAACTGTGCTATGAAAAATATGCAATAGTTTAAACATGACCAACTATGCAATTTACGTTCAAAAGATGCGACTATGACGCCTAATGACTTCGCATTTAATCATGACTCCGAGCCAACTTGAACCGACACTGAACCGACGTATAGTCATGATTAAAATACGCTGAAAAATCATAAAATAATGTTCCTAAAATGATAGGGTCGAAATCTAGGTGGAATGGAGGCCAAAACACGAAACGCTCTTTCGAGAGTCAATTTGGCACATTGCACCGTAAATTCTCGTACGACCTCAAAAATGATCCAAATGACAAACGGTCAAAAACATGACCTTCCTAACTCAATGAGGCACTGTCCAGTCCAAGGCCATGGGCTAAAAGCCAACCAAGAACTCGAACGAGCCTCTGAACCGACACAGCAACTTGCTGTAATTTCCAGCAGCTGCGACCTAGCTTGCATCGCGTCGTTTGCGAGACTTTTGGCCATTGAGGCTTGAACCACCGACCAAAGCCTCTCCACAACGTCCCAAGGAATGATTTGAACCATGGCTAAGGGCCCTAGGCCAACCAAGATCCACACCAAGCAACCAAAAGAAACGAACCAAAAGCTGTCCAACCGAAGTAGCCGAAGGGGTATAGGGGCTGTTGTGATGTTTTTATTAAAAACCGATGAACCATGGACCAAGCCACCAAAAGGGCAACTTAGTCACGTCTTAGATATGCTAGGGAAGTGATCCAACCATGGCTATAGGCCCTTGGGGCAGCCAAGATCAGATCCTTCCTCCATGACAACAAACTGAATTTTTCGAACAACATTTCTGCACCTGTGGGGACTTGCTGTCATTCTGAATTTCCAGCAAGCATGGGGCTGGTTTGAATGGACCAACATGGTCCTAATGCATCCTACTACATGTATATAAGCCGCCTTGAGAGCCTGGAGTCGATCCAATACCTGAAACTCACAAAACAAAGGAAACCGTGAAGCTTGCCAAGGAATTCGAAAATTCTGCATGTGTGGTTTCAAAATGTTTTGACTTGGATCTCGATTTTTACTTGAATAAACATGATCATGTACTGAAAAATAAATGATAATATGACTTGATTGAGGTTTGAAAGAAATCTAGACATGCCTGGTTTCGTTTTGAAAGAAAACGAACGAAACAACGACGACGCGGCACGGAGGAGGTGGAGCGCTTCTCTTTTCTACCTTACCTTGCTCTCGATTTTTCTCTCTTCTTTTTGGCTAGGTACCTCACGATTTTTCTACTGAAAATGAGTGTGGATTCACTCTGAATTTTCGAAAAGGAGAGGGGGGAAAAATGGTTATGAGGGGTGAGGAGAAGGGTGCACAATATAAGGAAGAATCAAGACCAAGTCCACTCCCCTTTGAATTTTAAATTTTGAATTGATATCAAATGAGTTGGTGGATGCTTCTAGGAGGTAGTGGCCGAAATTTTGCTTATTTTCTAGTCTAGGATATGTCCATTAATTAATTAAATTGTGCTCCCAAAAATCCTAGAATTATCCTACTAATTACATGCAAAGAATTGGTCAAAGTTGATGAGTTGGAAAATGAATCCTCTAGCACTAAGGGTGGCCGAAAAATGCATAATAAAATAAAGGGGAATGTTGATTATCTAGTCAACTAATATTCCTTGAAAGCCTTACTAATCCTTTAAATAATTTAGTGAGCTAACCCCTTAATTTAATAACTTAAATGAGTTCATTTCTTAATCACCTCAAATAATTAAATTAAATCCTCAAACCTCTCTTTCTAACTTAAATGAACTTGGTTGCTAGCTAAATTAACTTCTGGAAATATTTCTCGAATCTTAAATTCTATCTCAAAACTCCAACTCTGGTCCGGCCTCACTGAAAATACTGAAATGCTAAAAATCAATCTACTGAACTGAAATAATGAAATAATTAACTTCAAACAAATGCATTTAAAATAATCATGCAATGAAGTCAATTAAATTTAAAAATCTAAAATTATGCATGGCTTATACGTCTACTGATTTACGGGTTCTACACTCACTATACTTGATTGTTGTAGGTATTGATGAGGTCGGGACCGCGGACGGAGACCAGTGAGCGATCTTGGGACAGCAGTAGTAATCCCAAGGACCTCATGATTTAATTTATTAACCTTTTATTATTCAAACTCAGTTTTAATACGTTGGATTGTTTTTAAGTGGATGTTTACGTTTAATTATTTTTAACATGTTGGTTGAAAACAATATTTGCTTCCGCTGTTATTTTAAAGTTAAAATTATTTACATGTTTATTTTAATTAAATGGGACAAGATAATTATTTATTTAGAAAATTTTTAATAATTTCGCAAAATTACGAATACGAAATATGGGCCTTTACAGTTGGTATCAGAGCCTATGATCTTGTAAAAGGTTGTACTACTACTGCTCTCGAGAAGCTCATGAAGTCACGTCTTCGGTCTGTAAGTCTTACGATTACGCATTTATTTTAAAGCATGAAATATTTTTTTTACGTCATGATTGCATGAAATATTTTACGTCAAGATTACGATTATGCATTATTTATTTAAATGTAAAGAAATAGTGGAATTATTCATGTTGGTTACATATGGGTTATAATTATGGAACAGCATGCCTCCTAGACGCCGTGTTGGACGCCCGAGAGGTGATGATGAGCGCCGTCATGAGGGCGGTGAGGATCAGAGACAAAGGGAGAACGAGGAGAGAGATCTACCACCACCCCCTCCACCAGACATGAATGCCCATATGCTAGCTGGAATGACTCAGTTCTTCGCACAGTTTGCGGGAAACAATGCAGTGGGAGCCAGACAGCCGGGACCGAAGGCTATCTATGAGCGGTTCATGAAGATGCGACCAAAGGAATTCTTAGGGACATCCGATCCTATGGCAGCCGAGGGTTGGATTAAGTCCCTTGAGGTTATTTTCGAGTTTATGGGGCTTGAAGATGGAGATAGGGTTCGATGTGCGACCTACCTGTTCGGAGGAGACGCTCGCCTATGGTGGGAAGGAGCATCAGTGGCTTTGGATTTGACTACTTTGAGCTGGGAGCACTTCACAGAGGTATTCTATTCTAAATATTTTACTGAGGAGGTGCGTTCGAGGTTGACCACGGAGTTCATGACCCTGAGGCAGGGAGACTTGACTATTACGGAGTTCATCCGTAAGTTCGAGAGGGGATGTCACTTTGTACCCCTAATTGCTAATGATGCTGGAGCTAAATTGAGGCATTTTCTGAATGGACTACGGTCGATCATACGCCGTGATGTTAGGGTGGCTGGCCCTACTACCTATGATGTTGCTGTTTCCAGAGCTCTAGTGGCAGAGCAAGACCAGAATGATATTGAGCGCGATCGCCTTGGAAAACGACCATTTCAGGCACCACACCGTCCTCCTCCGTCACAGCATCAGAATAAGAGACCTTTCCACGGTCCACCCAAGAACAGAGGGCCGCAGCAGCAACCGCAGGGACGAGCAGTCCCGAGGACAGTGGAGTATCCAGTCTGTGCCAGGTGCTCACGTCGTCATGCTGGGCCATGTATGTATGGTTCGGGAAAGTGTTACAAATGTGGTAGTACTGACCACATATTGAAGAATTGCCCACAGAAGAATCTGCCTACCCAAGGCAGAGTTTTTGCTCTCCATGCTGCGGAGACTAACCCGGAGACGATGCTCATGACATGTATCATAAATCCTTAAGTTGTATTTGAAGTTTAATGTTTTGGGTTAACATTTTAAACTTAGAATTTATGATAGGATTGCATGCTCTAATCAATGTTATTTACGGGAACGTAGGTTAGAAGAACTTTGACCTTTGCATGTCTATAAGCATAGTTCTTGTAAAACTATTGGGTTTAGCATAATATTCCAATCTTTCAGGGAGAATCTTTATAGCCGGTTCAGCTACGAAAGCCCTGATAGATTCAGGGGCTACTCATTCGTTCATTTCAGAAACCTTTGCAAATTCTCTCAAGATCAAATCAATTGGACTAGACATAGCGTATTCCGTAACATTGCCTTCTGGAGAGGAGATGACAGCCACTAATGTGATCCGAGATATAGACCTTGAACTTCATGGTAATCTTGTGTATGCGGATCTTATCGTTCTGCCGATGCCAGAATTTGATATCATTCTAGGGATGGACTGGCTATTGAGGAACAGAGTTTTGATTGACTTCCAGCAGAGATCTGTTCTCGTCCAACCGCCGGGGATGGAACAATTCTTATTCGAGACAGACAGGTATTTTAATTTACCGCATATGATATCTTGTGTCCAGGCTAGGAAGCTCATTCGTAGAGGATGCCGAGCATTTTTAGCTACTCTTGCATCCGTTCCCGAGACGCCCAAACAGTCAGCTTCCGATGTTCCAGTTGTCCGGGATTTTCTAGACGTTTTTCCTGATGACGTCTCTGGATTACCACCTGTACGAGAGGTGGAATTTTCTATTGAGCTTATGCCCGGTACGGCACCGATCTCAAAGGCGCCGTACAGATTAGCACCGACGGAGATGGCAGAACTCAAGAAATAGATTCAGGAACTTCTTGACAAGGAGTTCATTCGCCCGAGCTTTTCGCCATGGGGCGCACCGGTATTGTTTGTGAAGAAAAATGATGATTCTATGAGGCTCTGCATTGATTACCGGGAGTTGAACAACGTTACAGTGAAGAACAAATACCCACTCCCGAGGATAGAGGATTTATTTGATCAATTGGAGGGAGCTTCGTTATTCTCCAAGATTGATCTGCGTTCTGATTATCATCAGCTGAGAGTGAAAGACGCCGACGTTCTCAAGACTGCTTTCAAGACTCGTTATGGCCACTTCGAGTTTCTTGTGATGCCGTTCGGTTTGACGAATGCGCCAGCGATCTTCATGGATCTCATGAATCGCGTATTCCAGCCATATCTTGATCAGTTCGTGATAGTATTCATAGATGATATTCTCATCTACTGAAAGAATCAAGAGGATCACAGCAAACATCTGACCACAGTACTACAGACCTTACAAAAGCACAAACTATTCGCGAAGTTCAGCAAATGCGAGTTCTGGTTAGAGAAAGTGGCGTTCTTAGGCCACGTCATTTCTAGCTGTGGGATCGAGGTAGACCCGGCAAAAGTTGCAGCAGTCAGAGATTGGGTTGTGCCTCAAAATGCATCCGAGATCCGTAGTTTCCTTGGACTAGCAGGATACTATCGGAAGTTTATTCGAGGATTCTCCTCCATCGCAGTTCCACTCATATCATTGACGAAGAAGAATGTTAAGTATGTGTGGAGCAAAGAATGTCAGAAGAGCTTCGATACATTGAAGCAAGCTCTTATTTCAGCGCCAGTATTGGCCATGCCTTCAGGACCCGGAGATTTTGTTCTGTATACCGATGCTTCGAAACTCGGGTTAGGCGCAGTATTGATGCAGCATGGGAAGGTGATAGCATATGCTTCTCGTCAGTTGAAGACTCATGAGAAGAATTATCCTACCCATGATCTAGAGTTGGCAGCCGTAGTATTTTCATTGAAGATTTGGAGGCATTATTTGTACGGAGAGAAGTGTCAGATCTTCACCGACCACAAAAGTCTCAAATACTTCTTTACACAGAAAGAGTTGAATATGCGGCAGAGGCGTTGGTTGGAGCTAGTAAAGGACTACAACTGTGACATTAGCTATCATCCTGGCAAAGCTAATGTAGTTGCAGACACGTTGAGCAGGAAAGTTGCAGGGATGGCTCATTTGGTGGTTTCGAGACCTCTTCAGTTTGAGATGCAGAGGTTTGATTTAGAGACATATCCTCGAGGTAGAGTTCCTCATCTATCTACTTTGACGATCCAGTCTTCTCTCTTAGACCGTATTCGCAGGGGGCAGTTAGCAGATGAGCAATTGGCTAAGTGGAGACAGAGAGATGAAGCCAAGGGCAGTATCTCGTACACAGTTAGAGACGGTATTGTCAGATATCGGGACTGAATGTGGGTTCCGAACAGCGATTCTATTCGAGAGGATGTCTTATCTGAGGCCCATATGTCGTCGTACTCTATTCATTCTGGGAGTACGAAGATGTACAAAGACCTGCAGTTATTATATTGGTGGCCAGGGATGAAAAGGGATATCATACGATTTGTTTCCGAGTGTCTGACGTGTCAGCTAGTGAAAGCGGAACATCAGAGACCAGCGGGTATGCTCAAGCCTCTTCCTATTCCCGAGTGGAAGTGGGAGAATGTCACCATGGACTTCGTTGTCGGTCTGCCGAAGTAAGTCAGAGGGTCGAATGCTATATGGGTGATTGTTGATCGTCTTACGAAATCAGCTCATTTCTTGCCTATTAAGACTACTTTCTCCATGATCCAGTATGCAGAGTTATATATCCGGGAGATCGTTAGACTTCATGGCATTCCCGTTTCTATAGTGTCTGACCGAGATCCTAGATTCACTTCATCATTTTGGAAGAGTCTACACTCAGCTATGGGTACGAAGTTGTTGTTTAGCACAACTTTTCATCCACAGACAGATGGTCAATCCGAGAGAGTTATCCAGATTTTGGAGGATCTTCTTCGTGCATGTGTTCTTGATTTCTCTGGGAGTTGGGAATCAAAGCTACCGTTGGTGGAGTTTACCTATAACAACAGTTTTCAGTCGTCTATTGGTATGGCTCCATACGAAGCACTGTACGGTCGCAAGTGTAGATCTCCTATTAATTGGGATGAAGTGGGGGAGAGATCAGAGTTGGGTCCGGAGATTGTGCAACAAGCTGCTGATGTAGTAGTCAAGATTCGTGATAGGATGAGGACTGCTCAGAGTAGACAGAAGAGTTATGCGGATCAGAGGAGGAGAGATTTAGAGTTTGCTGTTGGTGACCATGTTTTCGTGAAGATTGCACCGATGAAAGGTGTCATGCGATTCGGAAAGAAAGGAAAGCTCAGTCCGAGATTCATTGGACCATTTGAGATCCTCGACAGAGTTGGGACATTAGCTTATCGTGTTGCTCTTCCGCCGAATCTGGCCGGAGTACACAACGTGTTTCATGTCTCTATGTTGAGGAAGTATATGGCGAATCCATCGCATGTCCTGAACTTTGAACCGTTGCAGCGAACTTGTCTTATGAGGAAAGACCAGTGCAAATCCTAGATAGACAAGAGAAAAGGCTTCGGAACAAAATGGTCAAGCTAGTGAAAGTCAAGTGGCTCAATCATTCGGAGGAGGAAGCTACGTGGGAATCTGAGCCGGAGATGAGGAGTCGTTATCCTGAGTTATTCGGTAAGTTTTAATTTCGGGGACGAAATTCCTTTTAAGGGGGGTAGAGTTGTAGAACCCGAAAGTCAGATTACGTATAAGACATGCATAATTTCTAAATGAATTTTTATGAAAATATGAAGTGACTATTTACTTTAAAGGTAGATGTTAGTTTTATCTTTTCAGGGTAAATACGCGAGGTCGGACCGGAGTTTGGAGGTTAGAAATAATATTAATAATAAGAAAATATTCCTAAATTTAAATTAAGTCAAGGAATAATTTAATTTAAAGAAAAAGAGTGTTTTAAGATTTATTAAATTTATTTGAGCTAAGTTATTAAATAAGTTCTTTAGGTTAATATTTAAGTAAAGCTTAAATAAAAATATATAAACAAATGGGGATGAATTAATATAAATCAAATATACTCAAGAAATTAAACATAGCATTTAAATACTCAAAAGTTAAACCATGCAATGCCATGCAAGGTTCTATTCTAAATTGTTAAATTACTAAAATATATAATGGAGGTTTAAAATCTTAAACAATTAAAATGCAAGGTTTAAATAAAAAATATACCATGCAAATTAATAATTATTTTGACCCAACATTTAAAATATTCCAAAGAGTTGGTAACTCCCCATTCAAGCCACATCTAAATAGACTTCATGGGGTATTCATTCTCTCATTTTAATTCACTACTTATCAATAATTCAAATATCATGATCCACCTCATTTCCACTCAACTTATTAGTCTAGAAAAAAAAATTGTTGAACGGGCAGCAAAAACATAAGAGCAAGTGCCTCGGCCAGCTAGAGCAAGAAACAATTCAATTCCCATTCAAATTCTCACTTGTAACTCTCAACTAAATGCATGTTACGACTCATTTAACACCTCTAATATCATTCATCTTCATTACCTAGCCTTTCCCCACCATTACATTCGAAATATATCAGTGAACTACAGCTAAGAATCGTGATAACAGCAAGAGAAGAAGAAGCAAATTCAAACACATTCCACTTCTTGACTTGTAACCCCCAACTTAATGTATATTATGTCACCTTTAACACCTATTAAATCATTCACCTTCCTTGCCTACATCCCCCACAACCCCACCTTCGAAATTACAGAAGAAAACATCAGCAAATAATCGAGAACAACAGCAGCTGAATAAGAAGGAAGCCAACTCCGATCCCGTCGCGTCGTATTGTCGTTTTGATTTGTTTTTATTCAAAACAAATTCCAGGCATGTATATATTATTCCTTTGCTCTACAATCAAGTTATACTAGTTATTTTAAATCTGTATATGTTCATAAATCAAGGGACAAACCGAATTTTTGACAGCAACACTCTCCAAAAATCTGTACAGCTTTTTGGTTTATGATGTGTGCTTCACGCTTCAGTGTTTTATGTTGTTGACAGGGGGTTGCTCGAGTCCAGGCTTACAAAGCTACATCTAAACATCATTTAGATTGTGTTAGGGTGGTTTTGGTTCATTGGTTTGAGTCCATACAAGTCGAATAAGGGCATGACAGCAACTAAATTACATAAGCTACATAATGTGGTTCAATATTCTGTCATGTGATGTTTAGAGTGGGTGTTCGAATCCTGGCTGCCCTAGGGGCTGTAGCCATGGTTAGAACCCTACCTTAACATGTCTAGGACGTGATCAAGGTGTCCTTTCCAAGCTTGGTTCACAGATCCATTAGAATTGCACAACAACAACACAAGTTCATTTCGTTTCCTTCAAATTCTGTGTGTATGCACTTTCGGTTTTGGAGATGTTGGATGAATTGTGGTTGGCTCCTAGCCCGTAGCCATTGTTTATACAACACTCCATCATGTCTAGATCGATCCATGGTTGGTCAAATGGCCATTGGAATGATACAAGACAACAAAACAATGCAATACATCACACTATACAGAAAGTGGCTCTCTCGGTTTTGAGCTGTGATTGTCCTAGGTGTTTGCTTGGTTTGTGGTTAGCTTTTAGCCCTTAGCCATGATCCAAGCCATGCCTTAGGATGATGGTAAGAGGCCTTGGGCGGTGGTTCAAGCCCTTGGCCATTATTTTCAGAGTTTGCTCCACAAACAAGCAAGCTGCCGCTGCTGTATTTTCTGCTTTTTGACAGCAGCTTTGGGTCACGGTTTTGGTTGTGGTTTGAGTTCTTGGTTGGCTTTTAGCCCATGGCCTTGGACTGGACAGTACCTCAATGAGTTAGGAAAGTCATGTTTTTGGCCGTTCATGATTCGGTCGAGTTTAGAGGTCGTACGAGAATTTACGGTGAAAGGTGCCAAAATGACTCTCGAAAGAGTGTTTTATGTTTTGGATTCCTTTCACCCATTTTCGTGCTTTACAATTATTATGCATATTTTTCAGTATGTTTGGGGTATTTTTAATAATGGTTAAACGTCGGTTTAATGTTGGTTCGGGTTGGTACGAAGCCATGGTTAAAAATCAAGTTGTTGGTCCGAATCGCCTCGTTTTTGGTTCTATTGTTAAGATTTTGTCAAGTTAAGATTTATTTCATGTGTCACATATTAGTAGTAAGTCGCAGCAAGCCTGGGAACGATCCAACTCATCCGGTAAAAATAAGGTTATAATTATATTACGTGCATAAAAATATAAAATGTTTATTTTTGAGATATATGCGATATGTTTTGTGGCCACCTTATGCTTATGGGTTTGGAAGTCGGTAGGAACAACCGAGGACCTCTCCGCCCGGTGACTTACGACCGGTTATGATTATGTATGGGTACGGACATCCAGTCCAAGGGCTGTGATTGATCTCTACCGCCCAGTATACTATGGTTTAGTCTAATCAGGCGCTCACGCTATGTTATGGGCCACATGCTTAGAAACATTATCTCTACCAGAAAATTATGATATGTTATGACAGAGCTCTATTGTGCAAAGATTTTACGTATGATTTTTAGATATGCTCGTAGTTATAATTATTCATGATATGATTTTTACTGTACGTTTTACGATACTTTATTTTTAGGTTGAATGCGATTTTATGATATATTTACTTGTTATTCACGATATATACATGTTGAGTCTTTAGACTCACTAGACTTGATTGTTGTAGGTATTGATGAGGTCGGGACAGCGGACGGAGACCAGTGAGCGATCTTGGGACAACAGTAGTAATCCCGAGGACCTCATGATTTAATTTATGCACCTTTTATTATTCAAACTCCGTTTTAATACGTTGGATTATTTTTAAGTGGATGTTCACGTTTAATTATTTTTAAATTGTTGATTGAAAAGAATATTTGCTTCCGCTGTTATTTTAAAGTTAAAATTATTTACATGTTTACTTTAATTAAATGGGACAAGATAATTATTTATTTAGAAAATTTTTAATAATTCCGCAAAATTACGAATACGAAATACGGGCCTTTACACAACCACCAACTTAATGAAAACCGAGCCCTATGATCCACCCTTGCCAAGTTTCAGTTCCAACTTGCGTGTTTCATGCTTGTGCAACGTTTTGGTGATATTCTAGGGCTCTAAACTCAGGTAAAACAATGCTTGATCATAACCTATATCATGGCAGCCCCTTAACACATACAAAACATGATTTTTGAAATAAAAAACACAAGTTTAGACCACACATGCATGAAGTTACGAAAATTCAACCTGTGTGCCATGTTTTTCCTTCAAAAAAATTTTAGATGATTAATATGGTGTGATAGATGTTGAAGGAAAGAAATATGCGTGTTTTTGCGTATTTAATGCACGAATTCTCGTTGACGATTGCGAAGAACGAGGATGACAACCTTGGCTAGAAATTCCTTGAAAGCTTCGAATTTCCCTTAGATTATTTAGGTGTGTGTGTCGTGTGATTGGAGGAGTTTTGGGGCAGAAGAAATCTGAAAAGCGGGCGTTCAACAATGAGGGTTTGGGGTAGTATTTAATATATTATATACTAATTAAATCACTAACAAGGCTTAGGCCAACTAAGGAGGGTAATTAGGCCCTTTACTACTTAATTAGAATATTAAAAATTATTTTGCTTAAATAAATTTGTGAATTTATTAGCCGGGTTGCACACAAGTTTGTATTTTTGTTGAAAAACCAACATTGATAAAAATTACGTCTCGGCGTATAAAATCACATCAAAACTCCTTATTTTCAAAAATATGAAAATCTATCGTTCATATTTTAAATAATTAAAAATAATTATTTAATAAAAACATTTTAAGTTTTTCAGCCCTCAGTCTCCGTTCCTCGATCGCAACTCGAATAACCCTTAAAAATCACATTTTAATGCATGTAAGTAGAAAACTACTAAAATATCATATAAACATGTCATATAATTAATTAAGCAATTAAAATCAATTAATTGGCCATTTTTCATATTCCCTAGATTTGCATGCAGTTGAATTACATCGTCTTAATTTTTAAACCTTACAATTCCTCCCCGCCCTTAAATAAAATTTCGTCCTCGAAATTAGAACTTACCGAATAGCTCTGGATAGCGACTCTTCAAGTCCCTCTCGGTTTCCCAAGTAGCTTCTTCTTCCGAGTGATTCAGCCACTTGACCTTGACCATTGAAATGACTTTGTTTCGCAGTCTTCTTTCTTGCCTTCCCAAGATCTGGACAGATCTTTCTTTATATATCATATTTGGAATTAATTTTAGAGGTTAATAATTTAGCACATGTGACGGGTTCGACATGCACTTTCGCAGCATCGAAATATGGAACACATTGTGAACTCCAGAAACCATCAGTGGCAATGCCACTCTATTGGCTAGTGTCCCAATTTTCTCCGAAATCTCAAATGAACCTATAAATCTTGGACTAAGCTTGTCTTTCTTGCCAAAACGCATAACACCTTTCATAGGTGCTATTTTCACAAACACATGATCTCCTACTGCAAACTCTAAGTCTCTTCGTATCTTGTCAGCATAACACTTTTGTCGGCTTTGTGCAGTTTTCATCCTCTCACGAATTTGGACTACAAGCTCGGCACTCTCTTCAATCACATCCGGACCAATCCCTCTTCTTTCACCAACCTCTTCCCAATGAATAGGAGATCTACATTTTCTCCCATAAAGTGCCTCAAAAGAGCCATCCCAATTGATGATTGATAGCTATTATTGTAGTTGAACTCCACTAGAGGTAATTTTGGTTCCCAACTGCCTTGGAAATCAATGATACAAGCTCGCAGTAGATCTTATAAAATTTGTATTACTATTTCAAACTTGCCATCGGTTTGAGGATGAAATGCTGTACTAAATAATAACTTGTTCCCCATCACTGCATGCAGACTCTTCCAAAAAGATGACGTAAATCTCGGATCTCTGTCAGAAACAATAGATACTGAAATCCCATGCAGACGAACTATCTCTCGAATATATAACTCGACATACTGAATCATGGTGAATGTCATCTTAATAGGTAGAAAATGCGCTGATTTCATAAGACGATCTACTATCACCCATATAGAATTGAATCCCTTAATAGTCTTCGACAATCCTACAACAAAGTCCATCGTAATATTTTTCATTTCCACTTGGGAATAGGAAGTGGCTTAAGTTTTCCCGCTGGACTCTGATGCTCTGCTTTAACTTGCTGACAAGTCAAACACTCAGATACAAATAGCAGAATGTCTCTCTTCATGCCTGGCCACCAATATAACAACTGTAAATCTTTGTACATCTTAGTGCTTCCCGGATGAATGGAATATGGTGTGACATGAGCTTCCTTCATAATAAGATCTCTCAAAGAATTGTCACTAGGAATCCATACCCGATCTCGATAACGAACTATACCATCCACCTCTGAATATAATTTTCGGCCCTTAGCTTAATCTTTAGCTCTCCACTTTTGCAATTGCTCATCGGTAGACTGCCCATCACGAATTATATCTCTCAAGGTCGACTGTACTGATAACGTGGCAAGATTAGGGGCCTCGCCCCTAGCATATACTGTAAGCTCAAACCGATGTATCTCAGACTGCAATGGTATTTGGAGTGATAATTGAGTGACAACTGCTGCTTTTCGACTCAATACGTCTGCTACAACATTAGCTTTTCCAGGATGATAGCTAATCTCACAGTCGTAGTCCTTTAATAACTAAAGCCATCTACATTGTCTCATATTCAGTTCTTTTTTGGGTGAAGAAATATTTCAAACTTTTATGATCGGTGAATATTTTGCACTTCTCCCCATATAAGTAATGTCTTCAAATCTTCAATGCAAAAACTACTGCTGCAAGCTCAAGATCATGAGTAGGGTAGTTTTTCTCGTGGATTTTCAACTGTCTTGACGCATAGGCTATAACTCGGTCATTTTGCATCAGAACTGCGCCCAAATCAAGTTTAGAAGCGTCGGTATATAGAACATACTCTCCTTGTCCCGATGCCATAGATAACACTGGTGCTGAAATCAAGGCTTGCTTTAACCTATCAAAACTGTCTTGACACTCGGATCCCCATGCAAAATTTGCGTTCTTCTTTGTCAAGGCGGTCATGGGTACCGCTATAGATGAGAATCCATGAATAAACTTGCGATAATAGCCAGCTAGTCCCAAGAAACTGCGAATCTCGGTAACACTCTTGGTACTGGCCACTCTTTCACTGCCTCAACTTTGCTTGGATCAACTTCAATGTGATCTTTAGAAATGATGTGGCCTAAGAAAGCCACTCTATCAAGCCAAAACTCACACTTACTGAATTTTGCATAAAGCTTCCTATCTTGCAGAACTTGCAGTGATGTCCTCAAATGACGACTATGCTCATCTTTATTCTTCGAATAGATCAAATTATCATCAATGAAGACTATAATGAATTGATCTATATACGGCTGAAATACGCGATTCATGAGATCAATGATATCGCTGGCGCATTGGTCAACCCAAATGTCATGACCCTAAACTCATAGTGTCCATATCTAGTACGAAACGATGTCTTGAAAACACCAGACTCTTTCACTTTCAATTGATGGTATCCATAACGCAGATCAATCTTAGAAAAAATCGATGCTCTTTGTAACTGATAAAATAAGTCTTCAATTCTTGGTAGTGGATACTTATTCTTGATAATGACCCTATTAAGCTCGCGATAATCAATGCAGAGATGCATACTACCATCTTTCTTCTTCACAAATAATACAAGTGCGCTCTAAAAAGAATAAGTAGGGCGAATAAAACACTTGTTTAGCAATTCTTGGATTTGATCTTTTAATTCTTTCATTTCAGCAGGTGCTAGGCGATAAGGCGCTTTAGAAATAGGTAATGTGCCCGACATTAGGTCAATAGAGAATTCCACTTCACGATCAGTGGAATGCCAGAAACATCCTCGAGAAAGACGCTAGAAAAATCTTTGACTATATCAACATCTTCTAATTTCTGACTGATAGGAGCATGTGCGATAGTGACACATGCTAGAAAAGCTTGGCATCCACGTTTAATAAGCTTCTTCGCACATAGACAAGAGATAATGTGCGGCATTTGTTTGTTTCTCACCGCCTCGAAGACAAAAGAGTTATCATTAGGCGGTCGAATAGACACTGATCGCTGACGAAAATCAATCGAAGCTCCATTTGCTGATAACCAATCCATACCGAGTATGATATCAAATTTAGGCATAGGAAGCACAATAAGATCTACCCGAACCACATCTTTGAATAAACGAAGCTCCAGATTTTTGACGTGAGCAATTGATCACCGGAAGGAATAGAAACTTTGAAACCCAAACCCATATCCTCAGGAGTAATATTCAGTCTTTTGATGAAGGTTTCAGATATGAAGGAATGTGTAGCTCCTGAATCTAGCAGCGCATAGGTAGCTACCCCTTGAATGATAATCCTTCCTGCGGTGAAAATGTCTTTTAAATCTTTTCGTGTTGAAGCTTAAGGAATTTCTATCTCTATTCTCCCCAAAGTTATGTGAAGATTGTGCTTTGAACTTAAGCATTTATGGAAAAATTGCATTTTAGCCCTTCAATTTTTTAAATTTGCACTTTTAGTCTCCAAAATTTTTGAATATTTGCAAATTGGTCCTTAAATTTTCAAAATTTTGCATTTAGGTCCTTTAGTTATCGAAAATTATATTTTAGTCCTAATAATTTCGAGAATTGCACATTAAGCCCTCAATAAATTCGAAAACCCCTATCAACCATTAAATTATGATTTTCTTTAATTTTTTTTGGCCCTAAATCTTTCATTTGGAATTATTTCATCCTTTGCATAAAATAAGGCTCAAAATCAATATCAATTTCTATGGTTTCTAAAATCATATCTTAATTTCCAACTAAGGTAGAGCATGCAACCTAATTTTCACTAGGTTAAATCTTGTTTCCAATTCAATTCTAATAACTAATTTAACATTTCATGCAATAATAAGCAATATAACAATGTTAAATGACTAGGTTACCCGGGATAAGAGTATTATCGTCTGCCTCCTCTTCAGCTTCCTCTACATTCATAACATATGCTCGTCCCATAGTAGGTGCATTCTTCTTCGGGCGATCAGGAGCTTTGTGCCCTTCTTATTTTCATATGAAGCACTTAGTAGTACCCTACACGCAAGGTCCATAGTGTAGTCGATTGCACTTCTTTCATGGCTGTCCCTCTGCAGGTTTTGGTGCTACATGTGGCTTTTGCTGTCCTTGTTTCTTGACTTGACCTTGGGGCTTTTGAGGCCCTTGAGGTCTAGGAGGACCCGTATATGGTCTCTTGTTTGGCTGATTATTATTCTAATGATGCTGTCTCTTGCACTGTAACTCAAACTCAATATCCTTCAAAGATTGCTCATACTGGAATGCATAGGTAGTAGCAATAGCATAGTCCAAAGGACACATCATCATAACATTATTTCGAATGATATGTCGTAGACCATCCATGAAGTGTCTCAACTTCTCCGCAGGATCCCTCGCAATAAGGGGTACAAAGTGATAACCCCTATAAAATTTCTTCACAAACTCAGCAACAGAAGCTTCTCTCTGACGGAGAGTCATAAATTTCCTCTTCAATCGCCCTCTAACATCAGCAGTAAAATATTTCTCGTAGAATATCTCCTTGAATCGAACCCAAGTAAGTGTAGCAAGATTAACACCATGCTCGGCTCCTTCCCACCATAAAGAAGCATCATCCCTAAAGAGATAAGTTGTACACCTCACACGGTCAGCATCCCCCATATTCAGATAACGAAAGTGTACCTCGAGTGAACGAATCCAACTCTCAGCAGCAAAGGGATCGGTGGTGCCAGAAAATTCCTTCGGCCCTAGCCTCCGGAACTGATCATAGACGTCATGCTGTGGCCTAGGTACTTGCTGTAAATGCTGTAACTGCTGCTGCAACTCCTGCTGCTGTTACTACTGTTGCTGTAATTGCTGCTCGAAGAAGCGACCTATCCCCTCTAATGCACGAGTAGCAGCATCCCCATTAGGAGGTTGGGGTGCATTACCATTCTGATTCTCTTGTCGGTTCTCACTGTTCTCAGCTTGATTCTCAATAACAGGGGCACGTTGATAAAACTTACAATTAATAATTTATTATATGTTAAAACCTGTACTTTAAAATTTAAGTTTCATTAAAATTATAAAATTATGTTATTTTAGTATTGTTTGTTTATATTTAATTGTCTTACTAAATATGTTTTATTTTCAGGTTTTCTACGTGTTGGTAAAATAATGATAACTCAAGCTAGAAAATTCAAATGGAGGTGACTCAAACATGTTTGGAATCCTTGAGAAATTATCTACAACTTTACAGAAGACATGATTGCCTAAAAAGTTCATTAAGATGATCAAATTGTGCAAATATCAAAAGGAGGATAAATTTACTTTTACTATGACCAGCATAGAGTAAAAAAATCATAACTATTTCAATATTTAACCAAATGAGGTGAACCAAGTGGTCCAAATTCATCTACAGACAATTCCCCACATGTTTGTCGTTTTAAGCAGAGTCAAATTCGGTGATTAAAGTCGTGGAACAAAGCATTGAAAGAAGGGACATGGAATTGAACTTGGAGGAGACAAAGAATACTATTGCAACTACATGGCATTAATAAAAATTTTGACCCTTTCTCTCATTTGGCCTATAAATAGAGGCCTTGTGCTAGCTTGAGAATCATTCTATCTCATTGTAAAATATAGTGTGAGTGTGTATCAAAGTTCTAAATTCCAATATATTTTCTTTCATATTCTTAACTATGAGTGATATTTTAGTGTTGATCAAAAGTAAGCTTATGGCAAGCTAAATCTATTATGTCAAGGTGAAGAGGATGCATTCTTGGTGAAGTAAGATTGTTTATATTTTGTATATTCTTTCTTTATTTCTTTTCATTTAGCTAACTTATTTTTATTGTAGGTATAAAAATGAATTATTTGTTGTTATCAATTTACATCAAATGCTTGATACCATTAAAGTGGTTATCTTGATTTGTTGTTTAATTTTGATACAATAAATATTTCATCACTTATTATTATATATATAGATATTTATATATATATTTATCTAATAATATCATAATATTTCATTTAAACGATAGCGTGGCTCTGCCGGTTGTTCTAAATGAAATATTATGATTTAATACTAACATCTAACAATCTAACATTTACTTTATCGCAACTAACTTTTATTTTTCGCATCTAACTTTTACTTTCTCGCAACTAACTTTTACTTTACCGCAACTAACTTATTAAATCAATATGTTTCATTTAGGCAATAGCGTGGCTCTGCCGGTTGTTCTAAATGAAATATAATGATTTAATTTAACATTTATTTTATGCAATTATTTATTTATATAGTTATAATTATAATCATAGGTACCATATATAAAATATCGGTTAATTCGGTATTTTCTATAGTGGGAACTATATTATATTATGTGTGTGTTTAATTTTCTTGGAACCATTATTTATGGTGGTTTCTCTTGTTTTACTTTTAGTTAAACAATATTACATAAACCAAGAATAAATCCTCAAGCCTTGACAAAATTTATAATTTGTAAACTTCATTCTTGCATTTGGTAATCTATAAATTAATAAATTTAAACTCAAAATAACCTCTCTGAGGATCGATCTCGTACTTACGAAATATATTACTTGCAGACAACCTACACTTGGGTGAATTATTATTTAAGTAGTAGCAAGTTTTTGGCGCCGTTACCGGGGAGGTATAAATTAAGTTTATATTTGTTAATTATGTTTTATTTATAAGTATTGTGTTGTTTTTTTTTGTATGAGTATTTGGAGTCGAAAAAAAAGTGGTAGACTTATTCGAGTATCTGAAAATAATTTAAACATGGATTATAATTCAAATAATCAAGATAATGATAATAATAATAATAATAATAATAATAATAATAATAATAATAATCAAGAACATGATCAATTAAGAACACTTAGGCACCATATGAATCCTATTAGAACTAGTGCCCCATCTTGTTTAGTTTTTCCTCATGATGCATCTAATTTCAACTTCAAACCTCAAATTATTCAACTTTTACCAAATTTTCATGGCTTAGATTCTGAAAATCCATATTTGCATCTAAGAGAATTTGAGGAAGTTTGTAACACTTATAATGATCAAAATTGTAGCATGGATATAGTTCGATTAAAGCATTTCCCTTTTTCTTTAAAATATAAAGCTAAAACATGGCTACAAAATTTAAGATCAAGTTCAATAAGATCATGGGAAGAAATGCAACAACAATTTCTCAAAAAAATTTTCCCTTCCCATAGAACAAACTCTTTTAAAAGACAAATTACAACTTTTTCTTAAAAACAAGGAGAAACGTTTTATCAATGTTAGGATAGATATAAAGAATTACTTAATACATGTCCACATCATGGTTTTGAAACATGGAGAATAGTTTATCACTTTTATGAAGGTCTAATACCTAAAGATAGGCAAATAATAGAATTCATGTGTAATGGAACTTTTGAAGATAAAAACCCAAATGAAGCTATGTAATATTTGGATTCATTAGCAGAAAATGCTCAAAATTGGGATAATATAGGCACAATAGAACCACCAACAACTAAAAACAATAATTCAACAAATGGGGGTGGTATCTATAATCTTAAAGATGATATAGATATTCAAGCTAAACTTGCATCTTTAGCAAGAAAAATTGAGTCATTAGAAATGAAAAAGAGTGGTCAATTAAAAAGTATTCAAGAAATTGTTTGTCATATATGTGATACACATGATCATGCTACAAAAGATTGTCCAACATTACCTTCATTTAAAGAATGTCTCCATGAACAAGCAAATTATGTTAACAATTATAAAAAAACAATACTAAATCTTTTTTCACCATCATAAAATCCTGGATAGAAAAATCATCCTAATTTTAGTTGGAGGAATGATAATTATGCACAACCGTCACAACAATATTTTCAAAATAACCAAAACCATCAAGGTTATATTCCTTATGTTACACCTCCAAGAAAAAACTTTGAAGATGTAATTCATGCATTTATCCAAAAGCAAGAGTCTATCAAAATACAAAACAGTCAATCTATGAGTGATTTGAAAGAAACTCTTGCAAAATTTGCATCTGCACTTAATATTCATGAAAAAGGAAAATTTCCATCTCAACCTCAACCTAATCCTAAAAATCAAAATCAAGAATTAAAAAATGAAAAAATTGATCAAATAAAATCTATTATTACCCTTAGAAGTGGTAAAATAGTTAATGATCCATATAGTAATGAAAACAAGGATCATTTAAAATCAAAGAGTAAGGATGATAATCCTGATACTTTTGAGAATGATGATACCTTAAATTTTAAGAATAATATGGTGAATGATAAATCATCTGAAATAGTAAATAAGTCAAATAAACCTCCACAATTTCCTCATGCATTAACAAATCATAAAAAACAAAGAAGTGATTCTGATATCTATGAAATTTTTAAACAAGTGAAGATAAATATTCTATTATTAGATGCTATTAAACAAGTACCTTCTTATGCAAAATTTTTAAAAGACTTATGTACTGTAAGAGAAAATTGCATGTGAAGAAAAAAGCATTCTTGGCTGAACAAGTGAGTTCTATTCTTCAAAATAATTCTAGTTTAAAATATAAAGATCCTGGTTGTCCAACAATTTCATGTATTATTGGAGAAAATAAAATTAAAAAAGCTTTGTTGGATTTGGGAGCAAGTGTGAATTTACTTCTTTATTCAGTTTATGAAAAACTTAATTTAGGAGAATTAAGACCCACTTCTGTTACTCTCTTACTGGCGGATAGGTCAATCAAAATACCTAGAGGTATTGTAGAAGATGTGTTGGTTCAAGTTGATAAATTCATATATCCTGTAGATTTTATTGTTTTGGATACACAACCAATAGAAGTACAAAATGAAATTCCAGTAATATTGGGACGACCATTTCTAGCAACTTCAAATGCTTTAATTAATTGTCGAAATGGAATAATGAAATTGTCTTTTGGAAATATGACTCTAGAACTTAATGTGTTCAATTTATGTAAACAACCAAGTATTAATGAAAATGAATATGATAATGAAATTGAAACAATTGTGGAAGAAAATATACAAGAAGAAAACTTAAATCAACAATATGAAGTTTTTTCAATAGAAAGTTTTGAGTCTAAAAATAATTTTAAAGAAGATGATAATACAAAACTTGAATTAAAAGTTTTACAATTAGAATTGAAATATGTATTTCTTGGTGAAAATAAAAAATTTCCTGTTGTAATTTCTTCCACTCTTTTGCCAAATTAAGAAGAAGATTTGATTAAATTACTTAAAAAATATAAAAATGCAATTGGATGGACTTTGAAAGATATAAAAGATATGAATCCTTTAATTTGTACACATAAAATTCACTTGGAAGAAAATGCTAAAACATATCAACAACCACAAAGAAGGTTAAATCCACATATGAAGGAAGTTGTTAAGAATGAAGTATTAAAACTATTAGACGCTGGAATTATCTATCCAATTTCAGATAGTAAATGGGTAAGTCCAACACAAGTAGTACCTAAAAAGTCCGGCATCACTGTTATAAAAAATGAAAAGGGAGAGTTATTACAAGCTAGGATTCCATCCAGTTGGCGTATGTGTATTGATTATAGAAAATTAAATGATGCAACTAGAAAAGATCATTTCCCACTACCATTTTTAGATCAAATTCTAGAAAAAGTAGCAGGAAATTCTTATTACTGTTTTCTTGATGGGTATTCGGGGTATTATCAAATACCTATATCATTAGAAGATCAAGAAAAAACTACTTTTACTTGTCCTTTCGGAACTTTTGCATTTAAAAGAATGCCATTTGGATTTATGTAATGCTCCGGCTACTTTTCAAAGATGCATGTTAAGTATTTTCAGTGATATGAATGAAGAATATGTAGAAGTTTTTATAGTTGATATAACTGTTTTTGGAAACTCATTTGAAAATTGTCTTAAAAATCTAGAAGAAATATTAAAAAGATGTGAAGAAAAAAATCTTGTTTTAAATTGGGAAAAATGTCATTATATGGTTAAATCTGGGATTGTTTTAGGACATGTGATATCTGAAAAAGGAATTGAAGTTGATAAAGCCAAAGTTGATGTTATTGCTAATTTAACATCACCAAAAACGGTCAAAGAATTTCGATCATTCTTGGGTCATGCAGGATTTTATAGAAGGTTTATAAAAAATTTCAGCATAATATCTAAACCAATTTCAAATCTTTTAACAATAGATACACAATTTGAATGGACTCAGAAATGTGAAAATGCTTTTAAAAAAATTATTAATCTTTTAGTTACATCACCTATTTTACAACCTCCAGATTGGTCTTTACCATTTGAATTAATGTGTGATGCAAGTGATTATGTTATAGGAGCTGTGTTAGAACAAAAAAAAGAAGGAAAACCTTATGCAATCTATTATGCTAGTAGAAACTTAAATAGTGCCCAAATAAATTATTCAACTACTGAAAAAGAATTAATTTCAGTAGTATTTGCATTAGATAAGTTTCGATCTTATTTAATTGGCTCTACTACTATTGTTTACACCGATCATTCTGCCATAAAATATTTATCAAATAAACAAGATGCTAAGCCAAGATTAATACGGTGGATTTTATTGTTACAAGAATTTGATATTATAATTAAAGATAAAAAAGGAAAAAAAAATGTTGTAGCCGATCATTTATCTAGAATAATGACTGAATCATCTCATAATGAAATACCAATAAATGAAAATTTTCCAGATAATCAGTTGTTTTATGCTACTATTATGCCCTGGTTTGCTAACATTGTAAATTTTCTTGTGACAAATAAAATACCTTCTCATTGGAATTCACAGGATAAGAATAAATTCTTGATAGAAGTTAAAAAATTTTATTGGGATGATCCTTACTTATTTAAGTATTGTCCTGACCAAATTTTTCGACGATGCATACCCGACAATGAAGTAAGTAGTGTTATTAAATTTTGTCATTCTGAAGCATGTGGAAGGTCATTTTTTATCCAATAAAACAGCTACAAAAATCTTACAATGTGGATTTTATTGGCCGTCTTTATTCAAAGATACGCATTTATTTTGCAAATCTTGTGAAAACTGTCAGAAGATGAGATCAATTTCAAAATGAAACATGATGCCTTTAAATCCAATCATAATTATTGAAATATTTGATAGTTGGGGGATAGATTTTATGGGTCCATTTCCATTATCTTTTGGATATACATATATTTTAGTCGCTGTTGATTATGTTTCAAAATGGACTGAAGCAATTGCATGTAGAACTAATGATCATAAAGTTGTTATAAAATTTTTAAAAGAAAATATTTTTAGCCGATTTGGAATACCTAGAGCAATAATTAGTGATGGGGGGAAGTCATTTTATAAATAAATCATTTTCTTCTTTGTTAAGAAAATATGGCATTACACATAAAGTTTCTACCCCATATCATTCTCAAAGTAATGGTCAAGTTGAACTTGCAAATAGAGAAATAAAACAAATTTTAGAAAATACAGTTAATCCAAATCGAAAAGATTGGTCTTTAAGATTAACTGATGCATTATGGGCATATAGAACTGCATTTAAAACATCATTAGGGATGTCACCATATAGGTTAGTTTTTGGTAAGCATTGTCATTTACCGGTTGAACTTGAACATAAAGCTTATTGGGCAATTAAAGCATTTAATATTAATTTAGATGATGCATCTAAATTAAGAAAATTGCAAATAAATGAACTTGAAGAATTAAGAAATGATGCGTATGAAAATTCAAAGATTTATAAAGATAAAACTAAAGCCTTTCATGATAAAAATATCATGAGAAAGTCATTTGAAATTGGACAAAAAGTTTTGCTTTATAATTCTCGTTTGCATTTATTTTAAGGTAAACTAAGATCGAGGTGGTCTGGACCATTTATAGTCAAATTTGTTTATCCTCATGGTGCTGTTGATATTGAAAATCCTAAAAATACGTGTTTAAAGTTAATGGGCAAAGACTTAAGCCTTTTATAGAAAATGAAATTCTTAATAATAAGTTTATGCCTTTATATGATCCACAATAGTTGTTTGATATTTTCATTTTGTTTTGCAGATTCTAGTTCATTTCCCGGTTAAGTGGCGGATAAAGGTACTCCGTGACTGTTTAAGTCGGTTTCTTCAGTTTTCCCAAAATAATTGAAATATATATAATAATAATAATATGGATGCGTGTATTATGAATCTTCGTAAATATTTTGCTTGTTTACCTGATAATGCGTTGAAAAAATTTATAAAGCTAGATGTGAGTGGCTAAGGTTGATGATGTCATATGGCATACCGAATGATGTCCGTTTGATAATTGAAGAAAAAGTCCGATTGGTTGGGGAAGCAAGTGAATTAATAATAACACATATGCCAGGATTTGGTAAAAGCACATATGTCAAAAAGCGAAGAGCTAAACGTATAGGTGGATGTCATAAATGTGCAAGGTGGACTTGTAAGGGAAAATGCAAAAATGTTGGAATGACATCAATGAATAGAGAAGATAAAATTTTATTCATTAAGAATGGTCAGAGTAAAGAGCCTTTGGATAATTTTCTAGAGGTTCTTGATACGTATTCTAGTGGGTACGTGCAAAATGAAATTTTTAAACTATGGTGGCAATTTCAACAAGAGGAATATCAATATGGACGGTGGAATCAGCTTTACAAAGATCCTACTGTAGTAACGCATATCTATTTAGATAAGTAAATATATATACACAATTTCGTCTTGGGAATCTGACGTTAAAAGACCATGTTTGCCAATTTATATGAAAATTGGATGGGAAGCATATCCTCAACTCATAGAAGGCGTTGAAGCCGTTACTAAACGTAAAATCAGAGGAAGATGTGAGCCACAATCACATCTACGTTGTATATATTTGTTTTAATTTTGTCATTTTTATTTTCTTTTAATAATAATAATTTCCTTGTTCAAATATTAACTTTTGGCATGTTACGCTTATAAATTCATATGCTGTGATCTAACAAATACAAAAAAAAAAAATATATTTCTCAACATGTCAACGTCCACGGTAAGTAAAATCAAAAATATTTGTGTATTTTGTGGATCTAGTGTAGGGAAAGATTCAATTTATGAAGAAGTAGCAGAAAATGTTGGAATAACACTTGCTAAAAAAAAGATTCATTTGGTATATGGTGGTGGTGAAGTTGGCCTCATGGGAAAAGTTGCAAAAGCTGCGCATGCAGGTGGAAGTGAAGTTTTAGGAATTATTCCGATTACCTTAACCAATCTTACAGGACCAACAATAGGAGAAGAAATGAAAGTGGACAACATGTATGAATGAATTACTCAAATGATTGAACATTCAGATGCTTTCATTGCTTTGCCAGGAGGTTTCGGTACTTTAAAAGAAATATTTCATACTGTTTGTTGGGCACAATTAAATATCCACAATAAGCCAATTGGTTTGTTAAATGTTAACAATTATTATGATAAACTGTTATCGTTTCTTGATGATGTTGTGGAACAGAGATTTATTTCATTAGCTTCGCGAAGGATGTTAGTTTCTGCTACAAGTGAAGGTGAACTTATTGATTTACTGCAAGGATTTAGTCATGAACCAGATCCATCCTTATCTCAACTTAATTGGCCAACATCCAAAAGTAAGAAAAGAAAATTCATGTGATGCTAAACTTGTGATTCAACGGTATGTTTTAATGTCTTTCTTTAAGGTATGAATAATTTCTTCTTCTTCTCCTCTTAGTTTTTTTATATAAAAATTAAAATATATACTTATATATAGTAATAATAATAATAATTTTTAGTTCAATGTCAAGTAAGGTGTCAGTAAAATGCACCTGAGACACATTAGTTAATAATTATTGGAAAATCACAATACACTAGATTTTAATATTCATTATATTCAAAATACAGACTAAAAGAAAAATTAGTTTTCATATGTACCAATTTATATATATATATTTTGATCAATTAATATAAAATATATAATAGATGTGTTCATATATATATATATATATAATTGTATGTGTTTTCAAATAAAATAATTTCTAAAATTTTTATGAGAATATAGTTAAAAGATATGGTTTGTATGGTTGTTAACATGTATAATTGAAATAATTCTTTTGTAAAAGTATAATATATACTCACACATCTTTTGTGAGTGAGTGGTGACAAATGAGAAAACAATTAATAAACTTTTATTGATTATTAAAAAATGATTAATTACAAGAATATAACTCCCCTAAAAAAAAATATTATTGAAAAAAAAAAAAGAAGTAAATATATAACGGACTGCAAAATACTTTATTCATTGTAATTTTTTTAGATTTGATTGATGTACTATCAATGTGTTCTAAAAACATCAATATTGTGTTAAAAAAAAAAAAACAAACAAACAAAAAGATTTGTTTGTGCTAGATAAGTTTCAAAGGTAGTCAGATGTATCCGTTATATAAATGTTTATATATATTTATGGTAGAATGTTTGGATAAAAAATTTTATGTTATTGTAAAATTTGCAGTCACGTTATTTAAAAAAAAACAATAAAAAAAGGGGGATTTTATTCTTTGTAAATTTTCCTATTTTGTTTTCAATATTAGTTTAATTAATTATCTGCGTTAATACTTAGCCTTTTTCAATGAGAGTTAATATTCATTGCAACTTCCATGAGTGAAAACTAGCTATTCCTTAAATATTTTGACCTGAAAGAATATATGGAGTTGAGGCTTTTACAATAATATTCTTGATATTATATATGTTATGGTGGGTGATGTGAATTATCTTTTTGACTATATTATTATAAAAAATTTAGAAATTTTAAAAAAATTATATATATATATTGTTACTTTATATATTATGTGAAAATAAGAATAATAATAAAAACACATCTAATTATATATTATTATATTAAACGAAAATATATATATATATATAAATCGGTATATGATTTTGTTTTAATAAATATGTTTGTATTTGAATATATAAAGGAATAAAGAATCTAGGTTGTGATTTTCCGATAAATTTTATTACTAAGGGACTAGTAATAAGATAGTGTGGCGGTGTGATGAAACTTAAAATTAATAATTTATTATATGTTAAAACCTGTATTTTAAAATTTAAGTTTCATTAAAATTATAAAATTATGTTATTTTAGTATTGTTTGTTTATATTTAATTGTCTTACTAAATATGTTTTATTTTCAGGTTTTCTACGTGTTGGTAAAATAATGATAACTCAAGCTAGAAAATTCAAATGGAGGTGACTCAAATATGTTAGGAATCCTTGAGAAATTATCTACAACTTTACAGAAGGCATGATTGTCCTAAAAAGTTCATTAAGATCATCAAATTGTGCAAATATCAAAAGGAGGATAAATTTACTTTTACTATGACCAGCATAGAGTAAAAAAATCATAACTATTTCAATATTTAACCAAATGAGGTGAACCAAGTGGCCAAATTCATTTACAGACAATTCCCCACATGTTTGCCGTTTTGAGCAGAGTCAAATTCGGTGATTAAAGTCGTGGAACAAAGCATTGAAAGAAGGGACATGGAATTGAATTTGGAGGAGACAAAGAATACTATTGCAACTACATGACATTAATAAAAATTTTGACCCTTTCTCTCATTTGGCCTATAATAGAGGCCTTGTGCGAGCTTGAGAATCATTCTATCTCATTGTAAAATATAGTGTGAGTGTGTATCAAAGTTCTAAGTTCCAATATATTTTCTTTCATGTTCTCAACTATGAGTGATATTTTAGTGTTGATCAAAAGTAAGCTTATGGAAAGCTAAATCTATTATGTCAAGGTGAAGAAGATGCATTTTGGTGAAGTAAGATTGTTTATATTTTGTATATTCTTTCTTTATTTCTTTTCATTTAGCTAACTTATTTTTATTGTAGGTATAAAAATGAATTATTTGTTGTTATCAATTTACATCAAATGCTTGATACCATTAAAGTGGTTATCTTGATTTGTTGTTTAATTTTGATACAATAAATATTTCATCACTTATTATTATATATATATAGATATATATATATATATTTATATAATAATATCATAATATTTCATTTAGACGATAGCGTGGCTCTGCCGGTTGTTCTAAATGAAATATTATGATTTAATACTAACATCTAACAATCTAACATTTACTTTATCGCAACTAACTTTTATTTTTCGCATCTAACTTTTACTTTCTCGCAACTAACTTTTACTTTTCCGCAACTAACATTTACTTTATCGCAACTAACTTTTACTTTACCGCAACTAACTTATTAAATCAATATATTTCATTTAGGCAATAGCGTGGCTCTGCCGGTTGTTCTAAATGAAATATAATGATTTAATTTAACATTTACTTTATGCAATTATTTATTTATATAGTTATAATTATAATCATAGGTACCATATATAAAATATCGGTTAATTCGGTATTTTCTATAGTGAGAACTTTATTATATTATGTGTGTGTTTAATTTTCTTGGAACCATTATTTACGGTGGTTTATTTTGTTTTACTTTTAGTTAAACAATATTACATAAACCAAGAATAAATCCTCAAGCCTTGACAAAATTTATAATTTGTAAACTTCATTCTTGCATTTGGTAATCTATAAATTAATAAATTTAAACTCAAAATAACCTCTCTGAGGATCGATCTCGTACTTACGAAATATATTACTTGCAGACAACCTACACTTGGGTGAATTATTATTTAAGTAGTAGCACACGTCTAGGAGGCATTTGGTCTGAATTTTTTCCAAATTCTAACGTAACTAACATGCATTTAAATCTAAGTTTTCTAATCATGTGACATATCCTAATTCATTTAGCAATTTAAGCATGCAAATCATATATACTCAAAAAGCTAGTAAAAATGTAACATAAACATATTATTCATGTCGTAATGCATGTAACATCATATTAAATCATATAAAGCATGTAAACTTACAATTTGAGGCTTGATGACTGAGCTTTCCGGAGCTGATTGTGGCACAACCCTTTACACGACCTTTGCTTTGATACCAACTGAAACGTCTGCTTATTCGTTTTGCTTAAAAAGTACTAGAAATTTTTTTTAACCTCTCATGATTTCGGCCGAACCCTTACAAAAAATATAAAATATTTTGTAACCAGTTTTTAAAAATAAAACAACAAACTAGTATTTGAAAATCCAAGGAAATAGTCAAAACATAAAACCGTTAAACGTATTAACCAACCTAAAAAGCAATAAATTTGAAAAGTGTAGCCCATACTAAACCTCTCAAAAATATCTCAAAAAGCATAAATAAATAGTCTTAAAATCTTTAACATAATCATAAACGTAAATGCGGAAAATTGAAGCGCTGGTCCTCGGGTCATGTGCACTTCCAGTCCAGTTAAATCAACCATCAAGACATCCCATATCATAATTATTAATATCACCTGCATCAATCACATCTAGTGAGTCTAAAGACTCAACACATCATATTCTTGATAACAAATAATACGTAATAAAAAACACATACAACAGTGAAAAGTACTTGTACTTAAAATAACATTTTCATAATAAGGCATAAACTTTAAACATAATCATTTTCATAAACATTTTCATATCAACATATTCATATTCATATTCATATTCGTGTTTGTTGAATTCTGATCGTGATTGTGACTCGTATTCGTATTCGTATTGGGCGATGGATCCATCTATAAAACCACAGTACTGGGCGACGAGACACCAAAAACACTCTCACTGATCAAATGGGCCTCAGCCTCGTATTAACATATTAACGTATTCGTATCCGTATCCAAGGAAATACGTTCGTCGGGCTCTAATTGCCCACTGGGACCATAACCCTCACGATATCTCCAACATATCATTGTATTAGCCACAATCCCTTCACGTCCTTCAACATTTCGTATTTCTATTACTTAATAAAAAACATGGATATAATAACATTTTTTCTTTAAACCAAGCATGCAACATATTTTTTAAATGTCCAATATTAACCATACGAATTCCATGAACATTTTAAAAATCATAATTCAACATATAAAAATTCATAAACATTTTACATAATCATAATAACATATAAAACAACATTCAGGACACTGCCATGACGTTTACTAATTTTCCAGGTGTAAAATGACCATTTTACCCCCAGACATAAAATTTCTCGGTTTTGACTTTTTCTTAATTTCATTGACTCTAACATGTCCCGAATAATTATTTAAGCTTAAATTAAATTCCCATAATTTTATTTAGCTTAAATATTAGAATTTTTAATTAATATTTAATTATACATTTTTAAGGCGTTTTAATCCTGAATAATTTCAAACTTTAATATAAAATTCTTAAATTTAAAACTTAGACTTTTTATATTATTTTAGCCCTTGTGAACCACGACACGACCCCCGTGAGCCGTGTTTTTAATTAATTTGATCATTAAAAACCCTAGCTTGACCCATAAAAGTTCACCCCGAGACATGTCCCGATTTCCTCGAGCCACCCTCAAGCCATGCTGGACCAGACCATAACCAACCCCTTACGAAACCCTCCTGGGCCCATGGAACACACGGACCAGCCCCCTAGCTCGAAACCGAAAGCACACAACCAGCACATGCACTCGACCGAGGCTCCTAGTAGACATAGGACGTTTGATTCGCCCCTAGGACCTGACCAGCGTGCCCAGCCCCAAAACTAGCCTCTCAAGCACTCACCTAGGACCCCAAAGAGTCACCCTAGCCTAGCCCGAAGTCCCCAGATTGAGCCCTCTTCCCCGCGCAAGCCCTGAACCCTGCGCACGATTCCTCGGCTCTCAAGCTAGGACTCCTCCCAGCCATCTTAACTCGGGTCCTAGCATGGCTAGGACCCTACCCTTGACTCACCCCGACCATGGCCGAGCCCTGTCCAAAGCCAAGACCAAGCCAACCAACAACTTAATGAAAACCAAGCCCTATGATCCACCCTTGCCAAGTTTCAGTTCCAGCTTGCGTGTTTCATGCTTGTGAAACGTTTTGGTGATATTCTAGGGCTCTAAACTCAGGTAAAATAGTGCTTGATCATAACCTATATCATGGCAGCCCCTTAACACATACAAAACATGATTTTTGAAATCAAAAACACAAGTTTAGACCACATATACATGAAGTTACGAACATTCAACTTGTGTGCCATGTTTTTCCTTCAAAAAAATTTTAGATGATTAATATGGTGTGATAGATGTTGAAGGAAAGAAATATGCGTGCCTTTGCGTATTTAACGCACGAATTCTTGTTGACGATTACGAAGAATTGGGACGACAACCTTGGCTAGAAATTCCTTGAAAGCTTCGAATTTCCCTTAGAATAAGGTGTGTGTGTCGTGTGATTGGAGGAGTTTTGGGGAGAGAAGAAATCTGAAAAGTGGGCGTGTAACAATGAGGGTTTGATGGTAGGATTTAATATTATATACTAATTAAATCACTAACAAGGCTTAGGCCAACTAAGGAGGGTAATTAGGCCCATTAGTGCTTAATTTGAATATTAAAAATTATTTTGCTTAAATAAATTTGTGAATTTATTAGCCGGGTTGTCCACAAGTTCGTATTTTTGTTGAAAACCAACACTGATAAAAATTACGTCCCGGCGTATAAAATCACCTCAAACTCCTTATTTTCAAAAATATGAAAATGCATCGTTCATATTTAAATAATTAAAAACAAATATTTAATAAAACATTTTTCATTTTTCAGCTCTCGGACTCCGTTCCTCGATTGCAACTGCGAATGACCCTTAAAAATCACATTTGAATGCATGTAAGTAGAAAACTACTAAAACATCATATAAACATGTCATGTAACCAATTAAGCAATTAAAATCAATTAATTGGCCATTTTTCATATTCCCTAGATTTGCATGCAGTTGAATTACGTCGTCCTAATTTTTGGACCTCACAGGTTTGCCGAAAGTTCTACTGAGACGGAGGATAGGTTCTCCTTTTTGTTGTGTGTTTTGTGTTTTTTGTATTATGTTATCAATATTTGATAACATATTTATTAAAATACACAAGTCTTACATTATTAGCACTCCTAATCTTAGTGTTTTAGGACTCTTAATTTTCATTAATTAAATTATCATGTAATTATATCATGTATTAATCAACTATTGATAATGCATTATATATTAATATACACATTTTTATATCTATATATATATATATATATATATCTTATATCTTCACACACAAACACACACACACACACATATAGTTGGAAACTAAATTTCGGTTGTTTGACAAACCAAATGCTTAAATCGATTGGATTACCTGATCAAGAAGTTTGAAAGTAACTGAAAAAATACTCAACTGACAGTTGCCTTTAACTGAAGTTTAAAGCGCATATTAACAAAGGCAACTAAAACCTGTTGAACTGAACCTACGCAGACAACTGACTGATCAGTTGCTACATTCAGTTGTGAGCTTATAAGCCATTGCTTATCAGCTGATCCTTTAGCTGTACACGTCATCAGTTAACGAAGAGGACATTCAACCGACAACAGTACAAAGAAGACTGCAACAAATTGTGGGAACACCGCAAAGCTGCAGTGTACGAATGTCAGAAAGATATTGACATGGAAAGCAACAGATATAAAGATTCAAATTACATTGAATATTACCGTTGAAGATAAGCCTATAAATATTAGAGAAGGGCAATTGAAAAAGTATCCCCGAACAATCAACGATTCACTATTCTATCAATCTTGCTGTTACTATGTTGAAAATCTCATTCAAAAGAATTAGAAGCTCACACTTATCAGATTTATTCGTAGCATTCTAGACTACTTTTCGAGCTTACTAGCACAAATCATCTTGTTGTAAATTCGATCTCAAAAGAGATCAGCTGTGTTAAGTCCAGTTGAGTACGGTGAAACATATTGTAAACAAAGAGTTTCAGTTTTGGCATTGTTAAGTCCAAACTGAAGTGGGTCTGTACAAGTGTTTGTAGTCTTTTAGTGGATATCCAATCCTTGTGATAGAAGGGGTGACGTAGGAGTGATTGAAATCTCCGAACATCCATAAAATCTCGTGTATTCTCATTTCAGTTTTCATTCTATCTGTCAGTCAGTTTATTTCCGCACTTTATTGTTAACAGATTGATATCGACTGACAAGATTCCGAGTTTCAGTTTGTCACTAAACTGACCCAACATTCGAAAAGATTGTGAAAATCGTGAGTGTTTATTCAACCCCCCCTTCTAAACTCCTGCAACAGTTAATTGATCCTATCAAGTGGTATCAGAGCTAGGTTGAATCTTGTCCCAGAATATTCTTATCCACAAACTGATCACCATGATTTCATTCAATAAAATACCAATGTCTTCCAGAGAAGATTTCGATGATTGGAAAATCAGAATGCAAACTCATTTAGCCGCACAAGACGACGACATGTGGTATGTCATTTGTCACGCCCCGAAACTCGGGATTTGACACCGGCGTTGTTCATCAGTCACACAATCGAAAAACAACCAGCCTCGTAGCACAGTATAAACCGAAACCAGTTTATTTCATAAATTCGCAAAAACAACCATTGTCTTTACAACTGAATAAATTGAACAAATTGCGGAAGCGTTTACAATTAAAATAAACCTACTAAAATTCTTAAATCCTTGCAGCAAAATTCTCGAAATTTAAATAATTTCACCAGCCCCAAAATTTATCCGACTCTTCTTCCTCAACCTGTTCCTCTGTTTTATCTTCGGATTTATCTGGGAAGGTTGTAAGGGGTGAGTATTTTGGGAAATACTCAGCAAGTGGGGGCCGTTCGAGTACACAACAACATGCATATAAAATTCGAAATACGTACACACACACACACCATGCATAAATTGACTCATACCACATTCGTATCCTTGACCTGACACTGAGATTCCTCTACTTTCAATGGTTTACTGACGTCAGTCCCTAATTTTTATTCCTCTAAGGGGGCGAGGCCGGATCGGTTATATCCCCACCGTATGAGGGTCATATCATAGTTGGGATTCCCTCCCATATCAAGTTGAATCCTCACAGTGTCAACATAAAACTCATGCACAAATCGTAGCCAGAAGGGGTAGAAGAAGAATTGTACTCGACCGAAATTTCGAAAATACGAAAATGCATACACCGAAATTACACATTTAAAACAAGCCCACTTACCTTAGATATCGTAGAAAACGTGAATAGAGGGAATTCCTGTAGTGGAATTTCGAACCCTAGCTTCGGGGTTGGACTGCAGCAGCGCTTCGCTTCTTCGCACACTGAGAGAGCAAGCTCTCGAAAATCCTAAGAAAACTAGGAGAGAAACTCGAAAAACTGGAGTAGAAAATGGTGTGAATTTTCGAGTTATAGGCCCTCCTATTTATAGGGGTTGGCTGCTATCTCGATAGATGTCATCCGCGCGTTTAAACTTGAATCAAATCTCCATCCAAAATCGTGATCAAATCTAAATTTTATTCTTTATCCTAGACCTAAATTTCGAAATTCATGTATGTATCCCAAGGATAAATTTCGAAATTTATGCTTTGCCCAGCCTGCAAAATTTCAACTTTTGTGTCTAATTCCCAATATTCGGTAGACTTTTTATTTCCTAAAATAATAAAAATTATATTTCTTAAATCCCACAAATTTGCTGACTTAAACCCGAAATTTAGTAGTATTTTTCCCAAATAAGATTTTGATTATTTTCCTAAAATCCTGGTAGTTGAATCTTTTCCAAGCTGCATTTATCGTGTAAACTTTTCACTTTATCTATGATTTTCGAAAATTCCCTAATATTCTTTCAATATTATTTTCGAAAATCCCATGATAAAATCCTCAAGATTTTTAGTTCCAAGATTGGGTTATCTTCTTGCTTAAATCTTTATCCAGGTATATCAAATCTTAGATCTATATCCGATAAAATTCTGCATATCTCAAATTCCGAAAAAAATATACACGATATTATTTAAATTCTTGCGTTCCAAAAAATGCCACATCACAAATTCCGAAAATCTCGCAAATCTTGGTACAAAATATTATCATGATAAAATCTAAAATCCTGGATTTTATATCCCTCCCTCCTGATGGGAAGTTTCGTCCTCGAAACTTGGGTTGGCTTGGTCTCCGAAGAGGTACGGGTACTGGTTTCTCATCCTTTCTTCTAGCTCCCACGTGGCTTCTCTTTCGTTGTGGTTCGAGCATTGTACCTTGACGTAGGGAATGATTCGTCGTCTCAGTGCTTGGTTCTTGGTGTCCACGACTCTAATGGGAACTTCTTCGTACTTCAGCTCTTTTCCCAAGTTACTTTCGATTATGAGCGGTTCTACTTCCAACACGTGGCTTGGATCCGAGATGTATTTCCGTAGTTGGGACACGTGGAAAACATTACGAATTCTAGACATGTTTGGCGGCAGCGCCAATCTGTATGCCAGTGTGCCTACTTTTTCCAAAATTTCAAAGGGTCCTACATAACGGGGGTTTAGCTTCCCGGCTTTACTGAATCGGACAACTCCTTTCATAGGCGACACTTTCACGTTGGCCTTCTCGCCAACGTTGAATTCCACTGGCCTTCTTTTCAGATCTGCCCAACTCTTTTGTCGGTCTTGAGCTGCCTTGAGTTTCTCTCGGACTACTGTAACCTTGTCTACTGTTATCTGTACGAGCTCGGGTCCTACTACTGCTTTTTCTCCCACTTCATCCCAATAAAGTGGTGATCGACATTTCCTTCCATAAAGAGCTTCGTATGGGGCCATTTCAATGCTGCTGTGATAGCTGTTGTTGTAAGCAAACTCAATTAAAGGTAGATGAGTGCTCCAATTGCTACTGAATTCAAGAGTGCATGCTCGCAGCATATCTTCCAAAGTTTGGATGGTTCTCTCCGTTTGTCCATCGGTTTGAGGATGATAGGCCGTACTTAGGGTTACTTTCGTTCCCATGGCCTCTTGAAAGCTCTTCCAAAAGCGCGAGACGAACCTTGGGTCTCTGTCAGACAGGATGCTCACTGGTACTCCATGAAGTCTTACAATATTGTCCATGTACAGTGTAGCTAATTTGTCCAGATTGTAGTTCATACGGACGGGTAGGAAGTGTGCAGATTTTGTAAGTCTATCTACAATTACCCATATTCCGTCCTGACCTTGCCTTGACTTTGGCAATCCTATCACAAAGTCCATGGAGATATGGTCCCACTTCCACTCAGGTATCTCCAACGGTTGCAATAATCCTCCGGGTCGCTGGTGCTCTACTTTGACCTGTTGACAAACCTGACACTTAGAGACGAATACTGCCACATCTCTTTTCATTCCGTTCCACCAAAAATTCCTCTTAAGGTCTCTGTACATTTTTGTACTGCCTGGATGGACTGAAAACTTGGACTTGTGTGCTTCTGATAGTATTTCTTGGCGAAGGTTATCGTTGTTCGGTACGCACAGTCGTCCATTCATCCAAACGACTCCCTTGTCATCAATTTGTAGATCTTGAGACTTCCCGTTTTTGACTTGTTCCTTAAGTTTCTTTAGCTCGGGGTCTCGGTCCTGATTTAACTTGACGGTCTCCTACAGACATGGCTGGGCGGAGAGTAAAGCTAGAGTGATCTTGCCTCCATTTTCCGACTCAGAGCATCGGCCACTTTGTTCGCTTTACCTGGATGGTAACTTATAGTCAAGTCGTAATCCTTCAATAGTTCGATCCATCGCCTTTGCCTCATGTTTAGTTCTTTTTGGGTGAACAAGTACTTGAGACTCTGGTGATCTGTGAAAATTTCGCACTTGGCACCATAGAGATAGTGCCTCTAGATTTTTAAGGCAAAGACAACTGCTGCTAACTCAAGATCATGCGTACGGTAGTTCTTTTCGTGCGGTTTCAACTGTCTTGACGCATAGGCGATCACTCTTCCCTCTTGCATGAGTACGCATCCCAGACCTTCCTTAGATGCGTCACTGTAGATGGTGAATTCCTTATCTTCAGTAGGTAAGATTAGCACTGGCGTGGATGCAAGTTTTTCTTTCAATGTCTGAAAACTTTTCTCGCAACCTTCGTCCCAGATGAACTTGGAATTCTTCTGAGTGAGCTTAGTCAGTGGTATAGCTATGGAAGAAAAACCTTCGACGAACTTCCTGTAATAACCTGCCAGTCCAAGAAAGCTCCTGATGTCTGTGGTGTTCTTAGGTTTTGGCCACTCTGTAATTGCCTCAACTTTCTTGGGATCCACTGATACTCCTGCTTCCGAGATCACATGTCCTAAAAAGGATACACTCTTAAGCCAGAACTCACATTTCTTAAACTTAGCATATAACTCTTTCTCCCTCAGTGTCTGTAGTGCAAGGCGGAGGTGCTCTTCATGTTCTTCCTCGTTGGGAGAATAAATGAGGATGTCATCAATAAATACCACTACGAACCGGTCCAGAAATGGTTTGAACACTCTGTTCATTAGGTCCATAAAGGCTGCAGGCGCATTAGTCAACCCAAAAGGCATCACTGTGAACTCATAATGCCCATGTCTTGTCCGAAAAGCTGTTTTGGAGATATCTTCAGCCTTGACCTTCAGATGGTAGTATCCAGTCCTCAGATCCAATTTAGAAAAGATGGCGGCTCCTTTAAGCTGATCAAACAGATCGTCTATCCGAGGTAGAGGGTACCTGTTCTTGATTGTGATCTTGTTCAATTCTCTGTAATCGATGCACAATCTCATACTACCGTCTTTCTTCTTTACGAAGAGTACTGGAGCTCCCCATGGGGACACACTAGGTCGAATTTGCTTTTTGTCCAGCAATTCTTGGAGTTGCTCTTTTAGCTCCTTGAGTTCCGCTGGCGCCATCCTGTAAGGTGCTTTAGAGATTGGTGCTGCACCAGGAACCAGATTAATTTCGAACTCAACTTCGCGGTCCGGAACTGTCCCTGGGAGTTCTTCTAGGAAAACATCCGGGAACTCACATACTATTGGGATGTCTTCTATCCTCATTTCGACTTCTCCTTGCACTTCGTTGATCATTGCTAGGTAGATGTCTTCTCCGGATTTCATGGCCTTCCATGCCTGGGAAGCGGAAAGGAGTGATTTTCGTTCCTTGGATTTACCATGATACACGATCTCTGCCTGATTTGGGGTTCGGAGCTTAACTCTTTTCCCTTTACAGTCCACTATTGCATGGTTTTTGGCTAACCAGTCCATCCCTAGAATGATGTCAAAATCGACCATAACCAATTGTATCAAGTCGGCACTGAAAGTCTGATTAGCGATACCGATCTTACAATCCTTGTGAATTTCATGAGTTTCTATGGTCTTACTCGTAGGTGTGGCTATCCGAAAAGGTTCAGTTAGAGATTCGGGATTAAGTCCTACTTTCTTAGCAAACCTTTTAGACACAAAAGAGTGTGTAGTACCACAGTCAAACAATGCATAAGCAGGTACTTTTTGAAGTAAGATGGTACCTGATACGACTTCATTGGCGTCGTCTGCCTCTTCTTGGTTCATAGCGAACACCCTGGCATTAGGCTTATTCTCCTTTGGTTTGTTGGGGTTAGCTCCCACATTCGGCCCAGTTCCCTTGTTGGGCCCAGCTGCTTGATTGGCGGCTGTAGGATAATCTGCGATCCTGTGCCCTGATTTCCCACATCCGAAGCACGCACCACTGGCTCTTCGACATTCCTCGGGGTGTCTGAAATCCGCACTTCGGGCATGGCTTGGGTTCTTAATGGTTGGCCGCTGAGGTTTGCCCTGAGGAAGGTCCGCCTGATTGGTTTGGCTTTCTGAACTTCTGACCGCCTTGAGAAGACTGACCGGCGTGGGGTCGCTTGTTCTTATTCTCTCCCTCTCTGCGGCGGATGTCGGTTTCAGCTCGGATAGCTGCGCCCATAAGATCTGCAAAATTGGCGGGCTGGTAAACTGCTAAGGCTGACTGGATTCTACTGTTTAATCCTCTCTTGAAGCGGTGCAGCTTCAAAACTTCGTCCGCCATGATGGCCGGAGCATAAGATCCAAGGGCATTAAACTGAGACGTGTACTCCACTACTGACATGTCTGGATCTTGAGTGAGATTTTCAAACTCACTTAACTTCTGCAATCTGACCTCTGCCGGATAGTACTGTTTCAGAAATATTTCTCGGAAGTTTCGCCATGTGATTGGTCCAGCAGCGATCATGGCTGGCGAGACTGCTTCCCACCATTTAGCTGCTCTGTCTTCCAGGAAAGGCACAATCACATCCACTTTGAGTGCCTCGGGAACTTCCAAAAGCCTTAACTGAGTCTCGAAACTCTTTAGCCAACTCTGGCCAACTTCGGGATCAGCGTCCCCTCTGAATATCGGACATCTGTTCTTTCGGAGGGATTCATAATGAAATTTGATTCCATTCGGTGGTGGTGGTGGAGGTGGTTGATTGGCATTTGGGTTTCCCAACCCTTGCAGTGTCGTGGCCACTATGGTGGCTATGGCCATAAGATCAGCTTGGCTTAGATTAACTGCAGGCGGTGGTCCATTCTCCTGTCGATCTTCGCGATCGGCATTAGCGTAACGCGGGTTGCGGTTTTGCCTTGGGGGTCTGCCGGCCATTTTCCTACATTCGCAAATTCTAAAAATTGGTACGAGTAGGTTCATGCAATAGATTGCGCAGAAGTAAATTGAAATCAATGGAACAAATAAAATATTTTATTGATTTCTCAAACAGGAAAATAAATGAACATGATCAATCTAAATAAATAAATGTACTGAAGAAAAGAAAATGTAGCAACAACGGAAATACTACAAAAAGAAATGGTCCACTAAACGTTCTAATCTGCTATCTCGCCATTTCCCACTGCCACATCACGTGGGGCTTCTTCCTCCTCGGGGTCATCAGGCATCTCTGGGTCTATGAAATCTGCCAGCTGCATCGGAAGGCTATGATTTTCTGATTCCAACTCAGCAATCTGTTCCCTGTGGGTCAGAATCTTTCCTATCGCGTCATTCAATTCATTTCTTGCGTGTGCGCAGTTTGTTTCATTCTTCTGGATGAGCTCCTTCTCCTTTGCTTTCCTCTCGTCTACCTCCTTGGATAGCCTTTGGTTATTCTCAGATAATTGCATGATCACATTCCAGGATTCTTCAATTTTTTTCTTATCCCTCAGTCGGGCTTGACGGGCTTCAGACAGTTCTATGGTGCGTCTATCCACTTCCTCCTTAGCTTGCTTGGCTTGACTCATCGTTATTTGTAATGAATCTCGCAGTTCGCAGTTATGTTCTTTAACGAGCTCAAACATTTGGAAGACCTCGTCAATTCTTTTCTCTGCTGTCTCCAGTTTGGTAGTCAGATTTTCCACTTGTTGCCTCCTCTCAAGATTACTAGCTCTCAGCCTCCTGATAGTCCTATCCTGGTGTCCTATAGCCAATTCCTTTAAATGTATAGGAGCCTGAGCGCGCGTGCGAGGTCGGTGATTATCCACCTGGGTCGTCTCCCTAAGAGTAATCGGGGTCACTTTCTTACGAGCGGTGACACAGAAACGAGCCATTTCCTGAAACAATAAAGAAAAGAAACGCTCAGAATATCAAAAATAGGATAAAATAAATATCAAGAACTAATAGTGCAAGGTATCAAAATTTATATGTATTTTTCGAAAATTTCCGAAAATAGGAGGTTAAAGCTGGCGGGTTGACTCGATGATTCGGCCGAGTTGACTCGCCGGGTTGACTCGCCGGAGTACGGTCGGAGTAAAGGCGCGCGTTGGCGAAGAAGTCAGGGTCTCGGAACCGGCGATGTCACGGCCAGAATCGGTCGGAAGTTACCTAATTTGGCCGGAAAATTCGCGCAACTCGCTAACTATCTCGAATTTGGGCGTTTACGATTGGTTGATCCAATCTGAAAATTGATTGTTAAGAAACGTTACCCATGGATTGTGTATCGTTTGTGTAAAATTAATTTAAAATCGGAGTAGTATTGGTAGGGTAATTGGACAAAACAAAATTCGGCGTTTAGGGTTTACACGCCCTAGTTCTTAGATCTGAAATTACGGCTTCACCCGAACACTAAATCTGAAATTGGTTGAGGGCTATTGTTCGTTTCGTCGAGACGATTTCGGAACTGGTCTCTGATTGAACACACATTACCGGAATCGGCGGAAAAGCTCGGCGGCGCACGTAAGGTGCTGTTTGGCCGAAATCCGAATTTTTTTTTTTTTGAAACTCGATTCTTCCACTCGGATTTTGAACCTGGCGGCTCTGATACCACTTAAATGTCACGCCCCGAAACTCGGATTTGACACCGGCGTTGTTCATCAGTCACACAATCGAAAAACAACCAGCCTCGTAGCACAGTATAAACCGAAACCAGTTTATTTCATAAATTCGCAAAAACAACCATTGTCTTTACAACTGAATAAATTGAACAAATTGCGGAAGCGTTTACAATTAAAATAAACCTACTAAAATTCTTAAATCCTTGCAGCAAAATTCTCGAAATTTAAATAATTTCACCAGCCCCAAAATTTATCCGACTCTTCTTCCTCAACCTGTTCCTCTGTTTTATCTTCGGATTTATCTGGGAAGGTTGTAAGGGGTGAGTATTTCGGGAAATACTCTGCAAGTGGGGGCCGTTCAAGTACACAACAACATGCATATAAAATTCGAAATATGTACACACACACACACCATGCATAAATTGACTCATACCACATTCGTATCCTTGACCTGACACTGAGATTCTTCTACTTTCAATGGTTTACTGACGTCAGTCCCTAATTTTTATTCCTCTAAGGGGGCGAGGCCGGATCGGTTATATCCCCACCGTATGAGGGTCATATCATAGTTGGGATTCCCTCCCATATCAAGTTGAATCCTCACAGTGTCAACATAAAACTCATGCACAAATCGTAGCCAGAAGGGGTAGAAGAAGAATTGTACTCGACCGAAATTTCGAAAATACGAAAATGCATACACCGAAATTACACATTTAAAACGAGCCCACTTAGCTTAGATATCGTAGAAAACGTGAATAGAGGGAATTCCTGCACTGGAATTTCGAACCCTAGCTTCGGGGTTGGACTGCAGCAGCGCTTCGCTTCTTCGCACACTGAGAGAGCAAGCTCTCGAAAATCCTAAGAAAACTAGGAGAGAAACTCGAAAAACTGGAGTAGAAAATGGTGTGAATTTTCGATTTATAGGCCCTCCTATTTATAGGGGTTGCCTGCTATCTCGATAGATGTCATCCGCGCGTTTAAACTTGAATCAAATCTCCATCCAAAATCGTGATCAAATCTAAATTTTATTCTTTATCCTAGACCTAAATTTCGAAATTCATGTATGTATCCCAAGGATAAATTTCGAAATTTATGCTTTGCCCAGCCTGCAAAATTTCAACTTTTGTGTCTAATTCCCAATATTCGGTAGACTTTTTATTTCCTAAAATAATAAAAATTATATTTCTTAAATCCCACAAATTTTCTGACTTAAACCCGAAATTTAGTAGTATTTTTCCCAAATAAGATTTTGATTATTTTCCTAAAATCCTGGTAGTTAAATCTTTCCCAAGCTGCATTTATCGTGTAAAGTTTTCCCTTTATCTATGATTTTCAAAAATTCCCTAATATTCTTTCAATATTATTTTCGAAAATCCCATGATAAAATCCTCAAGATTTTTAGTTCCAAGATTGGGTTATCTTCTTGCTTAAATCTTTATCCAGGTATATCAAATCTTAGATCTATATCCAGTAAAATTCTGCATATCTCAAATTCCAAATAAAATATACACGATATTATTTAAATTCTTGAGTTCCAAAAAAATGCCACATCACAAATTCCGAAAATCTCGCAAATCTTGGTACAAAATATTATCATGATAAAATCTAAAATCCTGGATTTTACATCATTACTGAAGGTCCCATGAAAATCTTAACGTCAAATACAGCAGTTTCAATGACTGATGGGGCACCTCATCGCATTGAGAAGCCCATAGAAGAATGGACTACTGAGGATAAAAGGAAAGGCCATCTTGACAATGTGGCTAAGGACATCTTATATAAAATGCTGGATAAAGTCACTTTTAGAAAAATCAAAATGTGAAAAACTGCTAAAAAGATATGGGAGAAACTGATTCAGCTTTGTGAAGGAAACGAACAAACCAAAGAGAACAAGCTATCAGTCGCTGTTCAGAAATTTGATAATATCAAGATGAAGGTTGGAGAATCGATGCACGAATATGATGAGAGGGTCAGTGGAATTATAAACGAGCTGAATGCACTTGGAAAGGTGTATTCTAACAAAGAAATAGCACTGAAGGTGGTCAGAAGTCTTCCCAAAGAGTGGGATGTCAAGACTATGGCTATGCGTGAATCAAAGGACCTTAACAAGATTGAATTTCATGATTTTTTTGTTGATCTAAAGGCATACGAGTTAGAACTACAAACCAGAGAAGGGGAACCTTCTACATCAAATGTCACAACTGCTTTAACTGCTGTCAAGATGGAACCAACTGGTTCAGTTGACAAATCTGCTGATCAACTGAGCGATGACATAATGTCATTGTTTGTCAAGAAGTTTGGAAGGTTTATGAGGAGAAATCAAGGAAAATTCCAGAAACAATATCAGAAAAATCAATCCAAAGAAGAACCTTATACTTGCTACAACTGTGGTAAGACTGGCCATTTCATTGCTGACTGTCCTAAGCCAAAGAAGGACAGTCGATGATCAACTGAAAAGGGAAAGAAGCCCTATGAGCACAGAAAAAGAACCAAGGATGACAAGAAATTTCTCAGAAAGAAACATAAGGTGCTTCTAGCTGAGGAGAGTAAGTCAAAGTGGGCAGAAACTAAGAGTGAGGAGTCAGAACTTAAAAGCCCAATCAGTTCAAGTGATGTTGGAGAAGAAGTCAGGTGCTTAATGGCAGATGATGCTGAACTAAAGTCAACAAGGTATTTGACTTCAGCTCTACTGATTTCACTCGTGAGGAACTCATTACCACATTGCATGACATGGTAATTGAGTATCACAAACTTTGCTCGATCATTTGAGAAAGTCAGAACGGAGCAAAATGATCCCAATGATAACAAAACTGAAACTGATGAGTCAGTTGATGTGTTGAGTTTAAAAAGGGAGATTGTAAAGCAAAAAACTAAAATGATTGAGAACCAAGCTATAATATATCAGTTAAAAACTAAAATTTCAAATCATTATTACTGATTCAAGCGTGGAACAAGTCTTCAGTTGCATTGACTGAAATGCAGAATTCACAAAAATCAGTTAATGATAAAACTGGTTTAGGCTTTAACAGTCATGTTGAAAATCCTATAAGTGATACACAGCTAAGGTTGAATGAAAACAAAGGAAAGTACATTACCTTTGTAAAATCAACTATGGTAAATCAATTTTCAGAACTAAGTAAACCAACTGTTCAAACGACTGAAAGTAAAAACAGAGCCAAACGGTATGGAATTGGATATAACTCTAAGAGTTCAACTGATTCAAGAAACTGGTCACCTAAATAATTCAGTTACAAAAATCAGCACTCAAGGAATGACTATTACAATTACTACAACTGTAAGCCAGTTCAAAAACGGTATGAAAAGAACAGTCAGTTGAAGAAGGGTATAAGTCATACTGTTTCTTCCTCACACCACACACTTAATACCCAAAAGACGAGAAAAACTATTTGGAACACAGTAACTAGAATGTCAGTTAAACTGATCCAAGTCTGGGTTCCAAAAGGACTAATCAGTTTAGGACCCAAATGAATATAGGTACCAAGATCATATACTGTGTGTGATTGCAGGTGACAGCTACAAACAAGGAATCCACCTGGTATCTAGACAATGAATGTTCACGGCATATGACAGGGGATGCAAATCTGCTATCTCAACTGATCAAATACACTGGACCAAACATAAGTTTTGGAGATAACTCCAAAGGTAAAACTGTGGGTAAAGGTAAGATTATCCATGGTAAATTTATTGTCAAAGATGTTTTACTAGTTGAGAATTTGAAGTATAACCTGATTAGTATCAGTCAGTTATGCGACAATAATTTCTCAATTTAGTTCGACAAACACACTTGTTCAGTTAGAGACTCAACCGATGAGGTCATTCTAACTGGCAATCGTTGTGGAAATACTTACAAAGTAAGTTGGTCTGATCAACCTTATGAACCAGTTTGTTTCATTGCTTCCAAATCTTCTAAAAACTGATTGTGACATAATAGGTTGAACCACTTAAACTTTAAATCTATTGCATATCTGAGTAACCATGATCTTGTAACTGGTTTGCCCAAAATAGACTTCTCAAAAGATAAAACTTGTTCAGCATGTCAGTTTGGTAAGCAAGTAAGATCTTCATTCAAAAACAGAGGTTGTAAATCATCCTCACGATGCTTAGAACTGTTACATATGGATCTTTTTGGTCCAATATCACTTATGAGTTTAGGGTGAATGAAATACACCTTAGTAGTTGTGGATGATTTTTCAAGATTTACTTGGGTTATCTTTCTCAAATCCAAAGACCAAACTACTGCACAACTGATTAAGCTTTCAAAAGATTATTAAATGAAAAATCAGTTGGGATTGATCGAATAAAGTCTGATAGAGGGACTGCATTTATCAATCAAAATCTTTCAAAATTTTTAGAAAATACTTGGATCAAGCATGAGCTCTCAGAATCTAGAACTCCTCAGCAAAATGGTGTAGCTGAGAGAAGAAATTGGACCTTTAAAGAAACTGCTAGAACAATGCTTGCTAATTCTGGTATTTCTCAAAAGTTTTGGGCAGAAGCAGTAAACAGTGCATGTGAAACTCAGAACAAGATCAATGATTAATAAGAATAATTTGAAAACACCATATGAGATCTGGTATGGACTAAAAAGTGTGGTTTCCTACTTCAAAATATTCGGCTGCAGATGTTTTATTCTTGATAATGGTAAAAATTATTTAAAAGCTTTTGATGCTAAATCTGCAGAGGGAATATTTCTTGGATATTCTTCAGTTAGTAAAGCTTATAGAGTTTTTAATAAAAGTTATTTAAATGTTGAAGAATCAATACATGTTGTATTTGATGAATCTGTGCTAACTGATCCAGTTGAGCTAGTTGATCGATTTACAGATATCAGTTTGGAGGATGATAATGAAGAAGAGAATCATATCAATCGAAACATCCTTCAAACACCTGAACCAGATGTACTAGATCAATCAGTTGAACAGGAAGTTGTTCCTGATAATCAGTTGGTGGAGCCTATTTATAATATTCAGTTACCAACTAATACAGCTCCAACTGAAACTGAAGAAAACATTCAGTTTCCAACTGAAGAAGTTTCCAGAATTAGTGATAGGTGATCCATATGATCCGGTAAGAACTACAAATCAAATGCTTAATTTATTTATTCACTCAGCTTTCGTTTCACAACTGGAACCGAAGAAAAGTGATGAAGCTCTTGCTGATCCTAACTGGATAAATGCTATGCAAGAAGAGCTAAATCAGTTTACCCATAACAATGTCTGAAACTTAGTTCCAAGACCTTTCTCTAAAACTGTAATAGGTACAAAATGGGTATTCAGAAACAAACTGAACGAAGATGGTTCAGTTGTACGCAACAAAGCAAGATTTGTAGCTCAAGGATATAGGCAAGAAGAAGGAATTAACTACGATGAAACATTTGCACCAATTGCAAGAATGGAAGTAATCAGAATGTTCCTTGCCTATGCATCATTCGAGAATTTTAAAGTCTACCAGATGGACGTGAAAAGTGCCTTTCTGAATGGTCAGTTGCAGGAAGAAGTTTATGTTGAAGAACCACCAGATTTTATCAATCACTCTTTTAGTGATCATGTCTATTATCTGAACAAAGCTTTGTATGGTCTCAAACAAGCTCCAAGAGCTTGGTATGAGACACTTTCAAAATTCCTAAATGATCATGATTTTACTGTTGGATCAGTTGATAAGACTTTGTTCAAATTTTCTAAGAATGATCACATTTTACTTGTGCAAATTTATGTTGATGATATTATATTTGAGTCAACTAACCCAAAATTATGTTAGAAGTTTACAAAGTTAATGCAGGACAAATTCGAGATAAGTATGATGGGTGAACTGACATTTTTCCTCGGTCTGCAAGTAAAGCAACTGGAAACTGGTATTTTTATTAGTCAGATCAAATATACAAAGGAATTGCTCAAGAAATTTGGCATGGAAACATGTTCAGCTACAAGTACTCCCATGAGTTCATCAGTCAAGCTAGACAATGGTCAAAGGGGAATATCAGTTGAGACGACACTCTACAGAGGTTTAATAGGTTCAATATTGTACCTTACTGCTAGTCGTCCTGATATTGTATTTGCTGTTTGTATGTGTGCTAGATTTCAGGCAAATCCTAAGCAATTGCTTTTTTCAGCTGGCAAACGTATTTTAAAATAACTTAAAGGCACACAAAATGTGGGATTATGGTATGCTAAAGACTCTTCTTTCAATTTAGTTGGATATTCAGATGCAGATTATGTAGGATGTAAGCTAGATCGTAAAAGAACCAGAGGATCTTGTTAGTTTATAGGAGACAGACTGATCTCATGGTTCTGCAAGAAGCAAACATCCATAGCTACTTTGTGGGGACCCGGGCTCTAACTCGATTCTTTTTGGGATTAGTTGGATCTTTGCTAGAAAATGTCGGTCAAATTTTCGCTTTTAACATTAATTCAAATGTATATAAACATGCACAAGGTCTTCATTTATTTTATTTCTACAAATATAATATACATGTCTTGTCCAGTACATATTCAACAAACCAGTATTCAAATACAGTACATGACAAAGGTACAACTACTAGTACATCTGCTATGCCCGTGATCACCACGCTATATCCATCTCTCATCTCTGTTGCGACCCAGATCCTGCCCTACATGTTGTTATGCAAACATACAGACACAACAACAGCCGGAAACTCCGGTGAGAATAAATCCCAGTATAAAACATGTGTACATGCATGTCATGCAGTTTCGTACAAATCATAACACATAATCAGTAATTATGACACATTAGTGAATACAGATAAAACAATCTGACTCTTACTCTTTAACTCGACTCATATCTAAGTCTATGGATCCCGGTGTGTATAAGATGTAACAGATCTCCCACCTACTCTCCCAATCGTGGTGGCGTTACATTTTATTCCTAAACTTTGGTCTGGTCTGTATCGAAATCTACAATCGGAGTGAATTTGATCCGAAGCATCGATATCACCGAACGTTTAGAAAATTGGCGTATCTACCAATGACACTCCTATCTCAGTACATATATATAAATCAATATAAAGTACAAACATAACAAGTATGTGATTTTGTTGGGAAACTCAAATTGAATCTCATTTGAGTTGTGTCTTCCCCAAACAAACATTGAATTATACCTTTCGTTGCACAATCTGTGTCGTAATCGAAGTCTCGATGTTGAATCTGTCAATATCAATCTGAAATGGCAATGTTCAATAGATACAAGATCAACATTCAACTCAACCAATACATGTATGTAGCAATATTCATTCTCAGTACATTTCGACGGCATAATGACGTACTTTCTCGATACCGATCAACTCAAATCTCAACATATATCAACAAGTCATAATCCTCAATTCATAATCAGCACAATATACTCATTATCATCTGAAAATCTGCATATCTCAACTCAATACATGCTGAAAATCATAATCATGTCATATGCTATCATTTTACGTTTCTACGATGTCTATGATCTCAAGAACACATAACTACAAGCATATCAGAATTTCTCCAACATGTAAACTTCAAACTATCTAGGAATTGAATAAAACTTACATCCTCTTGTATCCTTTGATGCAAGGAGCACAAATATAACTTGAATTAAAAATTGGATGGCTAGATCTTGAGTAATCACAATTCAAAGATGGAATGAAACTTGAGAATTTCTATGGAGTGCTCTCGGTTCTTGCCTGCTGAATTCATGAGGAAAGGAAGACACATACACTATATATGCATGGCAAGGACACATGGTTTAATTTTTGATCAACACGTCTCGCGCTTATGCGCGATATCACTCGCGTATATGCGCGAGACCTACTGGTCTCGGCAATGTCAATCTTAACTCCTCGCGCATATGCGCGCTTCATCTCGCGCATATGCTCCAAATATTCTGGAGGTGTCGCGCATATGCGCGTATCTACTCGCGCATGTGCGCCAATGTTTCTGGAAATGTCGCGCATATGCGCCGGACTAGTGGCGCATATGCGCCATATGCGCCGAGCTCATCTCACACCAAAAATTGCATCTACTTTTCCGTCTCTTCCGATCCGATACAATGCGTCTACAATCCCCTTAATTATCAACAAAACAAGTCTGATTATGATAATCCAATTCTCGGGCCTTACATTTCTCCCCCTCTAAGAAATGATTTCGTCCTCGAAATCGACTTCAATCAATCAAAGTATATACAAGATGCAATATAATCAAAACTGAATAAATAATCACGTCATAGAAATAGCTCGGGATATCTCTGTCTCGTATCTGCTTCTGTCTCCCAAGTCGCTTCCTCGATGCCATGACGACTCCACTGGACTTTCACAAGTGGAATATTCTTTGTCCTGAGCTGCTTCTCTTTCCGATCAAGAATCTGTATCGGTTGCTCAACATAACTCAAAGTCTGATCAAGCTCGGCTTCGTCAGGCTGAATGATATGAGAAATATCTGGCATATATCTACGCAACATCGATACATGAAAAACGTCATGTATCCCAGATAAAGAAGGAGGAAGAGCCAGTCGATATGCTCGATCGCCAATCTTCTCAAGAATCTCGTAAGGACCGATGTATCTAGGAGACAACTTTTCCACGCTTGCCAAATCTGACAATGCCTCTGAAAGGAGAAATCTTCAAAAACACTCTGTCTCCTTGTTCAAATACTAACGGTCTACGTCTGATATTGGCATACTTGCCTTGTCTATCCTGTGCCGTCTTCATTCTCTTCTGGATTATCTTTACCTTCTCAGTCATTTCACGAATTATATCAGGCCCAAGTTCTGGTACCTCAAGAATATCATCCCAGTACAACGGAGATCTGCACTTCTTGCCATACAAGGCTTCAAACGGAGCCATCTCAATGCTCGTCTGATAGCTGTTGTTGTACGAGAATTCACAAAGTGGCAGTGAATCTTGCCAACTAGTGCCGAAATCTAGCACTACAGCTCTCAACATGTCTTCTAAAGTCTGGATAGTCCGCTCTGACTGTCCATCTGTCTGGGGATGAAAGGCAGTACTCAGGTGCAATGTCGTACTTAAAGCCTGCTTCAAACTGTGCGGAAAGTGTGAAGTGAATCGTGGATCACGATCTGATACGATAGACTTCGGCACACCATGCAATCTGACTACCTCTCTGACATACAACTCTGCCATCTGATCGTGTCGATATGTCATTCTGTATAGAATAAAACACGCTGATTTGGTTAATATGTCAATAATGACCCAAATCGCATCACAGCCCCGGGATGATCGAGGTAACTTCGTCACGAAATCCATGGAAATGTGATCCCATTTCCACTCAGGAATAGATAAACTCTGAAGTAAACCTCCGGGCTTCTTTCTCTCGGCCTTTACCTGTTGGCAATTCAAGCACTTAGACACGAATTCTGCAATATCTGACTTCATCTGTTTCCACCAGAATTGTGTCTTAAAATCGTTGTACATTTTCCTGCCACCAGGATGAATACTAAACCGACTACAGTGCGCTTCTGACATAATCTGTTGTTTCAATTCTGGAACATCTGGCACTACAATACGGTTATTCACATACAGAACAAAATCATGTACCTGATACTCAGACTGATGTCCTGATCTGACCATATCAATCGACTTCTGCACATCCTGATCAGTTCTTTGGGCTTCCTTGATGCTCATAATCAAATCTGGCTCAACTTGAATCGTAGCAAGTTTCAATGGTCTACTATCTGTGTCAAATGCTAAACCAGACAAACAGCAATCTTCAACTAAATTTGAAACACCTATCGTCGATAAGGATAGGGCACATACCTTTCGACTCAAGGCATCTGCTACTGCTATTTGACTTCCCTGGATAGTATTTGATTTCGCAATCAAAATCTTTCAACAAATCAAGCCATCTACGCTGTCTCATGTTCAATTCTGACTGAGAAAACAAATATTTTAGGCTCTTGTAATCAGAGTAGATCTCAAATTTCTCGCCATAAAGATAATGACGCCAAATCTTCAATGCAAAAACAATAGCTGCCAATTCAAGATCATGAATTGGGTATCGAATCTCGTGTGGCTTCAGTTTCTTGAGGCATACGGAATCACATGACCTCGCTGCATAAGAACACATCCTAGCCCTCTGTGAGATGCATCGCAATATACAACGAAATCACCAGTACCTGAAGGAATCATCAAGACAGGTGCACTGGTCAGCCTCTTCTTCAACTCTAGAAAGCTAGACTGACACTCCTCAGACCATACAAACGGAGCATTCTTCTGTGTCAACTGGGTAATCGGCTTTGCAATGCTGGAGAAATCTTTGATGAATCGTCGATAGTACCCTGCCAGACCCATGAAACTGCGTATCTCAGGCACAGAAGTCGGTCTCGGCCAACTGATCACAGCTTCAACTTTACTCGGATCCACAGAAATAACGTCTCCAGATATGACTATGACCAAAGAAGACAACCTGTCTCAGCCAAAACTCACACTTTGACAGTTTAGCAAATAATCTTTCATTTCTCAACGTTTGCAACACAATTCTCAAATGATTGGCATGTTCATTCAGATTCTTAGAATAAACCAAGATATCATCAATAAAAACAATCAAAAACTCATCCAAATACCTCTGAAAGACACGGTTCATCAATCCCATAAACACCGCTGGAGCATTCGTTAAACCAAAAGGCATGACAACAAACTCATAATGTCCATACCTGGTTCGGAATGCTGTCTTCGGTACGTCAACATCTCTAACTCTCAATTGGTGATATCCCGATCGCAAATCAATCTTGGAATAGACAGATGATCCCTGCAACTGATAAAATAAGTCATCAATACGCGGCAATGGATATTTATTCTTCACCGTTGCTTTATTCAGTTGCCGGTAATCGATGCATAATCTCATGGAACCATCTTTCTTGCGCACGAATAGCACTGGAGAACCCCAAGGAGATACACTGGGTCTGATATATCCCTTGGCTAGAAGATCTAACTATGCTTTCAATTCTTTCAACTCTATCGACGCCATCCTATACGGAGCTCGAGATATAGGAACGGTACCTGGAATAAGATCATTACTGAAATTACCTCTCGGGCTGGGGGTAACCCTGGGATCTCATCTGGAAATACATCTGCAAACTCCCGTACTATTGGAAAATCTGCCAATGCCGGGCTCGATTTCTGTAGGTCTACAGAATAATAAGGAACCCCTCTGCTCCTTTCTGCAGCAATCTACTCATAGTCAGAGCAGACACTAAGGGAATCCGAGATCTGGAACCCTTACCGTAGAATTTCCATTCTTCTGTCATTTCAGGTCTGAATCTGACAATCTTAAGAAAACAGTCTACGGTAGCTCTGTACTTGGTTAACATGTCAATCCCGACAATACAATCAAAATCAAATAAGCCAAGTACAACACAGTCTAAATCAATATCATGTCCCTCAAACTGTAGTATACAATGTCTAACTGATGTCACAGATATCAAACCACTTCCCAACAGAGAAGAAATAGACACTACAGCACACAATGACTCGACAGGCAATGCATGTATCAATGAAAAACGTTCTGATATGAATGTATGTGATGCACCTGTATCTATCAATACATAGGCAGGATAACCACAAAGAAGACAGTTACCTGCAATCACATCGTCTGGTGCATCTTGGGCCTGCTCCTCCGTCAATGCAAACACCTGAGCCTGTTGTCTCGGAGGTTGGCTCACTGTCTGGCCACCTCTGGCTCTAGGCTGGGACTGTGTATGAGTGGGCTGGAAGGAATGGACAGACGAAGCTTGCCTCTCAGGCTGAGTCACTGATGCAGATGACCCTGCACCTTGGAATTTCTGTGCACCTCTCTGTGGACAGACTTTGGCGAAATGTCCCTGTTGCCTTACATATGTTGCATCTGCCCATCACTCCCTTGACACTGCTCTGTGGCATGTCGGCCTCCGCAAGAACTACAATACACAGCTGAAAAATCCGTACTCTGGCCTGGACCTCTCTGTCGTGACCCGCTGGAGCTCGACGAACTGCTCCCTGCTCTCTTGAACTGCTTGCCTTTAGCTTTCAACGAATCTTTCTTGCCACTACTACTGCCTCCACTATCAAATCGAGGAGGAGGTGGTGGAAACTCTGCGGCGGGCTGTGGCGGTCTCTGACTCTGAGCACTATAGGAAGCTCCTCGCTGCCTGATCAAGCCAGCCTCTGCTCCTTTTGCTCTGTTCAGTGCATCAGAAAAGGTATTGGGTCGTCCCGTGTTCACCAAAGTAAAAATATCAGGGTTTAAACCATTGATGAATTGATCGGCGACCGCTTCATCATTTCCTGCCACGTGTGGCGCAAATCGAAGCAAGGAAGGAAACTTGGCAACATACTCTTCTATGTTCCACTGCCCCTGTCTCAAGTTGGCAAATTCGGCCCCTTTGTCTTTTCGATAGGAGACTGGAAAGAAACGTTGATAAAATTCATCCTTGAATACCTTCCAAGTAATATCAATACCTCTATGTTCAAATGCTCGTTTCGTGGTAAGCCACCAACTCTTGACCACTTCTTGTAACTGATGCCCAATCAACTTCACTCTTTGTTCATCTGTATAGGCAAGAGATTCAAACAGCATCTCTATATCGTCTAACCAGCTCTCACAATTCACTGCATTCTCCGTGCCCTTCAAAGTCAAGGGATGGAATGACTGAAACCTCTTTAATAACGTCTCCATAGGTGTAGCTGTCATATCCATCTGAGTACCTGACGTACTACCCTGTTCTGGCACTTGACCTGCAGCTGGTTGTGGTATTCTTCTAGGTGACATATCTGATTATCAAAAGATTAGTACACAATCTATACAATCTATCTTAGCCCTCCTCTGATCATATACCTCTGATCCAGAATCGGTTCTGATTCAGTCTTTACAAGCACATGCATTAAATCAATTCAGATAACAATACAACATGTAATAGGGAAAGCAATAAATCATGCTAGCACATCAAAAGCAAGGAAAAAGACTCGATCTACCCCGCTCATTCTATTCTATCTCAGTCTACAGAACCTACTGCTCTGATACCACCTGTTGTGGGGACCCGGGCTCTAACTCGATTCTTTTTGGGATTAGTTGGATCTTTGCTAGAAAATGTAGGGTCAAATTTTATCTTTTAACATTAATTCAAATGTATATAAACATGCATAAGGTCTTCATTTATTTTATTACTACAAACATAATATACATGTCTTGTACAGTACATATTCAACAAACCAGTATTCAAATACAGTACATGACAAAAGTACAACTACTAGTACATCTGCTATGCCCGTGATCACCACGCTATATCCATCTCTCATCTCTGTTGCGACCCAGATCCTGCCCTACCTGTTGTTATGCACACATACAGACACAACAACAGCCGGAAACTCCGGTGAGAATAAATCCCAGTATAAAACATGTCTACATGAATGTCATGCAGTTTCATACAAATCATAACACATAATCAGTAATTATGACACATTAGTGAATACAGATAAAACAATTTGACTCTTACTCTTTAACTCGACTCGTATCTAAGTCTAGGGATCTCGGTGTGAATAAGATGTAACAGATCTCCCACCTACTCTCCCAATCGTGGTGGCATTACATCTTATTCCTAAACTTTGGTCTGGTCTGTATCGAAATCTACAATCGGAGTGAATCTGATCCGAAGCATCGATATCACCGAACGTTTAGAAAATTGGCGTATCTACCAATGACACTCCTATCTTAGTACATATATATAAATCAATATAAAGTACAAACATAACAAGTATGTGATTTTGTTGGGAAACTCAAATTGAATCTCATTTGAGTTGTGTCTTCCCCAAACAAACATTGAATTATACCTTTCGTTGCACAATCTGTGTCGTAATCGAAGTCTCGATGTCGAATCTGTCAATATCAATCTGAAATGGCAATGTTCAATAGATACAAGATCAACATTCAACTCAACCAATACATGTATGTAGCAATATTCATTCTCGGTACATTTCGACGGCATAACGACGTACTTTCTCGATACCGATCAACTCAAATCTCAACATATATCAACAAGTCATAATCCTCAATTCATAATCAACACAATATACTCATTATCATCTTAAAATCTGCATATCTCAACTCAATACATGCTGAAAATCATAATCATGTCATATGCTATCATTTTACGTTTCTACGATGTCTATGATCTCAAGAACACATAACTACAAGCATATCAGAATTTCTCCAACATGTAAACTTCAAACTATCTAGGAATTGAATAAAACTTACATCCTCTTGTAGCCTTTGATGCAAGGAGCACAAATATAAACTTGAATTAAAAATTGGATGGCTAGATCTTGAGTAATCACAATTCAAAGATGGAATGAAACTTGAGAATTTCTATGGAGTGCTCTCGGTTCTTGCCTGCTGAATTCATGAGGAAAGGAAGACACATACACTATATATGCATGGCAAGGACACATGGTTTAATTTTTGATCAACACGTCTCGCGCATATGCGCGACATCACCCGCGCATATGCGCGAGACCTACTGGTCTCGGCAATGTCAATCTTAACTCCTCGCGCATATGCGTGCTTCATCTCGCGCATATGCGCCAAAGATTCTGGACGTGTCGCGCATATGCGCGTATCTACTCGCGCATGTGCGCCAATGTTTCTGGAAATGTCGCGCATATGCGCCGGACTGGTGGTGCATATGCGCCGAGCTCATCTCACACCAAAAATTGGATCTACTTTTCCGTCTCTTCCGATCCGATACAATGCGTCTACAATCCCCTTAATTATCAACAAAACAAGCCTGATTATGATAATCCAATTCTCGGGCCTTACATACTTCCTACAACTGAAGCAGAATATCTTGCTTCTGGAAGCTGCTATGCCCAACTGCTCTGGATTCAACAACAACTGAAAGATTATGGAGTCGATGCAAAAGAATCTCCAATATTTTGTGACAATACAAGCACAATTGCGATCACATACAATCAAGTTCTTCACTCAAGGACCAAGCACATTGATGTCAGGCATCATTTCATCAGAGATCATGCTCTGAAAGAAGCAATCACACTAGAATATGTGCCAACTGAACAACAAGCTGCTGACATCTTAACCAAACCTTTACCAGAGACTAAGTTTTCTCACTTTCGCAATATTTTGGTTTAATTGACTTGTATTAATTATATCAGTTTATTGTTGATATGTCATTTGCTGTATATTCAGTTAGTTAACTGCTTATAAACTTATGTTAGTTAATCATTTATCAGTTGCCTCATTCAGTTAGTTCTCTGTTTGTCAACTGATGCCAGTTAGTTTTGCAGATAAGAAAAGAAACAACAACAATGAATCGTAACAAAATTTTATTGCTGATAAAATCGAAACCAAGTTACATGATCCATGTGTACTGTATTAGCATCTTGCCAAACAGTCAACCAGTTATTCAAATCATGACTCCTGATAATCCTGAAGGTTTCTGTAATAGAAATACTTTCAATCAAGTATCACTCATTCCTGAGCATCATATGGATCAGCACATCATACTTAAAAAGCTCAGAAATATGATCAACATCAGCAAGTCTCTTATACTTCCTGGCAATTGATCTCTGCTTAGCAGTAGCAGGAAATTCACCACTGTGAATTGATTGGAGTTCATGAGATGTGGTCCAAACGGACATAACTTCTGAAAAGACGTACTTTTCAACAGCCTTCTTAAATCTTTGAAAGCGATAAGGTGTCCATGAAGGATGAGGGACGTGGGAACTGCTTTCACAATCCATCAGAGTTTAGATATTATTATCGAATAAACAATGGTCTTATTTATAGATAGTCCTTAAAGAGACCGGATGAAGACGAAGAGTCATCAGTTATCAAATAAATTTAACTGATCCAGACTAAGTTTCTCTTACCCTTATTTTAATTTTATGCATTTGTTGAGGGGGAATATCGAATAAAAGGTTGATGAGTTTGACAAAAAAAGGGGAAGAACATGAACAAAGAGGAAAGGATCAGCCAGAAAAATCTTCGAAGATCATCAAGAAGAAATAGAAGATTATTTTATTATTTCTTTAAGATTATTTCTTTCTTTCATTCTTTGTACGAATTTGTACATTGAAAGGATAATTTTATCTACAAAGAATTCGAAGATAATTTTTGTGAGTTCAGTTGATCAGTTCATGTATTCCAAGTTTTGTCAAACACCAAAAAGGTGGAAATTGTTGAAAACTAAATTTTGGTTGTTTGACAAATCAAATGCTTAAATCGATTAGATTAACTGATCAAGAAGTTTGAAAGTAACTTAAAAAATACTCAATTGACAGTTGCCTTTAACTGAAGTTTAAAGCGCATATTAACAAAGGCAACTAAAACCTGCTGAATTGAACCTACGCAGACAACTGACTGATCAGTTGGAAACTGATCAGTCGCTACATTCAGTTGTGAGCTTATAAGCCATTGCTTATCAGCTGTACACGTCATCAGTTAACGAAGAGGACATTCAACCGACAACAGTACAAAGAAGACTGCAACAAATCGTGGGAACACCGCAAAGCTGCAGTGTACGAATGTCAGAAAGATATTGACATGGCAAGCAACAGATATAAAGAATCCCCGAACAATCAATGATTCACTATTCTATCAATCTTGCTGTTACTATGTTGAAAATCTCATTCAAAAGAATTAGAAGCTCACACTTATCAGATTTATTCGTAGCATTCTAGGCTACTTTTCGAGCTTACTAGCACATTCATCTTGTTGTAAATTCGATCTTAAAAGAGTTCAATTGTGTTAAGTCCAGTTGAGTGCTGTGAAACATATTGTAAACTAAGAGTTTTAGTTTTGGCATTGTTAAGTCCAAACTGAAGTGGGTCTGTACAAGTGTTTGTATCGATCAAAGTTTTTTAGTAGATATTTATCCATGTGATAGTAGGGGTGACGTATGAGTGATTGAAATCTCCAAACATCCATAAAATCTCGTGTATTCTCATTTCAGTTTTCATTCTATCTGTCAGTCAGTTTATTTCCGCACTTTATTGTTAACTGATTGATATCGACTGACAAGATTCCGAGTTTCAGTTTGTCACTAACCTGACTCAACATTCGAAAAGATTGTGAATATCATGACTGTTTATTCAACCTCCCCTTCTAAACACTCCTTCACTAGTTAATCGATCCTATCATATATATATATATATATATATATATACATATATGTACATATATGTACTCCTGCTGAACTGAACCTACGAAGACAACTGACTGATCAGTTGGAAACTGATCAGTTGCTACATTCAGTTGTGAGCATACCAGCCATTGCTTATAAGCTGATCCTTCAGCTGTACACGTCATCAGTGAACTAAAAGGACATTCAACCAAAAACAGTACAAAACAGACTGCAATAAATAGTGGGAACGCCGCAAAGCTGCAGTGTACGAATGTAAGAAAGATATTGACATGGCAAGCAACAGATATAAAGATTCAAATTACATTGAATATTACCGTTGAAGAGAAACCTATGAATAGCAGAGAAGGGCAATTGAAAAAGAATCCCCGAACAATCAACGATTCACTATTCTATCAATCTTGCTGTTACTATGTTGAAAATCTCATTCAAAAGAATTAGAAGCTCACACTTATCAGATTTATTCGTAGCATTCTAGGCTACTTTTCGAGCTTACTAGCACATTCATCTTGTTGTAAATTCGATCTTAAAAGAGTTCAATTGTGTTAAGTCCAGTTGAGTACTGTGAAACATATTGTAAACTAAGAGTTTCAGTTTTGGCATTGTTAAGTCCAAACTGAAGTGGGTCTGTACAAGTGTTTGTATCGATCAAAGTCTTTTAGTGGATATCTTATCCATGTGATAGTAGGGGTGACGTATGAGTGATTGAAATCTCCAAACATCCATAAAATCTCGTGTCTTCTCATTTCAGTTTTCATTCTATCTGTCAGTCAGTTTATTTCCGCACTTTATTGTTAACTGATTGATATCGACTGACAAGATTTCGAGTTTCAGTTTGTCACTAACCTGACTTAACATTCGAAAAGATTGTGAATATCATGACTGTTTATTCAACCTCCCCTTGTAAACACTCCTTCACTAGTTGATCGATCCTATCATATATATATATATATATATATATATATATATGTACATATATGTACACACACTATATGCATTGAAATATTATTTAAAATTAAATAACCATTATTTAATTTTTGTGATTAAACTATTAGTTAATTAATTCTAGACATCTATAGAATATTTTTATGAGAATTTTGTACATATTGTTAGTCACTATTACTCATACTATTATTTAATTAGTAAATTCTAAATTCACTAAATAAATAATTGTGAACTCATTATGACCTCAACGACGATCTGAAATTATCAATATATCAAGGATACAAATATTTTTCATGTAACGAAAATTGTTATTTCGAATATCAAAATTTCCACCGATCTATTTTTGGCTACTACCAGTTTTGTGAATTCAATCACAAAAATAGGCAGTCCCACTCTCCTTACTCAATTAATATTTAAGCTAACTTCCATTTCTCTCATCATATAGAATCAACTTATAAACTCTTTTATAAGCATTCTGTTTTGTCTCTATGAAACTATAGTTGCTAAATTCAACTCTTTGAACTTTGACTCTCTAAAAAGGAACACATAGTCCGATACTTTTGTGACCCTCAATGGTTCAGTGATACAGCTAGCTTTGGGTTCACATCTACATGTGATTTAGAATAATATTTAATCTTATTCAGGTTTACCCAAAGTAGCTCTATTTTTTCATCAACACCTTGATCAAGAATGTTAGAACTCATTTCTAATTGTACCCATCGTATCATGGTAAAAGCGTCTAGTATCATCATCTCATGATCCCCTAGGTATCGCTGATAGCAGTACGGTTACTTCAACCCATACATACCGATCGAATCTGTAACCATTGTGATAGATCGGTTCAGGCACTTGCGATGATGCTTCAAACACAATATTCTCGATGAGCTGCAATTCTAAGAATGTATACACCGATTAATTAGATCGAGTTTGGTTTCAAACCAAGCGAAAAACACTCGAAGTAATCCTTCGTTAAGAAAAACTGAAAGATTTTAAAATCTAATGACTTGTGTAAACTGATCGATTAAAATATGGGGAATCAGTTCTAATTACTATCAGTTCAGCTATGGACATAACTGAACTGATTTCAGCTGAACTGATCGAGTCAGTTTAAAACACAGTTAAGCAGTTAATACACAAGTTATGTTTATGGATGTTCGGAGACTTCAACTGCTCCTATGTCACCCCTTCTACCACCTCGGGTAGGATCCATTAGAAGATTTTGATCTATACAATGCCTTGTACAAATCCACTCAGCTTAGAACTTATCCTACTGCCTAACTGAACTCCTAGTCTAGACTGAAGGCATCACCTTCCAACCAATACTTGTTTAACATCTGTGTGTCAAAGACTACATACACAAGTTTTACGTCTTTGTGCAAGACGGTATTTTGAGTGGTGACGTGTGTGTGTGTGAGAACTGATATTTGAAAACAACTTGAAAGGTGTTCTCACACACTGAGAGAAATAAGCTTCTACACTAAGTTGATATAACTTGGAGTGTTCCCTCGACTGGGCTGATTGCTTCTTTGTAAGCTGATATGCAATAAGCGTTCCCTTTCTATTCTCTCTTATTTTTCCATCTCTTATTCATGTATATTTGTTGATGGTCTTGATCTGTATTTGTAGCAGTAATACGACCGTAGATCAAGACTTATCACATGTGCTCGTTGCAGCTTGAATGCGTTCCTTGAAATTTGTGTCTCAACTTTTCCGACAGCCACTCTGGAACATTTTGTCTTTAAGTTTTGCTGCAACGTCTGTTATTGTACTATTAATAGTACATATGCTTTTGTACCTTTGTGCACAGCTGAATCCCATTGAATAAGCTTGTCGAGTTCTGCAACTGATTAGTTATAACTGATACTCTGAAATGGTCGTTTGAAGTGATCTTCAGTTGGGCTGGTGAAATCAGTTGACTCGTCATTTGAACTGATTTCACTCTTTCAGTTGAACTGGTCAGCTGGGCTTTTCATCAGTTGAACTCTTCATCAGCTGACCGGGCTTCTGAAGGTCTTCTGCTGAACCACCTATCAGTTGAACTGGTTTACGATTCATCAGTTGAACTGGTTCAGTTCGATTAATCAGTTGATACTTTCAGTTTGCATTCTTCGATATCTTCAGTTTTGGCTTGATAACTGATCAATTCGAATCCTGATCAGTTTCAGTTCCTGCGCACTTAGGTAAAATCATTAGAAGCAAAATAACAAGTTTTGTTAACATCAAAATCAATATTGCGAATATGAAATGTTCGAACAATCTCTCCTTTTTTGATGATCACAATACTTGAACAATTAAAGCGATTTTAAAAATTTAATTTTTTTTATAATTTAACTGATTTTCTTTTTTTGTGAGAATCAAAAACATTAAAAAAATATTAAAGAAAAATTTTCAGTTTGAGGGATAAGAAAGCTCCCTCCCAATAACTGAATTTAAAAACAAGTTTAAAACAAATTTAAGACATTTTTCAGTTCGAGGGAAATAAAGCTCCCCCTCAGTAACTGAATTAACAAATCCTCTGTAAAAATAATTATCTACGCCAAAATTTAGTAACTTTAATCATTCAAGCAGTTTACACTAGAAATCTGGAGGTATCAGTTCAATCACAATGAAACATAATTGGATAAACATGATATTTATTTAATAAAATAGATCTCATTTAATTATACATTTAAGTACACAATCAATTATAAGGGAGAATTGCTACTACAATAGCATATTTTAAACAACATCAAATATCAATCAGTTTATGCATGACATAAATGAATATACCAACAACTGGTTGCCTTGAACTCTTGAAGTGTTGCAATGATCTTGAGTCTCTTTGCCAGACAAACAGCTAACTGTCTTGGACATTATCTCTGTGTTGCCAAACTGGTTGGGCTGACTCAAACTAGACTCAGTTGATGTTGAACCGCATTGATCATCTACTTAATCTGATAAGGCAGTTAAGCGACGATATACTGCTAATGATTAAGCTCAACTTCAATCATCCAACATCTCAACATAACTGGGCTTGGTCTGTTGATCAGCTTCAACTGGTAGGCTGGCAGCTGAAATCTTGTCTTCCGATCAGTTTTGATGAAAAGCCAACAGGTAGGACTCATTCTCCTGCAGGCTGATTAAAGCCACAAAGCTCTGAGTCGAGTGAAGTGGCTACAATGTTAGTTGCAGAACCAATCCTCTCTACTCTTCGCAATGAGCGTTAGATAAAAATTTTCAAATATTTTTGAAAATAATACAAATTACTTTTAAATAGCATTTAAAACTATTTTAAAGTAAAATAATTTTAGTCAGTTTTCAAATGTCCTTCTTAGAACAGCTAGCTCTGATACCAATTGATGGATCAGTTCAGGCACCTGCGAGGATGATTCAAACATAATATTCTCAATGAGCTGCAATAGATAATGTTCTAAGAATGTATACATCGATAAATTAGATCGAGTTTGGTTTCAAACCAAGCGAAAAACACTCGAAGTAATCCTTCGTTAAGAAAAACTGAAAGATTTTAAAATCTAATGACTTGTGTAAACTGATCGATTGAAATACGGGGAATCAGTTCTGACTACTATCAGTTGAGCTATGGACAGAACTAAACTGATCAAGTCAGTTTAAAGCACAGTTAAACATTTAATACACAAGATATGTTTATGGATGTTCAGACACTTCATCTGCTCCTATTTCACCCCTTCTACCACCTCGGGTAGGATCCACTAGAAGATTTTGATCTATGCAACGGCTTGTAAAAATCCACTAAGCTTAGGACTTACACTACTGCCTAACTGAACTCCTAGTCTAGACTGAAGGCATCAACTTCCAGCCGACACTTGTTTAATGTATGTGTGTCGAAGACTATATACACAAGTTTTACGTCTTTGTGCAAGATGATATTTTGAGTGGTGGTATGAGTGTGTTTGAGAACTGATATATGAAAACAACTCGAAAGGTGTTCTCACACACTGAGGAAAATAAGCTTCTACACTAAGCTGATATAACTTGGAGTGTTCCCTCGATTGGAATGATTTCTTCTTTGTAAGCTGATATGCAATAAGCGTGCCCTTTCTGTTCTATCTTATTTTCCACCTCTTATTCATGTATATTTGTTGATGGTCTTGGTATGTATTTATAGTAGTAATGCGACCATACATCAAGACTCATCACATGTGATCGTTGCATCTTGAATGCATTCCTTGAAATTTGTATCTCAACTTTTCCGACGGTATTCTGGAACATTGATAGGTGTTATTTTTACGTATTTTATTGCATTAATTTTGTGTGTGTTTGCATCATGTGTGCATGCATTTCATAAACATTTTGTTTGTTTTATAATTAGCATATGCATAAGATTGTGTCTAACTTGTACGTGATGAATTTGCAGGTGAAGTGACTGGAGAACTGAAATCGGGACAGAAAGAAGCAAGCCACGAGAAACTTGGCAAAAGACCCGGCACTCGGGCGGTATAATCTTACCGCTAGAGCGCATGGATATCCGGAAGCCTTGGACAGAAGAGTTGGCAACCGAGCGGTAGAATCTGACAGCTCGGGCGCGAGATGTGCCTTCCAATACAGAAGACCCGGGGCTCGGGAGGTATAATCTAACCACTCAAGCGCGAGTGCTGCACCTCACAAGCAAAATTTCAGAGGATTTAGCGCTCGGGCGGTAGACTCTTATCGCCCGAGCGGTGCTAAATTTGGTAAAATATGGAAGATTATTTCTTGCCTTCCGAGAGAATTTGCCAAGTGTGGCTACAACAAGAAACCCTATGGAAGTTTTTTCATTCATTATTCAGCAGCCAAGGATCTCGGGAGGAGAGAAAAAAGCTTGGAGAAAGGCTTGGAGTGAAGATTTGAAGATTTTCGGGCACCGTTCTTCGCAATTTCATCACGACTCGTATTTCTAGTTTAATTTCTTCTTGTTTATACATTGTTTGCTTATTTTAATCATGACATCGAGTAGCTAATTTTCATTATTTGTTGGGATTTAATGGGATCCTCCCTCGAAACCGAGTTTAGTTAATTCATATATCGACTTTTGATTTATTTTTTATGGTGCTATTATTTTCATTGCGTTGTTGAAGCGTAGCTAACTTTAATAACAATTTCATATTGCGAGTGAGTTTGAGAGAATATCCGCGATAAGAACGAATAGCATAATTCGTTGATTTACAATTTACGTAGAAATATGAAGTCGGATAGGCGCCGATAGTCATAGTCCGGTAGGGCAAAAGCTAGCAGATTTCATAGAACGACATGCAATTCACCTTTGATAAATAATTAAAGAAATTTAATTACTTCACCTGAGTCGAATTACTTTGGCATAGCTCGAAAGGGCGTTTTCAATTGGATAGAAATCTTGTCAGAAGCGTAGATCACTGTCGAATGAATTAAGTAAATGACGAGGGGTAAGTGAACCGTGATTCCCAACAAATTCATTTCTCATTAAATATTTCATCAATCATTTAGCTTATTTATTTCATCATTTAAGTTGTGAATCATTTCTTTGAATTTTTATTTAATCATATTAGTAGTAAACAATCATCCAAATTGTCGTTACTAAATATTTTAATAATTGAGAATAACAATTGCGTAATACAGTCTCTAGTGAAACGATACTCATATTCCGGTACACTATATTATTACTTGACATCATGCACTTGCGATTATTTTGAGCTTGAATTTTATAAAATTTACTAAGGATTTTACAGTACAAGTTTTGCTCAATCAAACATTTTGTCTTTAAGTTTTGCTGCAACGTCTATTATTGTACTATTGATAGTACATATGCTTTTGTACCTTTGTGTACAGCTGGATCCCATTGAATAAACTTGTCGAGTTCTGCAACTGATTTAGTTCTAACTGATGCTCTGAAATGGTCATTTGAACTGAAGTTGGGCTGATGAAATAAGTTGACTCGTCAGTTAAACTGATTTAACTCTTTCAGTTGAATTGGTCAGCTGGGATTTTCATCAGTTGAACTCTTCATCAGCTGGTCGGGCTTCTGAAGGTCTTCTGCTGAACCACCTATATGCTGGACAATAAGTTGAACTGGTTTACAATTCATATGTTGAACTGGTTCATTTCGATTAATTAGTTGACACTTTCAGTTTGCATTCTTCGATAGTTTCAGTTTTGGCTCGATAAGTGATCAGTTCAAATCCTGATCAGTTTCAGTTTATGCGCACTTAGGTAAAATCATTAGAAACAAAATAACAAGTTTTGTTAACATCAAAATCAAGATTGCAAAAATGAAATGTTCCAACACATTGGTATATCGAGAGTTGCATATTAATTCAATAATGATGTGATGTATCTTTGAATAATAATAGTGGCATAATATGTGCAACTGGGGAAACATCTTTCCAAAATGCACATATCTTACTCTGGTGATAGATTCCTTGCACTATTAACTCATCAGATCATATATGATATCTTCACCCTTGGTCAAACGGTGAATACCCCATTACAATATATTTTCTCCTACGTATTTCGAAACTACACCCAACTTCGTCATTTTATGACCCTCAATAGAGTCGTAAATGGATCAAAATGCATGCTAATATGTAGAATCTCTGCATTGTCCCGGGTTGAAGGACTAATGATGTGCAACAATAAATGCGGACTATTCCACTCGATAAATGATAACCACTTGGACTTTAACGAACCGTACTTTTTAACTATTTTAAATTTGTGGAAAAATAAAAATTTTCTTAAATAAGTATAAATTATCAAACTTTGTTAATAAATATTTGCTCGTCTAAAATATTTGGAATAAAACAACTACCAACAGTTGCGACAAGTAAACCTTTAAAACATTGAAAACACAACTTCTTAAAATCAGAATAATTGAACATGCATAAAATCTTAAAACATGGGCGGTCCTCGGGTTTAGCCTCTTGCACAGCCCAAGTCAGCTCATTGGTCCTCACCCCTCATCTCCTCAACATCATCCTCACCTGCATCGATCAAGTCTATTGAGTCTACTGACTCAACATGTATAAACTGAAAGTAACAAGTAATACGTAATAAAACCACATGCATCTTTAAAATAGAGCGTACATACTTGAAACTTAAACTTACATACATAAAATTGACGGGCCATCATATCATAAAACTATTATAAACATACTTGCATCATACATACTTGAACATGCATACATCATTTTTGCGTAGAGATATGTTTCAAAGCAAGTGACCCATACATAAATGTGCCTGATCAGACTAAACCACAGTACTGCGCTGACAGGAAGAATCCACTGCCACATACATGAGATCCCCAATCATGCTTTAGTGGATGGATTAGTTTCTGGTCATGCTTTACCGCTTTTCCAATCCTAATCTAAACCCGGTCATGCTTTACCGGGGTGGAGAGGTCCTCGACCACGTTCTCCGACTTTCAAACCCGTTCATAATTTGGTCACAAGACATTTAGCATACCTCAAAAACTTTAAATTATTTTCTTTTGCACGTCGAACATACTTACTTGGCGTTGAGGAATTCGTTGGATCTCACTTGGGGCCACTGCTGCACATACTAACATGAGTTCAAACACTTATCTTTCACAGCTTAGACGTAAGTATTCATGCTCACCACCGAATTAAATAAATAGCTTATGACATTCTAGATCACTCGGAACTTGATCTCGTTTAATTATCGTACTAAAGTATGACATAGAACCCCAAAATAAATCCTCTATTTTATATTCATAACCACAAAACAAATCCTATATTTTATATTCATATTAATTTTTTTTTATAAAAGGGGTTACACGGACATAACCACAAAACAAATCCTATATTTTATATTCATATTAATTTTTTTTTATAAAAGGGGGTACACGGACCCCGTGTAGGGGTCCGGGTAGGCACGAAAATTTCGTATTTTTGAAGGAAAAAGGACACGGACTCTGTGTCGAGGTTCGGGAAGGGGTCCGGGTACATGCTGGACATTGAAATTCACGAAAATTCACTAATTTAATGATTCATTCCTCCAACCCAAGCCTAAGGACCATGAATCAACACCTCAAGACTCATCCTAGGATGCTATTACCTTGATTCAAACCCATACAAACACCCCAAACGTCCCCAAGCATCGACAAGCAACTTCAATACCACAATAACCCGTAGTTCGACATCGTTTCGCTTCCTACGACTTCTATTACATTCCAAGCCAATCCCGACCCAAACGAATCACCAAATAACACTTAAACACATCCCATAACATATCTAAATGCAGTAACACAAGCCCGGCGGTGACCAACGAAGCCTACAACTCAAAAATTCAAAACACGATGAACATCATTTTCATAAGATCGCAGGTTTGAGCAGTCACACAAAAACAACCATAACTCACTCGTTTCTTGTCCAAAAAGTACGAATTTTATATCAAATCGAAGGTTTAAAATAGATCTAAGTTTTTTATGTTGAAAATAATTTCAGAAAACGAACCGAAATTAGACAGGAACCTAAATGACAGCAAAAATGTCTTTTGAGATCTAAAATGTTTCAGAACTCGATTCAATGCATAATCGCTCAACCTTTGCTCATAATAATCAAACTTTCACGCATAACATACATCAAAATATCTACTATGACAAGAGTGATGCATAAAACGAAAGAATATATATGCCTTTGATCTTTAAAACTCACGATACGGTTAATATCGAAGCGACACAGTGTGGGAAATGATCCGGGCGACTTAAGGCACGATTTTTGCTGCTAAATCAACGAAGGATTATTGAAGAAAATTTGGAGAGGAAGAAGGTGATATGGAGGCTGTTGGAAGAGAGTTTCAAGAAAACTTCTCTTCTCCTTTTACCATAATAGAGTAAAGGAATTGACCAAGTAATGTTTATGTGTGTGGTGTGTGTATACGTGAATATATGTGTGTGTGTGGGGTGTTTTAATTAAGGAAAGATTTGTTTAATTAATTAATTAATCATACCAATTAAAATGTTAAACTAATTATCAAGTTATTAAAATTCTAATCCCATAATAAATTTTCTAAAATCCCTTAATTAAAATAAAATCCACAATTGATAAACTTTAAAATTTTAAAATCTTAAAATCACCTAATATTTAAATTAGGCTTTAAAAATGTTAAAACTTTATAAATCATTTAAAAGTGTCATTTTCTTGACTTGAAATAAAATACCACATTTTAAAATTGTCAAAAATCGTCTCGGGTCTCTTTCCCTCGATCCTGCATCGAATATTCGCCTGAAACATAAACTCGAGAAAACATTTTAACGTGCATCAAATAATCATAAATAATTAAAATAATGAAATTTCATAAATCATGCATCTCTAAAATCATTTTAAACTTAAATAATTAATTTAACAAATTAAATAAATGCACGGGTTTCACGTATACTGATTTTGGGCTCTACAGTTTCTCCCCCACTTAAATAAATTTCGTCCTCGAAATTAAATCTTACCAAACAGTTCCGGATAGCGACTTTTCATATCTGCTTCGGTCTCCCAAGTGGCCTCCTCCACTGATTGATTCAGCCACCGGACTTTGACCAACTTGCTCACTTTGTTCCGAAGTCTCCGCTCTTGTCTGTCTCGAATTAGAACAGGTCTTTCCTGATATGACATATCTGGAGCCAATTGCAACGGCTCAAAACTCAAAACATGCGAAGGATTTGCTATATACCTCCTCAGCATCGAGACATGGAACACATTGTGCACTCCAGCCATATTCGGCGGTAGGGCTACACGATAATCTAGTGTCCCAACTCTATCAAGAATTTCAAACGGTCAAATAAATCTCGGACTCAGCTTGCCTCTCTTCCCAAACCTCATAACACCTTTCATAGGTGTTGTCTTTACGAATACGTGGTCTGCTACGACAAACTCAAGATCTCTCCTCCTCTTGTCAGCATAACTCTTTTGACGACTCTTGGCGGTCTTCATCCTGTCTCGGATCTTGACCTACCACATCTGCAATCTGCTGAACAATCTCTGGACCAAGTTCTGATCTCTCACCGACTTCATCCCAATGAATCGGCGATCTGCACTTCCTCCCATACAATGCCTCGTAGGGAGCCATACCTATAGAGGATTGAAAACTGTTGTTGTAAGTAAACTCCACTAGAGATAGCTTCGATTCACAATTACCATGGAAATCTATCACAGAGGCTCGCAACAGATCTTCCAATATTTGAATCACTCGCTCAGACTGACCATCTGTCTGAGGGTCGAATGCAGTACTGAATAACAACTTCGTCCCCATGGCTGCATGTAAACTCTTCCAAAAGGACGATGTAAATCTCGGGTCCCTGTCGGACACAATAGAAACGGGAATCCCGTGCAAACGAACTATCTCCCGGATATAGAGCTCTGCATACTGAGTCATGGAGAAAGTCATCTTCACCAATAAGAAACGTGCCGACTTAGTTATTCGATCCACTATACCCCAAATGGCATTGGATCCTTTGACTGACCTCGGCAAACCAACCATGAAATCCATGGTGATATTCCTCCATTTCTACTCGGGAATAGGAAGTGGCTTAAGCATCCCTGCTGGCCTCTGATGCTCTGCCTTCACCTGTTGACAAGGGAGACATTCGGACACAAATCGATGGATGTCTCGCTTCATACCTTGCCACCAATACAACATCCGCAAATCCTTGTACATCTTGGTACCTCCTGGATGGATGGAATACGAAGATGTATGTGCCTCTGACAAAATATCTTCTTTAATCGAATCAACACTAGGCACCCACATTCTCCCTTTGTACCTCACAATATCATCAGACACTATGTAAAGTACACTGCCCTTGGTCTCATCATTCAGTCTCCATTTCTGTAATTGCTCATCTGAAGGTTGTCCTTTACGGATTCGGTCTAACAAAGAAGATTGGACTGTCAGATTAGACAGCTTGGGAGCTCTATCCTTAGGATAAACTTCTAAGCCAAACCTCTGAATCTCTGACTGAAGCGGTCTCTGCACTGACAGCTGTGCTAAGATTGCTACCTTTCTGCTCAAAGCATCTGCCACAACATTAGCTTTCCCTGGATGGTAGCTAATTTAACAATCGTAGTCTTTTACCAACTCCAACCACCGTCTTTGTCTCATGTTAAGCTCTTTTTGCGTGAAAAAATACTTGATACTCTTATGATCAGTGAATATCTGGCATTTCTAGCCGTACAAATAATGTCCCCAAATCTTCAACGCAAAGACCACGGCAGCTCACTCTAGATCAAGATTAGGATAATTCTTTTCATGCACTTTTAACAGTCTGGAAGCATAAGCTATAACCCGACCATGTTGCATCAACACTGCGCCTAATCCGAGCTTAGATGCATCGGTGTGCAACACAAAATTGCCTTGCCCTGATGGCATGGCTAAAAATGTCGCCGAAATAAGAGCTTGCTTCAAGGTATCAAAGCTCTTCTGACACTCTTCACTCCATACGAATTTGGCATTCTTCTTGGTCAATGAGGTGAGTGACACTGCTATCGAAGAAAATCCTTGAATAAACTTTTTGTAGTAACCTGCTAAGCCTAGGAAACTGCGGATCTCTGATGCATTCTTCGGCTCAACCCAATCCTTAATTGCTTCCACCTTTGCTGGATCCACCTCAATACCACTGCTAGATACTATATGACCCAAAAATGCTATTTTCTCCAACCAGAATTCACACTTACTGAATTTTGCATACAACTTGTGGCTCTGAAAAACCTGCAACACTGTTCTCAAATGCTAACTGTGCTCCTCATGGCTCTTCGAGTATATAAGAATGTCGTCAATGAACACTATGACGAACTGATCTAAGTAGGGTTGAAATACTCAATTCATGAGGTCCATAAAAATTGCTGGAGCATTCGTCAGTCCAAATGGCTTCACCAAGAACTTGTAATGCCCATATCTGGTTCTGAAGGCTGTTTTATGAACATCTGCATATTTTACCTTCAGCTGGTGATTCGCTGATCGAAGATCTATCTTAGAGAACACTGTAGCTCCCTGCAACTGATCGAATAGGTCCTCGATTATTGGTAGTGGGTATTTATTCTTGATCGTTACCTTGTTCAACTCTCGGTAATCGATGCACAGTCTCATGCTCCCATCTTTCTTCTTCACAAAGAGCACTGGTCCGCCCCATGGTGAGAAACTAGGGCGAATAAATTCCTTGTCAAGAAGCTCTTGAATATGCTGTTTGAGCTCTAACATCTCAGCTGGAGCTAGATGGTACGGTGCCTTAGAGATTGGCACGGTGCCTGGCGCAAGATCAATGGCAAACTCCACCTCTCTCTCTGGTGGAAGGCCTGTGACTCATCTGGAAAAACGTCAGGAAAATCTCTTACTACTGGCACATCAGATATCGATGGAGTGGGTACGTTAGGTGCGGAAATAATACTGGCCAAGAAAGCCTGACATCCCTTGTGAATAAGTCTCCGTGCCTGCATGCAAGAGAACATGCGAGGGAAACTTCTCCGTCTGTTTGGCTCAAAAAGAAACTGCTCCATGCCCAATGGTATTACTAACACTGACCTTTTCTGGAAGTCAATAAGAACTCTATTCTTTGTTAGCCAGTCCATTCCCAAAGTAATATCGAATTCTGACATCAGCAACACAATCAAGTCGGCATACACTAGGTGGCCCTATAGTTGAAGATCGATGTCTCTGACCACACTAGTAGCTGATAAATCTTCCCCTGATGGGATTGTCACATAATAATTCACGTCGAGCCCAATGGACTTGATGTCCAAATGATTAGTGAACGTCTCCGAGATAAAGGAGTGAGTGACACCTGAATCTATTAGGACCTTCGTGGCCAATCTCTTTATGAAAATATTTCCTGAAAGGCGTTAGCACAACACAAAACTTATATCCCAAAATTATAACCTTAACCTCAAGTAATAAAAGACACCAAATGTACTAAATAGCACACTCATAATCCCAAATCAGTACGAAACATGCATGGCAAAACTAATACTGTGCTGAACTAAATAAGTTACCAGTCAACAAGGTCGTGACTGGGTCCGCCTCCTGAGCATGCATGGCGAACACCCTTCCCTGGGTCGGCTGCATCCACTATGGGCAGTCCTTCAACATGTGGTCACTGGCTCCACATTTAAAGCATTTGCCCGATCCCCACAAACACTGTCCCAGATGTTGGCGATTGCACTTCAGGCACACTGGGAAATTACCAGGCCTCTAATGAGCCTTCTGCTGAGGGATAGGATCCTTGCCCTTCGGCGGTCCCTGAAATGACCTCTTCCCCTACTGTCCCTGGAAAGGTCTCTTAAACTGAGGTCGCTGCGGTTGTTGCTGTTGAGGTGCCTGATAGGGCCGCTTGCCCTGTCTATCATTCTCGATGTCTCTTTGGTCCTGCTCTGCCGTCAAGGCTCTAGATACGGCAACGGCATAGCAAGTTGGACCAGCAACCCTCACATCACGGCGCAAGATCAGCCGTAACCCAGCAATAAAATGCTTAAGCTTCTCCCGAGCATCATTTGCAATTAGGGGCACAAAGTGACACCCCCTCTCGAACTTCATCACAAACTCTGCTACGCTGCTGTCTCCCTGTCGCAGCGTCATGAACTCCCTGGTCAGTCTGGATCGTACTTCATCAATGAAGTACTTGGAGCAGAAAACTTCTTTGAACCCATTCCACGTCAGTGTTTGCAAGTTCACTGACACTGATGCACTTTCCCACCAAATCCTGACGTCTCCTGATAGAAGGAATGTGGCACACCTGACCCTGTCTGTATCCTGCAGCTCCATGAAATCAAAAATCACCTCGATGGATTTAATCCATCCCTCAGCTATCATCGGGTCAGTAGTCCCCGAGAACTCTTTTGAATCCATCCTCCTAAATCTCTCATTCACTGCCTCTGGTTTGGGCCTCGCCTCTGTGTCCACTGCAGCATTGTTCCCTGCAAACTGTGCAAAGAACTGAGTCATATCTGCAAGCATCTGTTCCTGCATATCTGGCGGTGGGCGAGGAGGAGTGGCCCTCTCCCCATCACAAGCCTCCCTGTCTTCATCCCTTGCTCCACGGGCAACCAAACGTCAAGGAGGCATACCGTTCTAAAATTTACCCAACACATAACCCAGCATACATAACCTAATATCAGTATCGTAGGATGCACAAAATTTGAACTTAAAACATGTACATGCTGAAATCGTGACTTGATACTTACTACAATAAAGAATTTAAAACTTTAAAATTTACATACTTGAGGTGTGACTTCATGATCTTCTCCTAACTGGCAGAAGGCATAACCCTTTATAAGAACACCGCTCTGATACCAACTTTCACGAGCCGTACTTTTTAACTACTTTAAATTTGCGGAAAAATAAAAATTTTCTTAAATAAGTATAAATTATCAAACTTTGTTAATAAATATTTGCTTGTCTAAAATATTTGGAATAAAACAACTACCAACAGTTGCGACAAGTAAACGTTTAAAACATTGAAAACACCACTCCTTAAAATCAGAATAATTGAACATGCATAAAATCTTAAAACATGAGCGGTCCTCGGGTTTTGCCTCTTGCGCAGCCCAAGTCAGCTCATTGGTCCTCACCCCTCATCTCCTCAACATCATCCCCACCTGCATCGATAAAGTCTAGTGAGTCTACAGACTCAACATGTATAAACTTAAAGTAACAAGTAATACGTAATAAAACAACATGCATTTTTAAAATAGATCGTACATACTTGAAACTTAAACTTACATAAATAAAATTGACGTGCCATCATATCGTAAAACTTTTCATAACCATACTTGCATCATATATACTTGAACATGCATACATCATTTTTGCGTAGAGATATGTTTCAAAGCAAGTGACCCATACATAAATGTGCCTGATCAAAATAAACCACAGTACTGGGCTGACAGGGAGAATCCACTGCCACATACATGAGATCCCCAGTCATGCTTTACTGGGTGGATTAGTCTCTGGTCATGCTTTACCGCTTTTCAATCCTGATCTATACCCGATCATGCTTTACCGGGGTGGAGAGGTCCTCGATCACGTTCGCCGACTTCCAAACCCGTTCCTAATTTCGTCACAAGACATTTAGCGTATCTCAAAAACTTAAAAGTATTTTCTTTTGCACGTCGAACATACTTACTTGGCGTTGAGGGATTCGTTGGATCTCGCTTGGGGCCAGCTGCTGCACATACTAACATAAGTTCAAACACTTATCTTTCATAGCTTAGACGTAGGTATTCATGCTTACCACCGAATTAAATAAATAGCTTATGATATTCTAGATCACTCGGAACTTAACCTCGTTTAATTATAGTACTAAAAAATGACATAGAACCCCACAATAAATCCTCTATTTTATATTAATAACCACAAAACAAATCCTATATTTTATATTCATATTTAATTTTTTTTTTATAAAAGGGGTACACGGACCCTGTGTACGGGTCCGGGTAGGCACGAAAATTTCGTATTTTTGAAGGAAAAAGGACATGGACTCCGTGTCGAGGTCCGAGAAGGGGTCTGAGTACATGCTGGACATGGAAATTCACTAACTTAATGATTCATTTTTCCAACCCAAGCCTAAGGACCATGAATCAACACCTCAAGACTCATCCTAGGATGCTATTACCTTGATTCAAATCCATACAAATACCCCAAACGTCCCCAAGCATTGACAAGCAACTTAAATACCACAATAACCCGTAATTCGACATCGTTTCGCTTCCTACGACTTCTATTACATCCCAAGCCAATCCCGACCCAAACGAACCACCAAATTACACAGGAACCTAAATGATAGCAAAAATGTCTTTTGAGATCTAAAATGTTTGAGAACTCGATTCAATGCATAATCGCTCAACCTTTGCTCATAATAATCAAACTTTCACGCATAACATACATCAAAATATCTACTACGACAAGTGCGATGCATAAAACGAAAGAATATACATGTCTTTGATCTTTAAAACTCACGATACGGTGAATATCGAAGCGACATGGTGCGGGAAATGATCCGGGCGACTTGAGGCACGATTTTTGCTGCTAAATCAACGAAGGATTATTGAAGGAAATTTGGAGAGGAAGATGTTGATATGGAGGCTGCTGAAAGAGAGTTTCAAGAAAACTTATCTTCTCATTTTACCATAATAGAGTAAAGGAATTGACCAAGTAAGGTTTATATGTGTGGTGTGTGTATACGTTAATATATGTGTGTGGTGTGTGGGATGTTTTAATTAAGGAAAAATTTGTTTAATTAACTAATTAATCATGCCAATTAAATGTTAAACCATTTATCAAGTCAATAAAATTCTAATCCCATAATAAATTTACTAAAATTCCCTAATTAAAATAAAATCCACAACTGATAATGTAACGTACCGAATTTTTACTATTTAAAAATTTGCGGAAAAATTAAAAAATTTCTTAAAAGAGTAATTAAACTTCAATTTCGATAATGTCACCCGTACTTCCCAAAAGTCGTTGCAACAAAAGATCTAAAAATAAAGTTTGACAAAAGTATTTTTTTGAAATCTCATAACTAGTAGCGTGAAATCAGAGTGTGTGACAATTCATAAAAACTTAAAAACTTGGGCGGTCCTCGGGTCTAGCCCCCTGCTTAGTCCAAGCCAGCTCCTTGGTCCCCATCCCTGGTCTACTCAAAATCATCCTCACCTGTATCAATCAAGTCTAGTGATTCTAAAGACTCAACACGTATAAACTGGAAGTAACGAGTAATACATAATAAAACCACACGCAACTTTAAAATAGAGCTTACATACATGAACTTGCACTTGCGCTTAAACTTGAAGTTGCATACGTACATACATAGACGTGCCATGAACATAAAACTTTCTTAAACATGCTTGCATACTTGAACATACTTGAACATACATAACTTCATCATTTTTTGCATAGAGGCATGTTTCAAAGCAAGTGACCCATACATAATACGCCTGATCAGACTAAACCACAGTACTGGGCTGACAGGGATGAATCCACTGCCACATACATGAGATCCCCGATCATGCTTTAACGGGTGGATTGGTCCCCGTTCATGTTTTAACGCTTTCCAATCCTGATCTAAAACGTTCAAGCTTTAACGGGGTGGAGAGATCCTCGGCCACGTTCACCGACTTCCAAACCCATTCATAATTTGGTCACAAAACATTTAGCATACCTCAAAAACATGAAAATATTTTCCTTTGCACGTCAAACATACTTACTTGGTGTTGAGGGATTCGTTGGATCTCGTTTGGGGCCGCTGCTGCACATACTAACATGAATTTAAATACTTAACTTGCATGTCTTAGACGTAGGTAATCGTGCTCACCACCAAAGTAAATAAATAACTTATGACATTCTAAATCACTCGGGACTCGAGCTCATTCAATCATCGTACTAACCATTATCTTAAACCCCAAAACAAAACCTGCGGTGAACTCTAATTTTTTTCCCAAAATATGAAGTACACGGACCCCGTGCCTGGGTCCGTGTAGGTGCGCAAAAGAAATACTCGGGAAGGAAAAAGGACACGGATCCCATGCCCAGGTCCGGCTTCGGGTCCGTGTAGGTGTTAGAGTAGGTGCACGTCGAGCCAAGTGTTGGCCGAGTGTTCACAATGAAACTCTATGTATGAACAGTCTTTATTTTAATAATATTTGAAATTATTATTTTGGCACATCTTTATCTGTATACCCATGTTAGTTGCATAGATAAAGCCCTTGAATATACAAATAGTAGAAAGAATATGAGATGCTCATATGATGAGTATCAAGAAACTCATATTTGGAATACAGTATATTCTAAACCGTTCTAGTCGATTCAGCCGCCGCTAAGAAGGATATAGGCCGCTAGAGTTTGAGACTAGTATCTGCAATGTGAGTACCATGTTTCATTGGTAGGGGACATTGTGATGTCCGAGCATGCAGATAGGTGCTCCTGGTAAAGTGCACTGAACAACCCTCCATAAAGGACTTTCCAAGTGGTTCTCACTTATCGAGTGGAAAAGTCCTAGTTTATGGTTGTACACCATTAGTCCTTATGACACGGGACAACATTGAGACTCTATGTGCTAGAATTACACTTTGACTTGTTTACCGACTCTCATGGAGTCATTAGGTGGCAAGGTTGGGTGGTCTGTCGAAACATATAGGATTCGATGCATTGTAGTCGGGGATTCACCGCTTACCTTCGGGTATGATATCCTATGTGTTCTCATGTGTATGTAGGTTGAAATCTCTGATCAGATTATGGTGGTAATTATGAAAGGGGTTTCATAGATTACATCATCGATGCAACTACGATATGACACATAGTATCGATTCATTGACAACTCTCGATAAACCAATGGTTGTCGAATCGGTCGGGATATATGAGTTGAAGGGACCGTACTGTACGCTAACCATAATTGAATGGTTCTTGCAGGCACTATCATTTGATACCTATGGAATCATGTAAGCGATGCTGCTAGGCGTTTAACATGATTGGTTGGGTACTATCAGACTAGAGTTCTGACGTTCTTGTTATCAAGGAGTTGATAAGTAAGAATGGAGCAATTGGGGTATGCTCGTATAAGGACATAGTTTAGTCCGAATCACATGGAGATGTGAACCCACGGCTAGTTGTATCAATGAACCATTGAGGGCCACACAAGTACTAGCTTTCTAGATCCCGTTGAGAAGTAAAATATAGTTCAATGTGTTGAACGGCTTATAAATGAGTTTATAAGCGTAAGGAAAAATAGAAGTATGACTTCTATGAGGGAAATGTAAATTTTAATTTATGAATGTGTTCCTAAATTAAAATTTGGCCAAATAAATAATGTATTTGAAAATTGTGATTTTCATAAACATTATTATGGACTAAATTAAATTAATTCAAGTGTTGAATTAATTTAACACTAGTGGGCCTAGTAGAGTCCAAATAATTAAATTAATTCAAGTGTTGAATTAATTAAACTACATTGGGCCTTGTAGAGCCCAATTAGAAATAATATTTAAACTAGTGGGCTTGGGTAAAATCAAGTAAACTTTAAATGGGCTCAAATATGTTTGGGACATTTAAATAAAAGTCCATGGGCCTTGTAATTGTTACAAGCCCAAATGAGAATGCATGCTTGGGAGGTGAAGGGTTGTTGATTACTTTTGATTAAAAAATTGCATGGCATGCTAAAGTTGGTCTCTACTTTTTCACACACCAAGACAACTCATTCACTCCTTCACTCTCCCCTCACTTGGCCGAAAATTGACACTCATTTTCTCTCCATTTTTCTCTTCATTTTGGTTGAGGAATTCTTGCACTTCTCTTTGAAAAATCCTCATATTTTTCTAGTGAAAAATATGAGGGGATCTACCTAGTTGGTGGTGGGCTTGATTGTTGAACAAGGAGTGTTCAAAGGAAGCTTGTAGAAGGTCTTCCTTTCAAGAGCCAAGTTGTCTACATCTTGGTTGGAGCCATCATCAAGCTCAAGAGGTTGATAGGTATAATTTCTTAACACCCTATGTATGACATTTTGGTGTTTTAGTATATGTTACACACTAGTACAAAGGTGTTCAAATTTTTACTCAAAATTTCGGTTTTATGCCCTAGAAAAGATTTTGAACTTCCGTTGCGCATTTTAACACCATAAAATCGATCCCTTTCAGTAGGTGCGGTGAAATTTGTCGTGAAGAAAAGGGAAGGCACGGACCCCGTGCCCTGGTCCGTGTGGGGGTCCGTCTTGGCTCACAAAAATGCCACGAAGAGGAAGACGAAGGCACGAACCCCGTGTAAGGGTCCGTCCCGGGAAATCCATGAAAATTTAATACATGTATTGCTTAACATTCTAAACTCGATCGTACGGACTATGAACCGACACGTCGAGACCCATCCTAAGGTGCCACCACATTGATACAACCTGTGCAAACACCCCGAAACAACGACGCCCATCCTCATACAATACAATCTCATAAACACGGAAATTGACAACAATCGTTTCTTACGACTTCTAATGAATTCAAGTGCCTATCGACACTAACCGGCATACCAAATACCAACCCAACATAATATTAATCGTACCTAGACACAGCAACGATCCCCAACGAAGCCTGCAACAATAAAACTTCAAGAACACATCAATACATAATTTTCTGAAAAATGCAGTTTGAGCAGTTCACGAAAAATACCATAACTCACTCAATATTTATCCAAATAATTCGAATTTACTGTCAAATCGAAGGTATCAAAAAGTTCTACGTTTTATATGTTGAAAGTTTTCTCAAAATCACGACCGAAAAATCGCAGTTTAAATATGACAGCAAAAATCGAGATTTGTGATCCAAAAAACGTTTCAAAATTGATCCAAACGCCATTGCTCAAATTTCTACCCATCACACATGTACTTTTACTCATAAATAACAACACAACGCATAATATGACGATATCGATGCAGAAATAACAGAATATACGTGCCTTATGATGTGAAAAACTCACGATACGGCGATACCGAAGAGGAGACGGAGCGAAGGTTGATCCGGAACGATGGTGGCTCGATTTTCTTTGAAGAAAATTCAACAAAACCTTGCTGAAAATTCAGAGGAAGGGGGCGGCTGCTGATCTTTTCTAAGAACCCTAGACTTTTCTTTAAAAATTGAAATGAGGGAAGAAGGGAATTGTGTGTGTGTGTAACCGAGAAAGTGTGTGTGTGTTAGTGGGTGTGTGCGTGAGTTAGTGTAGGAAATTACGGGGAAATTTGTGCTAAATTACCTCATTAACAAAATAATTAAAGTATTATCTCCCTACTAATCTCTAAAAAAAAATTCTTGATTAAAATAACAATGTGTAAGTGGAAAACTTTAAGAATTTAAAAAGAATCATAAATCCCCCTAATAATTAAATTAGGATTTTAAAATACTAAAACTTAGTAAATCATTTAAAATGTACCTAATCCTGACTTAAAATAAAATACCACAATAAAATTTTGCCAAAATTCGTCACCGATCTCCTCCTCGATCCCGCCTCGAATAATCGCCTGAAACAAGAATCTCGAAAAACATTTTAACGTGCATCACATAAACATACATAATTTAAAATAATGCAATTTATAAATCATGCATCACTAAAAAAAATCTAAATTTAAATAAAGGATTTAACAATAAATAAATGTATGGGTTTTACGTGTATTGATTTTGGGCTCTAGAGTTCCTCCCCCACTAATATAAATTTCGTCCTCGAAATTAAGTCTTATCGAACAACTCCGGGTAGCGAATCCTCATTTCCGCCTCTAACTCCCAAGTGGCTTCCTCCACTGATTGATTAAGCCACCGGACTTTGACCAACTTGGTCACTTTGTTCCGAAGTGTACGCTCCTGTCTATCAAGGATTTAAACAGGTCTTTCCTCATAGGACAGATCTGGAGCCAACTGCAACGGCTCGTAACTCAACTTGTGCGAAGGATTAGCTAGGTACTTCCTCAGCATTGAGACATGGAACACATTGTGTATCCCGGCCAGATTCGGCGGAAGGGCAACACGATAAGCTAGTGTCCCAACTCTGTCAAGGATCTCAAACGGCCCAATAAACCTCAGACTCAGTTTGCCTCTTTTCCCAAATCTCATAACACCCTTCATAGGTGCTATCTTTACGAAAACGTGATCGCCCACTGTAAACTCTAGGTCTCTTCTCCTCTTATCAAGCATAGCTCTTTTGGCGACTATGGGTGGTCTTCATTCTGTCTCGAATCTTTACCATCACATCTACAGTCTGCTGAACTATCTCTGGACCAAGTTCGGTTCTCTCACAAACCTCATCCCAATGAATTGGTGATCTGCACTTCCTTCCATACAATGCCTCGTAGGGAGCCATACCTATAGATGATTGAAGACTATTGTTGTATGTAAACTCCACTAGAGGTAGCTTCGATTCCCAAGTCTCCTGGAAATTGATCATACAGGCTCGCAATAAATCCTCCAAAATTTGAATCACTCGCTCAGACTGGCCATCTGTCTGAGGGTAAAAAGCGGTACTGAATAGCAACTTCATCCCCATGGCTGTATGTAGGCTCTTCCAGAAGGATGATGTAAACCTCGGGTCCCTGTCCAACGCAATGGAAACTGGGATCCTGTGCAATCGGACTATCTCCTTGATATAGAGCTCCGCATACTGCTTCATGGAGAAAGTCGTCTTCACTGGCAAGAAGTGTGCTGACTTAGTGAGTCGATCCACTATGAACCAAATGGCATTGAATCCTCTGACTGACCTCGGCAAACCAACCACAAAGTCCATTGTAATATTCTCTCATTTCCACTCTGGGATGGGGAGTGGCTTAAGCATTTCTGCTGGCCTCTGATGTTCCGCTTTCACTTGTTGACAAGTGAGACATTCTGACACATAACGGCGGACGTCTCTCTTCATACCTGGCCACCAATACAGGATTTGCAAATCCTTGTACATTTTAGTCCCTCCTGGGTGGATGGAATACGGAGATGTATGTGGCTCTGACAAAATATCTTCTCTGATCGAGTCAACACAAGGCACCCACATTCTACCTCTGTACCTTACAATACTATCCGACACTGTGTAGAGTACACTGCCCTTGGTTTCATCTTTCAGTCTCCATTTCTGCAACTGCTCATCAGAAGACTGTCCTCTACGGATACGGTCTAGTAAGGAAGACTGGACTGTCAGGTTAGACAGCCTCGGAGCTCTGCCCTTGCAATAAACTTCTAACAAAAACCTCTGAATCTCAAACTGAAGGGGTCTCTGCACTGACAACTGTGCTACGACTGTGACTTTTCTGCTCAAGACGTCTGCGACAACATTAGCCTTTCCTGGATTGTAGCTAATTTCACAGTCATAGTCTTTCACGTTTTCTAACCACCGTCTCTGTCTCATGTTCAGCTCTTTCTGCGTGAAGAAATACTTGAGACTCTTGTGATCAGTAAATATCTGGCATTTCTCGTCGTACAAGTAGTGTCTCCAAATCTTCAATGCAAAGACAACGACGGCTAATTCAAAATCATGAGTCGGGTAGTTCTTTTATGCACCTTCAACTGTCTGGAGGCATAAGCTATAACCCGGCCATGCTGCATCAACACTGCACCTAACCCGAGCTTAGATGCATCGGTGTATAACACAAAATCCCGTTGCCCTGATGGCATGGCTAACACTAGCGCTGAAATAAGGGCTTGCTTCAAAGTATCGAAGCTCTTCTGACATTTATCACTCCACACGAACTTAGCATTCTTTTTGGTCTGTGAAGTGAGCGGCACTGTTATTGACGAGAATCCCTGAATAAACTTGCGGTAGTAACCGGCTAAACCAAGAAAACTGCGGATCTCTGAATCATTCTTCGGCTCAACCCATTCCTTAACGGCTGCCACTTTCGCTGGATCCACCTCAATACCACTGCTGGACACTATGTGACCCAAAAAGGCTACCTTCTCCAACCAGAATTCACACTTACTGAACTTCGCAAATAACTTACGACTCTGCAGGGTCTGAAAAACTGTCCTCAAATGCTAGTTGTGCTCCTCATAGCTCTTCGAGTAGATAAGAATATCGTCAATGAATACTATGACGAATTGATCTAGGTAGGCCTGAAATACTCGATTCATCAAGTCCATAAAAATCGCTGGGGCATTCGTCAGTCCAAACGACATCACTAAGAACTCGTAATGCCCATACCTGGTCCTGAAGGCTGTCTTGTGCACATCTGCGTCTTTCACCTTCAGCTGGTGATACCCTGATCGAAGATCTATCTTAGAGAACACTGTGGCTCCCTGCAACTGATCAAACAAGTCTTCGATTCTAGGAAGTGGGTATTTATTCTTGATCGTTACCTTGTTCAATTCTTGGTAATCGATACACAGCCTCATGCTCCCATCCTTCTTTTTCGCAAAGGGCACTGGTGCGCCCCACGGTGAGAAGCCAGGGCGAATGAATTCCTTGTCAAGGAGCTCCTGAATCTGCTGTTTGAGTTCTAACGTATCAGCTGGAACTAATCGGTACGGTGCCTTAGAGATTGGCACTGTGCCTGGCATGAGATCAATCGCAAACTCCACCTCTCTCTCTGGTGGAAGACCTGTGACGTCATCAGGAAAGACGTCTGGGAAGTCTCTGACTACTGGCACATCTGGTATTGACGGAGTGGGTATGTCAGGTGTTGAAATGATGCTAGCCAAGAAAGCCAGACACCCCTTGGAAATAATTTTCCGTGCCTGCATGCAAGAGATCATGCGAGGGAAACTCCTCCATCTTGCTGGTTCAAATAGAAACTGCTCCATGCCCAACGGTCTAACAAATACTGATCTCTTCTGAAAATCAATCAGGACTCGGTTCTTTGTCAGCCAGTCCATACCCCTGATAATATCGAATTCCGGCATTGGCAACACTATCAAGTCTGCATACACTAGGTGGCCCTGCAGCTCGAGATCGATGTCTCTGACCACGCTAGTAGCTGATATTTCTTCCCCTGATGGGACTGTTACTGAATAATTCACATCGAGTCCAATGGTCATTGTTATCCAAGTGACTAGCGAACGTCTCCGAGATAAATGAATGTGTGGCTCCTAATCTATCAAGGCCTGAGTAGCTATTCTCTTGAGAAAATATTTCCTGAGGGGCGTTAGCACCACACAACTTATATCACAAAGTTCTAATAGTAGTCTTAAGCAGCAAAAGACACCAAAAATTCCATCTAACATCCTAATAATCCCAATTCAAATAAACATGCAAGGCCAAAATTTAATACTGGACGGAATTAAATAAGTTACCCGTCAGCAGTGTAATGTCTGGGTTCGCCTCCTGTGCATGCATGGCGAACACTCTTCCCTGAGTTGGCTGCCTCCACTGTGGGCACTCTTTCGACATGTGGTCACTGGATCCACATTTTAAACACTTGCCTGACCCATACAAACACTGCCCCGGATACTGGCGGTTGCATTTCGGGCACACCGGGTATTCTCCCGGCCTCTGAGGAGTTTTCTGCTGTGGAACAGGGCCCTTGCCTTTCAGTGGTCCCTGATAGGGCTTCTTCCCTTGTTGCCCCTGGAACGGCCTCTTAAACTGAGGTCGCTGCTGCTGCTGCTGCTGTGGAGCCTGATAGGGCCTCTTGCCATGTCTGTCTGCCTCAATATCCCTCTGATCCTGCTCTGCCGCCAAAGCTCTAGATACGGCAATTGCATAAGTCGTAGGACCAGCAACTCGAACGTCACGGTGCAAGATTGGCCGCAACCCATCCATAAAATGCCTCAACTTCCCCTGGGCATCATTAGCTATCAGGGGCACAAAGCGACACCCCCTCTCAAACTTCCTCACAAACTCTGCAACGCTGCTATCCCCCTGGCGCAACGTCATGAATTCCATGGTCAATTTGGATCGTACTTCTTCAGTGAAGTACTTGGAGTAGAAAGTCTCCTTGAAACCATTCCATGTCAGTGTCTGCAAGTTCGCTGACACCAACGCACTATCCCACCAAAGTCTGGCATCCCTTGTCAGAAAGAACGTGGCACACCTGACTCTGTCTGGGTCTAACAGCTGCATGAAATCAAATATTACTTCGATGGACTTAATCCATCCTTCTGCTATCATCGGGTCAGTGGTCCCCGAGAACTCCTTTGGGCTCATCCGTCTGAACCTCTCGTATACTGCCTCTGGTCTGGGCCTCGTTACTGTATTTGTCGCAGCCTGGTTCCCCGCAAACTGTGCAAAGAACTGTGTCATTCCTACAAGCATCTGTGCCTGCATATCTGGGGGTGGAGGAGGAGGAGCGTCTCTCCCCTCTTCTCGAGTCTCTTCAACCCCATCCCTTGCTTCCCGATTAATCAAACGTCTATGAGGCATAATGTTCCAGAATTTACCCAACACGTAAGTCCCACATGCATAAACATGATACCAATAATATAAGATGCACGTAAACTGAATTTAAAACATGGACATGCTGAAATCAAAACTTCATGCTTACAACCTAACATAAATTTAAAACCTTAAAAATTACAGACTTGAGGTGTGACCTCGTGAGCTTCTTGCGACTGAAAGTAGGCATAACCCTTTACAAGAACACCGCTCTGATACCAACTGTAATGTACCGAACTTTTACTACTTAAAAATTTGATAAATAATTAAAAATTTTCTTAAAAGAGTAATCAAACTTCAATTTCGATAAGGTCACCCGTACTTCCCAAAAGTCGTTGCAACAAAAGATCTAAAAATAAAGTTTGACAAAAGTATTTGTTTGAAATCTCATAACTAGTAGCGTGAAATCAGAGTGTGTGACAATTCATAAAAACTTAAAAACTTGGGCGGTCCTCGGGTCTAGCCCCCTGCTCAGTCCAAGCCAGCTCCTTGGTCCCCACCCCTGGTCTACTCAAAATCATCCTCACCTGCATCAATCAAGTCTAGTGATTCTAAAGACTCAACACGTATAAACTGGAAGTAACGAGTAATACATAATAAAACCACACGCAACTTTAAAATAGAGCTTACATACATGAACTTGAACTTGCACTTAAACTTGAACTTGCATACGTACATACATAGACGTGCCATGAACATAAAACTTTCTTAAACATGCTTGCATACTTGAACATACATAATTTCATCATATTTTGCGTAGAGGCATGTTTCAAAGCAAGTGACACATACATAATACGTCTGATCAGACTAAACCACAATACCTGGATGACAGGGATGAATCCACTGCCACATACATGAGATCCCCGTTCATGCTTTAACGGGTAAATTGGTCCCCGTTCACGCTTTTCAATCCTGATCTAACCCGTTCACGTTTTAACGCTTTCCAATCCTGATCTAACCCGTTCACGCTTTAACAGGGTGGAGAGGTCCTCGGCCACGTTCACCGACTTCTAAACTCATTCATAATTTGGTCACAAGACATTTAGCATACCTCAAAAACATGAAAATATTTTCCTTTGCACGTCGAACATACTTACTTGGCGTTGAGGGATTCGTTGGATCTCGTTTGGGGCCGCTGCTGCACATACTAACATGAATTTAAATACTTAACTTGCATGTCTTAGACGTAGGTAATCGTGCTCACCACCAAAGTAAATAAATAGCTTAAGACATTCTAAATCACTCGGGACTCGACCTCATTCAATCATGGTACTAACCATTATCTTAACCCCAAAACAAAACCTGCGGTGAAGTCTAATTTTTTTCTCAAAATATGAAGTACACGGACCCCGTGCCTTGGTCCGTGTATGGGTCCGTGTAGGTGCGCAAAAGAAATACTAGGGAAGGAGAAAGGACACGGACCCCATGCCCAGGTCCGGCTCCGGGTCCGTGTAGGTGCGGTGAAATTTGTCGTGAAGAAAAGGGAAGGCACGGACCCCGTGCCTTGGTCCGTGTTGGCTCGCAAAAATGACACCAAGAGGAAGACGAAGGCACAGACCCCGTGTAAGGGTCCGTCCCGGGGTCCGGGTACCTGCGCTAATTGGAAATCCACAAAAAATTAATACATGTATTGCTTAACATTCTAAACTCGATCGTACAGACTATGAACCGACACCTCGAGACCCATCCTAAGGTGCTACCACATTGATACAACCTGTGCAAACACCCCGAAACAATGACGCCCATCCTAATACAATACAATATCATAAACACGGAAATTGACACCAATCGTTTCTTACGACTTCTAATGAATTCAAGTGCCTATCGACACTAACCGGCATACCAAATACCAACCCAACATAATATTAATCGTACCTAGACACAGAAACGATCCCCAACGAAGCCTGCAACAATAAAACTTCAAGAACACATCAATACATAATTTTCTGAAAAATGCAGTTTGAGAAGTTCCACGAAAAACACCATAACTCACTCAATATTTATCCAAATAATTCGAATTTACTGTCAAATCGAAGGTATCAAGAAGTTCTACGTTTTATATGTTGAAAGATTTCTCAAAATCACGACCAAAAAATCGCAGTTTTAAATATGACAGCAAAAATCGAGATTTGTGATCCAAAAACCGTTTCAAAAATGGATCCAAACGTCATTGCTCAAAGTTCTACCCATCACACATGTACTTTTACTCATAAATAACAACACAACGCATAATATGACGAGATCGATGCAGTAATAACAGAATATACGTGCCTTACGATGTGAAAAACTCACGGTACGACGATACCGAAGCGGAGACGGAGCGAAGGTTGATCCGGGACGATGGTGGCTCGATTTTCTTTTAAGAAATTCAACAAAACCTTGCTGGAAATTCAGAGGAAGGGGGCGGCTGCTGTTCTTTTCTACGAACCATAGACTTTTCTTTAAAAATTGAAATGAGGGAAGAAGGGAATTGTGTGTGTGTGTGTAACCGAGAAAGTGTGTGTGTTAGTGGGTGTGTGCGTGAGTTAGTGTAGGAAATTAGGGGAAATTTGTGCTAAATTACCTCATTAACAAAATAATTAAAGTATTCTCCCTACTAACCTCTAAAAAAAAATCTTTTGATTAAAATAACAATGTATAAGTGGAAAATTTTAAGAATTTAAAAAGAATAATAAATCCCCCTAATAATTAAATTTGGCTTTTAAAATACTAAAATTAGTAAATCATTTAAAATGTCCCAATCCTGACTTAAAATAAAATACCACAATAAAATTTTGCCAAAATTTGTCACCGGTCTCCTCCTCGATCCCGCCTCGAATAATCGCCTGAAACAAGAATCTCGAAAAACATTTTAACGTGCATCACATAAACATACATAATTTAAAATAATGCAATTTAATAAATCATGCATCACTAAAAAAAATCATTTTAAATTTAAATAAATGATTTAACAATTAAATAAATGCATGGATTTTACGTGTACTTATTTTGGGCTCTACAGATAAACTTTAAAAGTTTAAAATCTTAAAATCACCTAATATTTAAATTAGGCTTTAAAAATGTTAAACTTCATAAATAATTTAAGTGTCATTTTCTTGACTTGAAATAAAATATCATATTTTAAAATTGCTAAAGATCGTCTCGGGTCTCTTTCCCTCGATCCAACATCGAATATTCGCCTGAAACATAAACTCGAGAAAACATTTTAACGTGCATAAAATAATCATAAATAATTAAAATAATGCAATTTAATAAATCATGCATCTCTAAAATCATTTTAAACTTAAATAATTAATTTAACAAATTAATAAATGCACGGGTTTCACGTATACTGATTTTAGGCTCTATATGGACAGTTCGAGGGAGGGTTGTTCAGTGCTTCATCAAATGATCACTCATCTGTATGAATGAACATCTTCATTCTCTTAACCATGAATTTTACATCACAGATGCTAGTTTCAACATCAATTGACCTTTATCCTTATTTCAGGCCGTTGATTCAACAAGGAACTTGTTTGGAATATATGGTACACTTCCTTATGAGTTTCATGATATTACGTTGAGAGGCAGACCTCATGGTATCTATTATATATTCAAGGACTTTATCTATACATTTTGCATGAGTGTATAAATAAAGTAAATGACTTAATTGGATGATATCATAATATATTATTAAAATAACAATTGTTTTTAAATTAGAGTCAATAAAGCCCAAATCGCAATTTGGCTCGCTGGGCACCTACTCTAACAATTTCCCACTTACCCTATAGCTAACTACCCAAAAATCTTAGAACCACTATGAAACGACCCTACTTCTAAATTCGTTTAATTTACACTAGTTTTTTTCTAAACTATGCATAATTAATTCATCCTAAATAAACTAGAATAAATAATCAAATAAATGAATTCCAAAATATCCAAAATCATTCATGTGAAATAAGTAAATAAAGCAATAAAAGTTTAAAATTCAACTCAATAAATTCTAGCATCCTATCAGTCTGTAAATAAAAGCAATAATCCATAAAATCATCAAAATTCTTTAACATATGTGGAATATATAGGTCATCTAGTATGCACTGCGCCTCCTGGATTACTCGATAGTCTGCACGACTCAGCATGCTCAAACCTAATATGGCAATTACGTACATATACAATCACATTCATAAAAATTATTTTACTAAAAATAGTCTTTTTCATGAAAACATGAAATCTTCAAAAATATGCAACTTTTGAAATCATGCGTAGATATAAATATTTTTCATTTAAAATTATCATTTTTAGGTGAATTCCGATCCTCGAAAGGTGACAACATTCATTCAACTGATCAATCTATAAACCATAATACTAGGCCGTCGGGTTCAACGTCCTCTTCTTCGACAATCCCTCCGACTATTATAAAATAACTTCATCGTTCACTTCTTCAATGGATCCATTATCATTGAGATTCCCGCCCCCGTTTTCGACGGTACACTCCTTTTTCATTGCAAGTTCACCATTCTCATTTTCAATGGATACTGATAGTCACGGAAAATTTTAGGGTCCGCTTCCAGCAAGTGTCACTAGTCCGACCGCAAGTTTTGAAATTACCCTGAGCCTGAAATTACAAATAAGATCGTTAGAAGGGGGCCAGGAGGGTGTCCTGGCGTAGCCCCTCCGACGCTCAAGTCAGAGACTGATGATATATGAGGGGAGCAGCTAACAGTGCTACTGAGAAAAATATAGTGAATCCATGAATGAGAGACCCAAACCTGATATTTATAGGAGAATACCTGGGCCCTGATGGGCTTTTCATCTTGGCTGGAGAAGGGCTAGGGCGCCCCACATATGGTCTGGGCCTTGTGGGCCCATGATACCTTACTACTTTTACATCACAATCAATTCGCATTCCTCAAAAATATTTTCCTTTACTTTAATATTTCATAAAACATTTATAACTTTCCATATTGTTTAAAATTTCAAAAAATGACTGATATCATTCGTGTACGTTGAGATTGCTAAAAATAGCATATACGTGCAAATATGTTAAAACTTCTAAAAATAGAATATTTCATGCATATACTTTAAAATTTCTAAAAATAACATTTTACATGATGTGGAATTGTTTTAGGAAGTTGCAAACCGCCTCGACTTTCCTCGAACTGACCACACACGATTCAATGCTATAACGTACTCGGACGACTCCAGACCTTGACTTAACGAAAATGACTCGATTTCAAAAATTTCAAAATACCAAAAATATCCAGTAGCTTGCTGAAAATTCAATCTTAGGACCTAGGTTTCAAAAACTACGGATTCGCTTACCGGATGACACGTTTACCCTCGTTTTCGCATTTTCGGGCAAACAAATGACCAAACTACCCTTCTGACCCTAAACAACCCGAGACCAGACCTTTATTAACATTCCAAGATTCATTGTAAGTTAATGGAAGTCCCCAAACCCAAGCCAAAACCAAAACTTGGATTAAAATTTTAACCTAGGCTCAATTTGTCCCTATTTTGACACGTTCGAACAAAGTAAGACCACGAACGGACCACGGCTTGAAACGACCCAAACCAGGCCCTAGACCCTAAACAAGACCATGATCAGCCCCTTTTGGACACAGACCAGACGCCTCACGCCCTAAAGCTCACGCACTAGTAGCGTCCCAAACACATCCTCTCGTGTACAGTAGTTTTCTCACGCACCAGCTGCTGTCCCAGCCCTTGGCTCATTCCATCCCCTCACCAGGACGCAAAGGAATGTCCTCAGCCCCTGTTCCAGCCCTTGCACCGAACCCTTAAACATAGGAACCCCACGCCCCAAAAAAACCCAACAAATGCATGTTTGTGGAGTTTCGGTTCAAGCACGCAACCAACCCATCCAAGCCCAGACCAAACCCATCCTAGCCCTTACTATTACTCTAATCCAAACCTCCAGACCATGGCTAGGGTCCCATGCAGCCCCCTTAGCTGTAGGGACCCAAGGCAACCTGATTTCCCACCTCTCAGCTTGCACGCATAGGCTGTTCCAACCACTCCAGCCTCCCTTTTTGCTTTTGTCCATTCAAAATCTACTCTAAACGTCTAGTTTTAGACTTGTATCTAAGCTGAAATCAGTTGGCTCGTCAGATAAAATGATTTCACTGATTCAGTTGAATTAGTCAGCTGGGCTCTTCATCAGCTGGCCAGGTTTCTGAAGGTCTTCTGCTGAGCTACCTATCAGCTAGGACAATCAATTGAACTGGTCTTTGATATATCATTTGAGCTAGTTCAGTTTGAGCAATCAGTTAGTGCTTTCAGTTTGCGTCTCGATAGCTTCAGTTTAGGCTCGGTAACTTTCTGCGCACTTACGTAAATTCATTATAAACAAAATGACAAGTTTTGTTAACATTAAAATCAAGATTGAGAACATGAAATGTTCCAACAATCTCCTCATTTTTTATGATCACAAACCTTGATATTTTAAAAGAAATTTAAAATTTAAAACTAATTCTCCCACTTTGTGAGAATCAAAACATTTAAGTAATGAAATTTCAATTCGAGGGATAATTAATGGAAACTCTCCCTCAAGAACTAAATTAAAAATGATTTTAAAACATTTTTCAGTTCGAAGGATACGAAAGCTCCCCCTCAAGAACTGAATTAAAAACTCCCCTTTAAAATGTATTTATTTACGCAATTTAATGAAGTTTTAGTATCTTTTATCATTCAAATAGTTTAAGCAGCAAATCTTAGGATAGCTATTCAGTTACATAGAAACTAACTGGATAAACATGATGTTTATTTAATCAAATACGCGTCCCTTGTATCATACATTAAGCACACTAACATGTGTAAGCTAAATTGCTACTACTATAGCAAATTTTAAACAACATGAAATATCAGTTAGTTTATGCATAATAGAACTGGATTCACCAACAATTGGTTGCCTTGAAGGCTTTGACTGCTGCATCGATCTTGAGTTTCTTTGCCAGAAGAGCAGCTAATTTGCCTTGTACTTGATCTCTATGATGGCTAACTGGTCGAGATGAGTCAAACTGGACTCAAATGATGCTGAACCGCATTGAACATCTATTTGATCTGATATGGCAATGAAGCGGCGATATACTGATGATGATTAAGCTCATAATAATCAAACATTTCAGCGTAGTTGGGTTTCGTCTGTTGATCAGCTGAACTGGTAAGCTGGAAACTGAAATCTTGTCCACTGATCAGTTTAGCTGTTCTGCTGTCATTTGGGACTCAAAACCCTGCAAGCTGCTAAAACATCAAAGTTAAGGAGTCTAGAAAAGTGGCTACAATATTAGTTGCATATCCAATATTATTTTCTCTTCCTACGGTAAAATCATATAAAATTTTTAAGAGGATTTTGAAATCCATTTTAAATAACATTTTGAAACAAATTTAAAATACCAGCTTTCAAATGTTCTTCTTAGAACAACTAGCTCTGATACCAACTGAAGGATCAGTTCTAATACCTGCGAGGGTGCTTCAAACACATATTCTTCACGAGCTTCAGTAGCTCGTGCTCTAAGAATGTAAACACTGATGAATTAAATCGAGTTTGGTTTTTAGACCAAGCGGAAGACACTCAAAATAATCCTTCGTTAAGAAAGTTGACTAATTTGAAAGTCTTTTAAATTATGTAAACTGAATAACTGAAATAAGGGGGATCAATTAGTGTATATATTAGTTCAGTTATGGTGAGAACTAAAGTGATAACAGCTCGAACTGATCAAATCAGTTTGAAAATAGTAGTTAAACAGTTAAGTACACAAGATATATTAATGGATGTTCGGAGATTTCAACTGCTCTTACGTCACCCCTTCTACCACCTTGGGTAGGATTCACTAGAAGACTTTGATTTATACAACACCTTGTACAAACCCACTCAACTTAGGACTTACACCACTGCCTAACTGAACTCCTAGTCTAGACTGAAAGCATCACCTTCCAGCCAACACTTGTTTTACGTCTATGTGTTAATGACTACATACACAAGTTTAACGTCTTTGTGCAGACTCGCTCAACTTATCAATAAGCTCAATTTTCTGTATGTGTGAGTGACAGTGTGTGTGTGAGAGAGAACTGATATATACGAATGCAACACAAAAGTGTTCTCACACACTGAGAATTTTGCTTCTAGACTAAACTGTTGGCATGCCTTATTTTTCTCTTCTTTTCTGATCTTCACACACTTTTTTGTTGATGGTCTTGATCTTGCATTTAGAGAGGCTTCGTGACTGTACATCAAGACTCGTCAAATATTCTCCCTCCAGTTGAATCCTGTAACGTCCCAGATTCGACGAATTTCCTCACTGTACCAAGACGAATCTTTCCAGCGTGCTTATGTCCTCACTCACACGCACCATGGCAAGCTTCCCAGGGGGTCACTCATCCCAAAATTGCCTCAAGTCAAGCACTGCTTAACTTTAGAGTCTTACGTTATGAGCTATCGCAAAGAAGATGCACCGTCTTTATATCAGTAGTACATATCAAATCTTTTAAGCCCTCTTCAACAGCACAGTATCATACCTTATCAGTTTCGAAATCCTTCTCCTCCCGGTGTAAGGTTGGTTCATCCATGTTTCCTCCGCCTAGAAGCCTGCAAGGAGCCGCTCATCGTCCGTGCAACCTCATGGCACCAGCGATAACCCCCCGCTCTCTTCGGTCCTGGGCCTCACATGCCCACTAGCTTCCACTTGGTTCGTCCCCGAACCATACCGTACTCGGAGAGGTCGGCTCTGATACCAACTGTAACGCCCCAGATTCGACGACTGTCTTTACTGTACAAAGACGAGTCTTTCCAGTGTACTTATGTCCTCACTCACACGCACCCTGGGAAGCTTCCCAGGGAGTCAACCATCCCAAAATTTTCCCAATTCAAGCACGCTTAATCTTTGGAGTTCATATGTGATGAGCTACCGAAAAGAAGATGCACCTTCTTTATATGAGTAATACATGTTGGAAACTTAATTTCGGTGGTTTGACAAACTATGTGTTTAAATTTATTAGATTAACTAATCAAGTTAATTGTAGTAACTGGACTACACAAATCAACTGACAGTTGCCTAACTGAAGAATAATACGCAGATTATCGAAGGCAACTGAAACCATATGAACTGAACTATTGAAGACAACTGACTGGTCAGTTGGAAACTGATCAGTTGACATATTCAGTTGTGAGCTTATCAGCTGATCATTTAGCTGTACATGTCAACAATTGAAAAGGACATTCAATATACAATAGTACAAAGAAGACTGCAACTCGTAGTGGAACGCCGCATTTCAGAACTTACAGTGTACGAATGTCAAAAGAATATCGATGTGGCAATCAACGGATATATTGATTCAAATTATATTTAATGTTACCGTTGAAGAGAAGCCTATAAATAGGTGAGAAGAGCAGTTGAGCAAACAACCTAATCGAACTATCTATTCTCAAGCTTGCTGTTACCCTGCTTAATTCATATCTCTCACTCAAAGATCAAAAGCTCACACTTATCTGATTTATTCGTAGCATTTGAGGCTACCTTTTGAGCGTAAAATCACAAATCGTTGTATTGTCTATTTGATCTTATCTAGATTAGTTGTGGCTAAGTTCAGTTGAAGAACTGTGAGTTATTTAGTAAACTAAGAGTTTCAGTTTTGGCAGTGTTAAGTCCAAACTGAAGTGGGTCTGTACAATTTTTGTATCGATCAAAGTCTTTTAGTGCATATCATAGCCTTGTGATAGAAGGGGTGACGTAGGAGTTATATCATTCTCCGAACATCCATAAATCTTCGTGTTATTACTTCAGTTATTTATTCTATCTTTAGTCAGTTTATTTTCGCAACTGTTATCAGTTAAACTGATTGTCATCGACTTACAAGATTCCTAGTTTCAGTTTGTCACAGAACTGACACTTCATTCGAAAAGATTATAAAAATCGTGAGTGTTTATTCAACCCCCCTTCTAAACACATTTCCACCTATCAACAGATCCTATCAAGTGGTATCAGAGCAGTTGAATCTTGTCTCAGAATAATCTTATTCAAAACCGATCAATATGTCTTCATTCAACAAAATTACCGATGTTTTCCAGAGAAGATTTTGACTACTGGAAAATCAGAATGCAGGCTCACTTAGCTACACAAGATTATGACATGTGGTATGTCATCACTGATGGTCCCATGAAGATAATAAAAGCTAATACAGCAGTTGCCATCACTGGTGGGGCACCTAATCGCTTAGAAAAGCCCAGAGATGAATGGACAACTGAGGATAAAAGGAAAGCCAACTTAGACAATGTGGCTAATGATATCTTATATAAAATGCTGGATAAAGTCACTTTTACCAAAATCAAGATGTGGAAAACTGGTAAAGAAATATGGGAGAAACTGATCCTGCTGTGTGAAGGGAACGAGCAAACAAAAGAAAACAAGCTATCAGTTACTGTTCAGAAGTTTGATAACATCCAGATGAAAGCTGGAGAATCCTTGCACGAATATGATGAGAGGATCAGTGGAATTATCAATGAGCTGAATGCACTTGGAAAGGTGTATTCGAACAAATAAGTGCCACTGAAGGTGGTCAAAGGTCTTCCCAAAGAATGGGATGTCAAGACCATGGAAATGAGAGAATCTAAGGACCTGAACAAGGTCAAACTTCATGACTTGTTTGCTGATCTAAAGGCTTATGAGTTTGAACTACAAACCAGAGAAGGAGAACCTTCTACACCTGCTGCCACAACTGCTTTAACTGCTATCAGACTTGAACCCACCGGTTCAGCTGACAAATCTACTGATCAACTGAGCGATGATGCTATGTCATTGTTTGTGAAGAAATTTGGAAGGTTTATGAGGAGGAATCAAGGAAACTTCCAGAAGCAATATCAGAAAAACCAATCAAAAGAAGAATCATATGTTTGCTACAACTGTGAAAAATCTGGTCATTTCATAGCAGACTGTCCTAAGCCAAAGAAGGACAGTCGAGTATCAACCTAAGAAGGGAAAGAAGCCCTATGAGCACAGAAGAAGAACCAAGGATGACAAGAAATATTTTAAAAAGAAACATGAAGTGCTTTTGGCTGAAGAAAGTAAGTCTAAGTGGGCTGAAACTGACAGTGATGAGTCATAACTAGAAAGCCCAAGCAGTTCAAGTGATGATGAAGAGGAATTCAAGTGCTTAATGGTAGATGATGCTGAACTGGAGTCAGCAAGTGAACAGGTATTTGACTTCAGCTCTTCTGATTTCACTCGTGAGGAACTCATTACCACATTGCATGACATGGTAGATGAGTATCACAAACTTGCTCAATCATTTCAAAAGGTTAGAATTGAGCAAACTGATCCCAATGACAACAAAACAGAAACTGAAAAGTCAGTTAAAATTTTGAGTCTAAAAAGGGAGATTTCTCAACAAAAAGCTGAAATGATTGAAAATCAAGCCTTGATATGTCAGTTAAAAACAAGGAATTTTAAAACATACTGAACTGATTCAAGCTTGGAACAAGTCTTCACTTGCACTGACTGAAATGCAGAATTCACAAAAATTAGTTGATGATAAAACTGGTTTAGACTTTAACAATCATGTTGAAAATTCTGCAAGTGATACACAACCATGGTTGAATGAAAACAAAGGAAAGTACATTACCTTTGTAAAATCAACCACGGTAAATGAATTTTTGGAACCTAGTAAACCAACTTGTTCAATTGACTGAAAGTAAGAACAAATGCAAACAGTATGGTATTGGATATAGCTCTGAGAGTTCAACTGATACAAGAAACTGGTCACCTAAACGATTTAGTCACAAAAATCAGTACTCAAGGAATGACTATTACAATTACTACAACTGTAAGCCAGTTCAAAAATGATATCAAAAGAATAGCCAGTTAAAAAAGGATACAAATCATACTGTTTCATCCTCACATCACACACAAATTGCCAAGAAATCAAGAAAAACCATTTGGAACACAGTGACTGGGAAGTCAGTTAGACTGATTCAAGTTCGGGTTCCTAAAGGACTAATCAGTTTAGGACCCAAATGAATAATGGGTACCAAAATTATATATACTATGTGATTGCAGGTAACAGGTACAAACAAAGAATCAATTTGGTATCTAAACAGTGGTTGTTCGCGACATATGACAGGAGATGCAAATTTGCTATCTCAATTGATCAAATATTCTGGACCAAATATCAGTTTTGGAGACAACTCCAAAGGTAAAACTGTGGGTAATGGTAAGTTTATCCATGGTAACTTTACAATTAAAGATGTTTTGCTAGTTGAGAAATTGAAGTATAACTTGATAAGCATATGTTAGTTATGCGACAATAATTTCTCAGTCCAGTTTGACAGACACACTTGTTCAGTTAGAGACTCAACTGATGAGGTCATTCTAACTGGAAATCGTTGTGGAAATACTTACAAAGTAGTTGGACTGAACAACTTTATGCACCAGTTTGTTTTATTGCTTCCAAATCTTCTAAGAACTGGTTGTGGCATAAGAGGTCGAACCACTTAAACTTCAAATCTATTGCATATCTGAGTAACTGGTTTGCCCGAAATAGATTCTTCAAAGACAAAGTTTGTTCAGCATGTCCATTTGATAAACAAGTAAGATCTTCATTCAAAAACAGAGGTTGTAAATAATCTTCCCGATGATTAGAACTGTTACGTATGGATCTTTTTGGTTCAATACCAGTCATGAGTTTAGGGGGAATGAAATACACCCTAGTAGTTGTGGATGAATTTTCAAGATTTACTTGGGTAATTATTTTCAAATCAAAAGACCAAACTACTTTACAACTGATTAAGCTCTTCAAAAGGCTTTTAAATGAAAAATCAGTTGGGATAGATCGAATAAGTTCTGACAGAGGGACTGAATTCATCAATCAAAACCTTTCAACTTTTTTAGAAAAACTGGAATCAAGCATGAGCTCTCAGCAGCTAGAACACCTTAGCAAATTGGTGTAGCTGAGAGAAGAAATCGGACCCTTAAAGAGGCTATTAGAACAATGCTTGCTAATTCTGGTATTTTTCAAAGATTTTGGGCTGAAGCAGTAAACACTACATGTTATACTCGGAACAGATCAATGATTAATAAGAATCATGCAAAAACATCATATGAGATCTGGCATGGAAAAAAAGTCTGGTTTCTTATTTCAAGAAATTTGGCTGCAGATGTTTTATTCATGGTAACGGTAAAAATCATTTAATAGGCCTTTGATGCTAAATCTGCAGACGGAATATATCTTGGATACTCTTCATTAAGCAAAGCATATAGAGTTTTTAATAAAAATTCTTTAAATGTTAAAGAATCCATTCATGTTGTTTTTGATGAAACTGTACTAACTGATAAGCCAACTGATCCAGTTGAGCTACTTGATCGATTTACAGAGATCAGTTTGGAGGATAAAAGTGAAGAAGAAAATCATATCGATAGAAATATCCTTCAAACACCTTAACCAGAAATACTAGATCAATTAGATGAACAGGAACCTGCTCCTGATAATCAATTGGTGGAGCTAACAGATGATATTCAGTTACAAACTGATACAGCTCCAACTGAAACTTAAAACATTCAGTTGCCAACAGAAGCAGTTGCTGATATGGAAACAACAAATGCTGAACTCGGATGGAAGAAATTCATCAACCAGAATTGGTGATAGGTAATCCATCTGATCCCAGTAAGAACAAGGAATCAAATGCTTAACTTGTTTCACTACAACAAAAACAGCATAAGACAATGGATAAAATCCGTTGTCGTAGCCTTTTTAAAACTGTAGTAACTGAGGGTGTTGTTAAAAGTCCGTTCAACGACAACGGTTTTTACCCGTTGTGGTAGGTAGAATTTGCGACTGTTTTCTTCGTAACCGTCGCTAAATTTATCGACGGTTAAAATATAACGACCGTCGCTACCTTTAGCGACGGTCTTTAATCATGAGTTTCGTCGCTAAGTTGTTTCCAAAAATAAAAAAAAATTTATTTTAATAATTTAATAAATCTAAAAGAAACTAACAATCGAAACTAAAATCGTGTAAGAGAGAAAAATTTTAAGTGTTGTAAAGTAGTAAAATCATGTAAGAGAAATAAATTTTAAGTGTTATGAAATAGTGAGAAAAATTGTAAGTGTTATGTGAAGTGATAAAATTGTGTAATAGAAAAAAATTTTAAGTGTTATAAAGCTGTAAGAAAAACTTTAATTGTTGTGAGAAGTGATAAAATAGTGTAAGAGATAAAAACTTTTATGTGTTGTGGAGGAAAATGGATCGAAAATTAAGATATTTATAGAGAGTTTGCGCGGTATTGGTTATATAAAACCGTCGCCAAATGTTGCGACGGTTACAAGAAAACCGTAGCTAAAGGTAGCGGCGGTTTTTAAAAAACTGTGGCATGTTTTGACATGCGACAAATTTAACTTAAATCGTCGCTATCCGTAGCGACGGTTTATCTAAAAACGTTGCAATAATTAGCGACGACTGTAAGGTTGAAATTAGCGACGGTTTTATGGAAACCGTCGCTAAATTCAACTTAGCGACGGAATTTCCAAATCCGTCGCTAAGTATGGCAACGGTTTAAAAAAATTGTTGTCGTTTTTCAAAAAAACACACTATGACCAAAAAAACACGCCAAAAGACAACGATTCTATTTGCCCTAAAAAAATGCTGAAGGACAACGATTTTTAGAAAACCGTTGTCTTTGACCCCCTAAAAGACAACGGTTTTGTAAAAACCGTTGTCAAATCGCACCTACGACAACGGTTTTCACTAAAATCGTTGTTAAAAACTCTACGACAACGGTTTTTCAAAAAAACCGTTGTCGTAGGTGCGTTGTCATTGGGTGTTTTTCTTGTAGTGTTTATTCATTCTGCTTTTGTCTCCCAACTGGAACCTAAGAAAATTGATGAAGCTCTTGCTGATCCTAACTGGATAAATGCAATGTAAGAGGAGCTAAATCAGTTTACCCATAACAATGTATGGAACTTAGTTCCAAGACCAGTTTGCAAAACTATTATAGGTACAAAATGGGTATTCAGAAATAAACTGAACGAAGATGGTTCAGTTGCACGCAATAAAGCAAGACTTGTTGTACAAGGATATAGGCAGGAAGATGGAATTGACTATGATGAAACGTATGCACCAGTTGCAAGACTGGAAGCAATCAGAATGTTCATTGCCTATGCATCATTCAAGAACTTCAAAGTCTATCAAATGGATGTAAAAAGTGCATTTCTGAATGGTCAGTTGCAAGAAGAAGTTTATGTTGAACAACATCCAGGTTTTATCAATCACTTTTTTCCTGATTATGTCTATCATTTGAAAAAAGTTTTATATGGTCTTAAACAGGCTCCAAGAGCTTGGTATGAGACACTTTCAAAATTCTTAACTGGTCATGATTTTACTGTTGGATCAGTTGACAAGACTTTGTTCAAATTTTCTAAAAATGATCATATTTTACTCGTGCAAATTTATGTTGATATTATATTTAGGTCAACTAATCCCAAATTATGTGAGAAATTTGCTAAGTTAATGCAGGACAAATTTGAGATGAGTATGATGGGTGAACTGACATTCTTTCTTGGACTAAAAGTGAAGCAACTGGAAACTGGTATTTTTATTAGTCAGACCAAATACACGAAAGAACTGCTAAAGAAATTTGGCATGGAAACATGTTCAGTTGCAAGCACTCCCATGAGTTCATCAGTCAAACTGGACAATGATCAAGGGAGAATATCAGTTGAGACGACACTCTACAGAGGTTTAATAGGTTCATTATTGTATCTAACTGCCTAGTCGTCCTGATATTGTGTTTGCTGTTTGCATGGGTGCTAGATTTCAAGCATATCCTAAGCAATCGCATTTTATAGTTGCCAAAAGAATTTTAAAATATCTAAAAGGCACTCAAAATGTGGGATTATTGTACCCTAAAGAATCTTCTTTCAATTTAGTTGAATATTCAGATGCAGATTATGCAGGATGTAAGCTAGATCGTAAAAGCACCAGTGGATCTTGTCAGTTTCTAGGAGACAGACTGATCTCATGATTCAACAAGAAGCAAACATCCATAGCTACTTCCACAACATGAAGCAGAATACCTTGATGCTGGAAGCTGCTGTGCCCAACTACTCTGGATTCAGCAACAACTGAAAGATTATGGAGTTGATGCTAAAGAATCTCCCATATTTTGTGATAATACGAGCACGATTGTAATAACTTACAATCCAGTTCTTCACTCAAGGACCAAACACATTGATTTCAGACATCACTTCATTAGAGATCATGCTCTGAAGAAAGCTATCAGACTGGATTATGTGTCAACTGAACAACAAGCTGCTGATATCTTCATCAAACCATTGCCAGAGACTAAGTTTTCTCACTTTCGCAATATACTTGGTTTAATTGATTTATCTTAAATAGTTTTATTACTTCTTTGTCATTTGCTGTTCATTCAGTTTGCCATTTATTATTTAAATATTTTTCAACTGATGTAAGTTAGTTATTTATCAGTTATTGAATTCAGTTCGTTAATTGTTTGTCAACTGATGTCAGTTAGTCATTTATCAGTTCTTCTATTCAGTTTGTTAACTATTTGTCAACTGATGAAAGTTAAGTTTTGCAGAAAGGCAAAAAGACAACAAATGGTACAAATCAAGATTTTATTGAGAATAAATTCGATACCATACAACATCACTCAGTCTACTTTCTACGGCATCTTGCCACAACATCAACCAGTTATTCAAGTCATGACTCCTAATATTCTTGAAGGCTTCGGCATTTTCAATTCTCTGAAGCAAGTGCCATTCCTTCAACAGCATCATATGGATCAGCACATCATCCTTGATTAACTTGGTTATATGATCAACATGTGCACGCCTCTTAAGCTTCCTTGCAAGAGATCTCTGCTTAGCAGAAGCAGGGAACTCTCCATCATTGACTGACTGAATGCAGTGAGCATTAGTCCAAACAGACATAACCTTTCTAAAGATACATTCTTCAGCGTCACTTTTTAATCCTTGAATATTTTGAGGCGTCCATGAAGGATGAGGGACATGTGTGCTGCTTTCACAATCCATTGGAGTTCAGATTTCATTACCAACTATCAATTATCTTATTTATAGACAAGAATTGAAGAGACAGGAGGATGACAAAGAGTCATCTAACCTTAACTGATTAAGACTAAGTCTTTCTTACCCTTACTTTTTATTATATGCATTTATTAAGGGGGAATATTGATCAAAAGGTTAACTGAGAAGAGAATAGTCAGCTGGTCTTCAACTGAACTGACTAAGTTTTCAACTGGTCACTCAGTTGCTGACCCAACTGATCCTCTCAAATATGTTAACTGATAAATCGAATAATATTCTATATTAAATGATGTGACTATTTGTCGAAGCATTAAATGTTGTCATTCATTGAATAGTATTTTGAAACGTGGACCCACTTAATCCATTCAAATTCTATACACGTTTTTATCACACGTAAACAATTTTAAATTCAAATTTTCCTGGACTGACACGTGTCCAAAAATTTGAACAGTCACTTATATCAGTACTTTATCCCGCTCCAATTAGTTCTTCTTCTTACTCGCACATTCAAGCACTCAGAGCAAAATTCTACTCAAAGCATACTCTTTTTCGCAGATTTTCATCAATCAAATGGCAAATCAAATTCCAGCTCACGTTATGAACGCTATGGCAATCGATTTTGAATCAATTATGACAGTAGCAGATGAAGCTGTGAAGATCATCTTCATCAAACTGGAAGAAGCCGGATTGAAACAATTTTTGATATTATCTTCCCAAGAAATCTATGTCAAAGAGGTTCAGGAACTCTATGCCACTGGCTATGTCACTCAAGAAGGCAGTATAGCGTCTACTGTAAATGGTCAGTAGCTGATCATTGTGGATTTCTTCTGAAACCTTTTCCAACTGCCTACTAATGGGTCAGTTAACCTTTCTGAACTCAAGGCATCTGATGTTGAAGAGATGCAAACCCTACTCTCTGCTGATGGTCGGAAAATCAAGGTTTCCGATCCCAAGAAGGAACTAAAGCCAGAGGTACAACTGCTGGCAGATATAGTAGCAAAGGGGCTTTTGGCAAAGGCTGGATCCTTTGCTGCACTCACTCTTGAGAAGTTTCAGGCCATGACTACTATTATGGCTGGACGGAAGCTGAATTGGAAGAATATTATTTTCAACATTCTGAGGATTATGTTTCAGTCGTCCAAGCAGTCAAAGGGCTTTGCGGTGCAGCTCAGCCATGTGCTGAAAGTAAAGGGGTGGTGACTGATGATTCTGAGAAATCATCGAAACTGAAAATCTTAATGCCAAAAATGTCCAGCCACCCAAGCAGAAACTGGACATGACTCCTGAAAAGTTCATTCGAGTGAAGAAGGAGTTGGGATGGAAGGAGATCCCAAATCAGTTAAGAAAGCACGGAAGGAGACTCAGAAGAAGGTGCTTAAGCGCAAACTGATTGTCAGTGAAACTGACTCAGAAAAGACTCCATCTCCCAAGGTCGTCAAGAAGCTAGGAACCTTGAAGACAAAGCCTGCTGCTGCAATTGGGACCATTCCAACTTGAAAGATTGATGCAGTCAGGAGCTAAACAGCCTATCAAGGCTATTCCACTAAAAGCTGTTCCAACTAAATCCTCAACTGAGGATTAGTTGCCTTTATCTACCATCCTATCGAAGAAGAAAGCCACTGAATCTGGTGACAAGAAGAAGCTTGCTGGAGTTAAGGCTCCATTGATCACTATTACTGGCTACACTTCCCTACCTACTGCTAGACCTAAGGGAATAGTGATCAGAGAAAAGATTGATGCAACTACACCAGGATTGAGCATTCCTCATGTCCTGACTGACTCTAAAGTCAAAGGGAGGATGCAAGAAGAACCCAGGCCAACCAATGCCATCCAAACTCACATTGATCTTATTTGGAAAGAGATCTATGAATTTGCAAGGAACAAGCTCAAAGCCTACAATGAATGGGTGAAGTTCAGAACTGAAGTCTTTGCTAAACAGCTTCAGAAGAAGTCTAAACTGAAGAAATTTATTGATCTGGAGACTGTTGTTCTGAGGATAGTCAAGGCTTCTACAATTTTTCAGGCTCTGGAGCGAAAGAATTACTTTTTCAATCAACTGAGAGTTAAAAAGCTATAAAAGATAGTTGCTGAACTGCGAATGAATTTTTATCCTACAAGTCCGAGTGCATTCAATGATACAGTTGTGCATAATCAACTGGACTCGGATCTTTTTGCATTGCAAATGAGATCAAAAACTGGGAAATGGATCAAGAACTTATCATTCCAGCGGCTTCCCAAGATTTATCAACTGAAGAAGAGCCAGCTGAACAGTCAGTTTCAAGAGCCATACAAGAAAACAGTTGCTGAAACAGCTCAACAGGCAACTGAACCGTCCACATTAGTTGCTCTACCATCATCATCTTCAGCACCCCCATCTTCAACTGGTGATCCACCGCCTTATTCTGAAGCTGAATTATCATTGGCCAATCTTGATGAGGTCATCAAATCAGTAACTTCTGATATTCATCTAGAAACATCAAGATCAGTTGAAGATGTTATATCTGAGGAACCAGTAGACCAACCAACTGTTACTGAAGAACAAGATGATCCTATTATTGTTGATAAACCAGCTGATCAAGCTGTTAGTTTCGAAGAACAGGCCGAGAAGGCCATTTTTGAAGAAACTGAAGTGCCAGTTCAGTCACCAGTTGTGACTGAACTAGGCAGTTTTAGAACCAACTGAAGAGGCTCAGCTGCACTCAGTCTCAACTGAAGAAGTGCCATCTGAAGAACCAGTTCATCAACCAACTGAAGAACCTTCTACTACTTCTGTTCTTCCAACTGTCTCTTCTCATCCTGAGGAACTTACAAATGAAAATATTTCAGAAATAGTGGCGTATAAAACAGATCCAACTGACGGTACGATGGTTGTATTTACTCAACATGAAAGGGAACTAGATTCCAGAAACTTCTGGAGCCATGTCTCCTGGGATTTCAGACACTGATGCCCTATTTGAAGAACTTCAAACTGTTCAGTCCAACCTCGTCAGTATGATAAATGTTATTTCTGCAATTCAATCAACTCATCTTGCACACACTTTGAAGCTCAACTCGAACAATGAGTTTACCTCGGATAGAATGAATAAACTCAATCAGAGTGTGACTTCTCTATTTCTCTAGATGGAAGAAATCAAGAAAGATAGGCTGTCGAATGAATCCCATTTCCAAACCCAAGCATTAGTCGGCAGACGCTTTGATTTTCTGGAGAATACAGTCACCAAAAGGATTGATATATTGCAAAACACTGTGATGAATGATGTAAAAGATATCGCAACATATGTTCGAATATTATCAAAGAAAGTGGATGTGCTTGACAAAATGGGGGAAATTAGAGAAACAAAAGAAGGCAAAGGGGACAAAGGGAACAAAAGAAGAAAAAGATATGAAGATCAACTGACTTCAGTTAATGATTGAAGATTCTTTATTTTTATTCTTTGTACGAATCTGTACATTAGAAGAATTATTTTATCTACAATGAATTCGCAGATTATTTTAAGTTCAGTTGATCAGTTTATACTTTACATGTTTTGTCAAACACCAAAAAAGGGGAAATTGTTGGAAACTTAATTTCGGTGGTTTGATAAACTATGTGTTTAAATTTATTGGACTAAATGATCAAGTTAATTGTAGTAACTGAACTACATAAATCAACTGACAGTTGCCTAACTGAAGATTAATGCGCAGATTATCGAAGGCAACTGAAACCAGCTGAACTGAACTATCGAAGACATCTGATTGGTCAGTTGGAAACTTATCAGTTGACATATTCAGTTTTGAGCTTATCAGCTGATCATTCAGCTGTACACGTCATCAGTTGAAAATGACATTCAACCGACAACAGTACAAAGCAGACTGCAACTCCTAGTGGAACGCCGCATTTCAGAGCTTACAATGTACGAATGTCAGAAGAATATCGACGTGGCAATCAACGGATATATTGATTCAAATTGTATTTAATGTTACCGTTGAAGATAAGCCAATAAATAGGTGAGAAGAGCAGTTGAGCAAACAACCTAATCGAACTGCTGTTACCCTGCTAAATTCATATCTGTCACTCAAAGATCAAATGCTCACACTTATCTGATTTATTCGTAGCATTTGAGGCTACCTTTAGAGATTACAAGCACAAATCGTTGTATTGTCTATTTGATCTTATCTAGATCAGTTGTGCTAAGTTAAGTTGAAGAACTGTGAGTTATTTAGTAAACTAAGAGTTTCAGTTTTGGCAGTGTTAAGTCCAAACTGAAGTGGGTCTGTACAATTTTTGTATCGATCAATGTCTTTAGTGCATATCATATCCTTGCGATAAAAGGGGTGACGTAGGAGTTATTTCATTCTCCGAACATCCATAAATCTTTGTGTTATTACTTCAGTTATTTATTCTATCTTTCAGTCAGTTTATTTCCACAACTTTTATCAGTTAAATTGATTGTCATCGACTGACAAGATTCCTAGTTTCAGTTTGTCACAGAACTGACACTTCATTTCGAAAAGATTATAAAAATCGTGAGTGTTTATTCAATCCCCCACCTTCTAAACACATTTCAACCTATCAACCGATCCTATCAATACATATAAAATTTTTTAAGCCCTCTTCAACTGCATAGTCCAATACCTTATCAGTTTCGGAATCCTTCTCCTTCCGGTGTAAGATCGGTTCATCCATGTTCCCTCCGCCTAGAAGCCTGCCAGGAGTCGCCCATTGTCCTTGCAACCTCATGGCATCGGCGATCACCCTCGCCCTCTTTGGCCCCGAGCCTCACAAATCCGTTCCTCGATATTTGTGACTTGTACTTTCTGACTGTCATTCTGGAACGTCTTGACTTTAATCTCTGCTGCAACATTCAATATAGTCCTTTGATTGGACAATTTCTTTACTGAAATGTGCTCAGCTGGATTCCACTTAGATAAGCTTGTCTTGTTCTGCAAACTGATCGGCTCCTCACTGATGTTCTGAATTGGTCAGTTGAACTGGTCTTGAACTGGTGTGGTGAAATCAGTTGGCTCATCAGCAGAACTGATTTCACTGATTCAGTTGAACTGGTCAGCTGGGCTCTTCATCAGTTGAGCTCTTAATCAGCTGGCCGGGCTTCTGAAGGTATTCTGCTGAATTATTATAAGATGGACAATCGGTTGAACAGGTCTTTGATATATCAGTTGAATTGGTTCAGTTTGAGCAATCAGTTTGTACTTTCAGTTTGCATCTCAATAGCTTCAGTTTAGGCTCGGTAGCTTTCTGCGCACTTAGATAAATTCATTAGAAACAAAATGACAAGTTTGTTAACATCAAAATCAAGATTGCGAACATGAAATGTACCAATAAGTTTTCATCTTCAGTTTGTTCCTCGTTCTTATCTATGATGAGAGTGTAAAGGGTAAGTATTTTGCGAAATACAAAGTAAATGAGGGTCGTTCGAGACATGTAACAACATATATATATATAAGCATAAAACATATTCATATCATAATCTTGACGTCATAAACATAAATCAAGCACTAAAATTCATCTACTTTTCATGGTTAACTGATATCAGTTCCTTAAATAGTAATCCTCTAAGGGGCGAGACCATAATATAATTATTATCACACCACACAGGGACCATAAAGTTATCATAGTTGGAAATACTTCTCATTTCTAGTTGAATCATAAAAATGCTAAAATCATAAGGTTCTTAAAAAATTACATGAAACGAATAATTCATGTTTGAACCATAAAAAATGTAATCAATTCGTACACCAAATACATTTTTAAAACATAAGCCCACTTACCTGCTTTGTTTTCTTGCTACTAGAACGTGAACTAAATTTATTCAAAGTATTTATGGAGTAGACAAAATCTTTGGACAACAACTTTTCTTTAAAAACTCGAAAGTAGACATAATTTTGACAGTAGTATTGTAACGTCTACATATTTAAAATGTTGCTAATATTTTTTTTAAAGCTCACATTTTCGAAAATAAACTTTTGAATAGTTTGCATGCGTGCAACTCGACTTAAAATATGCCATTTAAAAATAATCGTAAACACTCGACATATAAAAATGCTTGCAGTTTAAAAATATAGCCAACTCGACCCAAAATCATGCATAAATAAAATAAACAAGTAAAATCCTAAAAAAATCATCAGCGTATCATGAAAATGTTTGAAACTGTTCATATCCCCTCGAAGCTACATAAAATCGTGATGTACGGAAAAGTGTGGTCCTTGGGTCGTGCTCGCACATTCAGCCCTGCCAACTCAGAGTTCCGCGCCTCCGGTCCTCTTCATCTAAGTGGTCACCTGCATCAAACAAGCCTAGCGAGTCTAAAGACTCAACACACCTGCATCGTTAATAACAAATACATATCCATAGCACAAAGGAGTGAAAAATACCATACTCAACATATATTTCATGAACTTAAAAGCATGAATATAAAAGTGTCAAAGAACATCATAACGTGTGAAAGCATGTCTCGACATATCATCATATACGTATATATTTTCTTTTAATTGAATTAAGTTCATTAGTTGTGACTTTCGTATTAGCTCTATCATATCAGCTCTATTCGATGGATCCATCTATAAACCGCGGTACCCGGCGGTGGGGACATCAGCGACAACATTACCTGTCCACTGAGCTTTGGCCTCAGCTCATAATATCTCATATAATCATGTTAGTCACAACCAAATCTCATTCTTCAAAACATATTATTGTATTCATCACTTAATAAAAACATGCATATACGTAAATTTTTCTTGAAGCCAAGCATGCACCGTATTTTTCATTAATTCATAAAAATCATGATCATGATGCATAAACTTTTAAAAAATGATAAAATGTGGTCAAGGCACTGCCAGGACAAAAATCTCGTCTCGGGTGCAAAATGACCGTTTTGCCCATAGAAACCCAAAATGACCATTTTACCCCCGAACCTCTAAATTTCGACCCGAAACTTACCAAAATCCTTAAAAAATCCCAAAAAATAATTAAAATTATTTCTTAGACGTAAACACATGCCCGTTTCAAAACTTAATCGATGCATTTTAAAACTTGGACCGGGGTCTCGATTTTAACCTGAATCGACCCGAAACTTTACCAATTTTTTTCCAACTTAAACCATGACTTTATCTTATATAACCAGCCTCTAAACCCCTTATTTCAGATCATTTATGATGCACGAAACAAGCCCAAAGGTTGCTGGAAATATCCAGCGTATGCACACAATTTTCGAATTTATGATAAAAATCATACCTCTTTCATTTATTATCAAATAATTACAAATTTACTATCGAATCGAAGATAACACGGAGTTCTACAAATCATATATTGAACATATTCCTAGAAAACTAACCGATAAGTTGCGTAATTCAAAATAACCGAGGGTGATGTGTTTTGTGACACAAAAATTTCACAGCTTGCGCGGCTTTACAGTAAAATCATATCTCCCTAGTTTTTAACAGAAAATTACGAATTTGCTATCGAATCGAAGATAACACGGAGTGCTACAAATTATATGTTGAACAAAATTCCAGAAAACCAACTTATAAGTCGCATAATTCAAAATAACCGAGGGTGACGGGTTTGGTGACACAGATATTTCATAGCTTGCGCGATTTTACGGTAAATTTGGAGAGGAAAAATCCAGGAGTTTTCGTCGCCCGCTCGTCTCTCTTCCCAACCCACGCGAACGATTGCATATTCAAGCGTTCTGAACCGCAATGGCACGCTTCTAAACTTCTTTGACACACTATTCAAATCTTATTATGCTTGTTTTACGTATTTTTGCATGAAAAATAATGAGGTACAAATCGCTTAACGTTTTGACGATTATTTTCAAAGTTTTGATGAATTTACCCTTGTTTGAAAAATGTTATGATATCTAAAGACACACTGCCAATAAAATTTGTTTAAGGGACATGAAAAGGGTTTTTTAGGGACAACACGAAGGCTGGAACCAAGCGTGGCTGAGGAAGGAAGAGTCCTAGGGTTTCTAGGTTTTCATTCGTGGCTAAAGGCTCGGATAAAATGGTGCAGCGGCTTCAAAGCTCGGGCAGGGACATGTGCTGGCTGCAACGCAAGGTTTGGAGGAGTCCAGGATGTGCTGGAATCTTGGCTCGGTGAAGGAAGCTACGCGCAAACCCTAGGAGAGTCTAAGGCACAAGAACATCTTGTTCAGGGAAGAAAGAGGCACGGCTCGGTTAGGGCAGGCTAGGTTGGTCCAGGAAGGTCTAGGAAAGATGGTTCAGGGTCGAGGGTAGGTCTGGTGCAGCCATGGTCCATTGTGGCTTGGTTGGTGAGGGCCGCGATCAAGGGAAAAGACGGAAGCACACAACTTGGCTATGGGCTAGGGGCTGGTGCACTGGGATAGGCTAAGTCTGTAAGTGTCCATGAGTGGCTGGTAAGGGTTAGGTCCATGAAGGCTCGGTGGTGGCTCGATGAAATTGAGCCGTGGCTATAGGCAAGGGTCGGTTTTTAGGCTAGGAGAAGAAGTCGTTCGAATCATGGTCCACAGGGGTCGGTTCATGGTTCACGAGGGTAATTTAGGCATTAGAAGTTCATGGTTAAAGTTTGGGATTTAAAATATTTATGTTTGAATTAGTTTGGGATTAAAACGCTTTACGATAAGTAATTAAGAAAATAATTCGGAAGTCTCGAGTTTATGTTAAATAAAAATATAAAAAACAAATTTAAGATTAAATATTATTTTGGATATGCTCTAGTCAGTAAAAGTGAGAAAAAGTCAAAATCAAGAATTTTTGGGTCCAGGGGCAAAACGTTCATTTTACACCTAGGTAGTACAAAAAAGTTTGGCAGTGTCCCGAAAAATCATAATGCAAGCTAAATGATATTTTAAAACATTTACGATGAAAATATGAGATTTTATGATTTATGATAAGAGCAATTTTTACTGTTAAAATACTATTTTACGAATTTCGGAAGGACGCAATATTTTATGATTAAAAAGAAAAGAAAAATATTTTTTGAATGATGCGAATTGACTATGACAAAAAAGATATGATATATGATTATTGAGAATATCGTGAGGGAGAAGGCTCCGGAGGGAGCACGTTTACGGGAGAAGGCTCCAGAGAGAGCCCAACGATCGTATTTCCATTAATTCGGTGCCTAGTGTCCGTCCCCATGAGCCATGGTCAGCTAAGACTGATCAGTCGACCAAACGATAAAGCTAGTCACTTTCAAGGATCAAACTTCACACAAAATGATAAATGATTGAAAGATTTATGATTTGACGATTTACGATTAAATTATGCGTTCAAATTTATGATAGCTTTTTTTGAATAGAAGTATGATTTTTGATTCATGTGCTTGTATGTGTATTATTTGTTAGTCACTCACTAGGTTTTAATATTGCATGTGAGGATGATATTGAGGGAGGCGCTGACGCTTGAGTGGATCGAGTCCGACAGTACACTCCCGATGGACATTATTTTCCGTATTAGCTTGATAGTCAAAGTTTTAAAGATTTTGTTAATGATTTAATTAGAGATTTTTATGCTTTATTTTGAAGTTAGTGTTGATCATGTTAAATGGTTGACATAAAATTTTGTTAATTGACGAGTTAAGGATTTTTTGCAGTTTAAATTTTTAGATATTAAATTATTTTTTGATGTTGGGATGTTAAGTCATTTTAAATACTACTTTCGAATTTTATGTTTAAAAAAAATAATAGGATTTTAAGGTTTAAAAGTAATGGACGTTTCAGTTGGTATCAGAGCCAATGATCCCTAAAGGGTTGTGTTACTGCCACTCGGAGAAGCTCAAGAAGTCAAGCATCAAGTCTGTGAGTTTTTACTGCTTTAGATTTTATATGTTGAACTTTAAATGCTTTTATGTTACATGATATAGATGTTAGATGCATGTTTCATTTAAAATGTTAAATGCATGTTGGTTACGTGGTATGGGCTATTTGTACAGAGATGCCTCCTAGACTGGTTCTTCTTAATAATAACTAGGATAGGCAGGAGGAGGAAATTCTAAAGTCTCCACCTAATCAAGATGCTAGTGCCGTGTACTAGTCGGTTTGGCTCGTTTACTAGTGCAGTGCGTGGGAAAAGGTGCGAGGGTCCGACCGGAAGCTATTTGTGAGCGATTTAGGAGGATGAACCGTGCGGATTTTTCTGGCACTACTGATCCATTTGTGGCTGAGGGATGGATTAGATCTTTAGAGGTGATATTTAAGTATATGGGGACGCTAACCGAGTTCTTTGTACCATCTATTCGCTGAAAGGCGACGCTTCTTTATAGTGGGAGGGAACGGAGCGAGGGGTGAATTTTTCGACTCTATCTTGGGAGGATTTCAAGAGGATATTCTATGATAAATATTTCACTACCGACGTTCGTTCGAGGTTGAAGAGAGAGTTTACTGAGTCTCCACCAGGAGGACTTTACTGTTGCCTGAGTTTGTGCAGATGTTTGATAGGGGGTGTCATTTTTTGACCTTGATTTTCAATGATGCTGCGGAGACGTACGATATTTCTTCGATGGATTGAGGCCAACGATCGGTCCAGATGTGATGCTGACTGATCCGAATTGACTATACTACTACCGTTGCTAAAGCTTATCGAGCCGAAAAATCTCTGAAGGATATTGACTAGGAGATACAGTTCAAGAGGATTCGTGCCTAGCAATCAAGTCAGCAGAACAAGAAGCCGTTAACGGGACCACCAAAGCGGCCATGACAGTACAAACAACCAGGACAACCACCTAAAGAAAATGTCCCGAAAACTGCTGAGAGGCCACTTTGTAAGGAGTACGATCGCCATAACTACGGCAAGTGCATTTGTGGCACCTACAAGTGCTTCAAATGCAGAGGAACGGGGCATAAGGCTGGTGATTACCCAAAGATTAAACACCCATGACTAGAAGGGCTTACATTATGCATGCTGAGCAAGCGGAGCCAGATAATACGGTTGTTACAGGTACTCTGACTATTTAAGCGTTTACATTGCTTTCTTGCTTGAGATAAAAGCATGAATGCTAGAACTAAATCGAGATGCATTGAACTTGATGATTTAGAATTGCTTGTTTAATATTCTAAGGTATTAGGCATAGAATTTTTGCAAGCATTAGCCATGGGGATCAAATAGAAGATTGAAAACTTAAAGGACTAAATAGTAATTTTCGAAAATAATTGAGGAAAACAAAGTATAATTCTAAAGACTTTAAGGGGTTAAAATAGCAAAATTCAAAATTTCCTAGGACTAAATTGCAAATTTTTGAAATTTAAGGGGTCACTTGGAAATTTTCGAAATTGAAGGGGTTGTAATACTAATATGGGAGACAAGAAAGGGCCTAGATGATATGAAATTTCTAAATTTTATGGCCTTAATCGAGTATAATGCAAATATTATCAGGACGAATTTTGTTAGTGGGCATAGCTACTTACGCTTTGCTAGATTCTGGAGCTACACATTCTTTCATATATGAATTGTTCGTGAAGCAATTGAGAATCTTACCAGTTAACGTAGTGTCGGGATTTAGAGTTACAATGCCTTCTGGAGAATATATGGTCTCTACAAGCATGTTTAAGGATGTGGAACTCAAATTGAAAAAGAATGTTAAATGGGCGGACCTTATTGTATTACCAATGCCCGAGTTTGATATTATTTTGGGCATGGATTGGATCACATTGAATGGGGATACTATTGAATTTCGGCGGAGGTCAGTATCTATTAGACCGCACAATGAGAAAGCATTAATCTTTGAGACTGCACAAAACAATCAAATGCCGTATATCATTTCATGCATTCGTGCAAAGAAGCTTATCCGAAGAGGCTTTCAAGGTTTTCTTGCTAGTATTATATCTGTACCCACTACTGACAGTCGATCGATCGTGGATGTGGAGGTTGTCAAGGACTTTCCGGACAGTGTTCCCTGACGATATTTCTGTTATCCCACCCAAGCGAGAGTTCGAATTTGTTATTGAATTGATGCCTTATACAGTGCCGATCTCTAAGGCACCGTATCGCCTAGCACCTGCTGAAATGAAAGAATTAAAAGATTCAAATTCAAGAGCTGCTAGACAAGGGATTTATTCGCCTTAGTTTCTCTCAATGGGGCGCATCAGCACAATTTGTGAAGAAAAAGGATGGGAGCATGAGACTAGTGCATCGATTACAGAGAGCTGAATAGCAGGGAGCTGAATAGAGTGATAGTGAAAAATAAGTATCCATTACTCCAAATCAAAGATTGTTTGATCAATTGCAAGGAGCTTAGGTATTTTCAAAGATAAGAGTAAAAGAGACAGATGTGCATAAGACGGCTTTCAGAACGAGTTATGAGCATTATGAGTTTTTAGTGATGCCTTTTGGATTGGCTAATGCTCCAGCGATCTTCATGGATCTCATGAATTGCGTATTTCAGCCGTACCTCGATGAGTTTATTATTGTTTTCATCGATGACATTTTGATCTATTCTAAGAGCCGAGAGCAGCATGAGCAGCACTTGAAGACGACCTTGAAACGAGATTGAAAATTATATGCAAAGTTCAGCAAGTGCGAGTTTTGGCTAGAGAGTGGCTGTAACGTCCAAAAAGTCAACCCACGTAAATCACATGCATGCAAATAATTTAAATTGCTAAATTGTTTTATTTTATTGTTTTTAAATGCTTACTTGATGTATATTATATGATTAAAGGTCTAATATCATGATTAAACGATTAGATTGCATGATTTCATGAGAATGGAAGATTTTATCTGATTATTCGATAATAGGATGGGGAAAGGAGACCGATGACGACCAAGATAAAATATTTTCAATAAATAATTTTAAGGCTTGTTAATATGATTAAATTTTATAAAAATGGTAGAGGTCAAATTATTTTACGAGACGAGCTCGATTTTATCCGGGAAGCCGATTTTGAGCAAACGAGGGACTTTTAAAAGCCTAAAAATTATTATTTTTTGAAAACAAATTTTGTAAAACTTTATTTTACAATTAAATAGGTATTATTGGGTATAATTTATCTAATATTAGAAGGCCCAATTATCCCTAAAAAAAACGCCCAAAACCCCAACCCATTAACATGCTAATTTTTGAAATCTATAAAATTAAAATCCCAGGTTTTTGTACACTTTTCAGATGTCCATCACACACACAAAACACACAATATTTTACAAAATTTGGAGAGGAAAAATCAAAGAGTTTTCGTCGTCCGCTCGTCTCCCTTCGCATCCCAAGCCAAAGATCGCATATTCGAGCGTTCTAAAATGCAAAGGCACGTTTCTAAACCTCTTTGACACACCATTTAAATCATATTATGTTTGTTTTTACGTATTTTTCATGAAAAATAATGAGGTACAATTTGATTAACGTTTTGACGATTATTTTCAAATTTTTGATGATTTTACAATTGTTTGATCAAAGTTATGATTCCTAAGGACACACTACCAATAGGATGTGTTTAATGGACGATATAAGGGTTAGTTAGGGACAACACAAAGGCTGGAACCAAGTGTGGCTGAGGAAGGAAGAGTCCTAAGGTTTCTAGGTTTTCATTCGTGGCTAAGGGCTCGGGTAAAAGGGGACAGCGTGAATATCGGGAAAGAACCTCTACTGCTGGATTCTTGGCTCGGTGAAGTAAGAAGCCATGTGCAAACCCTATGAGAGTCTAGGGCACACGAACGGCTTGTTAAGGGAAGAGAGGGGCGCAGCTCGGTTAGGGCAGGCTAGGTTGGTCCAGGAGGGTCTAGGAAAGATGGTGAGCTAAGACTGGTCAGTCGACAAAATGATACAGTTAGTCACTTTCAAAGATCAAACTTCACCCAAAATGATAAATGATTGAAAGATTTATGATTTAACGATTTACGATTAAATTATGCCTACAAATTTAGCATATTTTGAATAAAAATACGATTTTTAATGCATGTGCTTGTATATATATTATTTTTAACTCATGTTTAGAACGTGTTGAATCATTAGACTCACTAGGTTTGAATGTTGCAGGTGAGGATGAGATTGAGGGAGGCGCTGACGCTTGAGTGGATCGAGTCCGGCAGTACACTCCCGAGGGACATTATTTTTCGCATTAGCTTGATAGTCAAAGTTTTAAAGATTTTGTTAATGATTTAATTAGAGATTTTTAGAGTTTATTTTGAAGTTAGTGTTGATCTTTTTAAATGGTTGACGTAGGATTTTGTTAATTGACGAGTTAGGGATTTTATGCACTTTGAATTTTTAGATGTTAAATTTTTTTTGGATGTTGGAATGTTAAGTAATTTTAAATATGAACTTCAAATTATATGTTTTAAAAAAAATAATGAGATTTTAAGGTTTAAAAGTAGTGGACGTTTCAGTTGGTATCAGAGCCAAGGATCCCTAAAGGGTTGTGTTACTGTCAGTCCGATAAGCTCAAGAAGTCACGCCTCAAGTCTGTGAGTTTTTTCTGCTTTAGATTTTATTTGTTGAACTTTAAATTCTTTTATGATACATGATATAGAGGTTAGATGCATGTTTCATTTAAAATGTTAAATGCATGTTGGTTACGTGGTATGGACGATTTGTACAGAGATGCCTCCTAGACGGGTTCTTCGTAGTGATAATGAGGATGGGATGGAGGAGGAGATTCTACAGCCTCCACCTAATCAAGATGCTAGTGCCCGTGTACTAGCCGGTATGGCTCGTTTACTAGTGCAGCACGTTGGAAATGGTGTGAGGGTCCTGACTAGAAGCTGTATATGAGCGGTTTGGGAGGATGAATCCCATAGATTTTTCCGGCACTAGTGATCCATTCGTGGCTGAGGGATGGATTAGATCCTTAGAGGTGATCTTTTAAGTATATGGATATAGCGGACGCTGACTGCGTTTGTTGTACCATCTATCTGCTAAAAGGCGACACTTTCTTATGGTGGGAGGGAGCGGAGCGAGGAAGGAATCTAGCGACTCTATCTTGGGAGGATTTCAAGAGGATATTCTATGATAAATATTTCACTACCGACATTCGTTCGAGGTTGAAGAGAGAGTTTACGAGTCTCCTCCAAGTGGACCTTACTGTTGCTGAGTTTGTGTAGAATTTTTATAGAGGCTGTCATTTTGTGACCTTGATTACCAATGATGCTGCAGAGAAGTTCCGACATTTCTTCGATGGATTGAGGCCGATGATCAGTCGAGATATGATGCTGACTGATCCTATTGACTATACTACTGCCATTGCAAAAGATTTTTGAGCCTAGCAATCTCTGAAGGATATTGACTGGGAGATGCAGTGCAAAAGGAACCGTGCCCGGCAATCAAGTCAGCAGAACAAGAAGCTATTTACGGGACCACCGAAGCTGGCCAGGACAGTACAAGCCGCCAGGACAACCAACTAAAGAAAACGTCCCGAAGATTGCCGAGAAGCCACTTTGCAAGGAGTGTGATCGCCATCACTACGGCAAGTGCATGTGGGACACCTACAAGTGCTTCAAGTGTGGAGGAATGGGGCATAAGGCTGGTGATTTCCCAAAGCTTAAAAAACCAACGACTGGAAGGGCTTACGTGATGCATCCTGAGCAATCGGAGCCAGATACTATGCTTGTTATAGGTACTCCGACTATTTAAGCATTTTCCATTGCTCTCTTGCTTGAGATAAAAGCATTGATGCTGGAATTAAATGGAGATGCATTGAACTTGATGATTTAGAATTGTCTGTTTCAAATTCTAAGGTATTAGACATAGAATTTTTGCAAGCATTAGCTATGGGGATCAAATTTTAGAAGATTGAAAACTTAAGGGACTAAATAGCAATTCTCTAAAATAATTGAGGAAAACGTAGTATAATTTGAAAGTCTTTAAGGGGTTAAAATGGAAAATTTTTAAATTCCCTAGGACTAAATTGCAAATTTTCGAAATTTAAGGGGTCACTGGGCGAATTTCAAAATTTAAGGTGCCACTAGGTAATTTTCGAAATTTAAGGGGTTGTAATACTAATATGGGAGACTAGAAAGTGCCTAGATGATATGAAATTTCTAAATTTTATGGCCTTAATCAAGAACAATACAAATATTATCAGGACGAAATTTGATTAGTGGGCATAGCTACTTACGCTTTGCTAGATTCTAGAACTACACATTCTTTTATATTTGAATTCTTGTGAAGCAATTGGAATCTTACCAGTTTACGTAGAGTCCGGATTCAGAGTTACAGTGCCTTCTGGCGAACATATGGTCTCTACAAGCATGTTTAAGGATGTGGAACTCAAATTGCAAAATAATGTTATACGGACAGACCTTATTGGCTAAGTATCTATTAGACCGTCCAATGGAAAAGCTTTCATCTTTGAGGCTGCACAAAACAATCAAATGTCGCATATCATTTCATGCATTCGTGCAAAGAAGCCTATCCGAAGAGGATCTTAAGGTTTTCTTGCTAGTATTATATCTGTACCCACTACTGACAGTTGATCGATCGAGGATGTAGAGGTTGTCAAGGACTTTCCAGACGTTTTCCCTGACGATGTTTCTTGTATCCCACCCAAGAAAGAGGTGGAATTTGCTATTGAATTTATGTCCGGTATTGTGCCGATCTCTGAGGCACCGTATTTCCTATCACCTACTGAAATGAAAAAATTAAAAGATCAAATTCAAGAGCTGCTAGACAATGGATTTATTCTCCCTAGTTTCTCTCCATGGGGCGCGCCCACACTATTTATGAAACGTCCACTACTCGTTTTTTAAATGTACTAGCAAATCTTTTTTTCTGTCTTGGCAGAACTCATATATAAATATATTTTTAAAATACTCTTGCACCCTTTAAAAATAAACCAACCCACTATTATTCGAAAATATCGAACGACCCTATTAACCTCGGACTGAGCTTGCCTTTCTTACCAAATCTCATAATACCCTTCAGGGGTGCTACTTTCACAAATACGTGGTCACCCACTGCAAACTCCAACTCCATTCGACACTTATCGACATAGCCTTTTTGTTGGCTTTGTGCAGTCTTCATCCTATCTCGGATTTTGACTACTTGCTCCGCTTTTTGTTTGATAAAATCCGGCCCAAACTCTCCTCTTTCACCAACCTCGTCCCAATGTATGGGCGATCTACACTTCTTCCCGTATAGTTCCTCATAAGAAGCTATCCCTATTGACGATTGATAGCTATTATTATACGTAAACTCCACTAGAGGCAACTGCAGTTCCCAACTTCCTTGAAAATCAATACCACAAACTCGAAGTAGGTCCACCAATATTTGAATCACCCTTTTCAGACTGACCATCTGTTTCAGGACGGAATGTTGTACTGAAAAACAACTTAGTCCCCATCGCTGCATGCAAACTCTTCCAAAAAGACAATGTGAACCTCGGATCTCTGTCAGAAACAATAGATACTGGAACCCATGCAGTCGAACTATCTCTCGTATATACAGCTCGGAATACTGTGTCATGGTGAATGTCGTCTTGATAGGTAGAAAGTCCACTGATTTCGTTAGACGATCAACTATCACCCAAATGACATTGAATCCCTTGATAGTCCTTGGAAATCCCAAAAAAAAATCCATAGTGATATTTTTCCATTTGCACTCGGGAATAGGAAGTTTCTTAAGTTTTCCAGTTGGCCTATGATGCTCGGCTTTAACTTGTTGGCATGTCAAATACTCGGACACAAAACGTAAGATGTCTCGCTTCATGCCCGGCCACAAGTATAATAAATGCAGATCCTTGTACATCTTCGTACTTCTAGGATGAATGGAGTACGGAGTATCATGAGCTTCCTTCACAATGACTTCTCTCAAAGAATCGCCACTAGAAACCGAAAATCGATCTCAATATTGAACTATGCCATCCTCATCGGAGTACAGCTTCCGACTCTTAGCTTCATCTCTTAGTCTCCACTTTGCAATTGCTCATAAGAAGATTGTCTCTCAAGGATTATATCTCTCAAAGTCGACTATAATGTCATCGTGGCAAGATTAGGGGCCTCACCCCTAGCATATACTGCTTGCTCAAACTGCTGTATCTCAGACTGCAGTGGTCTTTGAAGTGATAATTGAGTAATGACCGTTATCTTCCTACTCAATGCATCCATTACTACATTAGTTTTTCGCGGATGGTAGCTAATATCGCAGTCGTAGTCTTTTACCAACTCTAACCATATTCATTGAGTACTTCAAACTTTTTTTGTCGGTGAAAATCTTTCACTTCTCCCCATATAAGTAATGTCTCCAAATCTTTAATGCGAATACCACTGCGGCGAGCTCGAGATCATGTGTGGGTAATTTTCCTCATGTACTTTCAACTGTCTCGATGCTTATGCTATCACTCAGTCGTCTTACATAAAAACTACACCTAACCCAAGTTTCGAAGCGTCCTTATAAAGAACATACTCTACTTGCCTCGATGGCATCGATAATACTGGTGTTGAAATCAAATCTTGGTTCAACTTGTCAAAAATTTCTTGGCATTTGGATCCCCATATGAACTTTGCATTCTTCTTTGTCAATGCGGTCAAGGATACCACAATAGAGGAGAATCCTTGTATGAACTTTTGGTAATAGCTAGCTAGTCCCAGGAAACTACGGATCTCGATTACGTTCTTAGGTACGGGCCATTCTTTCACTCTCTCGACTTTACTCGGATCAACCTCAACTCCATCTCTGGAAATGATGCAGCCTAAGAACGTCACTCTCTCAATCGAAAATTCGCACTTGGTGAACTTTTCGTATAATTTCCTATCTTGCAGTATTTACAGCACTGTCCTCAAATGCTGACTATGCTCCTCTTTGCTCTTTGAATAGATCATAATATCATCGATGAAAACTATAACAAACTGATCTAGATACAGCTGAAATACGCGATTCATGAGATCCATGAAAATCGCTGGCGCATTGGTCAACCCAAATGGCATGACCATAAACTCATAATACCCATATGGAGTCCTAAACATTGTCTTATGATCATTCGACTCCTTAACCTTTAATTGATGGTATCCAGAACAAAGATCTATTTTTGAGAATATCGATTCTCCTTGTAATTGATCAAATAAGTCTTCAATTCTAGGCAAGGGATACTTATTCTTGATGGTGACCCTATTCAGCTCTGGATAGTCAATGCAGAGTCGCTTAATTCCATCTTTTTTCTTTACAAATAATACCGGTACACCCCCACGGAGAGCAACGAGGGCAAATAAAACCTTTGTCCAGCAATTGTTGACTTTGATCTTTTAACTCTTGCATTTCGGCGGGTGCTAGATGATAGGATGCCTTAGAAATTAGCATAGTGTCCAGCATCAACTCAATAGAAAATTCCACCACACGGTATGGTGGAATGCCAGAAATGCCTTCAGGAAAGACGCTAGGAAAGTCTCTGACGACGACAACATCTTCTAGTTTCCGACTATCGGTAATGGATGATGACGTAACACATGCTAGAAAAGCTTGGCTGCCTCGCTTAATAAGTTTCCTCACACCAATGCAGGAGATGATGTGCGGCATTTTCTTGTTCCTTGCAGCCTCAAAGATAAAAGACTACCCACTAGGTGTTCGAATAGATACTGAACTCTGCCGAAAATCTATCGAAGCTCCATTCAATGATATCCAATTCATGCCAATATAATGTCGAATTCAGGAATCGGAAGTACGATGAGATCTGCCCGAAAAACATCTTTTTGCAAATTAAGCTCCAGATTCTTTACAATGCTCGAAGTGATCATTTGTTCACCAGAAAGAATAGAAACTTTGAAGCCCAATCCCATATCTTCGGGTATAATATTTAGTCGCTTGAAGAATGTCTCGGATATGAATCCAGAAATGCGTATGTAGCTACACCTAGAATAAATATCCTTTCTGCGACAAATACTCCGTTAAATCTATTCATGTGGAAGCTTAAGGAATTTCTATCACTATTTCCCCAAAATTTTCAAAAATCACATGCTTGGTCCCCAAATTTTCTCGAAAAAACCTCATTTTTAACCCTTAGATTTTCGAAAATAACATTTCCAACACTTAAGAATTTCGAAATGTACAATTTAGTCCTAATAAATTCGCAAATTTGCATCCTAACCCCCATAAATGTCGAATTTTATCAATTTGGGCCCTGGACTTTTAAAAATCATTGTTTTAACCCTCAGTAATCTAGAAATTGCAAAAATAGCCCCTATTTACTGAGGATTTACAAAACAGCCCCTGAAATTTCTAATCTTTGCAATTTAGTCCCCGAATTTTTCGAAATTTTATATTTCGCTCTAGGATTTTTGGTTATCTTAATTCCAGTCCACGGGCTCTTCAAAAATTTGATTTGGCACTTTAAATCTCAGCCAAGTGCAATTTAGCCCCTTAAATTTTTGAAATTTTCAATTCGATCCTTATAGTTTTCGAAAATATCCATTCATGCCCAAATTTTGATTTTTCTCAATTTTAAGCCTTAAAACTATTATTTGGATTTATTTATCTCTTTTTCATAATTAAGGCTCATAATTCATGTTCAATTTCTATGGTTTCTATTGTCATCTCATAATTTCAATTATGGTAGAGCATGCAACAAATTTTCTTCTAATTTCTTATTGATTCCAACTTGATTCCCTTAATCAATTTAACATTTCATGCAATAAAAGCAATATAAAAACATTAAATAACTAGGTTACCGGTGATAAGGGTCGTGTCTGGCTCCTCCTCAGCTTCCTCAGCGTGAATCACATATGCTCTACCCACAGTAGGTCCTTTCTTCTTCGGGCAATCAATAGCTTTATGTCCTTATTCTTTGCATATGAAGCAATTGTATGTCCCCCACATGCACTTGCCAAAATGTAAGCGATTGCACTATTTGTAAAGTGGCCTCTCTACAGGTTATGGTGCTCCAGGTTGTAGTGACTTTGGTTGTCCCAGCTTTTTCACTTTCCCTTGGGGCTTTTGCTACCTTCAACTCGTAGAGGTCCCGTGAATCGCTACTTATTCGGCTGGGAGTTCTGCTGGTGCTGCTGTCTCTTTCGCTGCATTTCAAAATCAATGTCCTTCAGGGCTTGCTGAGCTTGTAAAGTGCAAGCAGTGGCAACTGCATAGTCCGCAGGTCGCATCATCATCACATCACGGCGTATAGTAGGTCGAAAGTCATCCATTAAGTGCCTTAATTTTAAAGAAGCATCTCTAGCAATGAGGGGTACAAAGTGACAACCCCTATCAAACTTCCTCACAGACTCAACCATAGTCGTGTCCCCCTAGCGAATACTCATGAACTCTCTCTTCAGGCGCCCTCGGACGTCAGCAGTAAAATACTTCTCATAGAAAATGTTCTTGAATTGCTCCTAAGTGAGTTTGGCAAGATTGACACCATGTTCAGCTCCTTTCCACCAAAGAGAAGCATCATCTCGAAGCATATAAGTAGTACACCTAACTCGATCAACGTCTCCCATATTTAGATAACGAAAGTGCACCTCAAGTGATGGAATCCAACCATTAGCAGCAAATGGGTCGGTGGTGTCAGAAAATTCCTTCGGACCTAGCCTCCGGAACTGATTATAAACGTCGAGCTGTGGCCACGGAGCCTGCTGAAACTGCTGCTCAAAGAAGCATGCCATGCCTTCCAGTGCAAGAATAGCAGCATCCCCATTAAGACGTGGGGGTGCATTTCCTTGACGATCCCCATTAGTTTTAACTTGCCTATCGGTACTAGGTGCACATCTGGGAGGCATTATATCTGAACGTTTTCCAAATTCTAAATGTAACCAAAATGCATTTAAATCTACGATTTCTAATCATGAGACATGTAAATTTCATTTATCATCCGTCTTAAACATGAATATCATTAAATTTCAATAAGCATGTAACTTAAACAAATGAATCATGCGATCATGCAAGTGCTAACAATAAAATCATATAAAACATTTAAAATAACAAATTTGAGGCTTGACCACTGAGCTTTTCGGACTGGCAGTGGTGCAACCCTTTGCAAGAACGTTGCTCTAATACCAACTGAAATGTCCACTACTCGTTTTTCTTTAAAATATACTAAGAAATTTTTTTTCTCTCGGCCGAACACATATATATAAAATATTTTTAAAATACTTTTACACCATTTAAAACAAAACCAACCAATTATTATTCGAAAATCCAAAAAGAACGGAATCAAAACAGAATTCGTAAAATGTCAACCAACCTAAACTAGCATTATTTCAAAAGTAAATTTAACTCTAACATCCTCTAAAAAACCCTAAAAAGCTTCATAAGTAATAAAATCTTAAAAGTAAACATAAATCATAAAATTAATTTATTTTCGGAAAACTTGCGACGGTCCTCGGGTTTTGTGCACCTTCAGTCCAGCTAGTTCAACCATCAAGTTCTCCATTAACATTAACATAATGTATAACTGCATCGATCACACCTAGTGAGTCAATTGACTCAACAAACCATAACCATTAAAACAAGTAATACATATGCATTCACATGCAACAGTGAAAATAATTTTACTTAAAATAGATTTTTATGAACATGCATAAACTTAAAAATTTTTTCCATTCATCATATCATATCATATTTTCTTTCATCATATCATATAATATTTCCTTTCATCATATATGTATATGTTTTCCTTTTATTGGATTCGGATCGTTAATTATGACTTTCGTATCAACTGAAGGTCGATGGATCCATCTACGTGTAATCACAGTACTGCGTGGCGGGGGCATCAGCGACACTATCACCTTTCAGCTGAGCTTTGGCCTTAAATATCATCGTATTAGTCACAATCAGTTCACCTCCTTAAATGTTTAATATTTCCATCACTTATAAAAATTCATGCATATATAAATAATTTTTCTTTTAAACCAAGCATGCAACATGTCTTTTAGCAGTAACGTTTCGTCATATAATTTCATAAATATTTAAAATAAACATATTAACTATATTTACAGCATTCAGGGCAGTACGAGGATGTCTAACAATTTTAGGTTTAAAATGATCGTTTTACCCCTAGGAGCATAACTTTCCATATTTATCCTTGGACATCGAAAGGACGTCCCAAATAATTCCAAACTTAACCTATTACCTTAAAATACTCCCTTAAATATTCCTTAGGCTTAAAATTTAGGTTTTCGATAATTTCCTCGATTCATTTTTAAACTTAGAACATCTCGGTTTTAACTCGTATTGACTCGAAACTTAACCAAACTTGAACCAAAGCTTAATAACACCTAATAATTCATATCCAACCCAAACCAAGCCAATCAAGACCCATGAACCAGCCTAGAACTCATACTGAACTCCATCCGTATTTCAAAAACCCTAGGTTGTATTGCCATGCATGCTTCGACCCTATCCCTCAAGCAACTCGACCGGCCCATCATTGACCACCCTAGGACCTCACTGGACCCCTATGGACCTGAAACGACCCTAATTCAAAATTCATTTAATTTACACTAGTTTTTTTATTACACCATGCATAATTAATTCATCAAAAATAAACTAGCATAAATAGTCAAATAAACAAAACTCTATGTCATCCATAATCATTTATGCGGAATAAGTAAAACAAGCGATAAAAGTCTAAAATTTAACTCAATAAATTCTAGCATTCTAACAGTCAATAAATAAAAGCGATAATCCATAAATCATCAAAAGTTCATTAACATATGCGGAATTTCTAGATCCTCGGGTATGCACTACGCCTCCCGGATGACTCGATACTCCACACCTCACGACTTAACATTGTCATTACCTATAACCATTCAAACCTAGTGAGTCTAATGACTCAGCTGCTCAAACCTCACATATAACAAGTACGTAAATATACACTAACATGCATAAAAATTACTTTTATTAAATTATATTTTTCTATGCTATCATGAAACCTTCAAAATATGCAACTTTTTAAACCATGCATAGACATGAACATTTTCCATTTAAAATAGTCCTTTTTATGTGAAGTCCGATCCTTGAAAGTGACAACTTTTATTCGATTGATCAATATATAAACTATAGTACTAGGCCGCCGGGTTCAACGTCCACTTTCTCGACGATCCCACCGATTATCATAAAATAACTTAACCATTCACTTTTTCAACGGATCCATTATCATTGAGATTCCCGTCCCCGTTTTCGACGGTTCACTCCCTTTTCATTGCAAGTTCATCGTTCCCGTTTTCAATGGATCCTTTACTCTTTTTTTTGTCACAATCAATTCACATTCCTCAAAAATATTTTCCTTTACTTTATCATTTCATAAAACATTCATAACTTTATATATTCTTTAAAATTTCCAAAAATGACTTGTATCATTCGTATACGACGAGATTGCTAAAAATAGCATATACGTTGTAACGTCTCGAAAATTTGAAAGTTCACGTGAATCACATGCATGCAAATTATTACATTTCTTTGGTATTTTAATAAATTTTTTTAAAACATAAAATGCATGTTTATTTTATTAACTTGTGTTTAATTATTTTTATGCATTTAATGCATAATTTTTGCATGATAGTATATATTTCATGATATTCTAAAAGTCCATGCATTAGGAATTTTAAGTTGTATTTCGCGCTCGAACGAGGAACAGAAACTAGAGAATTATCAGAAAATTATTTTTATTACATAATTAATTTTTATTAATTAATATCAAATGTTTTAAATGTATTTTTCAAGAAATGAGCTTTGTTCGGTATTTTTACCCGTCAGATCATATTTTTCAGCGGTATGCAAATTTTATCGAATCGAGAGACTTTTTGAGGGTTCGGCTAATATTTTCAAGAACTTACTAAAACGTAATATTTTCGGGAGTGTGTTTGGACTTAATGGGCCTAATTTTAGGCTTATTAGGGCTAAAAACTCTTTTAAACTTTTAATTAAGAAATTTAGGGCCCATTAGCTATTTGTTATCTATTTAAATAATTCTAAACACTCCACTAAACCAAAATACCATTCATTAGCCGACACCCTCCCCTTCCCCTATCAGATTCCCACCGTTTTCAGCACCCCATAGCAGTAAGGCTTCAGCTTTTGCATCTTCGTGCAAGAGAAAATTCTCCGGCGCTCTCCCGACGTTCGATCTTTGATCTTCTCGCGCAGATACATCAAAGGCATGCATTTATTCTCTTTTTTTATCATTCACGCCATTATTACGTAAAAATGTGTGTAAGTGCGTGGAAATCTCTCGATCTAGCATGGGTGCACGTTTTGTTGAAGGTTTGGCATGAAATTTCATTCTTTTTGGTTGCATGCTCACATTTTTTTGAAGGCATATCACGTTTCTTCTTATGCTGTGCAAAGGGCTGCCATATTCTTGCTGAGAAGGGGCTGTGTGAAGGGGGTCTAGTGCTATCATTATTGCTGGAGTCGCAATCTGTTTTTTTTGTGGTGTGAAGGGCCGATGGTTTGGTGGCTTAGGGTCACGTTTTTGGTAGGGATTGGGTGAGAGGCCGAGCCGACGGTGCGAGGGCTGAACCAAGCCTTGGACCAGGCCTTGGTGGGTCTGAGACACGGTTTAGAGAGGCTTGACAGCTGCTGGAACCGTCCTCAAGGCCGTTCGAGCAAGTTCAAGTGCGAGGGGCTAGGACGCGGGTGATGGGTTGTGTTGTTTCTCTTCTCTCAGCAGGTTTCAGCCTGCATGTAGCTGGGGCCATGAGTCTAGTGGGTCCAGCATGGTCCTAGGGTGGTCAAGGGAAGGTTGGTTCGTGGCTAGATCCGCTGGTTCAAGGCTAGGAGTGTAATTGGGGAAAGTGTGAGACTTAAGGTTTGAAGGGGAGCTGCTGGAAAATTCCAGCAGCTCTTGAGTCTGTCTTCGTGAGTCTTTGGGGGTTGGAATGTGGAGTTTTGGGGCTGATAGGGCGTGTTTAGGCATGATATAAGTTTGGAGAAATTTGGGTAAGTTTCGAGTCGATTCGGGTTAAAACAGAGACCCTTGTCCAAGTTTTAAAACGAATCGGTTAAGTTATGAAATGAGCTCGAGTTTACATCTAGGAATGCTTATAAATATCTTTTGGAATATTTTAAGGAGTTTGGTAATTTTCGGATAAATTTTAGAGGTCCAGGGTTAAAACGGTAATTTTTTAGTCTCCAGGAGCAAAATAGTCATTTTGTACCCGGTGTGAGATTTTGGTCCTGGCAGCGCCATGAGCACAAATTTAACATGTTTTAAATGTTTATGCTTCATATTCATGATTTTTATGGAATTACGATAAATACGTTGCATGCTTGATTTAAGAAAAATTATGTATATGCATGGTTTTATTTAATTGGTGAATACGATGACTTGTTTTGAAGGATGAGAGTTGGTTTTGACTAATACGATGAAACGATGAACGATGACACGAAAGGTTGGGGCTCAGTGGCGGGTAATGTTGTCGCTTATGCCTCCGCCGTCGGGTATCTTGGTTACACGTAGATGGATCAATCGAATGACATGATAATACGAAAGTCACAACTGACAAACGAAATTCAAATTAAGAAAATGAACACGTATATGATGATACAATGATACATGTTATGATTATTATCATGTTTTGACAGGTTACAATTATGCATATGATTTTACTGCAGACATGAAATGTATGTTGATTACGATATTTTTCACAGCTGCTTGTTACGTATATGTATTTGTTATCACGGTACAGGTGTGTTGAATCTTTATACTCACTAGACGTGTGTGATGCAGGTGATCATGATTTTGAAGGGACTGAAGGTGTTGAACTCTGAGCTAGCGGACCTGGTAGGAGACATGACCCGAGGACCTCATGATTTTCCGCACATTCACGATTTTATGTTATTGAGAGGATATGAGCATTTTTACGTTGTTTTATTTTACTTTTTGATGTTAGGATTTTTATTCGTTTTAACTCTACTATATTTTTACTGGTAATTACTTATGATTTTGTTTAAACGATATTTTTAGTAGGACTGAATGTATGCAATTTATTTAAATGATTAATTTCAAAATGTGAGCTTTACAAAAAAAATATTTCTGCACTTTTAAAACGGTAGACTTTACATACGTGCAATACGTTAAAACTTCTAAAAATAGCATATACTATAAATTTCTAAAAATAACATTTTACATGATGTGGAGATGTTTATGGAAGTTGCAAACCGCCCTCGTTTCTCTCGAACCGACCGCACACGTTTAAACGCTATACGTATCCTGACGACCTTAAACTTTGACTCAAGGGCACTACTCGATTTTAAAACTATAAAAACACCCAAAAATATCCATTAGTTTGCTGTAATTTCAATGTCAGGACCTACATTTCAAAAACGATTCAATTCGCTTACCGAATAACTAGTTTACCACCATTTTCGCGTTTTATGTAAAACAAATGACCAAACTACCCTTCTGACTCTAACAATTAATCCGAGAACAGACTTTTATTAACATCATAAGACTCAATATAAGTTTCTGGAAGTCCCCAAGCCCAAGCTAAAACTGAAACAAGGATTTAAAATTTAACCTAGGCTCACTTCGCTCCTATTTTGACACATTCAGGCAGTCTACGACCCCGAACGGACCTCGGATCGAAACGACCAAATACCAGGCCCTATACCCCTTAATTCGACACTAAATAAGACCATGATCAGGCCCTTTCAAGCACAGACCCGACGCCTTACGCCCTAGATCCCTCGCAACAACAGCTCTCCGTGCGCGTCTCTTGCGCAACAACTGTTCTCTCACGTCCATCAGCTGTGCTAGCCCCTTTGTTCGACTCTTTTCTCTCACCTACCACTCACCAGGACCTTAATGGGCATCCCTAGTCCCTAGACCCACATAACCCCCACGCTCGAAAACAGCCCCCAAGCACATCCAATGGAGCCACAGCTGCTGGGCTTCAGCAGCTCATCCAGACCCATCCGAACCCCACCAAGACTTACCTACGACCCTAAAAAAACCCTCTAGACCATGGTTAAGCCACCATGCAGCCCCCTTGACCGTTGAGGCCCAAGCCACGCCTTTCTCCCCTCTCGGCTGGCACCTTTTGGATGTCCAGAATTGGACAGCCCCTTGCGGCTCTTGATTTACCATTTGGCCCTTCAATTCTCTTCCTAAATATCTAGACCAGCTCTTGGAACCCTCGGTTTGTATCCTTCCCTCAACAATTCACAAACGTTAACAAGTTCTTATTTGAAACAAGAGATTTACATGCATGAGATTAAAAAAATCACTCTTTTAACTTTTCACACAAAATCAGCATACATGCAATAATATTAATTGAATGGTGCTTGAAAAAATGTCTGAAAACATGCCTTGTTTCTTTATTCTTACGATGTACGAGTGATGGCGCGACGAGAGACGAACGGAACGCGAAATCTCCCTTCCTTCCTTCCTCTATGTCTCAGCTCCTAGGACTCTAGTGTGTGTGAGTGTGTGCTGAATTGTGTGAGTGAGGCGTGAGGTTTATGGGGAGGGGTAGGGTAGGACTCTATTTAATTAGTTAGTGGTGGGCTTAAGTTTGCTTAATGGACCCTAATTACTTAATTAAAAATTTTCTAATCTAGGCCCAATAATTATTTAAATAATTAATTAATCTTACTAAAAAGTCCCAAAAATATTTAAAATATTTGGTGCTACTCGTTTTTAGTATCGCATGCCCAAAACTACTCATTCTCTTCATAAAAGTTTGTTACTGATTAAATTTGTCCCTTATTATAAATAGGTTGCCACTTTCCTAATTTAGATTTATTAAATAAATAGTTTCCATTTATAACTTTTTAAAAGTAGAAACCTTATCAAAGTTGTCCCTGGTTCTCCCGTCTTTTTAGTGTCTCGCGTATTCGACTACGTACAGTTCACGTTCATAACATTCGATTAAATAGTCATTAAAACAAGCAAATACTTAAACATGCTTCTAGACCACTCATTTAAATAATTTCGAATAATTTTCATGCATGCAGGTGGTTAGTGTGTTCGGGTTTTCGGGCGTTACAGGACCCTACTGGACCCCTATGGAGCCTACTGAATCGAGCCTAAAGGACCTAGAATCCCCAACCCTCAAACCAGATTACATGCATGTGTGAGGCTCTCCCTACTCCACGCGATCCTCAAGCACTTTGAACCACCCCATGTGCAGCCACCCTAGGAACATCTTCCACCCCTTGTAGGACTCCTAACCATGCCTTAACAGCAGCTACTGCCGTGGATCTAAGGAAAGCCCTAGCCGAAGAGTCCCAAACCACTAGGACTCTTATTTTCGTTCCTCATGTCACTAGGTTGTGTCCAACCTCTGATCGTACCCTTAAGGACTCCAAAACCAGTTGCAAATGTCCCTTATGAAGTCGCTACCATTGCAGCCCATTTGTTCAATGATATCATAAGTTTTGGATCAGAAAAATTTGAGTTATTGAAATGCTATGGCATAAAAACGAAAATAAATACAAGAATAACATATTTTTCCATGCAAACATACCTCAACACAGTGTGATGGATGAAAAAAAAAGATTAAGACGTGCCTTTTCGTATTTTACAACCGAAAAACAAGTTAAGATGCGAAGAACGGCGACGTAGAAAACCCTGGCTGATTTTCTTCCAAAACTCACGAGTTTTTCCCTCAAATTATCGTGTTGTGTGTGCTTGGTTTGCTGCCGAGGAGTCCTTGTATTGTTTTGTGATGTGTGCGTGTGTTTTGTGTGGGTTGGGGAATGGTCTATTAGCATTTTAGTTTTGATTAAAACTCATGGTGTAAGTCTAGGCCCATTAGCATGATATACTAGGTCCATTAGGCCCAATAGTTAATATTTAAATTATTTTGTTTAAAAAAAGTTGTGAAAATATTAACTGGGTTCTTAAAAAGTTCTTATTGTCGTCGAAAATCAATACCGTTTAAAAATATGACTCGGCGTATAAAATCACCTCAAAACACTTCATTTTCAAAAATACCACATTAAATATACCATATATTAAAAAATTAAAATAATTATTTAATAAAAAATACTTTCCCTCATATGGCCCCCAGTCTCCGTTTCTCGATCGCGTCTCGAATAACCTTTAAAACACAGTTTTATGCATTCATGTATAAAAGTTCATTTTAAATATGTAAGTATGCACACTATATTTAATTCAGGCCATTATAACCATTTGATTTATCATTTTCCATTTTTTCCCTATATTCGCATGTAGTTAGACTTATCGAATAACTGCGGGCAACAGATCCTCAAATTACTCTCGGTTTCCCAAGTAGCTTCCTCCTCCGAAGTGATTTAACCATTTGACCTTGACCATTGGAATGACTTTGTTTCGAAGTCTTCTTTCTTGTCTACCTAGGATTTGTGTAGGTATTTCCTCGTACGACATATTCGGAGTCAACTATATCGGCTCATAATTTAGTACATGTGAAGGGTTCGACATGTTCGCAACATCGAAATGTGAAATACATTATGTATTCGAGCTAGCATCGGTGGCAACGCCACTCTATAGCCTGTTGTTCCAATCCTCTCCAAAATATCAAACGACCCTATTAACCTCGAACTGAGTTTGCCTTTCTTACCAAATCTCATAAAACCCTTCAAGGGTGCTACTTTAACAAATACATGGTCACCCACTGCAAAATCAGTGTTCCAACCCTCTCCAAAATTTCAAACTGCCCTATTAACCTTGAACTGAGCTTGCCATTTTACCAAATCTCATAAAACTTTCAAGGTTGCTACTTTCACAAATACATGGTCATCCACTGCAAAATCCAACTCCCTTCAGCACTTATTGTCATAGCTTTTCTGTCGAATTTGTGCAGTCTTCATCATATCTAGAATTTTGACTACTAGCTCCGCTTTTTGTTCGATCAAGTCCAGCCCAAACTCTCCTCTTTCGCCAACCATGTCCCAATGTATGGGTGATCTACACTTCCTCCCATATAGTGCCTCGTAAGGAGCCATCCCTATTGACGACTGATAGCTATTATTATAGGTACACTGCACTAGAGGCAACTGCGGTTCCCAACTTCCTTGAAATTCAATAACACAAGCTCGAAATAGATCTTCCAATATTGGAATCACCCTTTTATACTGACCATCAGTTTGAGGAAGGAATGATGTACTGAATAATAACTTAGTCCCCATCACTGTATGCAAACTCTTCTAAAGAGACGATGTGAACCTCGGATCTCTGTCAAAAACTATAGACACTGGAATCCCATGTAGTTGAACTATCTCTCGTATACACAGCTCGGAATACTATGTCATGGTAAATGTCGTCTTGATAGGTAGAAAGTTCTCTGATTTCGTAAGACGATCAACTATCACCCAAATGACATTGAATCCTTTGATAGTCCTTGGCAATCCCACAACAAAATACATAGTGATATTTTCCCATTTCCACTTGGGAATAGGAAGTGGCATATGTTTTCCAGCTGGCCTCTGATGCTCGGCTTTAACTTGTTTGCATGTCAAACACTCGGACACAAAATGTAAGATGTCTCGCTTCATGCCCGACCACCGGTGTAATAACTGCAGATCCTTGTACATCTTTGTACTTCCAGGATGAATGGAGTACGGAGTATCATGAGCTTCCTTCATAATGACTCTCTCAAAGAATCGCCACTAGGAACCCAAATTCGATCTCGATATCGAACTACGCATCCTCCTCGGAATACAGCTTCCGACTCTTAGCTTTATCTCTTAATCTCCACTTTTGCAATTGCTCATCAGAATATTGTCCCTCAGAGATTATATCTCTTAAAATCGATTATACTGTCATAGTGGCAAGATTAGGGGCCTCATCCCTAGCATATACTGCCTGCTCAAACTATTGTATCTCGGACTGCAGTAGGTCTTTGAAGTGATAATTGAGTAATGACCGATGTCTTCCTACTCAATGCGTCCGTTACTACATTAGGTTTTCCTGGATAGGTAGCTAATATCACAGTCGTAGTCTTTTACCAACTCTTACCATTTTCGTTGCCTCATATTCAACTCTTTTTGGGTGAAGTACTACTTCAAACTTTTATGGCCGTTGAAAATTTTTCACTTCTCCCCATATAAGTAATGTCTCCAAACCTTTAATGTGAATACCACTGCGGCGAGCTCGAGATCATGTGTGGGGTAATTTTTCTCATGTACTTTCAACTGTCTCGATGCATATGCTATCACTCGATCGTCTTACATCAGAACTGTGCCTAACCCAAGTTTCGAAGCGTCCGTATAAAAAACATACTCTCCTTGCCCCAATGGCATAGATAATATTGGTACTGAAATCAAAGCTTGCTTCAACTTGTCAAAACTTTCTTGGTATTCGGATCCCCATATGAACTTTGCATTCTTCTTTGTAAAGGCGATCAAGGGTACCACAATAGAGGAGAATCCTTGTATGAACTTTCGGTAATAACAAGCTAGTTCTAGGAAACTATGGATCTTGGTTACTCTCTTCGGTACGAGCCATTCTTTAACTGCCTTGACTTTACTCGGATCAACCTCAACTCCATCTCTGGAAATGATGCGGCCTAAGAAAACCACTCTCTCGAGCAAAAATTCACACTTGGTGAACTTTTCATATAATTTCCTATCTTGCAGTATTTGTAGTGTTGTCCTCAAATGTTGACTATGCTCCTCTTTGCTCTTCAAATAGATAAAAATATCATCGATGAAAACTATAGCAAATTGATCTAGATATGGCTGAAACGTGATTCATGAGATCAATGAAGATCGTTGGCGCATTCGCCAACCCAAATGGCATGACCATAAATTCATAATACCCTTATCGAGTCCTAAACGTTGTCTTATGAACATCCGAATCCTTAACCTCTAACTTATGGTATCTAGAACGAAGATCTTTTTTGGAGAATATCGATGCTCCTTGTAATTGATCAAATAAATCTTCAATTCTAGGCAAGGGATACATATTCTTGATGGTGACCATATTCATCTCTCGAAAGTCAATGCAGAGTCGCATATTTCCATCCTTATTCTTCACAAATAATACCGTTACGCCCCATGGAGAATGGCTAGGACGAATAAAGACTTTGTCCAGCAATTCATGAATTTGATCCTTTAACTCTTCCATTTCGGCGAGTGATAGACGATAGAGTGCCTTAGAAATTAGCACAGTGTCCGACATCAACTCAATAGAAAATTCTACCTCACGGTCCGGTGGAATGCCAGAAACTTCCTTAGGAAAGACGCTAGGAAAGTCTCTGACAACCTCAGCATCTCAGGAAAGCTTGGCTGCCTCGCTTAATAAGTTTCCTCGCACAAATGCAGGACATGATGTGCGGCATTTGCTTGTTCCTTGTTTCCTCAAAGATAAAAGACTTACCACTAGGTGGTCGAATAGATACTGACCTCTGCCGAAAGTCTATCAAAGCTCCATTCAATGATAGCCAATCCATGCCAAGTATAATGTCGAATTAAGGCATCGGAAGTACGATGAGATCTGCCTGAACTACATCTTTTTGCAAACGAAGCTCAAGATTCTTTACAATGCTCGAAATGATTATTTGATCATCGGAAGGAATCGAAACTTGAAGCTCAATCCAATATCTTTTGGTATATATTTAGTCGCTTGACGAATGTCTCAGATAGGAATGAGTGTATAGCTCCCGAATTCAGCAATGTGTAGGTAGCTACACCTAGAATGAATATCCTTCCTGCGAAAAATACTCCGTTAAATCTATTCGTGTGAAAGCTTAAGGAATTTCTATCACTATTTCCCCAAAATTTTCGAAAGTCACATGCTTGGTCCCAAAATTTTCTTAAAAAAACTGCATTTTTAACCCTTCGATTTTTGAAAATAACATTTCCAACCCTAAAGAATTTCGAAATCTACAATTTAGTCCTAATAATTTCGCAAATTTGCATCCTAACCCTCATAAATGTCGAATTCCATCAATTTGGGCCCTAGACTTTCAAATATCATTTTTTAACCCTCGGGAATCCAAAAATTATGAAAATAGCCCTTAATTACCTAGGATTTGCAAAACAGCCCTTGAACTTTCAAATTACAATTTATTCCCCGAATTTTTTGAAAATTCCATATTTCTCTCTAGGATTTTTGGTTATCTTAATTCCAGTCCCTGGGCTCTTCAAAAATTCGATTTGGTACTTTAAATCTCGTCCAAGTGCAATTTAGCCCATTAAGTTTTTGAAATTTGCAATTCGATCCTCATAGTTTTCGAAAATATCCATTCATTACCAAAATTTGATTTTTCTCAATTTTAAGCCTTAAAACTATTATTTGGATTTATTTATCTCTTTTGCATAATTAAGGCTCATAATTCATGTTAAATTTTTATGGTTTCTATTGTCATCTCTTAATTTAAACTATGGTAGAGCATGCAACCTATTTTCTTCTAGGTTCTTCTTGATCCCAACTCGATTCTCATAATCAATTTAACATTTCATGCAATAAAAGCAATATAAAAACATTAAATAACTAGGTTACTGGTGATTAGGGTCGTGTCTGGCTCCTCCTCAGCTTCCTCAGCGTTCATCACATAAGCTCTACCCACAGTAGATCATTTCTTCTTCAGGCAATCAGCAGTTTTATGTCCTTATTCTTTGCATATGAAGCAATTGTATGTCCCCCACATCCACTTGCAAAAATATAAACGATTGCACTATTTGCAAAGTGGCCTCTCTACAGGTTTTGGTGCTCCAGGTTGTGGGGACTTTGATTGTCCCAGCTTTTTCACTTGCCCTTGGGGCTTTTGCTGCCTTCAACTCTAGGAGGTCCCGTGAAGTGCTTCTTATTCGGACTGGAGTTCAGCTGGTAATGTTGCCTCTTGCGCTGCATCTCAAAATCAATGTTCTTTAGGGCTTGCTGAGCATTGTAAAGTGCAAGCAGAGGCAGCTGCATAGTCCGCCTGTCGCATCATCATCACATCACGGCGTATAGTAGGTCGAAAGCCATCCATGAAGTGCCTTAATTTTAAAGCAGCGTCTATAGCAATGAGGGGTACAAAGTGAAAACCCCTATCAAACTTCCTCACACACTCAGACACAGTCGTGTCCCCCTAGCGGAGACTCATGAACTCTCTCTCCAGGCATCCTCGGACGTCAGCAGTAAAATACTTTTCATAGAAAATGTTCTTCTTGAATTGCTCCCAAGTGAGTGTGGCAAGATTGACACCATTTTCAGCTCCTTCTCACCAAAGAGAAGCATCATCTCGAAGCATATAAATAACACACCTAACTCGGTCAGCGTCTCCAATATTTAGATAAAAAAGTGCACCTCATGTGATGGAATCCAACCCTCAGCAGCAAATGGGTCGGTGGTGCCAGAAAATTCCTTCGGACCTAGCCTCCGGAACTGATCATAAACGTTGAGCTTCGGCCTTGGAGCCTACTGAAACTGAGGCTCAAAGAAGCATGCCATGCCTTCCAGTGCACGAATAGCAGCATTCCCATTAGGAGGTGGGGGTGCATTCCCTTGACGATCTCCATTAGTTTCAACTTGCGTATCGGTACTAGGTGCACGTCTGGGAGACATTATATCTGAATATTTTCCAAATTCTAAATGTAACTAACATGCATTTAAATCTATGGTTTCTAATCATGCAACATGTAAATTCCATTTATCATCCGACTAAACATGAATATCATGAAATTTCAATAAGCATGCAACTTAAACATATGAATCATGCGATCATGCAGGGGCTAACAATAAAATCATATTAAACATTTAAACTTACAAATTTGAGGCTTGACGACTGAGCTTTCCAGACTGGTAGTGGAACAACCCTTTGTAGAAACGTTGCTTTGACACCAACTGAAACGTCCACTACTCGTTTTTCTTCAAAATATACTAACAATTTTTTTTTTGTCGGCCGAACACTTATATATAAATATATTTTCAAAATACTTTTGCACTCCTTAAAAATAAACCAACCAACTATTATTCGGAAATCCAAAAAGAACGTTATTCAAAACATAATTCGTAAAACGTCAACCAATCTAAACTAGCATTAGTTCAAAAATAACTTAACTCTAACATTCTCTCAAAAACCCCTAAAAATCATAATAAGCAATAAAATCTTAAAAGTAAACATAAATCACAAACTTAATTTATTTGCGAAAAACTAGCGACGGTCCTCGGGTTGTGTGCACCTTCAGTTTAGCTAGTTCAACCATCAAGTCCTCCATTAATATCAACATCATGCTCACCTGCATCGGTCACACCTAGTGAGTCTATTGACTCAGCAAATCTTAACCATGATAACAAGTAATACATATACATTAACATGCAACAATGAAAATATTTTTACTTAAAATAGCTTTTCATGAACATGTATAAACTTAAAACATTTTTCCTTTGATCATATCATATCATATTTTCTTTCATTATATCATATCATATTTCCTTTCATCATATGTGTATATGTCTTCCTTTTATTGAATTCAGATAGTTAATTATGACTTTCGTATCAGCTAAAGTCGATGGATCCATCTACGTGTAACCACAGTACTGGGCGACAGGGACATCAGCGACACTATCACCCGTCAATGAGCCTTGGCTTTACATATCATCGTATCTTCATAATCATCGTATCATTGTATTAATCACAATCAGTTCATCTTCTTCAACGTTTCATATTTCCATCACTTATAAAAATTCATGCATATATAAATCATTTTTCTTTTAAACCAAGCATGCAACATGTCTTTTAGCATTAACGTTTCATAATATAATTTCATAAACATTTAAAATGAACATATTAATATTATTTACAGCATTCAGGGTACTTCTAGAACGTCAAACAATTTTAGTTGTAAAATGAACGTTTACCCTTAGGAGCATAAATTTCCATATTTATCCCTAGACATCAAAACGACGTCCCAAATCATTCCAAAATTAACTTATATCTTAAAACACTTTCTTAAATATTCCTTAGGCTTAAAATTTAGGTTTTTGATAATTTCCTCGATTCGTTTTTAAACTTAAATGTACATCCCGATTTTGACTCGTATTGACTCGAAACTTAACCAAACTTTACAAAACTTGACCCAAAGCTTAATAACACCTAAATAAGCCATATTCAACATAAATCCATCCAATCAAGACCCATGAACCAGCCTAGAACTCCTACTGAACTCCAGCCCTATTTTCGAAAACCCTAGATTTTATTGCCATGCAAGCTTCGACCCTAGCCCTCAAACAACTCGACCAGCCCCTCGTTGACCACCATAGGAGCTTACTGGACCCTACTGAACTGAATCAAAATGACCTAGAAGCCTAGACCTCAAACCCAGTCATATGCATGCGTGTGGCTTTCCCTACTCCACGCGATTCTCAAGAACTTTGAACCACCCCTTGTGCAACCACCCTAGGAACATCACCCACCCCTCGTAGGACTCATAAATATGCCCTAACAGCAGCTACAGCCATGGCTCTGAAGGAAAGCCCTTAACGAAGAGTCCCAACCCACTAGGACTCTTATTTTTGTTCCTCGTGTCACTAGGTTGTGTCCAGCATCTGATCACACCCTTAAGGACTCTAAAACTAGTGGAAAACGTCCCTTATGAAGCCCCTATCATGGCAGCCCCTTTGTGCAATGTTATCATAAGTTTTGGATCACAAAAGCTTGAGTTATTGACATGTTATGGCATAAAAACGAAAATAAATACAAGACTAACATATTTTTCCATGCAAACATACTTCAATCTAGTAATATGGTGTGATGGATGACAAAAAGGAGAGTAAGGCGTGACTTTGTGTATTTTAAGCACGAAAAACAAGTTGAGATGCGAAGAACGGCGACGTAGAAAACACTAGGCTGATTTCTTTCCAAAACTCACGAGTTTTTCCCTAACATTTTTGTGTTTTGCGTGCTTGGTGTGCTGCCGAGGAGTCCTTGTAGTGTTGTATGATGTGTGCGTGTGTTTTGTGTGGGTTGGGGAAATATTTGTTAGCTTTTTATTTTGATTAAAACTCATGGTGTAAGCCTAGGTCCATTAACATAGTCTATTAGGCCCAATAGTTAATATTTAAAATATTTTGTATAGAAAAGGTTGTGAAAATATTAGCCGAGTTTTCAAAAGTTCATATTTTTGTCGATAATCAAATACCGTTTAAAAATACGACTCGACATATAAAATCACCTCAAAACACTTCATTTTCAAAAATACCGCATAACATATACCATATAATAAACAATTAAAAATAAGTGCTTAATAAAAAATATTTTCCCTCATATAGCCCCCGATTTTCGTTTCTCGATCGCGTCTCGAATAACTTTTAAAACATAGTTTTTTGCATTCATGTATAAAATTGCATTTTAAACATGTAATCATGCACAATATATTTAGTTCATGCAATTAAAACCATTTGATTAATCATTTTACATTTTCCATAGATTCGCATGCAGTTAGGTTACGATAACGTATTTTGGACATACAATTTGTGAAGAAAAAGTATGGGAGCATGAGACTGTGCATCAATTATAGAGAGCCGAATAAAGTGACAAGGAAGATTAAGTATCCATTACCCCGAATCGAAGATTTATTGTAGTGCCCAAAATCAATACACGTAAAATCCATGCATTTATTTAATTGTTAAATCATTTATTTAAATTTAAAATGATTTTTTTTGTGATGCATAATTTATTTAATTTGCATTATTTTAATGTTTATGTGATGCACGTTAAAATGTTTTCTTGAGTTTCATGTTTCAGGCGATTATTCGAGGCGAGATCGAGGAAAAGAGACCGATGACGATTTTGGCAATTTTTAAATGTGGTATATTATTTTAAGTATTAGGATGGAGTATTTTAAATAATTTATTAAGTTTTAGCATTTTAAAGCTTAAATCATGTATTTAGTAATTTTAGAAGTTTTAAAGCTTTTAAAGTTAACATGGTGTATTTTATTTTTGTAATTAGGGGATTAATTTTTAAGTAACATTTTTAATTATCATTAAGCAAATTAAATTCCCCTAATTAAACACACACACACGTTTTCACCACTAAACACACTTTTACACACACACCCCACACGACATAGCACACACACACTTCATTCAAGTTTCATTTTTATTATTTTTGAGAGAGAAAACCTAGGGTTCATATCAAGAACAGCAGCCGCCCCTTCCTCTCATATTCCAGCAAAGTTTTGTTGAATTTTCTTCAAAGAAAATCAAGCCACCATCGTCCCGGGTCAACCTTCGCTCCGTCTCCGCTTCGGTATCGTCGGTTCGGTAAATTTTAATATCAAAAGGCACGTATATTCTTTTCTTTTCTGCGTCGATAATGTCATAGTATGTGTTGCATTGTTTTTATGCGTAAAATCCATGTATGATGTGCAAGGTTTGGGCAGAAACATGTTGGATCGATTTTGAAACGTTTTTAGATCTAAAATTTCAAAATTTACTGTTCTTTTGAAAACTACGATTTTTTGATCGTGATTCTGAGAATACTTTTAACACAAAAATTGTAGAACTTTTTGATACCTTCGATGTGATATAAAATTCGAATTATTTGGATAAACATTGAGTGAGTTATGGTGTTTTTCGTGCGACTGCTGAAACTGCGTTTTATGGAAATATTTTGTATCGATGTATTCTTGAATTTTTTGAGTTGCAGACTTCGTTGGGAACCGTTGGTGGATCACTGCTGCGTTTGGGTATTGTGAGTCTGACATTGGGATAAATTATGGTGCTTAGTCTTGTGTCGGTAGGCACTTGGTTGCATTAGAAGTCATAGGAAGTATTTTGGTGTCAAAATTCATATTTACGGATTATCGTGCGTAGTTGTTGTGTGTCGTTGTCTTGGGGACATTTGTTTGAGTTGAATTCTTGTCATAGCATCCTAAGAGGAGTCTCATTGCATCGGTTGAGTCGTTGGAGCATGACTTTTAAAATTGCATCAAAATGTGTTATTTTGGGTTGGTTGTGCGCAGGATTAGCGCCGCATCGCTCGCTAGGGAGCGCCGCAACGCCTGATCTGCGCAACCCAGGCGCCACGGCGCTGCCCTTGTGGCGCCCCAGCGCTGGCCTTCGGCCTTGCTAGAGCCGCAGCGCTAGTGCCAAGAGCCTAAGAGGAGTCTCGTTGCATCGGTTGAGTCGTTGGAGCATGACTTTTAAAATTGCATCAAAATTTGTTATTTTGGGTTGGTTGTACGCAGGATTAGTGCCGCAGCACTCGCGAGGGAGCGTCGCAGCGCCCGATCTGCGCAACCCAGGCGCCACTGCGCTGCCCTTGTGGCACCGCAGCGCTGGCCTTCAGCCTTGCTAGCGCCGAGGCGCTAGGCAACGCCGCAGTGCAGCATTGTCCAGTGCCTAGGCGTTCGTCCATGACTTTTTAAAACAATATTTAGGGCTCATGTCTTCTATGTTTTGAGAAATGTTCACACATCATTTTAGGAGTTGTTTCGGGGGTTGATTTCATGGTTTAGCACGATGATTAAACGAGGTCAAGTCCTGAGAGATTTAGAACGTCTTAAGGAAATTTGTCACTTTTGGGTGATAGTATGACAGTAAGTCTAAGTTATGCAAGTTAAGTATTCAAACTCATGTTAGTATGTTGCAGCAGTGGCCCTAAGCGAGATCCAACGAATCCCTCAACTCCAAATAAGTATGTTCGACGTGCAAAGGAAAATATTTTCATGTTTTTGAGGTATGCTAAATGTCTTGTGGCCAAATTATGAATGGGTTTGGAAGTTAGTGAACGTGGCCGAGGACCTCTCTGCCCCGTTAAATCATGAACGGGTTTAGATCAGGATTGGAAAGCATTAAAGCATGAATGGGGACCAATCCACCCGTTAAAGCATGAACGGGGATCTCATGTATGTGGCAGTGGATTCGTCCCTGTCAGTCTAGTACTGTGGTTTAGTCTGATCTGGCTATTTATGTTATGGGTCACTTGTTTTGAAACATGCCTCTACGCAAAATGATGAATTTATGTATGTTCAAGTGTATGCAAGCATGTTTAAGAAAAGTTTCATGACAATGGAACGTCTATGTATATATGTACGTATGTTCAAGCTTTTGATATCCAAGTTCAAGTTTCAGTATGTACTTCCTATTTTATAGTTTCTTGTGGTTTTATTACGTATTACTTGTTACTTCCAGTTTATACGTGTTGAGTCTTAGACTCACTAGACTTGATCGATGCAGGTGAGGATGATTTCGAGGAGACTAGGGGTGGGGACCATGGATCTGGCTTGGACTGAGCAGGAGGCTAGACCCGAGGACCGCCCAAGTTTTTAAGCTTTTATGAAATGTCTAATACTCTGATTTCACGCTACTAGTTATGAGATTTCAAACAAATACTTTGTCAAACTTTATTTTTAGATCTTCTGTTGCAACCAATTTTGGGGCGTACTGTTACGTTATTGAATTTGAATGTTGATTACTCTTTTACGAAAATTTTTAATTTTTCCGCAAATTTTAAGTAGTAAAAGTACGGTACGTTACAGTTGGTATCAGAGCGGTGTTCTTGTAAACGGTTATGCCTACTGCCAGTCGTAAGAAGCTCACGAAGTCACACCTCAAGTCTGTAAGTTTTAAGGTTTTAAATTTATGTTATGTAGTATGCATGAAGTTCTGATTTCAGCATGTGCATATTTTTAGTTCAAGTATGTGCATCTTATGTTATTGATATCATGTTCATGTATATGTGGCTTACGTGTTGGGTAAATTCTGGAACAGTATGCCTCCTAGGCGTTTGATTAACCGAGAAGCAAGGGATGAGGATAGGGAGGCTCGAGAGGAGGGGAGAGATGCTCCTCATCCTCCACCTCCGGATATGCAGGCGCAGATGCTCGCAGGTATGATGCAGTTCTTCGCACAGTTTGCGGGGAACCAGTCTGCGACAAATACAGAAGCGAGGTCCAGACCAGAGGCAGTATACGAAAGGTTCAGACGGATGAGCCCAAAGGAGTTCTCGGGGATCACTGACCCGATGATAGCTGAAGGATGGATTAAGTCCATCGAAGTAATCTCCGATTTCATGGAGCTGACAGATGCAGACAGGATTAGGTGTGCCACGTTCCTTCTGACAGGGGACGCCAGACTTTGGTGGGATAGTGCGTTGGTGTCAGTGAACTTGTAGACACTGACGTGGAACGGATTTAAGGAGATATTCTACTCCAAGTACTTTACTGAGGAAGTACGCTCTCGCCTAACCAGGGAATTCATGACGTTGCGTCAGGGGGATAGCAGCGTTGCGGAGTTTGTGATGAAGTTTGAGAGGGGGTGTCACTTTGTGCCCCTAATAGCTAATGATGCCCAGAGCAAGTTGAGACATTTTATGGATGGGTTGTCTCGAGGCCTAAAAATCCTTACTTTGAAAATTTGCGGGAAATTTAAAATTTTTCTTTTAAAATAAATGGAGTGCCTCATTCATACCAAAAACTGATAAAATGTTTAACGTTCAAAATAGCAGCGGAAGAAATTATTACTTGCCAAAATAACAAGTTAAAGTATTCAACAACTAATAAAATATTTGAGCCTCAAAAATAAAATGGCAAGTGCTGAAACTGAGGTCCACTGCCGACCCAAGCTAGCTCACTGGTCCCCGCCCTCGATCCCGACATCATCAGTACCTACAACAATCAAGTCTAGTGAGTCTAAAGACTCAACATGCATATATCGTAAATAACGAGTAAATAATATAGTAAAATTTGCATGGGATTAAAATATCATGTCATGAGGCATACCTGAAATAACTTGTCATGAGCAATTATAATACGTGCATACTGAACTGAAAAATCATAGTAAAAATGTTTGCTCCTTGGAGCCCTGTACTGAAATAGCATGTAACAATTTTCTGTTGAGATTATGGTCTACGCATGTGGTCCCTGAACTGAACTGAACTGAGCTGACCGATACTGGGGACCGGACCGGTAACTGGTGACCGGATTTACGTCTGATCAGACTACTGCCACAGTATACTGGGTGAAACAACTGAACTGACTGGTAACTGGTGACCGGACCGATAACTGGGGATCGGGTTTAATCATGATAGTAAAGTGACCACAAGCCATATCGCATAAATCTCAAAAATGAATATTTTGCACGTAATACAATTAATTCAAAAAATTAAATATCCTGTAATAATTTTTCTGATGGATTGGATCGCTCCCAGGCTCGCTGCAACCTAAATATGCCATGAAAAATATGCAATAGCTTTTACTTGACCCAACTATGCAATTAAATCCAAAAACTGAGACAAATGCGCCTAATGACTTCGTATTTAATCATGACTCCGAACCAACCCGAACAAACACTGAAACATCATATAGTCAGGATTAAAATACGCTTAAAATGATGAATTAATGCTCCTAAAATAGTTAGGGCCGAAATCTAGGTGGATGGAGGCCAAAACATGAAACGCTCTTTCGAGAGTCAATTTGGCACATCGCACCGTAAATTCTCGTACGACCTCAAAAATGAACCGAATTACAAACGGTCAAAAACATGACCTTTCTAACTCAATGAGGCACTGTCCAGTCCAAGGCCACAGGCTAAAAGCCAACCTAGAACTCAAACGAGCCACTGAACCATCACAGCAAGTTGCTGTCCAAAAATACAGCAGCTGTGCTTCGGTTTCCTTGCGTCGTTTGCGAGGCTAATGGCCATTGGGGCTTGAACCACTGACCAGAACCTCTTACCAACATCCTAAGGAATGATTTCAACCATGGCTAAGAGCTCTAGGCCAGCCACAATTCGTACCACACCAGCAAGAAATCAAACGTTCCAACTGAGAACAAATTCTGCACGTAGGATGCATTGCTTTTGTTTGGATGTCACGAATCATTCCATCGGCCATTTGATTGACCAGGACACGATCTAGACATCTAGGGGTATGGTATGAACCATGGCTAAGGGCCATAGGCCAACCAAGATCCACACCATTCCACAAAAGTAGAAACACACATGCTGAAAAATGAAGGGCCGAAAGGGAAAGGGGCCGATCTTGATGTTTTAAATTGAAAACCGATTCACCATGGACTAAGCCACCAAAAGGGAGACTTAGTCACGTCTTAGACATGCTAGGGAAGTGATCTAACCATGGCTATAGGCCTTGTGGCAGCCATGATCAGATTCATTTCCCATATGACAGAAACTGAATTTTCGAAAAGCTCAATTGGACAAGAGGTGGAGTTGCTGTCGTTTTCGTGTTTTCCAGCGTGCATGGGGTAAAATGAATGGACCAACATGGTCCTAATACATCCTATTACATGTATAGATGTCGCCTTAGGAGCCTGGAATCGAGCCAATACCTGAAACCACAACACCAAAGAAAATCATGAAGCTTGAAGAAAAAGGGGCCGAAAATCTGCATGTGTAATTTCTGAAATTTCTTGCCATGCTTCGGTTTTTGTTTATCAAATCATGATCATGTAATGAAATTAAATGATATTAGGACTTGATTGAAGAGTCAAGGAGAATATATGCATGCCTGGTTTCGTTTGAAAGAAAAACGAAAGAACAAGACGATTCGGCGCGGAGGAGGTGGAGCGCTTTCTATTCTACCTTGCTAGCTCGATTTTCTCCTCTCTTCCTAGCTATGGTGCTCACGTTTTTTTTTCTCTCCAAAACACTCTGAATTTCGAGACTAAGGGAGAGGGGGAAATGGTTAGGGGAGTGAGGGAGATGGGTGCAATATAGGTGGGATGCATGCAAGACCAAGTCTCCCTTTTTTTTTTTTTGAAATTTGAATTCTTGTTTGATATCAAATGAGTTGTTGGATGACTCTAGAAGGTGGTGACCGAAATCCTCATGCTTTCTAGACTAGGATAATGCTCATTAATTAATTAATTAAGGTGGATCAAGAATTAAAAAGATTAGTATGCTAACTCAACAAAGAATGGGTCAAAGGTGAGTTGGCAAGTCCTTGTTTAATCTACTAAGGGGGGTGGCCGAATTCTTCAATAAAACGAAGGGAGGAATGTTGATTATTTACTAAATTTATAACCCTTAAAAGCCTCACCTATCTTTTAATTAATTTAGTGAATTAATCCCTTAATTAAGGAACTTAAATAAATTTATTTTCTACTCACCTCAAGTAATTAAATTAAATCCTCAAACCTCCTTTTTAACTTAAATGAACTTACTTGCAAGCTAAAATAAATTCTGGAAATATTTTTCTGAATCTTAAATTTTATCTCTAAACTCCAACTCCAGTCCGGCCTCACTGAATTAACTGAACTGATAAAAATCAAAATGCTGCATGAAATAATTAACTTAAGGAAAATCATTTAAATCCTCATGAAATAAAATCATTTAAAATACTAGAATTATGCATGGCTTATACGTAGTCTAAGTTACGGGTTCTACAATCCTTCCCCCCATAAAAGAAATTTCGTCCTCGAAATTAAAACTCACCGAATAACTCGGGTAACGATCTCTCATCTCCGGCTCAGACTCCCATGTAGCTTCCTCCTCTGAATGGTTGAGTCATTTGACTTTGACTCGCTTAACCAGCTTGTTCCGAAGCTTCTTCTCCTGCCTGTCTAAGATCTGTACTGGTCTCTCCTCATAAGATAGGTTCGGAGTAAGCTGCAACAACTCGAAGTTCAAGACATGCGAAGGATTCGCCATATATTTCCTCAGCATCGAGACGTGAAAGACATTGTGTACTCCGGCCAGATTCGGCGGAAGAGACACACGATAAGCTAGCGTCCCAACTCTGTCGAGGATCTCAAATGGTCCAATAAATCTCGGACTGAGCTTCCCTTTCTTCCCAAATCGCATAACACCCGTCATAGGTGCCACCTTCACAAAAACATGATCGCCCACTGCAAACTCTAAATCTCTCCTCCGCTGATCGGCATAACTCTTCTGTCAACTCTTAGCAGTCCTCATCCTATCACGGATCCTGACTACTACATCGGCAGCCTGCTGAATAATCTCTGGACCCAACTCTGCTCTCTCTCCTACTTCATCCCAATGAATAGGAGATCTACACTTGCGGCCATAAAATGCTTCATAAGGAGCCATACCTATAGACGACTGAAAGTTGTTGTTATAGGTGAACTTGACCAATGGTAAGTTCGACTCCCAACTCCCAGAGCAATCAATGACGCAAGCACGGAGAAGATCCTCAAAATCTGAATGACTCGCTCTGACTGCCCATCTGTCTGCGGATGGAAAGCTGTGCTAAACAGCAACTTCGTACCCATAGTCGAATGCAAGCTCTTCCAAAACGAGGAAGTGAATATGGGATCTCTGTCAAATACGATAGAAACTGGAATACCATGGAGTCGGACTATCTCTCGAATATACAACTCCGCATACTGAACCATGGTGAAAGTCGTCTTAATAGGCAAGAAGTGCGCTGATTTGGTAAGACGATCTACAATCACCCAGATGGCATTCGATCCTCTGGCTGACCTCGGCAATCCGGTCACAAAGTCCATGGTAACATTCTCCCACTTCCACTCGGGAATGGGAAGAGGCTTGAGCAAACCTGCTGGTCTCTGATGCTCGGCCTTCACTAACTGGCAAGTCAGACACTCGGATACAAATCGTCTGATGTCTTTCTTCATCCCAGGCCACCAATACAAAAGCTGCAGATCTTTGTACATCTTCATACTCCCTGGATGAATGGAGTACGGGGACATGTGGGCTTCTGTTAGAATATCTGCTCGGATAGAATCACTGCTAGGAACCCACATCCTGTCTTGGTATCTCACAATACAGTTACTAACTGAATACAAGACACTGCCCTTGGCCTCATCCCTCTGCTTCAACTTTGCCAATTGCTCATCTGCTGCCTGAGCACTGCGAATACGGTCCAAAAGGGAAGATTGAATGGTCAAGGTAGAAAGATGGGGAACTCTACCTTGAGGATAAGTCTCGAGATCAAACCTCTGCATCTCAAGCTGAAGAGGTCTCGAAACTGTCAAATGAGCCATCACTGCGACTTTTCTGCTCAATGCATCCGCAACTACATTAGCTTTACCCGGGTGATAGCTAATGTCACAGTCATAATCCTTAGAAAGCTCCAACCAACGCCTCTGACGCATGTTCAGCTCCTTCTGCGTAAAGAAATACTTGAGGCTCTTGTGGTCGGTAAGGATCTGGCACTTCTCTCCATACAGATAATGCTTCCAAATCTTCAAGGCAAAAACTACTGCGGCCAACTCTAGATCATGGGTAGGGTAGTTATTCTCATGAGTCTTAAACTGTCTAGAAGCATATGCTATCACCTTCCCATGCTGCATCAATACTGCGCCAAGACCGAGCTTCGAAGCATCGGTATACAGAACAAACTCACCGGACCCTGACGGCACGGCCAAAACTGGTGCTAAGATAAGAGCTTGCTTCAAAGTATCGAAGCTCTTCTGACAGTCCCCGCTCCAAAAAAATTTCACATTCTTCTTGGTCAGTGCTGTGAGTGGAACTGCAATCGAGGAGAATCCCTTGATGAACTTCCGATAATATCCTGCTATGCCAAGAAAACTACGGATCTCTGATGCATTCTGCGGCACAACCCAATCTCTGACTGCTGCAACTTTTGCGGGGTCTACCTCAATGCCACTGCTGGAAACAATGTGGCCTAAGAACACCAACTTCTCTAACCAGAATTCGCATTTACTGAACTTTGCGAATAATTTGTGTTTCTGCAAGGTCTGCAACACTGTGGTCAGATGCCTGCTGTGATCCTCCCGATTCTTGGAGTAGACGAGAATCTCATCTATGAACACTATCACAAACTGGTCGAGGTACGGCTGAAAAACGCGATTCATGAGATCCATGAAGATCGCTGGCGCATTAGTCAAACCGAATGGCATCACAAGGAACTCGTAGTGGCCATAACGAGTCCTGAAAGCTGTATTTGAAACATCAGCATCTCTCACCCTCAACTGGTAATAACCGGAACGCAGATCTATCTTGGAGAAAATCGAAGCTCCCTGCAACTGGTCAAACAGATCCTCAACCCTCGGAAGTGGGTATTTATTCTTCACTGTAACCCTGTTCAACTCCCGATAGTCAATACAAAGCCTTATCGTGCCATCTTTCTTCTTAACAAACAAGACTGGCGCGCCCCAAGGTGAGAAACTAGGGCGAATGAACTCCTTGTCAAGAAGTTCATGAATCTGATTCTTAAGCTCTGCCATCTCTGTCGGTGCAAGTCGGTACGGTGCTTTTGAGATCGGAGCAGTACCTGGCATAAGCTCGATAGAAAACTCCACCTCCCTCTCAGGTGGCATACCAGAGACGTCCTCAGGAAAAACGTCTAAGAAGTCTCTAACAATCGGAACATCTGAGGCTGACTGACTGGGCGCCTCGGGGACAGATACAAATGTTGCTAGAAATGCCCGACACCCTCTATGCATGAGCTTCCTAGCCTGGACATAAGGAATAATACGCGGTAAAGGAAAGTACCTGTCCGGCTCGAATAAGAACTTAGTCATTCCAGGCGGTCGGACTAGAACTGATCTCCGCTTGAAGTCAATCAAAACTCTATTCCACAATAGCCAATCCATCCCTAGAATGATGTCAAACTCTAACATCGGCAACACTATAAGATCCGCATAGACAAGATTGCCATGGAGCTCAAGATCTATGTCTCGTATCACATTGGTGGCTGCTACTCTTTTCATGAAGGCAACACTACTGAATAGGCTATATCTAGCCCGATGGTCTTGACTTTGAGGAAATTGGCAAAGACCTCCAAAATAAATGAGTGGGTAGCCCCTGAATCTATCAGGGCTTTGGTAGCTGAGCCAGCTATGAAAATTCTCCCTGAAAGTTCGGAACACTAAGCTGAACCCAAATAATCACAAGAGTTGAACTTATTGGCATGCAAAGGTCACAATTCTTCTATCTTAATCCCACAAATAATACTGAGTAGAGCATGCAATCCTATCGCAATTCTAAGTTCAAAATTTAAATCTCGATTCCCAAAACATTGGAATGCAAATGTAAACTTAAAGCTGTAAAGTACCTGTCATCAACATGGTATCGGGGTTCGTCTCCGCAGCATGGAGAGCAAAAACTCTGCCCTGGGTAGGCAGATTCTTCCGGGGGCACTGCCGCAGCACGTGTTCTGTGCTGCCACACTTAAAACATTTACCTGAGCCATACATGCATGCTTCAGGATGACGGTGTGAGCACTTGGGACAGACTGGGTGCTCAAAGGTCCTCGGGACGACACGTCCCTGCTGCTGCTACTGAGGTCCTCCTCTGTTTCTGGGCGGGCCGTGATACGGCCGCTTGTGCTGATGCTGATGCTGCTGAGGGAGAGGGCGGTGTGGTACCTGGATTGGGCGCTTGCCCTGGCGGTCTCTCTCTATATCACGCTGATCCTGCTCTGCGGCTAGAGCTTTGGAGACAGCGACCACATAAGAAGTAGGGTCAGACACCCTAACATCACGGCGCAAGATCGGCCGTAGACCCACCAAGAAATGCATCAACTTGGCTTTAGCATCATTCGCGATCAGGGGCACGAAATGACAACCCCTCTCGAACTTACGGATGAACTCCGTAACAGTCATATCTCCTTGTCTCAGGCTCATGAACTCAGTAGTCAACCTGGTACACACTTCCTCAGTAAAATATTTGGAGTAGAATACCTCCGTGAAGCGCACCCAAGACAGTGTAGCCAAATTAAGGGCTACTGAAGCTCCTTCCCACCATAAGCGGGCATCTCCTCCGAACAGATAAGAGGCACAACGAACTCGATCTGCATCCCCAAGTTCCATAAACTCGAAGATAACCTCAAGGGAATTGATCCAGTCCTCGGCAATCATGGGGTCCGACGTCCCTGAAAACTCCTTTGGATGCATCTTCATGAATCTCTCATATACAGCCTCGGGCCCTGTCGGCCTAGTCGCCACAACATTGTTCCCCGCAAACTGTGCGAAAAACTGAGTCATCCCAGCCAGCATCTGGGCATTCATGTCCGGTGGGGGTGGAGGTGGTAGATCTCCCTCCTGTCTCTGCTCCTCCCTGTCCTCCTGGCGAGGCTCCTCATCTCTAGTGCGCTCTAGAATGCATCTAGGGGGCATACTGTTCCATACATAACCCATACGTAACTAACATGCATAATTCCATAATTTATTTAAATTTAAATACTAAACAAATAAAATTAATCTGGACATAAAATGCTTCACGAAATCATGCCGTAAAAAAATAATTCATGCTTTAAATAAAATGCGTAAATGTAAACTTACAGACCAAAGACGTGACTTCGTGAACTTCTCGCGGTCAGTAGTAGTGCAATCCTATACAGAACCATTGCTCTGATACCAGCTGTCGAGGCCTAAAAATCCTTCCTTTGAAAATTTGCGGGAAATTTAAAATTTTTCTTTTAAAATAAATGGAGTGCCTCATTCATACCAAAAACTGATAAAATGTTTAACGTTCAAAATAGCAACGGAAGAAATTATTACTTGCCAAAATAACAAGTTAAAGTATTCAACAACTGATAAAATATTTGAACCTCAAAAATAAAATGGCAAGTGCTGAAACTGAGGTCCTCGGGTGCCACTACTGCCGACCCAAGCTAGCTCACTGGTCCCCGCCCTCGATCCCGACATCATCAGTACCTACAATAATCAAGTCTAGTGAGTCTAAAGACTCAACATGCATATATCGTAAATAACGAGTAAATAATATAGTAAAATTTGCATGGGATAAAAATATCATGTCATGAGGCATACTTGAAATAACTTGTCATGAGCAATTATAATACGTCCATACTGAACTGAAAAATCATAGTAAAAATGTTTGCTCCTTGGAGCCCTGTACTGAAATAGCATTTAATAATTTTCTGTTGAGATTATGGTCTACGCATGTGGCCCCTGAACTGAACTGAACTGAGCTGACCGATACTGGGGACCGGACCGGTAACTGGTGACCGGATTTACGTCTGATCAGACTACTGCCACAGTATACTGGGTGAAACAACTGAACTGACCGGTAACTGGTGACCGGACCGGTAACTGGGGACCGGGTTTAATCATGATAGTAAAGTGACCACAAGCCATATCGCATAAATCTAATAAATGAATATTTTGCACGTAATACAATTAATTCACAAAATTAAATATCCTGTAATAATTTTTCTGATGGATTGGATCGCTCCCAGGCTCGCTGCAACCTAAATATGCCATGAAAAATATGCAATAGCTTTTACTTGACCCAACTATGCAATAAAATCCAAAAACTGAGACAAATGCGCCTAATGACTTCGTATTTAATCATGACTCCGAACCAACCCGAACCAACACTGAAACATCATATAGTCAGGATTAAAATACGCTTAAAATGATGAATTAATGCTCCTAAAATAGTTAGGGCCGAAATCTAGGTGGATGGAGGCCAAAACATGAAACGCTCTTTCGAGAGTCAATTTGGCACATCGCACCGTAAATTCTCGTACGACCTCAAAAATGAACCGAATTACAAACGGTCAAAAACATGACCTTTCTAACTCAATGAGGCACTGTCCAGTCCAAGGCCACAGGCTAAAAGCCAACCGTAGAACTCAAACGAGCCACTGAACCATCACAGCAAGTTGCTCTCCAAAAATACAGCAGCTGTGCTTCGGTTTCCTTGCGTCGTTTGCGAGGCTAATGGCCATTGGGGCTTGAACCACTGACCAGAACCTCTTACCAACATCCTAAGGAATGATTTGAACCATGGCTAAGGGCTCTAGGCCAGCCACAATTCGAACCACACCAGAGGCAATCAAACGTTCCAACCGAGAACAAATTCTGCACGTAGGATGCATTGCTTTTGTTTGGATGTCACGAATCGTTCCATCGGCAATTTGATTGACCAGGACACGATCTAGACATCTAGGGGTATGGTATGAACCGTGGCTAAGGGCCATAGGCCAAACAAGATCCACACCATTCCACAAAAGTAGAAACACACATGCTGAAAAATGAAGGGCCGAAAGGGAAAGGGGCCGATCTTGATGTTTTAAATTGAAAACCTATTCACCATGGACTAAGCCACCAAAAGGGCGACTTAGTCACGTCTTAGACATGCTAGTGAAGTGATCTAATCATGGCTATAGGCCTTGTGGCAGCCATGATCAGATTCATTTCCCACATGACAGAAACTGAATTTTCGAAAAGCTCAATTGGACAAGAGGTGGAGTTGCTGTCCTTTTCATGTTTTACAGCGTGCATGGGGTTAAATGAATGGACCAACATGGTCCTAATGCATCCTATTACATGTCTAGATGTCGCCTTAGGAGCCTTGAATCGAGCCAATACCTGAAACCACAACACCAAAGAAAATCGTGAAGCTTGAAGAAAAAGGGGCCGAAAATCTGCATGTGTAATTTCTGAAATTTCTTGCCATGCTTCGGTTTTTGTTTATCAAATCATGATCATGTAATGAAAATAAATGATATTAGGACTTGATTGAAGAGTCAAGGAGAATATATGCATGCCTGGTTTCGTTTGAAAGAAAAACGAAAGAACGAGACGATTCGGCGCAGAGGAGGTGAAGCGCTTTCTATTCTACCTTGCTAGCTCGATTTTCTCCTCTCTTCCTAGCTATGGTGCTCACGTTTTTTTTTCTCTCCAAAACACTCTGAATTTCGAGACTAAGGGAGAGGGGGAAATGGTTAGGGGAGTGAGGGAGATGGGTGCAATATAGGTAGGATGCATGCAAGACCAAGTCTCCCCTTTTTTTTTTGAAATTTGAATTCTTGTTTGATCTCAAATGAGTTGTTGGATGACTCTAGAAGGTGGTGACCGAAATCCTCATGCTTTCTAGACTAGGATAATGCTCATTAATTAATTAATTAAGGTGGATCAAGAATTAAAAAGATTAGTATGCTAACTCAACAAAGAATGGGTCAAAGGTGAGTTGGCAAGTCCTTGTTTAATCTACTAAGGGGGGTGGCCGAATTCTATCAATAAAATGAAGGGAGGAATGTTGATTATTTACTGAATTTATAACCCTTAAAAGCCTCACATATCTTTCAATTAATTTAGTGAATTAATCCCTAATTAAGCCACTTAAATAAATTTATTTTCTACTCACCTCAAGTAATTAAATTAAATCCTCAAACCTCCTTTTTAACTTAAATGAACTTACTTGCTACCTAAAATAAATTCTGGAAATGTTTTTCTGAATCTTAAATTTTATCTCTAAACTCCAACTCCAGTCCGGCCTCACTGAATTAACTGAACTGATAAAAATCAAACTGCTGCATGAAATAATTAACTTAAGGAAAATCATTTAAATCCTCATGAAATAAAATCATTTAAAATACTAGAATTATGCATGACTTATACGCAGTCTAAGTTACGGGTTCTACAGGTTGCGGCCGATCTTGCGCCGTGATGTTCGAGTTGCTAGTCCTACGACTTATGCAATTGCCGTGTCTAGAGCTTTGGCAGAAGATATAGGATCAGAGAGATATTGAGGCTGACAGGCAGGGCAAGAGGCCCTATCAGGCTCCACAGCAGCAGCAGCAGCAACAGCAGCGGCCTCCGTTCAAGAAGCCTTTCCAGGGACATCCAGAAAATAGGCCATATCAGGGACCGCCAAAGGGCAAGTGTCCAATTCAACAACAGAGGGTGCCTCAGAAGCCCGGTGATTTCCCAGTGTGTCCTAAGTGGCAACCGCCAGCACCCGGGACAGTGTTTATACGGGACAAACAAGTGTTTCAAATGCGGGGCAAGTGACCACATGTTGAATGAGTGCCCACAGCGGAGGCAGCCGACCCAGGGCAGAGTGTTCACCATTCATGCGCAGGAGGCAAACCCAGACATGACATTACTGACCGGTAAACTTTTCTACCCAAGCTCAGTATCATTTCGCCTTGCATGTTTAAATTTATTTGGGAATTATTAGTGTGCTAGTGATATTTTTGAATGACTTGGGATATAAATTTCTACTATGCCTAAGGTTTATGTTAGAATTTGAGGGATATAAGTTAGTGTGTTGTGCTAACATCTCTCAGGAAATATTTTCTTAAAGAGATTAACAACGAAGGCCCAGATAGATTCAGGAGCCACTCACTCCTTTATCTCGGAGATATTCGCTAATCACTTGGACATCAAGTCCATCGGCCTTGACGTGAACTACTCGGTGACAATCCTATCAGGGGAAGAACTGTTAGCTACCAGCGTGGTCAGAGATATTGATCTAGAACTGCAGGGCCACCTAGTATATGTCGATCTGATAGTGTTGCCAATGCCAGAATTTGATATTATTTTTGGTATGGACTTGCTGAAGAAGAACAGAGTTCTGATTGATTTTCAGAAAAGGTCAGTGTTGGTCAGACCGTTAGGTATGGAGCAGTTTCTATTTGAACCAGACAGATGGAGAAGTTTCCCTTGCATGATTTCTTGCATGCAGGCGCGAAGACTCATTTCCAAGGGGTGTCAGGCTTTCTTGGCCAGCATCATTTCAACACCTAACGTACCCACTCCGTATATATCTGATGTGCCAGTAGTCAGAGACTTCCCAGACGTCTTTTCTGATGACGTCACAGGCCTTCCACCTAGAGAGAGAGAGAGGTGGAGTTTGCTATTGACCTTATGCCAGGCACAGTGCCAATCTCCAAGGCACCATACCGATTAGCTCCCGCTGAGATGCTAGAACACAAACAGCAGATTCAGGAGCTTTTGGACAAGGAATTCATTCGTCCCTAGTTTCTTACCATGGGGCGCACCAGTGCTCTTTGTGAAAAAGAAAGATTGGATCATGAGACAGTGCATCGATTACCGGGAGCTGAACAAGGTAATGATCAAGAATAAATACCCACTTCCAAGGATCGAGGACTTGTTTGATAAGTTGCAGGGAGCTACAGTGTTCTCTAATATAGATCTTCGATCAGGGTATATCAGCTGAAGGTGAAAGAGGCAGATGTTCATAAGATAGCCTTTAGGACTAGATATGGGCATTACGAGTTCTTGGTGATGCCATTTGGATTGACGAATGCTCCACAAATATTCATGGACCTCATGAACCGATTATTTCAGCCTTACCTAGATCAATTCGTCATAGTATTCATTGATGATATTCTTATATACTCGAAGAGCCATGAGGAGCACAACCAGCATTTGAGGACAGTTTTGCAGACCCTGCAGAGTCGTAAGCTATTTGCGAAGTTCAGTAAGTGTGAATTATGGTTGGAGAAGGTAGCAGTTTTTGGGTCATACAGTGTCTAGCAGTGGAACTGAGGTGACCCAGCTAAAGTGGCAGCTGTTAAGGAATGGGTTGAGCTAAAAAATGCATCAGAAATCCGCAGTTTTCTGGGTTTAGCAGGTTACTACCGTAAGTTTATTCAGGGGTTTTCTTCGATAACAGTGCCACTCACTTCACTGACCAAGAAGAATGATAAGTTTGCGTGGAGTGATGAATGTCAGAAGAGCTTCGATACTTTGAAGCAAGCCCTTATTTCAGCGCCAGTGTTAGCCATGCCATTAGGGCAAGGAGATTTTTTGTTATACACCAATGCATCTAAGCTCGGGTTAGGCGCAGTGTTGATGCAGCATGGCCAGGTTATAGCTTATGCCTCCAGACAGTTGAAGGTGAATGAGAAGAACTACCCGACTCATGATCTTGAGTTAGCCGCCGTTGTCTTTGCTTTGAAGATTTGGAGACACTATTTGTACGGCGAGAAATGCCAGATATTCACTGATCACAAGAGTCTCAAGTATTTCTTCAAGCAGAAAGAGCTGAATATGAGACAGAGACAGTGGTTGGAGTTAGTAAAAGACTACGATTGCGAAATTAGCTACCATCCGGGAAAAGCTAATGTTGTCGCAGACGCCTTGAGCAGAAAGGTGGCAGGTGTAGCTCAGTTGTCAGTGCAGAGACCTCTTCAGTCTGAGATGCAGAGGTTTGGGTTAGAGGTTTATCGCAAGGGCAGAGCTCCCAGTTTATCTAATCTGACAGTCAAATCCGATTTACTAGACCGAATCTGTAGAGGACACCCTTCAGATGAGCAGCTGCAGAAATAGAGGCTGAGGGATGAGACCAAAGGCAGTGTACTCTACTCAGTGTCTGATGGTATTGTGAGATACAGAGGTAGAATGTTGGTGCCTAGTGTTGATTTGATCAGAGAGAATATTCTGACGGAGGCACATGCATCGCCGTATTCCATTCACCCATGAGGCACCAAAATGTACAAGGATCTGGAGATTTTGTATTGGTGGCCAGGGATGAAGAGAGACACCCGTCGGTTTGTGTCTGAGTGCCTCACTTGTCAGGAAGTGAAGGCAGAGCATCAGATGCTAGCAGGGATGCTTAAGCCACTCCCTATCCCCGAGTTGAAATGGGAGAATATCACCATGGACTTCGTTATTGGCTTGCCGAGATCAGTTAGAGGATCCAATGCCAATTGGGTCATAGTGGATCGACTCACTAAGTCAGCGAACTTCTTGCAAGTGAAGACGACCTTCTCCATGATGCAGTATGCGGAGCTTTATATCAGGGAGATCGTTCCTTTGCACGGGATCCCAGTGTCTATTGTGTCCGACAGGGACCCGAGATTTACATCGTCCTTCTGGAAGAGCCTACATACGGCCATGGGGACGAAGTTGCTATTCCGTACAGCTTTTCACCTGCAGACAGATGGCCAGTCTGAGCAAGTGATTCAAATTTTGGATGATTTATTGCGAGCTTGTATGATTGATTTCCAGGGGACTTGGGAATCAAAGCTACCTTTAGTGGAGTTTACCTACAACAACAGTTTTCAATCATCTATAGGTATGTCTCCCTACGAGGCATTGTATGGACGGAAGTGCAGATCACCGATTCATTGGGACGAAGTCGGTGAAAGAGCAGAACTTGGTCCAGAGATTGTTCAGCAGACTGCAGATGTGGTGGTCAAGATTAGAGACAGAATGAAGACCGCCCAGAGTCGCCAAAAGAGTTATGCTGACAAGAGGAGAAGGGATCTAGAGTTTCCTGTAGGTGATCACGTTTTTGTGAAGATAGCACCTATGAAGGGTGTTATGAGATTTGGGAAAAGAGGCAAGCTGAGTCCGAGGTTTATTGGACCATTTGAGATTCTTGACAGAGTTGGGACACTAGCTTATCGTGTTGCCCTTCCGTCGAATCTGGCCGGTGTGCACAATGTGTTCCATGCCTCAATGCTGAGGAAGTACCTAGCTAATCCTTCGCATGTTTTGAGCTACGAGCCGTTAAAGCTTGCTCCAGATCTGTCATATGAGGAAAGACCTGTCCAAATCCTAGACAGACAAGAGCGTAGACTTCGGAACAAAGTGACCAAGTTGGTCAAAGTCCGGTGGCTAAATCAATCATTGGAAGAGGCCACCTGACTCGCTATCAAGAATTGTTTGGTAAGATTTAATTTCGAGGACGAAATTTATATAAGTGGGGGAGGAACTATGGTGTCCAAAATCAGTACACGTAAAACCCATGCATTTATTTAATTTTTAAATCATTTATTTACATTTAAAATGATTTTTTTGTAATGCATGATTTATTTAATTTGCATTATTTTAATGTTTATGTGATGCACGTTAAAATGTTTTCTTGAGTTTCATGTTTCAGGCGATTATTCGAGGCGAGATCGAGTAAAAGAGACCGGTGACGATTTTGGCAATTTTTAAATGTGGTATATTATTTTAAGTATTAGGATGAGACATTTTGAATAATTTATTAAGTTTTAGCATTTTAAAGCTTAAATCATGTATTTAGTAATTTTAGAAGTTTTAAAGCTTTTAAAGTTAACATGGTGTATTTTATTTTGGTAATTAGGGGATTAACTTTTAAGTAACATTTTTAATTATCATTAAGCAAATTAAATTCCCCTAATTAAACACACACACACGTTTACACCACTAAACACACTTTTACACACACACCCCACACGACATAGCACACACACACTTCATTCAAGTTCATTTTTATCATTTTTGAGAGAGAAAACCTAGGGTTCATATCAAGAACAGCAGCCGCCCCTTCCTCCCATATTCCAGCAAAGTTTTGTTGAATTTTCTTCAAAGAAAATCGAGCCACCATCGTCCCGGATCAACCTTCGCTCCGTCTCCGCTTCGGTATCGTCGGTTCGGTAAATTTTAATATCAAAAGGCATTTATATTCTTTTCTTTTTTGCGTCGATCATGTCATAGTATGTGTTGCGTTATTTTTATGCGTAAAATCCATATATGATGTGCAAGGTTTGGGCAGAAACATGTTGGATCGATTTTGAAACGTTTTTAGATCTAAAATTTCGAAATTTAGTGTTCTTTTGAAAACTTCAATTTTTCGGTCGTGATTCTGAGAAAACTTTCAACACAAAAATTGTAGAAATTTTTGATACCTTCGATTTGATATAAAATTCGAATTATTTGGATAAAAAGTGAGTGAGTTATGGTGTTTTTCGTGGGACTACTCAAACTGCATTTTCTGGAAAAATTTTGTATCGATGTATTCTTGAAGTTTTTGAGTTGCAGGCTTCGTTGGGAACCGTTGGTGGATCTTTGCTGCATTTGGGTATTGTGAGTATGACATTGGGATGAATTATGGTGCTTAGTATTGTGTCGGTAGGAATTTGGTTGCATTAGAAGACGTAGGAAGTATTTTGGTGTCAAAATTCATGTTTACGGATTATCGTGCGTAGTTGTTGTGTGTCGTTGTCTTGGGGACATTTTTTTGAGTTGAATTCTTGTCAAGCGTCCTAAGAGGAGTCTCATTGTATCGGTTGAGTTGTTGGAGCATGACTTTTAAAATTGCATCAAAATGTGTTATTTTGGGTTGGTTGTGCGGAGGATTAGCGCCGCAGCGCTCGCCAGGGAGCGCCGCAGCGCCCGATCTGTGCAACCCAGGCGCCGCGGCGCTGCCCTTGTGGCACCGCAGCGCTGGCCTTTGGCCTTGCTAGCGCCGCAGCGCTAGTGCCTAGCGCCTAGGAGTTGTCTTCTATGTTTTGGGAAATGTTCACACATCATTTTAGGAGTTGTTTCGAGGGTTGATGTCATGGTTTAGCACGATGATTAAACGAGGTCAAGTCCCGAGAGATTTAGAACGTCTTAAGGAAATTTGTCACTTTTGGGTGAGAGCATGACAGTAAGTCTAAGTTATGCAAGTTAAGTATTCAAACTCATGTTAGTATGTTGACACAGTGGCCCCAAGCGAGATCCAACGAATCCCTCAACGCCAAGTAAGTATGTTCGACGTGCAAATGAAAATATTTTCATGTTTTTGAGGTATGCTAAATGTCTTGTGGCCAAATTATGAATGGGTTTGGAAGTCGGTGAACGTGGCCGAGGACCTCTCCACCCCGTTAAATCATGAACGAGTTTAGATCAGGATTGGAAAGCATTAAAGCATGAACGGGGACCAATCCACCCGTTAAAGCATGAACGGGGATCTCATGTATGTGGCATTGGATTCGTTCCTGTCATCCCTAGTACTGTGATTTAGTTTGATCAGACGTTATTTATGTTATGGGTCACTTGCTTTGAAACATGCCTCTACGCAAAATGATGAAGTTATGTATTTTCAAGTGTATGCAAGCATGTTTAAGAAAAGTTTCATGACAAAGGCACGTCTATGTATGTATATACGTATGTTCAAGCTTTTGATATGCAAGTTCAAGTTTCAGTATTTACTTCCTATTTTAAAATTGCTTGTGATTTTATTACGTATTACTTGTTACTTCTAGTTTATACGTGTTGAGTCTTTAGACTGTAATAGCCAAGTTTTGAACGCATCGTTGCGATTTAATTCATGGTAATTCGTATGTTGAGCCAATTGGTATGAGGCCAATTGGAGTGGTTAGATAAGACATAGAGGTGCAACTTTCATGTTGAGAATGTTGCCGAATTATGAGGAGAAGCGACGTTGCGATTCGATTTTAGATGCAAATTTTATTGTTGGCTTCAAGTGACAGTGCACCCGCACTGCAAAAGACACCGCACCCGCGGTCGGCTAGTGCACCCGTGGTATAAAAGTTAGTGCACCCGCGGTGTCAGGGCAGAACCTTCAGCGCACCCGCGGTCGATAATGCAGCGCACCCGCGATCGTAACTTTGGATTTTCGGAAGTGTTACAGAATGCCTAGCGCACCCGCGGTGTATTTTGGAGCCCACCCGTGATGCATGAATAGTAAAATCCTGTTTTCGGTTTTAAGTGGTCAAATACATTTGTTGGTTCACTTTTCCCTAATTTCTCTCCACTCTTCTCGGTTTGCAACTCAAGGGAGACTAGGGTTCCTACATTTCTTTCTTCCTTTCTTTGATTCAAGCTTATTGTTGGATTATTTAAGTGAGAACAAGGTTCTTTTGGGTTCAAGGAGCTAAGATAAGCTTTTGGTTTAGTTATTCTTGGATTTTGGTGTTGGGGAGAAATCATGGGTTTGTTGATTGTGTTGGTTTTACGGATGTTATGGTTTGGTTGTTGGATTATTGAGTTGTTGATGGTGCAATATATGGTTTATTGTTGTAGGTTTTGCAACAAGAGTTTTGAATCAAGTGCTCCAAGTGTAGTAAGTGGAATTCATTTCCTTGTGCTCACATGATAATATATGTATTGTGTTCCAATGTTTTAACATGTTATTCCCTTCCATTTGATTCATATTATGTATAGATATACCATGTTGTATATGAAAGGCTTTATATGTCTCAATTAAGAAAAAGGGAATACAAAAGAGAAGAGTATGCAAAGTGTTTGATTTAATGACAAAGAGAGAGTTCAAATTGATTTATTGGATTGATAAAGAGATAGTCAGAGATTGCATGCAATGAGTTGATCAACTGACCTTAGGATTATATCCCAACAGAGTAATCGATTTATATCGATGGGATATAGGTACAGAGACAGAGATACTATTGAAATATCAATCTACCAGAGAAAAGAGAAATATCATCGTTATTGTTATGATATACCATGTTATTCATGTATCAGAATTGATGGTATTTAATGTTTTCAAAGCCATGTTTTACAGAGTATGATATGTACAGATTGTTATGTAAGAGTTCCACTTGCTGAGTTTTATACTCATTTCAGTTATTCATGTGATGCAGATAAGAGCGACGAGCCAGGACGTTGATTGGAGCCGAGGTCATATGCATAGAGATGGAAGGAAGAAGGCTATTTTGCTAGCATTTTGATATGATCAAAAATAATATTTTGTATTTTGATAAAACATTTGATTGATCATGTATATGTTTTTGATTGTAAATGTTTTATGTCAAGAGAATTTTAAATCCTTCCTCCCTTCAAGTAAAATTTTTAGTATTCCGCGCTGTTATCTTTTAAAATCGGTCAGAGGTGTTACATAGACTCACTAGATTTGACCGATGCAGGTGAGGATGATTTCGAGGAGACTAGGGGTGGGGACCATGGAGCTGGCTTGGACTGAGCAGGAGGCTAGACCCGAGGATCGCCCAAGTTTTTAAGCTTGTATGAAATGTCTAATACTCTGATTTCACGCTACTAGTTATGAGATTTCAAACAGATACTTTGTCAAACTTTATTTTAGATCTTCTGTTGCAACCACTTTTGGGGCGTACGGTTACGTTATCGAATTTGAATGTTGATTACTCTTTTACGAAAATTTTTAATTTTTCCGCAAATTTTAAGTAGTAAAAGTACGGTACGTTACATTTATTTGACCAATTGCAAGGAGCTTCGATATTTTCAAAGATAGATTTACAGTCTAGATATCACCAGCTGAGAGTAAAAGAGACGGATGTTCACAAGACGGCTTTCAGAATGCGTTATGGGCATTATGAGTTTTTAGTGATGCCTTTTGGATTGACTAATGCTCCGACGATCTTCGTGGATCTCTTGAATCGCGTATTTCAGCCGTACCTCGAACAATTTATTATTGTTTTCATCAATGACATTTTGATCTATTCCAAGAGACGAGGGGAGCTTGAGCAGAACTTGAAGACGACCTTGCAAGTGTTACGAGATCAAAAATTATATGCAAAGTTCGGCAAGTACGAGTTTTGGCTAGAGAGGGTGGCTGTAACGTCAAAAAAGCCAACCCACGTAAACCACAATGCATGCAAATGATTTAAATTGCTTAATTGTTTTATTTAATTGATTTTAAATGCTAACTTGTTATATATTATATGATTAAAGGTCTAATTACATTATTAAATGATTAGATTGCATGATTTCAAGAGAATGGAAATTTTTTCCGAATATTCGGTAATAGGATAGAGAAAAGAGATTGGGGACGACCAAGATAAAATATTTTCAATAAATAATTTTAAGGCTTGTTACTATGATTAAATATGAATAAAATTTTCTAAAAATGGTAAAGTTCAAATTATTTTACGAGTCGAGCTCGATTTTATCCGACAAGCCGGGGCAAATGATCGATAATAGGATAGAGAAAAGAAACCGGGACGACCAAGATAAAATATTTTCAATAAATAATTTTAAGGCTTGTTAATATGATTAAATATGATTAAAATTTTCTAAAAATGGTAAAGTTCAAATTATTTTACGAGTCGAGATCGATTTTCTCCGACAAGCCGGTTTTGGGCAAACGATGAACTTTTAAAAGCCCAACAATTATTCTTTTTTGAAAACAAATTTTGTAAATTTTTATTTGACAATTAAATATGTATTATAGGGCCTAATTTACCTAAGATTAGAAGGCTCAATTATCCCTAAACAAAAAGCCCAAAACCCAATCCATTAACATGCTAATTTTCGAAATCTATAAAATAAAAATCCTAGGTTTTTGTACACTATTCAGCCGTACATCACACACACAAAACACACAATATTTTCAAAAATTTGGAGAGTAAAAATGAAGGAGTTTATATCGTCCGCTCGTCTTCCTTAGCAACCCACGCCAACGATCGCATATTTGAGCGTTCTAAAACTCAAAGGAACGCTTCTAAACTTCTTTGACACACCATTCAAATCATATTATGCTTGTTTTCACATATTTTTGCATGAAAAATAATGTGGTATAAATCTCTTAACGTTTTGACAATTATTTTCAAATATTTGATGATTTTACACTTGTTTGAAAATGTTATGATTCCTAAGGACACATTGCCAATAAGATATGTTTAAGGGATGGGAAAAGGGTTGTTTAGGGACAACATGATGGATAGAACAAAGTGTGGTTGAGGAAGGAAGAGTCCTAGGGTTTCTAGGTTTACATTCGTGGCTAAGGTCTTGGGTAAAAGGGGGCAGTGGTTTCAAGGCTCAGGCAAGGACCTGTGCTGGCTGCAAATCAAGTTTGGGAGAAGTCTAGGATGGGCTAGACTCTTGGCTCGGTGAAGGAAGCCATGCGCAAACCCTAGGAGAGTCTAGGGCACACGCACGGCTTGTTCACGGAAGAGAGGGGAGCGGCTCGGTAAGGGAAGTCTAGGTTGGTCCAGGAGGGTCTAGGGAAGATGGTTCAGGGTTGAGACTAGGTATGGTGTAGCTGTGGTCCATGGTGGCTCGGTTGGTAAGGGCCGCAACCAAGGGAAAACGAAATAGGGGAGTGCACAGGTTTGGCTATGGGCTAGGGGCTGGTGCGCTGGGCTAGGCTAAGTTTGGAAGGATCCATGAGGGGCTGGTGAAGGTTAGGTTCATTATGTCTCGGTGGTGGCTCGATGAAATTGAGTCGTGGCTATATATATTTAGGCTAGGGTCGATTTTGATGCTAGGAGAAGAAGCAGTTAAAATCATGGTCCACAGGGGTCGGTTCATGGTTCACAAGGGTAATTTAGGTATGAAAAGTTCATGGTTAAAGTTTGAGATTTAAAATATTTAAATTTGAATTAGTTTAGGATTAAAACGCTTTACGATTCAGTAATTAAGAAAATAATTCCAAAGTCTCGAGTGTATGTTAAATAAAAATATTTGAAGGCAAATTTAAGCTTAAATAATTATTCGAGATAGGCTTGAGTTAATAAAAGTGAGAAAAATTCAAAATCGAGAAATTTTGGGTCCAGGGACAAAACGCTCATTTTACACCTAAGTTGTACAAAAAAGGTTGGCAGTGTCCCGAAGAATCATAAAGCATTCTAAATGATATTTTAAATTTTCACGATTAAAGTATCAGATTTTATGATTTATGATAAAGCCTCTGCAATTTTTACTGTTAAAATGCTATATTACGAATTTGGGAAGTACGCGATATTTTATGATTAAAAAGAGAAGAAAAATATTTTTTAAGGATGTGAATTGATTTAGACAAAAATAATATGATATATGACTATTGGGATTATCGTGAGGGAGAAGGCCCCAAAAGGAGCCTGTTTACGGTAGAATGCTCCAGAGGGGGCCCAACGATCGTATTTCCATTTACATTGGTGCCTAGTGCCCGTCCCCATGCGCCATGGTGAGCTAAGACTGATCAGTCTATCAAATGATACAGCTAGTCGCTTTCAAGGATCAAATTTCACCCAAAATGATAAATGATTGAAAGCTTTATGATTTGACGATTTACGAATAAATTATGCTTACAAATTTATGCTAGCTTATTTTGAATAAAAATATGATTTTTAATGCATGTGCTTGTATATGTATTATTTGTTACTCAAATTTAGAACGTGATGACTCATTAGACTCACTAGGTTTGAATGTTGCAGGTGAGGATGAGATTGAGGGAGGCGCTGACGCTTGAGTGGATAGAGTCCGGCAGTACATTTTCGAGGGACATTATTTTCTGCATAATTTTTAATGATTTAATTAGAGATTTTTATGTTTTATTTTGAAGTTAATGTTGATCATGTTAAATTGTTGGCGTATGATTTTGTTAATTGACAATGTGATCAAGCAAAACTTGCACTGTGGAATCTTCAATAAAAATATGGTTCTGAATGCTCGAAAATTAATCGCAAGTGCACGATGTCAAGTAATAATATATTGTACGAGAGTACGAGTATCGTTCCACTGAAGACTGTATTTTACAATTATTATTTTCAGTTATCAAATCTTTAGCAACGAAATTTGATTGATTGTTTATTACTACTATACTCAAATAAACATGCAAATAAAAAGATTCAGTGATTAAATAATGAGTTATATTATCTAGAATGATTGATTAAAATTCAATGAAAAATGGATTTGTTGGGAATTTCAGTTCATCTACCCCTTATTAATTTATTAATTCGTTCGATATTGATTGTATGCTTCCGACAGGATTTTCAATTCAATTAAACACGCCCTTTCGAGCTATGCCAAACTAATTCTACTCAATGAAGTAATTAAATGTCTTTAATTATTTATCAAGAGTGAATCGCATATCGGTCTATGAAATCCCCTAGTTTTCGCCCTACTGGACTATGACTATGGGCGCATATCCAATTTCATATGTCTATGTAAATTGTAGATCCACGAACTATGCTACTCGTTCCTATTACAAGCTATTCTCTCGAACTCACTCGCAATATAAGATTATTATTAAAGTTAGCTATTCTTTAATTATGATAATGAAAACAGTAACACAAATCAAGAACAAACCAACAATTGAAATATGAATTAACTAAATCAGAGTTTGGGGTAGGATCCCCTTAAATCCCAACAAATATTGTAGTTTAGATACTCGAATTCATAGTAAAAATAAACACAACAATGTTTAAAAGATAAAAACTAAATTAGAAATACAAGAATAGACGAAAAACACGAAAAACGATGCTCGGAAATCTTCGAATCTTCAATCCAAGCACTTTCTCCAAGCTTTTTTCTCCTTCTTAGGCTCCTTGGCTGCTGAATATCTAATTTTCGTGCCTAGGGTTCTTCCATATCCTTCCCCATTCAGAAATAAGGGAAGAAATCGGCCAAGAATCTTTCCAAAATTTCAAACGCGCCCGGGTGGACGTAAGTTTCCGCCCGGGCGGATGACTTTCGCAAATCTTGTTTCAAAATTTTAATTGACGTGCCCGGGCAGACTGTAACTTTCCCCCCGGGCGGATGACCTTTTCAAAAATTCTTCTTTTCCTCACACCTTGCAGGCGCCCGGGCGGACATAAATGTGCGCCCGGGCGGATGACTCTCGAATTTTTCCTTTTATTTTAAGTTTATTCACAATCACCTGCATTTTCAACCAAGGGTTTTATGAGCAACAAGAAAACATAAATTATGCCAAAATAATACAAAATGCATGCAATGTAAACGATAAATGCAATACAATGGGCTATCACATAATAAGAAAAACATGTAAAATCCACATATATCAACCCCACAATACTAACCTTTTGCTCGCCCTCGAGCAAAACAAGTGATAGGACAAAACGGGACAAGACACAAAGTAGCTCGACAATGAATTCATAAGCATCAATTAGCCTCAGCGAAACTCAACATGTTCCCTTGTCGATCAATGTAAAAGCACAATTCTTCGCACTTTCCTTGGTCTAGACATTGTTTCAAATAAAACCTGAGCGTGTAGGTGTGTGTCGTTAGTCCTAGCATCATAAATGACAGAGGGATCCATTCTCAATCATTATCAGAGATTTAAATCGGCCTTTTATTTTGAATCTTACTCTCCTCTATTCCTCTGCACTCAGCAATCACCTGCAGCTTCTCTTTTTTTTTTCTTTTTTTTTTGACTGAATTGGAATACAGTAATAAAATGACAGTATTAGAACCTTTCATTTCAGATTCAAATCCATGTGTTTTACAATTTTAGCCAGGAATAGGATTTCATTCCTTTATTCGGCTCCCCAACACCTTACATCTCCAACTTTAGCCAGGAATAGTATTTCATTCCTTTATTCGGCTCCCCCACTCCTTACATCTCTATTGTTCTCTTTTTTTTAACGCTGCTGATAAATACCTCGATTCAAGATAATATAGTCAAGCTCAATTCACACCTTCAAACCTCTTCGTTCCCCACTTTGGTTTTAAATTTTCACCATCTTATCATGCATGCTTCTAGTTCTAACATTCGTGCAAATAGAATTCAATGTTTTAAATAAAACTTCATGTATTCACCACAGTATGTGCTAAAGAAGTGCGAGTACACGACCGACAGGGCATGTCTCATCACCTCTTAATCATCCTTGGCTAACAAGTGCTACTTCGAACACTGTCGGCTGACACACACATCGATGCAAAACAACTAAAACTAAATGCCAACAGATAAAACCAACAAAGAAAAAAAATTGAACACACAAAACAACACCCATCCAGCCCCCAATACTAAAGTCGAGCAATGTCCCCAATGCAACAAACGATAGAAAAAAAGACAGATAGTGCAAAACAAAATGGATGCAAGATAACCCAAGCATGCAGCAGAAACAGAAATAAATAAAATGATCTAAACGAAATGCAAGAAATAAAAGAAGGGACAGAAGTGACTCCCCTCTCAATGATCATCCTCCTCGTACTCCTCCGGGGAATGACGCCAGCTTCCGGCTCTGGTGCATCGACATAGTGGAACTGAAATGGCAGTGGGAAGGCTGGCATATGCGGTGGCATAAGGGCCGGGTCAATACCACTGTGGCTCAGGGATAGACGCAGCATGGCATCAGTGGCGGTCTGTACTCACAGCCTGCCACTATAACTGATGGTCAGTGAATGCAGCAAATTCGTCCATCCGATCCTGAAGAAGTTGACATTGAGGTCGTGGCGCCGATGGTAGGGGCTGCTGTGGCAGTGGATCGAACGTCAATCCGTCACATATAGGGCCAAACTGAGGAAAGGCCTTCCGCCGTACCGCGGTCTTCTGTAGCCAGCTGGCGTCATCCAGGGACTTGGTTGGTGGCAACCAGTCATTGTCATCCTACAAAACAACCCCGGCGCCCGCACACAGCTCGGTGATAATGTGGGGAAAGAATAATGCCACATTCGGGTTCTGGATACTCAGCTGGATCTGTGAATGAATAATCCTACCCACATTGATTGGCAACTAGGTCATCAGTGTATAGAGCAACACTCCTCTCTCCCTCTGTATTTCGCTAGTGTGCCTGACTGTCATCAATCATGTGGCCAGAAATTCATACCACATCGCAGCCGGGACTAATAAATATTTCTCGGCGAAACAAGTGTACGATCCAGGTGTCTTCCACGGAGATCCCGGATAGAGGATTATGCGCATCATCAGGTCTAAGTCAGGTTCTGCTGCCCATGCCACATATAACAAATCATCCACAGCCGGTGTCTCAAGCACCCAATTAATCTCTACTGAACTAAAATCTACCAGCTTCCCTCTCAGAAATACTTTACTATCGCTCCTCTCAGCCGCATTAGCATAAAATTCCCTTACTACCGGTGCCACCGCGGCTTGCGGTTGGGCACAAAATTTTGACCATCCTCGATTAGTAATCTGATTAATATTAGAATATTGACCACAAGTTTGAACCCACGCTCTCTAATCGAAGCTCGATGTATTTTTGCGTGTTCATAGCGTTCCTTAGCAGCATTATTCACAAACAACTGGGAATTACGAGAAGATGACGAAGAAGCATCGTGACTTACTCGAGCTTTCATGGGTGCCATCGTGGATTATTTGGGAAGAACAAGACGCTTGGAGTAAGAGGTATGTTGTCGGAACTCCGCGGCGGCCAGAAGCTTCAGCGGCGGCCGGAGAGTTGCAGCGGTGGTCGGAGAAATTGTAGCGGTGGCTGGAGAATTAACGTGGTGGCCGGAAAATTGATGCTCTTGGTGCTTGGTGAAGGTGGTGACACTTAATTGTACCTGAAATTTGCACAAAACAAGTTATTTGAGCGAGATTGAGAGAGGAGGAGGTGAAAATCGAAGGGGCGGCTAGGTTTCGAATGGGAGGAGAGGAAAAGAGTCTGCAGATTTTAACAAAATTTGCGACCCGCTCGGGCTAACATAAGTTTCCGCCCGATCGGATGTGTTGCGGCTTTCAAAAGAAACTTTTTTTTTTAAATTTAAAGGGCGCGCCCGGGCGGACATAAACGTTCGCCCGGGCGGACATAAACGTTCGCCCGGGCGGACATAAACGTTCGCCCGGGCGGAAGTTTCACGGCTTTTCATTATTTTTTTTGTAAAAGGAGCGCGCCCGAGTTGACATAAATGTGCGCCTAGGCGGAAGCTTCACGGCTTTACACTTTTTTTAAATAGATAAATAAACACATAAACTAAAACAATAAAATCGAATTAAGTAGGGAAAAGAGGTAGTTCTCAATTTATAGTCGAGAGCTTGACTGTCGGTCAGTTTCAGTTCAGATTTTCCTGGAACCAAGTGATTCCAAGTTGTGGCGCAATTGTGCCACCCATGTAGTGTTCAGTCGCTGGGAATTGACCATATACGTCCCATCCTTTCCATCCTGCAGTTCTACAGCTCCCGATGGGTATACTCTGGAAATCACGAATGGACCAGACCATCGCGACTTCAATTTTTCGGGAAACAGTCGCAACCGGGAGTTGTAGAGCAGGACATTTTCAACTACTTTGAATTCTCTTTCGATGATCCGTCTATCATGAGCCTTCTTTGTCTTTTCTTTGTATGACAGTGCGAGATCATACGCTAGATTCCGAAATTCCTCCAACTGATCCAGTTGAAGCAGACGTCGTTCACCTGCATCAGTAAAGTTAAAGTTTAGTGCTTTCGTTGCCCAATATACACGATGCTCTAAATCTACATGTAGATGACATACTTTACCAAACAATAACCTATATGGTGTAGTGTCTATAGGTGTTTTGAACGTAGTCCTATATGCCCAAAGAGCATCATCTAACCTTACAGTCCAATCTTTTCGACTGACACCTACCCACTACAAGAAATTTTTAAATCAACAACACACATACGACAACGGTTTTAACTAAAACCATTGTTAAAAAACTTTTTAACAATGGTTTTAGTTAAAACCGATGTTGTAGAGCGTTTTTAAGCAAAAGACAACGGTTTTTAGGGTCATAGACAACGGTTTTTAGGGTCAATGACAACGGTTCTATAAAACCGTTGTCTTTGAGCATTTATGACAACGGTTCTGTGAACTGTTTTCTATTAGCGTGTTATTTGGACAATTGACAATGGTTTGTATAGCTGTAGCCATATTTCGCGACGGTTTTTGCAAAAACCGTTGCTAAATTTGGCGACAGTTTAATCAAAACCGTCGCTATTTCAAAATTGCAACGGTTTGACTTAAAACCGTCGCTAAATAACTAAATCGTCGCTAAAAAGGAAAACCATCGAATGTTTTCAGTTAGCAACGATTTTACTAAACCCGACGCTGATATTAGCAACGGTTATAGTCACAAGATAAACCGTCGCAATATTTATATTTTGAAAAAACCGCCATAATTGACGACGATTTTGTCATTAACCGTTGCTATTAACAACTGTTTAACCAATAAACCGTCGCAATATTTTCTATAAATACCGCCACTTTCGATCCATTTTTCTTACCCCCACCTCACAACACTTAAAATTTTTCTCTCTTACACAATTTTACTATTTCACAACACTTAAAATTTTCATCTATTACATGATTTTAGTTTCGATTTAATGTAAATTTTTTCACTTTAATTTTTGATAAATTTTTAAGTGTTAGTTAAGATCAGGAATTATGTTATCATAGTAATATTGTTAGTTTTTTTAGATTTATTAAATTATTTAAAAGTAATTTTTTTTATTTTATCGAAAATATTAGCGACGGCCATCATGATATAACCGTCGCTAAGGTTAGCGATGGAATAAATGAGCAAACTGTCGCTACGTTTAGCGATGTTTTCTTTTTTCCGTCGCTACATTTGTAGGCGACAGTTTTTAAATCCGTCGCTAAATAGCGACGGTTTTACATAAATCCGTCGCTAATTTTTAAGGCGTCGGTTTCTCATAAACCATCGCAAATTGTAGCTACAACAACGGAAAAAAACCTTGGTCTTTGAGCGCACCCTTTAACAACAGGGGCTTTAACAACAGTTTTAAAATACCTACGTCAACGGCACCGTTTTCGTAGGTCTTTTTTCTTGTATTGACCATTTTTTCTAAAATCCGCTTGATCTCTCGGTTAGACACTTCCACTTGACCACTCGTTTGGGGGTGATAGGGAGTAGATATCTTATGTGTGACACCATATTTACTCAAAAGTTTTTCAAAGAGTTTGTTGCAAAAATGGGTGCCACCTATCACTAATGATTGCTCGTGGTGTCCCAAACCTGTTAAAAATACTTTTCTTTAGAAATTTTAGGACCACTTGAGCATCGTTAGTGGCATATGATTCTGCCTCTACCCACTTAGACACAGTCAACCGCCACGAAAATATACTTTTTTGTGAACGAACTGGGGAACAGTCCCATGAAGTCTATCCCCCACACATCAAAAACCTCACACTCAAGAATATTGTTTAATGGCATTTCATGATGGTTAGAGATGTTACCTGTCTGCTGGCATTTATCACAGGTAAGCACATAAGAACGAGCATCTTTAAATAGAGTTGGCCAATAGAAGCCACATTCAAGTACTTTAGATGCCATCTTTGTTGGTCCAAAATGACCACCTACCTTACGGTCATGGCAATGGTTGAGAATTTGACTGCAACACACCTTCTTATCATAGAATCTGCACAAATCTTAAACAAAATTGGTTCCTCCCAAAAATAATATTTCACTTCAGAGAAGAATTTCTTTCATTGGTGAAACTATAGATTTGGTGGTGGTGTGCATGTGACAAGAAAGTTAGCGAAATTTGCATATCATGTACAGTGTCTCACCTCAAATAGCTGCTCATCAGGAAACCAATCATTAATAGCATGATCAACACAGTTATTACTAATAAATTCTAATCTAGATAAGTGATCTGCCACCACATTCTCAACACCCTTCTTAACTTTTATTTCTAAATCAAATTATTGTAACAAAAAAATCTACCGAAGTAGGCATGGCTTTGAATCTTTCTTGGCGAGTAAATTTTTAAGGGTGGAGTGATCACTAAACACAATTACTTTTGATAGAACAAGGTATGAGTGGAATTTGTCAACTGCAAATACTACTGCGAGTAACTCTTTTTCAGTGGTTGCATAATTTAATTGTGCTTCATCTAGAGTCTTGCTTGCATAGTATATAGTGTGAAATACCTTGTTCTACCTTTGGCCAAGGACAGCACCAACCGCAATATCACTGGCATCGCACATGACCTCGAAGGGTAGATCCCAATCAGGAGCTACAAAGACAGGAGCCGTCACCAAGCGCTCCTTCAACTCCTCGTATGCCTACAGACAGTCAGAATTAAACTAAAAGGACACATCTTTCATAAGTAAAGAAGATAGAGGTTTGGAAATTTTAGAAAAATCTTTGATAAAACGCCGATAAAAATCGGCGTGACCTAGAAAACTTCTAACTCCCTTTATTGAAGCTGGTGGTGGTAGGTTCTTGATGACTTCTATTTTAGCTTTGTCTACCTCAATCCCTTGTTCCGAAATCTTTTGCCCTAGGACAATTCTCTCTTGTACCATGAAGTGGCACTTTTCCCAATTAAGCAACAGGTTCGTCTCCTCGCACCTTCTCAACACGGAGCTCAGATTCAGGCAAACACTCATCAAACGTTGCACCAAAGATAGAAAAGTCATCCATAAATTTTTCAAGAAAAGTTTCAATCATGTCATGGAATATAGCAGTCATGCTAGCACTGAAATGTAGCAGGGGCATTACAAAGACCAAAAGGCATACGGCGAAAAGCAAATGTTCCATAAGGACAAGTGAAAGTGGTTTTCTCTTGGTCCTCAGGTGCAATAGTGATTTGGTTATACCCCGAATGCCAATCTAGAAAACAGTAAATCTCATGCCCCGCTAGTCTCTCCAACATCTGATAAATAAAGCGAAGGGAAAAGTGGTCTTTACGGGTGGCATCATTAAACTTCCTATAGTCAATACATAATCTCCACCCTGTAACAATCCGCGTGGGAATAAGTTCATTCTTTTCATTTGTGATCACCAGTAATCTCACCTTTCTTAGGCACACATTGAACATGACTTACCCATGCACTATCTGAAATGGGATAGATAATACCTGCATCAAGAAGCTTAAGTAGTTTCGGCCTTCACTACCTCTTGCATCTTTGGATTGAGTCGTCTTTGAGGTTGAAAGAGGGGTGAGTACTTTTCTTCCATCAAGATTTTGTGCATGCAGATTGATGGACTTATTCACTTGATGTCTGCCACCTTCCAGGAAAATGCCTTTTGTGCACTTTGAGAACTTGCAACAATTTTTCCTACATGACATCTGTCAAAGCTGCAGAAATAATGTCAGGTAAGGTGTTAATCTCACCTAGGTATACGTACTTTAGGTGCGGAGGTAGTGGTTTGTGCTCAAGCGTCGGTGGTTCCTTCGATGCTGGACTTGGGAGGGGTCAAATTTTTTCGCTCTCCCAAATCCTCAAGTCTCATCCTCATTTGCCTTTTCCATGGATTGTTGGCATTAAAGTGTACCACTATTTCAGCTTTTTCTTCGTCCAAGTCATCTTTCTTCAATTCAGTTGTGAGGGTGGCTTCTAATGGGCCTTTCATAGAGTCCTGCACAAAATTACACACAAGAGAATCCACAGCATCAATTCTAAAACAGTCATCCGTGTGCAGTGTGTGCATAAGAGCATTAAACACGTCAAAAGTAATTTCTTCCTCACCCACTCTCAATCTCAACTTCCCTTCTTGAATATCAATCAGGGCCTTGCCAGTCGCAAGGAATGGTCTCCCCAGAATTAAGGGCATTTCTATGTCTTCCTCCATGTCAAGTACTACAAAATCTGCATGAAATATGAATTTGTCCACCTTTACCAGGACCTCCTCTACGACTCCTCGCGGGTATTTGACGGATCTGTCTGCTAGTTGCAAGGACATCCTTGTTGGCTTAGGTTCTCCTAATCCAAGTTTCCTGAATACATATAACGTCATAAGATTAATACTCGCACCAAGATCACACAAAGCTTTATGAAAAAAATATCACCAATCACGCAAGGAATAGAAAAACTCCCTGGATCCTTAAGTTTCGGTGGAATCTTTTTTTGCACCAAAGCAGAGCAATTTTCAGTTAGATTCACCGTCATGTGATCCCCCAATTTTCTCTTGTTTTCTAAGATGTTCTTCAGAAATTTAGCATAGCTTGACATTTGCATCAGAGCATCAGCAAAGGGATTATTGATGTGCAATTTCTTGAATACTTCTAAAAACTTACCGAATTGACCATCTAATTTCGCCTTTTTTAATGCTGCTAGGAAAAGTTGGAGGGATAATAATTTTAAATTGTGTAGTGGGTGCTGCTGTAAAGTTATAAGACTTACCTTTGATGACTCAGTCTGTTCATCCAGTGCTTGATTTTTTTCTGTCCCTCTAGATTCTAAAATTTTTCCACTCTTCAACTCGATGGCATTCACTTGCTCTTTTAAATTTGTCTCTGTGTTACTTGGCAAGGTGCCTGGCTCTCTACTTGCTATCATCTTAGCTAACTGTCCAATCTGATTCTCTAGCCCTTTTATCGACGCATCTTGATTTTGAAGTCTAGTTTCGGTAGATGAGATGAACTTAGACATCATCTGCTCCAAATTAGACTTTTCTTCTCTCGGAGGGACAGATCTGTACATTGGTTGTTTCCCATATGGTTGTCTTCCCTGTGGTCGATTCTGACTATTTTGGCCACCCCATGAGAAGTTGGGATGTTGCCTCCATCCAAATTTATATGTGTTCGAATACGGATCATTCCTTGGACGGTTTTGGACTCCCACTTGATTCACTGGGGCCCCTTCTTGCACATAAAAAGGACCACTGTCTTGACAGTCCTTAATATAGTGTTATCCTCCGCATTTTACACAAAATATCTCTTGAAGACACATAGCCATGCCACCCATATTCAAACCATCCAAATTCCTGTTCAAGACATCAAGTTGTGCACTAATAGCGGAAAGGTTAGTTACCTGATGAACTCCTGCACTTCTTCGCTGGTTGTTCCTTTCAGATTGAGAATGATAGCTGCTAGCATCCATCTCCTCCAATAACTCTTATCCTTCCTCAGCAGTTTTTCTCAAGAGGTTTCCACAAGCAGCAGCATCTATCATAGTACGATTAGGAGTAAGAAAGCCATAGTAAAAGGTTTGAACAACTAATCCAAGTGGCAGTTCGTGATGATGGCATCTTCGTAATAGATCTTTGAAACGCTCTCATGCTTCATATAAAGTCTCCTGCTCGAATTGAGCAAATGTAGTGATGTCTGCCCGCAGCTTCATGGTCTTAGATGGAGGAAAGTATTTAATGAGAAACGCTTTATGTAACGTCTGCCCTTTTTATTGCTTTAAAAGTACTAGAATTTTTTTTTTAACTAAACACCCTCGGCCGAACCTCACACATGCATAAAAATATTTTTTTAAAATATTTTGCACCCTTTTTAAAAATTAACCAACCAACAAGTATCTTAAAAATCAAGTGCAATAGTCATAAAATGAAATTGTCAACTGTTTACCAAACCTAAAAAACAATAAATTTAAAAAGTATTACCCATACTAAACCTCTCAAAAATCTCTCAAAAGCATAAATAAATAGTCTTAAAATCTTTAACGTAAATCATGAATCATAGATCGTAAATGCGGAAGAAGTAGAAGCGTTGGTCCTCGGGTTGTGTGCACCTTCAGTCCAGTCAAATCATCTATCAAGACCTCCCTCAAACTCATCTGCATCCATCACACCTAGTGAGTCTAAAGACTCAACACACCATAATCTTTATTACAAATAATACGTATAAAATCACATGCAACAGTGAAAATATTTTTACGTAAAAATAACATTTTCATGACATGCAAGCATAAACCTTAACTTTGTCTTTTTTCCTTAACATGACATAACATAAAACCTTTTAACATGATCATAAACATTTTCCCTTTCCTTTTCCTTTGTTGAATTCAGATCGTTAATTGTGACTTTCCTCAAATCTCAAAATTCGATGGATCCATCTACATGTAACCACAGTACTGGGCGGCGGGGACATCAGCGACACTCTCAGTATTCAACTGAGCCATGGCCTATCCTCATCGAACGGAAATACGATCGTCGAGGCTCCTTCTAGGGCCTTTTCCCATATAATGGGCTCCCTCTGGGGCCTTCTCCCCTCACGATATTCTCATTCTTACCTCAAACCTCATATCCTCATATTCGTAATAATTGAAATACGATCGTCGGGCTTCCATTGGGACCGTCGCCCTCACGATATCTCCAACATTATCGAATTAGTCACAAATACTTCACTTCCTTCAACGTTTTACATTCACATCACTTTATAAAATCATGCATAACATAACATTTTTTTGTCTTTGAAACCAAGCATGCAACATGTCTTTTAATGTCTTCTTTAAATCATAAAAATCCCATAGACATTTAAAAATCATAATTTAATCATGAACATTTCATAAACATTTAAAAATAATCATAATATCATAAAAATAGCATTTAGATCACTGCCATGACGTTTACTAATTTTTAAGGAGTAAAAAGACTGTTTTACACCTAGACGTAAAATTCCTCGATTATAACTTTTTCTTGAATTCATTGACTCTAACATGTCCCAAATAATTATTTAAGCCTAAATTAATTTTCCCATAATTTTATTTACCTTAAACATTAAACTTTTTCATTTATCTTTAATTAATTTTTTGACGGTGTTTTAATCCCGAAAAAAAACCCAAACTTTAGAATAAAATTCCTAAACTTACAACTTAGACTTTTGATATTATTTCAAGCCTTATGAACCATGGCTCGACCCCCGTGAGCCATGTTTCAATTATTTTTGCTTTGAAAAAACCCTTAACATGATCTACAAAAGTCCCACCCGAGTCGTGTCTCGATTTTGTCGAGCCACCCTCGAGCCATACCTTCCCAAACCCTGACTGACTCCTTAGTGCACCCTACTGGACCTTAGGAACTCGTAGGAACCAGCCCCAACCAAAAAACATGAACCCCTAACAAAACCCATGCAGTGGCCGAGAGTTGCACTTTGTGTGGACTCTAGCTTTGTGCACCTAGGGACCTAGCCGTCACCCCAGCACCCAAACCAACCCCTAGTGCCCCTTCATAGAACCCAAATGAGTTAACCTAGCCCAGCCCATGAGCCTTGGACCGAGCTTTCACTCCCCTGCAAGCCGCGCAACTTTCTGCGCAATTCTGTGCAAGTTCTCGGGGAGGAGTCCTTGATCACAAGGACTCCTCCCCGCCCTTCTAACCCGAGTTCTAGCTTGGCTCGGACTCTCCCCTTGACTCAACCAGACTCTAGGCCAGCCCTGAACTCAATCCCAGGCCAGCCCTCCCTTCAGAACATGAAAGCCGAACCCCAAAACTTCATGACAGGAAAATAACGATTTCGGTGAGTTGCTCGTGGTGCAGTGTTTTTTGCGTGGATAGGACCTTTTAAAATCATGTATAAACATCTCTCGATCATATTTTAACATCATGGCAGCCCCTTACATGCATAAAAAAATTTATCGGATTCAAAGTCATGAGTTTAAAACCTATAAGTGCAATAATCCGAAAAATACAGAAAATAACTTCATGATCTTCATGCACACAATATTTAAAAAGATATTATGACATGATGGATGAGAAAAAGATATGTATGGCGTGTCTTTGCGTTTTATACTCACGAATTAACGTTGATGACAATGAACAGGCAAGAACCTTGGCTTTGAATTCCCTTGAACCTCACGAAAATCCTTCAACTTGTGGTGTGTAAGTGTGTATCGTGTAAGGGGTGGTGGGGAGAGTTTCTGAATTTTTTGAGTGTGTGGCCGTGAGTTTTTGTTGCCAATTGTAGGGTTTTAACATATTAAATACTAATTAAGTTACTAACTAGGCTTAGGCCTATTAAGACAATCAAATTAGGCCCATTAGCCTTAATTAAGATTTAATTAAATCATAAAAATGGTTTTGATAAAATAAGTTTGTGAATTTAATAGTCGGGTTACTAAAAAGTTCGTATTTTTGTTGAAAAATCAACACCGATAAAATTTACGTCCCGGCGTAAAAAATCACCTCAAAATCTCATATTTTCAAAAATGTGAAAAATCAACACTCATATTTTAAATAATTAAAAACAATTATTTAATAAAAACAATTTACGTTTTTCAGCCCTCGGCCCCCGTTCCTCAATCGTCACTTGAATAATCCTTAAAAATACAATTTTATGCATGATGATAATAAAATCCTATTTAACATAAAAAGATGCATGTCACACAATCAATTAGCAATTAAAATCGATTAATTACTCATTTTTTCATAATTCCTAGATTTGCATGCAGTTGGGATTACGTCGTCTTAATTTTGGACCTTACAATTCCTCCCTCTTTAAATAAAATTTCATCCACGAAATTAGAACTTATCGAATAATTCTGGATAGCGACTCTTCAAGTCTCTCTCAGTTTCCCAAGTAGCTTCCTCTTCCGAGTGATTCAGCCACTTAACCTTGACCATTGGAATGACTTTGTTTCGCAATCTTCTTTCTTGCCTTGCTAAGATCTGGACAGGTCTTTTTTCATATGTCATATTTGGAGTTAGTTGAAGTGGTTCATAGTTAAGCACATGTGACGGATTCGACATGTACTTCCGCAGCATTGAAATGTGGAACACATTGTGAACTCATGAAAGCGCTGGTGGCAATGCCACTCTATAAGCTAGTGTCCCAATCCTCTCCAAAATCTCAAACGGACCAATAAATCTTGGACTAAGCTTGCCCTTCTTGCCAAAACGAATAACATCCTTCATAGGTGCTATTTTCACAAATACATGGTCGCCCACTGCAAACTCTAAGTTCCTTCGTCTTTTGTCCGCATAATTCTTTTATCAGCTTTGTGCAGTCTTCATTCTCTCACGATTTTTGACTACAAGCTCGGCAGTATCCTCAATCACATCCGGACCAATATCTCTTCTTTCTCCAACCTGGTCCCAATGAATAGGAGATCTACATTTCCTTCCATAAAGTGCCTCAAAAGGAGCCATCCCCATTGATGATTGGAAACTATTATTGTAGGTGAACTCCACTAGAGGTAACTTTGGTTCCCAACTGCCTTGGAAATCAATAACACATGCTCACATAGATCTTCCAAAATCTGTGTAACTCTTTCGGACTGACCATCGGTTTGAGGGTGGAATGCTGTACTAAATAATAGCTTGGTCCCCATCGCTGCATGCAGGCTCTTCCAGAAAGATGACGTGAATCTCGGATCTCAGTCAGAAACAATAGATACAGAAATCCCATGCAGACGAACTAATTATCGAATATATAACTCTGCATACTGAATCATGGTGAATGTCGTCTTAATAGGTAGAAAATGCGCTGATTTCGTAAGACGGTCCACTATGACCCAAATGGCATTCAATCCCTTAACAGTATTTGGCAATCCCACAACAAAGTCTATAGTGATATTTTCTCATTTCCACTCGGGAATAGGGAGTGGCTTTAATTTCCCCGCTGGTCTTTGATGTTCTGATTTATCTTGATGAAAAGTCAAACACTCGGATACAAATCTCAAAATGTCCCTCTTCATGCCTGGCCACCAATATAACAACTGCAAATATTTTTACATCTTCGTTCTTCCCAGATTGATGGATTAAGGTGTGTCATGGGCTTCCTTCATAATAAGATCTCTTAAAGAATCGTTACTAGGAACCCACAAACGATCTCGATAACGAACTAAACCATCCACCTCTGAATATAATTTTCGGCCCTTGGCTTCATCTCTAGCTCTCCACTTTTGCAACTGCTCATCAGTGGATTGTCCCTCCTGAATTCTATCTCTCAAAGTTGACTGTACTGATAGTGTGGCAAGATTAGGGGCCTCGCCCCTAGTGTACACTGTAAGCTCAAACCGCTGTATCTCGGACAACAATGGTCTTTGGAGTGATAGTTGAGTGATAACTGCTGCTTTTCTACTCAACGCGTCTGCCACTAAATTAGCTTTTCCCAGGATGGTAGCTAATGTCACAATCATAGTCCTTTACTAATTCAAGCCATCTGCGCTTTCTCATATTCAACTCCTTTTGAGTGAAGAAGTATTTCAAACTTTTATGGTCGGTGAATATCTTGCACTTCTCCCCATAAAGGTAGTGTTTCCAAATATGTAGTGCAAAGACTACTGCTGCAAGCTCAAGATCATGAGTAGGGTAGTTCATTTCGTGAATTTTCAGCTGCCTCGATGCATAGGCGATAACTCGGTCGTTTTGAATCTGAACTGCACCCAAACCAAGTTTAGAAGCGTCGGTATAAAGAACATACTCTCCTTGCCCTGATGTCATAGATAACACTGACGCTGAGATCAAGGCTTGCTTCAACTTGTCAAAACTGTCTTGACACTCGGGTCCCCAAACAAACTTTGCATTCTTCATTATCAAGGCGGTCATAGGTACCGCTATGGACGAGAACCCCTGAATAAACTTGCGATAATAGCCAGCTAATCCCAAGAAACTGCGTTTCTCGGTAACACTCTTTGGTATTGGCCATTCTTTCACTGCTTCCACTTTACTTGGATCAACTTCCACGCCATCACTAGAAATGATGTGGCCTAAGAATGCCACTCTATCCAGCCAAAACTCGCACTTGCTGAACTTTGCATATAGCTTCCTGTCTTGCAGTACTTGTAGTGCGATCCTCAAATGACGGCTATGTTCCTCTCTGCTCTTGGAATAGATCAATATGTCATCAATGAAGACTATAATAAACTGATCCAGATACGGCTGAAATACGCGATTCAAGAGATCCATGAAGATCGCTGGCACATTGGTCAACCCAAATGGCATGACCATAAACTCATAGTGCCCATATCTCGTGCGAAATGCCGTCTTGTGTATATCTGACTCTTTAACTTTCAATTGATGGTATCCATATCGCAGATCAATCTTAGAAAATATCGATGCTCCTCGAAACTGATCATATAAATCTTCAATTATTGGCAATGGATACTTGTTTTTGATAGTGACCCTATTAAGCTCTCGATAATCGATGCAAAGACGCATACTACCATCTTTCTTTTTCAAAAATAACACATGTGTGCCCCATGGAGAATAACTAGGGCGAATGAAACCCTTGTCTAGCAATTCTTGGATTTGATCTTTTAGTTCTTTCATTTCAGCAGGTGATAGACGATAAGGTGCTTTTGATATAGGAACTGTGCCCGGCATTAGATCAATAGAGAATTCCACTTCACGATCGGGTGGAATTCCAGAAACGTCATCGGGAAAGACGCTAGGAAAATCTCTAACAATATCAACATCTTAAAACTTCTGACTGATAGATGCATGTGCAATAGTGACACATGCTAGATAAGCTTGGCATCCACGCTTAATAAGCTTCCTCGCACGTAGACAAGAGATAATGTGCGACATTTGTTTGTTTCTCGCCGCCTCGAAGACAAAAGATTTACCACTAGGCGGCGAATAGACACTGTTCGCTGACAAAAATCAATCGAAGCTCCATTTGCTGATAACCAATTCATGCAAAGTATAATATCAAATTCGAGCATAGGAAGCACAATAAGATCTGCCCCACAACATCCTTGAATAAATGAAGCTCCAGATTCTTGACAATCTTAGACGTGAGCAATTGATCATCGGATGGAATAGAAACTTTGAAACCCAAAACCATATCTTGAGGAGTAATATTCAGTCCTTTCATGAAGGTTTCATATATAAAAGAATGTGTATCTCCCGAATCTAGCAGTGCATAGGTAGCCACACCTAGAATGATGATCCTCCCTGCGGCGAAAATGTCTTTTAAATCTTTTCATGTTGAAACTGTAGGATTTACTATCATTAATTCCCAAAGTTGAATGTAGATTGTGCGTTGAACTTAAGCATTTCTTTGAAAAATTGCATTTTAGCACTTCAATTTTTCGAAATTTGCACTTTAGTCCCCAAAATTTCGGATATATGCGTTAAGGCCCTTATATTTTCGAACATTTTCTTTTTAGTCCTTTAAGATTTTGAAAATTACAATCATGGTCCTTAAGAATTCGATAATTGCATTAAAGACCCTTATCTTTTGGTAAATTACGTTTTGGTCCCTTAATTATCGAAAATTACATTTTAGACCTCAAATTTTTCAATTTTTCACTTTTGACTCCAAAAATTTTCGAAACCCCTATAATCCCCTTAGTTATGATTTCCTTTAAATTTTGGCCCTCAACTTTTCATTTGGAATCAAATAAAATATGGCACAAAATTAATATCATCTTCTATGGTTCCTAAAATCATAACTTAAATCCAACTAAATAGAACATCCATCCTAATTTTCACTAGGTTAAATCTTGTTCCCAAATCAATTCTAAAAACCAATTTAATATTTCATGCAAAAATAAACAATATAAAAATGTTAAATGACTAGGTTACCCGTGATGAGTGTAGTGTCTGCCTCTTTCTCAACCTCCTCGGCATTCATAATATAAGCTCGTGCCATAGTAGCTGCTTTCCTCTTTGGGCAATCAGTAGCTTTGTGTCCAGTCCTCCTTGAAATTGAAACATTTAAATGGTCCCCATTCACATTTTCCAAGATATAGGCGATTGCACTCCTTGCATGGTTGCCTCTCAGCAGGCTTTGGTGCTCTACGATTTTGTGGCTTTGGTGGTGCTGGCTTCTTGACTGGACCTTGGGGCTTTTGAGGCCCTTGAGGTCTAGGAGGACCTGTATAAGGCTTCTTATTTGGCTGATTATTGTTCTGAAAGTGCTGCATCTTGCACTGAATCTCAAAATCGATGTCCTTCATAGACTGTTCAGATTGGAAAGCATAAATGACGGCAGTAGCATAGTCAAAAGGTCGCATCATCATAACATTATTCTGTATGGTAGGTCGTAGGCCATCTATAAATTGTCTAAACTTCTCGTCAGCATCCCTGGCAATAAGGGGTACAAAAAGACAACCCTTATCGAACTTCTTGACAAACTCAGCAACAGTCGAGTCTCCCTGACGGAGGCTCATAAACTATCTCTTCAGCCGTCCTCTAACATCAATAGTAAAATACTTCTCGTAGAATATCATCTTGAACTGAGCCCAAGTAAGTGTAGCAAGGTTAACACCGTGCTCGGCTCCTTCCCACCATAAAGAAGCATCATCCCTAAAAAGATAAGTGGTACACCTCACCCGGTCTGCATCTCCCATATCTAGATAGCGAAAGTGTACCTCCAGTGAACGAATCCAACCCTCTGCAGCAAAAGGATCGGTAGTGCCAGAAAATTCCTTCGGCCCTAGCCTCCGGAACTGATCATACATATCATGATGCGGCCTAGGTGGCTGCTGGAACTGCTGCTGCCGCATTTGCTACAACTGCTGCTGCTGTGACTGTTGTTGCTGTAGCTGCTGCTCGATGAGACGAGCCATCCCCTCTAATGCTCGAGTAGCAGGATCCTCGGGTAGTGGTGGTGGTGGTGTATTTCCTTGATGATTCACACTGTTCTCTGCATGGTTTCCATTAACAGGGGCACGTCTAGGAGGCATTTTAGTCTGAACGTTTTCCAAATTTTAACGCAACCAACATGCATTTAAATCTAAGTTCTCTAATCATGTTACATATCCTAACTCGTTTAAGCAAATTAAGCATGCAAAGCATACGTACTCAAAAAGCTAGTAAACATGTAACGTAAACATAATATTCATATCGTCGTGCAGGTAACATCATACTGAATCATATAAAGCATGTAAAACTTACAACTTTGAGGCTTGACGACTGATCTTCTTGGCGCTGATGGTGGCACAACCCTTTACAGGACCTTTGCTCTGATACCAACTGTAACGTCTGCCCTTTTTATTGCTTTAAAAGTACTAGAAATATTTTTTTTAACTAATCACCCTCGGCCGAGCCTCGCACATGCATAAAAAATATTTTTATAAAATATTTTTGCACCATTTTCAAAAATTAACCAACCAACAAGTATCTTAAAAATCAAGTGCAATAGTCATAAAATGAAATTGTCAACTGTTTTACTAAACCTAAAAAGCAATAAATTTGAAAAGTATAGCTCATACTAAACCTCTCAAAAATCTCTCAAAAGCATAAATAAATAGTCTTAAAATCTTTAACGTAAATCATGAATCATAGATCGTAAACGCGGAAGAAGTAGAAGCTTTGGTCCTCGGGTTGTGTGAACCTTCAGTCCAGACAAATCATCTATCAAGACCTCTCTCAAACTCACCTGCATCCATCACACCTAGTGAGTCTAAAGACTCAACACACCATAATATTTATAACAAATAATACATATAAAACCACATGCAACAGTAAAAATACTTTTACATAAAAATAACATTTTCATGACATGCAAACATAAACCTTAACTTTATCCTTTTTCCTCAACATGACATAACGTAAAGCCTTTTAACATGATCATAAACATTTTCCCTTTCCTTTTCCTTTGTTGAATTCAGATCTTTAATTGTCACTTTTCTCAAACCTCAAAAGTCGATGGATCCATCTTGTAACCACAGTACTTGGCGGCGGAGACATTAGCGATACTCTCATCGATTAACTGAGCCTTGGCCTATCCTCATCGAAAGGAAATACGATCGTCGGAGCTCCCTTTAGGGCCTTTTTCCATAAATGGGCTCCCTCTGGTCCTGCTCCCCTCACGATATTCTCATTCTTACCTCAAACCTCATATCCTCATATTCGTAATATGGAAATACGATCGTCGGGCTCCCACTGGGACCGTCGCCCTCACGATATCTCAAACATTATCGAATTAGTCACAATTACTTCACTTCCTTCAACGTTTTATATTCACATGACTTTATAAAATCATGCATTACATAACATTTTTTTTTGTTTTTGAAACCAAGCATACAATATGTCTTCCTTAAATCATAAAAATCACATAAACATTTAAAAATCATAATTTAATCATGAACATTTCATAAACATTTAAAAATAATCATAATATCATAAAAATAGAATTTAGAGCACTGCCATGGAGTTTACTAATTTTTAAGGTGTAAAAAGACCGTTTTAGTCCTAGACGTAAAATTCCTCGATTATGACTTTTTCTTGAATTCATTGACTCTAACATGTCCCAAATAATTATTTAAGCCTAAATTAATTTTTCCATTATTTTATTTAGCTTAAACATTAAACTTTTTCATTTAATTAATTGTTTTGACGGTGTTTTAATCCCGAAAAAAAACCCAAAGTTTAGAATAAAATTCATAAACTTACAACTTAGACTTTTGATATTATTTCAGCCCTTATGAACCATGGCTCGACACCCGTGAGCCATGTTTCAAATATTTTTTCTTTGAAAAAACCCTAACATGACCTACAAAAGTCTCCACCCGAGCCGTGGCTCGATTTTGTCGAGCCACCCTAGAGCCATACCTTCCCAAACCCTGACCGACTCCTTAGTGAACCCTAATGGACCTTAGGAACCCCTAGGAACCAGCCCCAACCAAAAAACGTGACCCCCTAACAAAACCCATGCTGTGGCCGAGAGTTGCACTTTGTGTGGACTCTAGCTTTGTGCACCTAGGGAGCCTAGCCGTCACCCCAGCACCCAAACCAACCCCTAGTGCCCCTTTATAGGACCCTAATGAGTTACCCTAGCCCATCCCACGAGCCCTGGTCCGAGCCTTCACTCCCCTGCAAGCCGTGCAACTTTCTGTGCAATTCTGTGCAAGTTCGCCCTTCTAACCCGAGTCCTAGCTTGGCTCGGACTCTCCCCTTGACTCAACCAGAATCTAGGCCAGCCCTGAACCCAATCTTAGGCCATCCCTCCCTTTAGAACATGAAAGTCGAACCCCAAAACTTCATGACAGGAAAATAACGATTTCGGTGAGTTGCTTGTGGTGCAGTGTTTTTCGTAAGTATAGGACCTTTTAAAATCATGTATAAACATCTCTTGATCATATCCTAACATCATGGCATCCCCTTACATGCATAAAACAATTTATTGGATTCAAAGTCATGAGTTTAACACCTATAAGTGCAATAATCCGAAAAATACAGAAAATAACTTCATGATCTTCATGCACACAATATTTAAAAAGATATTATGACATGATGGATGAGAAAAGGAGATGTATGGAGTGCCTTTGCATTTTATACGCATGAATTAACGTTGATGACGAAGAACGGGCAAGAACCTTGGCTTTGAATTCCCTTGAACCTCACGAAAATCCTTCAACTTGTGGTGTGTAAGTGTGTATCGTGTAAGGGGTGGTGGGGAGAGTTTCTGAATTTTTTGAGTGTGTGGCCGTGAGTTTTTTGTTGCCAATTCTTGGGTTTTAACATACTAAATACTAATTAAGTTACTAACTAGGCTTAGGCCTATTAAGCCAATCAAATTTGGCCTATTAGTCTTAATTAGGATTTAATTAAATCATAAAAATGGTTTTCGATAAAATATGTTTGTGAATTTAATAGCCGGGTTACTAAAAAGTTCGTATTTTTGTTGAAAACCAACACCGATAAAATTTACGTCTCGGCGTATAAAATCACCTCAAAATCCCATATTTTCAAAAATGTGAAAAAGCAACACTCATATTTTTAATAATTAAAAACAATTATTTAAAAAAATATTTTACGTTTTTCAGCCCTCGGCCCCCGTTCCTCGATCATCACTTGAATATTTCTTAAAGATACAATTTTATGCATGATGATAATAAAATCCTATTTAACATAAAAAGATGCATGTCACACAATCAATTAGCAATTAAAATCGATTAATTACTCATTTTTTCATAATTCCTACATTTCCATGTAGTTGGGATTACGTCGTCTTAATTTTGGACCTTACACTTTCTCCATGTCCTCCCATGTGGTGATCGAACCTACAGGCAAATAATTTAATCATGCAATTTCTTTGTCACTTAAGGAGAAAGGAAATAAACGCAACCTAACAGCATCATCAAATACTCCATTAAATATAAAAGTATCGCAAATTTCAAGGAAATCTGCGATGTGCGTGTTTGGGTCATCTACTGCAGATCCTCCAAACTGGACTGTATTCTGAATCATCTGAATTATGGCTGGCTTGATTTCGAAGTGGTTTGCCCGCACAATAGGCCTCACAATGCTGGGGCGTGCACCATCCAAAGAAGGCTGGGCATACTCTAGCATCGGTATACTGGCGTGGTATCTCAACATGTCTGCCTTCATGGTGTTCCTCCTCATGCTCGTGCTCGTGCCTTTCCATCAGTTCCTTCAGTCTCTGCTGCTGTCTCCTTCTGCGGAAAGTTCTTTTAATTTCTGGATCAAACTGCTCAAGCTCCACGTCAAGTGACTTCGGCATGCACTGGAAAGATATCTGGAATAGAATGTGGAGTGTTAGCTCAAGAAAAATAAAAACAATGCTAAAGAAAATAACTAAAAATAAAATTGTGAATTAACAGTCCCCGGCAACGGCACCAAAAACTTGATCAAGCAAAACTTGCACTGTGGAATCCTCAATAAAAACATGGTTTTGAATGCTCGAAAATTAATCGCAAGTACACGATGTCAAGTAATAGTATAATGTACGAGGGTACGGGTGGAATCCTCAATAAAAATATGGTTTTGATTGTTTATTACTACTATACTCAAATAAACATGCAAATAAAAAGATTCACTGATTAAATAATGAGTTATACTATCTAGAATGATTGATTAAAATTCAATGAAAAATGGATTAGTTGGGAATTTCAGTTCACCTACCCCTTGTTAATTTATTAATTCATTCGATATTAATTGTATGCTTCCGACAGGATTTCCTATTCAATTGAACACGTCCTCTCGAGCTATGCCAAACTAATTCTAATCAATGTAGTAATTAAATGTCTTTAATTATTTATCAAGAGTGAATCACATAACGGTCTATGAAATCCCCTAGTTTTCGCCCTACTGGACTATTATTATCGACGCGTATACAATTTCATATGTCTATGTAAATTGTAGATCCACGAACTATGCAACTCGTTCCTATTACAAGCTATTCTCTCGAACTCACCGCAATATAAGATTATTATTAAAGTTAGCTATTATTTAATAATGATAATGAAAACAGTAATACAATCAAGGAAAAACCAACAATTGAAATATGAATTAACTAAATCAGAGTTCGGGGTAAGATCCCCCTAAATCCCAACAAATATTGTAGTTTAGCTACTCGAATTCATAGTAAAAATAAACACAACAATGTTTAAAGGATAAAAACAAAATTAGAAATACGAGAATTGACGAAAAACACAAAGAACTATGCCCGGAAATCTTTGAATCTTCAATCCAAGCGCTTTCTCCAAGCTTTTTTCTCCTCCTTAGGCTCCTTGGCTGCTGAATAATCTAATTTTTGTGCCTAGGGTTCTACCATATCCTTCCTCATTCAGAAATAAGGGAAGAAATCGGCCAAAAATCTTTCCAAAATTTCAAGCGCGCCCGGGCGGACATAAGTTTCCGCCCGGGCGGATGACCTTCACGAAAATTCTTCTTTTCCTCACACCTTGCCGGCGCCCAGGCGGACATAAATGTGCGCCCGGGCGGATGACTCTCGAATTTTTCCTTTTATTTTCTATTTATTCACAATCACCTGCATTTCCAACCAAGGGTTTTATGAGCAACAAGAAAACATAAATTATGTCAAAATAACACAAAATGCATGCAATGTAAATGATAAATGCAACACAATGGGCTATCACATAATAAGAAAAACACGTAAAACCCACATATATCACAAAGTTAGGGATTTTATGCACTTTAAATTTTTAAATGTTAAAATTTTTTTTAGTTGTTGGGATGTTTAAGTATTTTAAATATGAATTTTGAATTTATGTTTAAAAAAAATAATAGGATTTTAAGGTTTAAAAGTAGTGGACGTTTCAGTTGATATCAAAGCCAAGGATCCCTAAAGGATTGTGTTACTGCCACTCCGAGAAACTCAAGAAGTCGCACCTCTAGTTTGTGAGTTTTTCCTGCATTTGATTTTATATGTTGAACTTTAAATGATTTTATGATACATGATATAGAGGTTAGATGAATGTTTCATATGAAATGTTAAATGCATGTTGGTTATGTGGTGTGGACGATTTGTACAGAGATACCTCCTAGACGAGTTCTTCGAAGTGATAATGAGGATAGGCAAGAGGAGGAGATTTGTAAAGTCCGAAAAACCAACCTACGTAAACCATAAGCATGCAAATTATTTTAACTGCTTAATTGTTCTATTTAATTGATTTTAAATGATTGCATGATTAAATGATAATATGACATGATTACATGAAATTAAGGATTTTACCCGGATATTCGATAATAGACAGTGGAAAGGAAACCAGGGACGACCAAGACAAGAATAATTATTTTTCATTAAATATTGGAAAGGCTTCCTAATATGATTAAAAATAATTTAATTTTCTTGAAAATGTTGGAGTTCGAATTATTTTACGAGTCGAGCTCGATTTTTCCGAGAAGCCGGTTTTGGGCAAACAAGAAATTTTAAAAGATCAAAAATATTATTTTTGGGAAACTAATTTTATAAACTTGTATGTTTTAATTAAATAGGAGTTATTGGGCCCAATTTAATTAATTTCAGTAGGCCCAATTACCCTTAAGCATGCAAGCTCAAAACCAAATCTCATTAGCATGTTGTTTAATTCTATAAACAAATTACCTAGGATTTCAAAACACCATATTTTTACATTCCTAGCAGCCGAAATACACCTCAAGCACACACACAATTTTTGAAAATATCAAGGAAGGAAAAGGCTTGTGTTCTTCATCGTTCGATCATCCAATGTCGCACCCTCGCAAACGATCGTATATTCGAGCATTATAAACGCAAGAGGCACGTTTTCTAAACCCTTTTTAACATCATACAAATTATTTTATGCTTGATTTAATTGTTTATGCATGAAAAAAATATGTGTTCGATAATTTTTACGGTAGAACGGCTATTTTCAAAAATATGTTGTTTTACGCTTATATGAAAAAATTTTGAATCCAATGAGTACTGCTGCCAAAGTAGGATGAAATATGATTTAATTATATTCAAAACATGTTAATTTAAAGAAAAGAACATGCTGGAACCGTGGGCAAGAAATATGAGAGGGCCGTGGGGTTTTACATGGTTTTACATGAGTCATGTGGCTCGGTTGCTTTGCATGGGGCATGGGGGCTCGGGGACTCGGCCAGTGCTGGCTGGGGCTCAAGGAGGGTCAGGCGTGAGGGCTTGGTAGAGTCCTAGTGGGATAGGACTCGTGCAGCAGGGCTAGGGAAGAGTCTTCGCTGCATAGGACTCTTCCCGAGGGTGTTATCTTGCGGCCGGGAGGTTACAACGGGTAGGCTTGGGAGGGGCCTGGCTAGGTTGTTCAAGCAAAGTCTTAGGGTGTTCTAGTGAGGTTCAGGAGGACTTGGTCTTGGTGGTGGCTCGATTAGGAACCCCCACGCAAGAAGGAGTCCATACGCTTAAGGAAGGGGCGTGCATAGCTCTTGTTTCTGTGCAGGATTGCAGTGCGGTTTAGGGGCTTGAGCTAGGTTTGGTCGGGTCTGGGCAGGGTCAAGGAAGGTGGCTAGGGGGTGGAGCTTGGGTTGGTGCAGCGGTGGCTCATGAGGAAGGCAACCACAGCTATTGAAGGAGAATCATGCGCGCATGTTTGCGGCTGGCGTGGGGGCTAGTCGCGCGGCCTTGTGCGTGGGTTAGGGGCTCGTGTCTTGTCTGGGATAGGTTGGAGCATGGTCTATTGATGGTTAGAAGGGTGTGTGACCGAGTGTTAATAAGCTAGAGGAGTCCTAGATTGATAAGGACCCCAACAAATACAAGGAGATGGCCGTGGGTTTTGGTGCATACGGGCAGGAGGTTTTTCGAGTGGTTAAGGGCTGGTACTTTGGTCTAAGGCTGGTCAGTGCGGTCCCTAGGTGGGGTAGCTAGGGTTTGGCTCAATGTGGCTCGGGCGCGGATCGAGTAAATTGGAAATGGCTCGGTGGTTTCGAATAGGTGTAAAAAGTCTAAATAAATAATAAAAGTTCGAACCATGGGTCCACGGGGGTGGCTCACGATTTTAATGGGTAGTTTAGGTAATAAAAAGGTTATGGTTAAATTTTGGGATCAAAATATTCAAGTTTGGATATTATCGGGATTAAAACGCCTTACGAATAGTAATTACAGAATTAAATCGAAAACCCAGAATTTAAGTTAGATAAAATTATGAAAATTTAGATTTAAGCTTAAATAATTATTTGGGATGAACCCATGCCAATAAAAGTAAGAAAAAGTCAAAATCGAGAATTTTTACATCTAGGGGCAAAACAATCATTTTATACTAGGGAAAATACGTAAAAGTTTGGCAGCGTCCTGAAAAATCATAATGTTTGTTAAATGATATTCTATGATTTAAAATGATGATTTTGATGAAAATATGCTATTTTATAATGTTGGAACTTTTCAAGTTCGCAATCTTGCTTTTGATGATAACAAAACTTGTTAATTATGTTACTAATAATCTACCTTATGTGCAGCATCTAGGATCACTCACGAGCTGTTTACATCGCAAACTGAAGACCCAACTGATCGCACAAACTGAATTAGTCTAAGTGTTACTGTCAATTGAGTAGTCCAGCTGATTTTTCAGGTTATAGGTGGTTCAGCAAGAGAACCTCAGAAGCCTGGCCAGCCGGAAGGAGTGTTCAACTGATGAAGAAACCCAGCTGATCGGTCCAACTGAACAAGAGTAAAATCAGTTCAACTGACGAGCCAACTGTTTTCACCAGCCCAACTGAAGATCAGTTCAGCTGACCAGTTCGAAGCATCAGTCAGAATCTTTCAGTTATGGATGAAGACAAACTCTTTCAGTGGAATCCAGCTGTACGTGAAGGTACAAAGCCATTTTCCAGACCAAGGAAAATAATGGACGTTGCATCAGAGCATTAAAGACAAAATGTTTCAGAAGTGCTAGTCGAAAATTCGAGAAACGGATTCAAGATGCCACGGATACAAAAAATGAGTCTCACTGCACGTTCAGTTTTCCTGCCTATATAAAGAGAAGATCAGTGAAGACTCAAAAATATACATACCACAAGAAGAAGCTGAATAAAAAGAACGAGATTCAATAAAAAAAAGCTTCTTCAAGAGAGAAAAAAAAGGTCACGCACATTGAACAACTGCTTTCAGAAGCATTCAGCCCAGAGGGACACTTTAACGTGTTGCTGCTTAGTTTAGAGGCCATTTTCCCTCAGTATGTGAGAACATCCTTGTTGACTTCTTACACACAAATTCTCTCAACCACTCAAATACATTTTTACACAAAGACGTTAAACTTGTGTATGTAGCCTTTGAAACATAGACGTTAAAGAAGTGTTGGCTGGAAGGTGATGCCTTCAGTCGTAGCTAGGAGTTCGGTTTAGGCAGTAGTGTAATTTCTAGCTGAGTGGGTTTGTACAAAGAGTTGTATAAATCAAAGTCTTCTAATGGACCCTACCCGAGGCTGTAAAAGGGGTGACGTAGGATCAGTTGAAGTCTCCGAACATCCATGAACATATCTTGTGTATTTAACTGATTAACTATTGTTTTCAAACTTTTTGGATCAATTAGAGTATCGTCAGTTCATTTGTCACCATAACTGAACGGATGAATGCAAAAACTAATCTACCCTTTTTCGTTTATTCAGTTTACATAATTTAAAATGTTTTCTAATATAAAAGTTTTCTTCACGAAGGATTACTTCGAGTTTCTTCCGATTGTTTTTTTAACCAAACTCGATTTAATTCATCGGTGTTAATATTCTTAGAATACGAGCTATTGCAGCTCATTGGAGAATATTTTGTTTGAAGCATCTGAAAGATGCTCAGCAAACGATCCTTCATATGATTTATTATAAAGTTGTGCAATTTTTATTGTTTAAAATGCTATTTTTGGAAAATTATGATATTTTGTGATTTTTAAAGAAATGGAAAAAATATTTTGAGGGATGTGAATTGACTGTGAAAAATGATATATGATGTGTGGGGGATCCGTTTTTTTGAGAAAATTGTGAACTTATATTATTTTGTGGAGATATCGTGAGGGCCAATTCCCCTGAGGGAGCCCATATACGGGCCAAGGCTCCAGAGGTACCCCGTGTATGGGAAAAGGCCCAAGAGGACCCCGGCGATCGTATTTTCATGCTGGAGCCTACTGCCCACCCCCATGGGCCATGTGGAGCTGAAAAATGATTAGTCGATCGGAGGATAAAAGCTAGTCACTTTCAAGGATCAAACCTCACCCAAAATGATATATGATTGAAAGCTTATGATTAAAATAATTTTATGATATATGATTTATGCTTAAAGCTTTTTACATGATTTATTTATGCTTAAATGATTTTTAAATGATTTTAAATGTTTTATTATTGTTCAAAAGCTACTTTAAATAAAAGTATGATTAATAATGCATGTGATTGTATATGTATTATTTGCTCTCCATGCTTAGAATGTGTTGAGTCTTTAGACTCAATAGGCTTGTCTGATGCAGGATATGATGTTATTATGGGAGGCGCTGGTGATTGAGTGGATCGGATGCCGCAGTACACACTCGAGGGCCTTTATGATTCCGCACTAGCTTGTTAAATAAAGGATTTAAAAGATTATTCTAATGATTTTATTAAAGATATTTTTATGCTTTATTTTAAAGGCCGATTTAGGATATTTTGTTAGTTGATGATTTAGGGATTTTATTTTATGCACTTGAGATTTTAGTTGCTAATTTATTATGATTGTTAGAAATACTAAGCTATTTATTTTAGAGAATTTTCGAGTTATGATTTATGATTAGAAAAAAAAGTCGAGTTCGTTTCAAGATTCTACAGCCTCCACCTAATCAGGATACTAGTGCCCAGGTACTGGCCGGTATGGCTCGTGGGAAATGGTGCGAGGGTCTGACTGGAAGCTGTCTATGAGAGATTTAGAAGGATGGATCCTGCGGATTTTTCTGGCACTAATGATCCATTCGTGGCTGAGGAATGGATTAGATCTTTAGAGGAGATATTTATGTATATTGATATGGCGGATGCTGACCGAGTTCATTGTACCATCTATCTGCTGAAAGGCGACGCTTCCTTATGGTGCGAGGGAGCGGAACGAGGGGTTAATCTAGCGACTCTATCTTGAAGGGATTTCAAGAGGATATTCTATGATAAATATTTCACTACCGACGTTCGTTCGAGGTTGAAGAGAGAGTTTATGAGTCTCTGGCAGAGGGACTTTACTGTTGCTGATTTTGTGCAGAAGCTTGATAGTGACTATCATTTTGTGCCCTTGATTTCAAATGATGCTGCGGAGAAGTTACGACATTTCTTGGATGGATTGAGGTCGATGATCCGTCAAGATGTGATGTTGACTGATCCAATTGACTCTACTACTGCCATTATTAAAGCTTTTTGAGCTGAGCTATCTCGGAAGGATATTGACTGGGAGATGCAGTGCAAGAGGAACCGTGCCGAGCAATCAAGTCAGCAGAACAAAAAGTCGTTTACAGGACCACCGAAGCGGCCAGGACAGTACAAACGACCAGGACAGCCACCTAAATAAAACGTCCCGAAGACTACTGAGAAGCTACTTTTCAAGGAGTACGATCACCATCATAACGGCAAGTGCATATGGGGCACCTACCAGTGCTTCAAGTGCAGAGGAATGGGGAATAAGGATGGTGATTGCCCAAGCTTAAACAACACATGACTGAAAGGGCTTACGTCATGAATGTTGAGCAAGTAGAGCCTGATACTACGCTTACTACAGGTACTCTAACTATTTAAGCGTTTTACATTGCTTTCTTGCTTGAGATAAAAGCATGGATGCTAAAATTAAATCGAGATGCATTGAACTTGATTTGATGATTTAGAATTGCATGTTTCAAATTCTAAGGTATCAGGCGTAGAATTTTTGCAAACATTAGCTATGGTAATCACATTGAAGAAGATTGGAAACTTAAGGGAATAAATAGCAATTTTCAAAAATCATTGAGGAAAACTTAGTATAATTCGAAAATCTTTAAGGGATTAAAATGGCAAAATTCGAAATTCCCTGGACTAAATTGAAAATTCTCGAAATTTAAGGGGCCACATCGTGTCAAAAGATGGAGTAGAGGTCGACCCATCTAAGGTCGAGTCAGTCAAGCAATGGCTAGTGCCTAAAGGTGTGACGGAAATATGCAGTTTCTTGGGTTTGGCGGGCTACTATCATAAGTTCATCAAGGGTTTTTCATCAGTACCCTTGATATCATTTACGAAGAAAAATGCGAAATTTGTATGGGACCGTAGTGTCAAAATAGCTTTGATCAGTTGAAGCAAGCACTCACTACCGCACCAATTCTAGTGATGCCGACAGAACAAGGGGAATATGTGTTGTACACCGATGATTCGAAGCTGGGCGTAGTTCTTATGCAGCATGAGCGAGTCATAGCGTACACGTCTAAACAGCTGGAGGTACACGAAAATAATTATCCGACACATTATTTTGAGCTTGCAGCAGTCCTATTTGCATTGAAAATTTGGAGGCACTACTTGTATTGCAAGAACGCAAGATCTTTACTGATCACAAAAGCCTCAGGTATTTCCTCACTCAAAAAAAGCTGAACATGAGACAAAGAAGATGACTGAAACTTTTAAAGGACTACTACTATGACATTAGCTATCATCCTGGAAAAGCTTATGTAGTTGCGGTTGCTTTGAGTAGGAAATGGTCAGTCTTGACCCATTTATCAGTACAGAAGCCTCTACAAGTGGAAATTTAGCAGTTTCATCTTGAACTTTAGGCTAGGGGAAAGGCCCCTAATCTCGCTACGTTGATAGTACATTCCACTGTGCGAGATAGAATTCGAGCCGGACAGTCTAATGATGAACAATTACAGAAATGGAGACAACAAAATGAATCGAAGGGCAGCATGTTATATTCTTTCGAGGATGACATTGATAAGTATCGAGGTCGACTATGGGTTCCTAGTGGTGATTCACTTAGAGTTGACATTATGACTGAAACTCATAGTATCCCTTATTCTGTTCATCCCGAAAATACCAAGATGAACAAGGACTTGCAACTTTTATATTTGTGGCCGGGAATGAAACGATATATTATACGCTTGTATCTGAATGCTTGACATGTCAAAAAGTGAAGGCAGAGCATCAAAGACCAGAGGGAATGCTTCGACCACTTCCCATTCCCTAGTGAAAATGGGAGAATATTACTATGGATTTCGTGGTAGGATTGACAAAGATAGTGAAAAGACTAAATGTCATTTGCGTAATAGTAGACTGGCTTACTAAGTCAATATATTTCCTACCAGTTAAGACGAATTTGTCTATGACCTAGTATGCAGAGCTATATATTCGAGAGATAGTTAGACTGCATGGGATTCCAGTATCTATAATGTCGACAAGGACATACGATTCACTTCATTATTTTGGAAGAGTCTTCATTCAGCGTTGGAGACTAAACTACTATTCAACACCGCATTTCATCCTCAGAAAGACGGTCAGTCCGAGAGAGTCATATAGGTTTTAGAAGATCTAATCTGAGCATGTGCGATTGATTTCCAAGGAAGTTTGGAACCGAAGCTACCTCTATTGGACTTCACTTACAATAACAGTTATCAGTCATCCATATGAATGGATCCCTATGATGCACTCAATGGAAGAAAATGTAGGTCGTCTATTCATTGGGGTGAGGTAGGAGAAAGAGCTACACTAGGGTCCAAGTGGCGTTGCCACCTAATATCAGAGGATATGGTCGCTCAGATCCGAGAATGAATGAAAATTGCTCAGAGTCGACAGAAAAGCTATGCGGACAAAAGAAGACGAGATCTCGAGTTTGCAGTAAGTGATCACGTGTTTGTAAAGATAGCACCTATGAAGGGTGTTATGAGATTTGACAAGTAAGGCAAACTTAGTCCAAGATTCATCGGACCATTTGATATACTTGAAAGAGTGGGAGAATCAGCATATCGAGTGGCGTTTCCACCTAATCTCACAGGAGTTCACAATGTCTTCCAAGTGTCGATGCTCCGCAAGTACATGTCAAACCATTCACATGTACTGAACTTTGAGTCCTTACAACTTACACCAAATCTGTCTTATGAGGAGAGAACTACTCAAATCTTGGACAGTCAAGAGAGAAGGTTGCGGAACAAGGTGTGGGGACCCGAACCTAATTCGTCTTCTTAATCATTATTAGGATCATTTAATTAATCTGGGTCTAAATTTTTTTATTTTAAAATACATAAGTGCGGAACATAATGAAATCAGTCTGATATAAGTATCAACATAAAGTACAAGTCTTGTACAACAGATATTCAGATCCATTAGTGTTCAAGAACTACATAAAGCGCTGAAAACTAAATCTGCTCCTAAGTCCGAATCTCCACGCTAAACTTGAATCTCTCATCCTATTCGTGACCCTGATCCTGTCCCACCTGTTGTCATGCACACATACAAACACAACAACAGCCGGATAACTCCGGTAAGAATATAATCCCAGAATAAACAATGTAAACATGCAATCATATAAACAGATATAAAAGCATGAAACAGATATCAATAACATGTATCAAATCTGAAAGATATGAATCGATATAAAACTATAAATAAACTCTAGACTCGTCATCTCAGACTCGACTCATCTCTAATCTAGGGATCCCGATTCCTGGACATTGGTCCAATATACCGAATCTCCGCAATAGAAGCTGATCCGCTCCTACGCAACATCGATATAAACCAAACATGCAGTGTCTTGGCCTATCCACCAGAGACTTGGCACCTCCGCCAATGACTAGGCACATCCGCCCATAACTCGTCACATGCTTTGCTATAAATCAATAGACTAAGCATATCAATCTCATGAATTGCAAATATCAATGCAATAAAATAAAGTATGTGGTTTTTGGGAAACTCAAGTCAAATCAAACTCGAGTCGTATCCTCCCGGTTCAGCATTGATTTAAACATTTCTTTTCTCGGTCTGACGAAGTCGAAGTCTCGAATTCGAATCTGTCAATATCAAATCTGAAATGACATTCCCAATAGGCACAATATCAATATACCACTCAATCAATACTGGATATAATCAGAATTTAATCTAACTCTGTTTCAACAGCATAACGGTACAATCTCGATATATCCAGCAATACAAATATCAACAGATATCAATCTCAACTCATAATCGATCGACAAACACAATCTGATATCAAATCTGTATAATCTCAATCAAATCAAATCTAAAAAATCAGAACAATTTCATATGGTATCCGTTCTTCGATTTGATTTCGATTATACGATGACAACAATATCAGGAACAAATAATAACATTCATATCATGATTCCTCTCATATCAGATTTTCAAATCATATCAAAACATAATAAAACTTACGTCCAGTTGAAGTCTTTGTTGATAGGAACACGGTACTGCAATCGGATTGAAATTCTAACGGGCGGATCTTCCGTAAATCTCAATTCTATGAAGTGCAAAGGCGTAAGGATTTTCACGACACTTTCTCTGAAGCTCTTCTCGTTTTTCCTTTTCTGAATTCTGAGGAATTGAAGGTATCTTTATATATATCTTGCATGGTAAGGGCAAATGGCTTCATCTTTGTGCAACACGTCTCGCGCATATGCGCGAGACATTCTGTCTCGGCGCGTGTCTTCTTGGCAGCTCGCGCATATGCGCACCCTCTCCCGGCGCATATACGCGAGGTTCTCTGCCATACTCGCGCATATGGGCGGGTCCTGGTGGCGCATATGCGCGAGGTTCTCTGCCTACTCCGCGCATATACGCCCGACTTGGTCGCGCATATGCGCGAGGCTCATTCCTCGCACATAATTCACGTCTTCTTTTCGTCTTTTCCGGTCTAATCCGTTCCGTCTATAATCACATCAATTTATCAATAATCATTTCAGATTACAATAATCAAAATCTCGGGCATTACAAAGGTAATAAAAATGGTCAAAATCAAGTGGCTAAATCACTCGAAGGAAGAAGCCACATGGCAGACTGAGTCAGAGATGAGGAGTCGCTACCCCGAACTATTCGGTAAGTCTTAATTTAGAGGATAAAATTTTATTTAAGGGGGAAGGATTTGTAACGTCCAAAAAGCCAACTCACGTAAATCACATGTATGCAAAAGATTTAAATTGCTTAATTATTTTATTTAATTGATTTTAAATGCTTATTTGATGTATATTATATGATTAAAGGTTTAATTGCATGATTAAAAGATTAGATTGCATGATTTCATGAAAATGGAAGATTTTATCTAAATATTCGACAATATGCTAGGGAAAGGAGACCGGGGACGACCAAGATGAAATATTTTCAATAAATAATTTTAAGAGTTGTTAATATGATTAAATATGATTAAAATTTTCTAAAAATGGTAGAGTTCAAATTATTTTACGAGACGAGCTAAATTTTATCCGGGAAGCCATTTTGGGCAAACGATGGACTTTTAAAAGCCCAAAAATTATTATTTTTTGAAAACAGATTTTGTAAACTTTTAGTTTACAATTAAATAGGTATTATTGGGCCTAATTTACCTAATATTAGAAGGCTAATTATCTCCTAAACAAAAAGCCCAAAACCCTAACTCATTAACATGCTAATTTTCGAAATCTATAAAATAAAAATCCTAGGTTTTTGTACACTATTCAGCCAGTCCATCACGCACACAAAACACACAATATTTTGAAAATTTGGAGAGGAAAAATCATGGAGTTTTCGTCGCCTGCTCGTCTCCCTTCGCAACTCACGCCAACGATCACATATTCGAGTGTTCTAAAACGCAAAGGCATGTTTCTAAACTTCTTTGATGCACCATTCAAATAATATTATGCTTGTTTCACGTATTTCTGCATGAAAAAAATGAGGCACAAATCGCTTAATTTTTTGACGATTATTTTCAAAGTTTTGATAATTTTATGCTTGTTTGAAAAACGTTACTATTCCTAAGGATGCGCTGCCAATAGGATGAGTTTAAGGGGGACGGGAAAATGGTTGTTTAAGGACAATACGAAGGCTGAAACCAAGCGTGGCTGAGGAAGGAAAATTCCTAGGGTTTCTATGTTTTCATTCATGCCTAAGGGCTCGGGAAAAAGGGGGTAGCGTCTTCAGGGCTCGGGCAGGAACCTTTTGAAACGTCCACTACTCGTTTTTTTAAAAGTTACTACACATTTTTTTTTCTTTCTAATTCATTCAGTCAAAACACTAATAATTTAAAATATGAATTTTTTGCACCATATAAAAATAAACCAACCAACTATTATTTGAAAATCCAAAAGAATGTAATTCAAAGCATAAAATCGTAAAACGTCAACAACCTAAACTGACATTATTTCAGAAATAAATTTAACTCTAACCTCCTCTCAAAAACATCTCAAAAGCATCACAATCATAAAAATCTTTAAGTAATCATAAATCATAAACATAGTTTTATTTGCGGAAAACTCGCGAGGGTCATCTGGTTGTGTGCACCTTCAATCCAGCTAGTTCAACCATCAAGTCCTCCATTAAAATCAACATCATGTTCACCTGCATCGATCACACCAAGTGAATCTATTGACTTAGTAAACCTTAACCATGATAACAAATAATACATATACATCCGCATGTAACAAGTGAAAATAGTTTTACTTCAAATAACTTTTCATGAACATGTATACACTTAAACTTTTTCCCTTTCATCAAATCATATCATATTTTCTTCCTTCATATTATATCATATTTCTTTTAATCATATACGTATACTTTTTTCCTTTTTTTTGAATTTGGATCGTTAATTGTGACTCTCGTATCAGCTGAAGGTCGATGTATCCATCTACGTATAACCACAGTACTGGGCGGTGGGGACATCAGCGACAACCTCACCCCTCAACCGTGCTTTGGCCTTACATATCATCATAGCATTTGATGGAAATACGATCGTCGGGCACCCTCTGGACCTTCTCTCGTAAACAGGCTCCCTCTGGGGTCTTTTCCCTTACGATATCCCCAAGCACATTATCATATCATCGTATCATTGTGTTAGTCACAATGACTTCACCTCCTTCAACTTTTCATATTTTCATCACTTATAAAATTCCAAACATATATATATAAATAATTTTTCTTTTAAACCAAGCATGCAACATGTTTTTTCGCAATAATGTTTCATCATATAATTTCATAAACATATAAAATAAACATATTACCATTATTTACAGCATCCAGGGCACTACCAGGACGTCTAACATTTTCAGGTGTAAAATGACCGTTTTACCCCTAGAAGAATAACTCTCTATCTTTATCCCGATCCATTAAAACGACATCCCAAATCATTCAAAACTTAACCTATTACCTTAAAACACTCCCTTAAATATTCCTTAGGCTTAAAATTTATCTTTTCGATGATTTTATCGATCCGTTCTTAAATTTAGACGTATATCCCACTTTTGACTCGTATTGATTCGAAACTTAACCAAACTTGAACCAAAGCTTAATGTAACGACCATGGGCTATCTCGATCTTGGGCTCCCTCGGGGGCCTAGTCCCATCTTGGGTTCCCTCTGGGGCCTTTTTTCTCACGGGCTTTCCACATGCGTCATTACTCATAGGACTCTCCACAGCATGATGGTGGAGTGGTACCTCCCCAAGTCTCGAACCCATGAACTCCTGGCATAAGTACATAGTTCAAAGAGACTTGGTGCCATGCGGCCGCTAGCTGCTGTCAAGGGCATGTCCAGTTGTCTTAAGAGGGAACCAAGGGCCCTTGATGGGCTGCACGATGGCTGGAACGAGGGTATACAAGAGCCACGCCTAGGAGAGTTGCGCAAGGAGTCCAAGGGCTCGTGCAAAGGGGATGAGCGTGTTTGGGTTGGTAGGTTTTGCCCAAAAACATGTCATGGGTTCTTCCTAGGTCCTAGGATGGATGGGTAGAGGCTGTACATGGTGGTTAAGGGCTGGAGGCGAAGCTAGGCTAGGTTCGAATCATATTAGGACTATGACTCTTGTGCAGAAAAATTCAGTAGCTTCTTAGGTGTGTTCAAGGGACTTAGTGGGCTGGAATTTGGTTTTATATGGGTTAGTTATGTGTTATTAAGTGTAACAACCATGAGATATTCCGATCTTGGGCTCTCTCGGGGGCCTTTTCCCATCTTGGGTTCCCACTGTGGCCTTTTTCCTCACGGTATCTTCCAAATATCACGATATTACTAGACTTTTAAGAAAAAATATTTTTAATTTCTCCAAAACAAGATGTCTACCTCACATTCTAACGTTCGTCTCCCAAGTAACCTAACCTCAATCATACCCAACTTCCTCAAAAATTTAACTCTAACAAGGGTATAATTTTAACTCTTAAGATATTGACTAAAACTTATTATACATTTAAATCAAATCTTAAGTTCCCGAAAATATGTTAACTTAAAGTGTGATTCTATAACTTGACTAATTGGTCAACTTTACCATAAAATATCATAACTCTAAATTTCTAATTTGCCACACCATTATTTCACTAACATTTAGATTTTCGAACCCAATATTGATTCATCCTACAAGGTACGTGATTACTATTTCTTAATTTATTATAACCAAGATATCTCGAGGTTCTAAATACCTCTCCAATCCTAAATCCTCGAAATTTAATGCTTGGCCCTAATATTCCTCGAAAATTCACCATTTCAACCTACATAATTTTCAAAAATTGTGTTTCCATCCCCTAAGATTTCGAATCCTTACCATTTAGTCCCAATAGTTACGACGATTTGTATCTAAGCCTCATGAATTTCTCATTCTATCAATTTGGTCCCTAAACTTTCAAATATCATTGTTTTAACCCCTAGAATCCAAGAAATTGCGAAACAGCCCCAATTAACCTAAGATTTACAAAACAGCCCCTAGAATTTTTAAAATTTGCAACTTAGTCCCTGATATTTCGAACATTCTAGATTTTACCCTAGCAAATTTTGATTATTGCAAATTCAATCCCTGAACTTTTAAATATTTCATATTAGTCCTTGAAACTTCGGCCAAGTAAAATTAGGCCCTCCAAGTTTTCGAATTTTGCAATTTGGCCCCGAGGTTTTTGAAAAATGCCGTACATGCCCTCAAATTCTTAAAAATTGAAAAAAATAAATTCCGACTTTCTTCGAGGATTATCCAATTGGTCTAAAATTTTGAAAATTGACAATTAACCCATAAGTTCTTAGCATTCTTAATTTCATTTATATGTTTCCCGTAACATAAATTTCAGTAATTTTAAGCTTATTAACCCAAAATCAATTCTCATAACCAAATCTTACATTTCCATCAAAACATAAAATCCCAAATTGTACATTTTTATACTTCTAAAGATGTCGCAGTCTTCGAATCATTATTCCTTATACATAATTCTCAAAAATTAACTCAATCAGTAACCAGGAATCATCATTATATTCTTAGAAAATTTACATGTCCCAAAAGCATTCAAAATCTTCATGATTAACTTATGGCCCAAAAATTAGAATATCAGTACTGAAACCCAAAAATAAATATAGTCAAATCTTTTTCAACCTTTCCTAACGCCCATTAACCCCAATTCTTAAACATGTCCAATTCCACCACAAAGCCAGCATGCATGAAAATCATATAATTTCTTCCATATCGTAAGATACATAAAAATTCAAAAGCATCTAATCTTTCAGCGTGACAAAAATCATGCGACCATGCAAGTTTATTCATAAAAATCATTTATCATGCAAACTTAAACATAAATGTCATTTAACTTCAAAGAACGTATGAACCATGTGAACATGCAGATGATAACACTAAAAACATTTAAACTTATAGACTTGAGGCTTGACTGACTGAGCTTTCCGAACTGACGGTGGCACAACCCTTTGCAAGAACGTTGCTCTGATACCAACTGGAACGACCACTATTCGTTTTTCTTAAAAATTATTAGAAATTTGTTTCTTTCTAATTCATTCGCCCGAAACACTAAGCATTTAAAATATGAATATTTTGCACAAATTTAAAAATAAACCAATCAACTATTATTAGAAAATCCAAAAGAAAGTAATTCAAAGTTTAAAATCGTATAACGTCAACCAATTTCAAAAATTAACTTAACTCTAACCTCCTCTCAAAAACTCCTAAAAAGCATCACTATCATAAAAATCTTTAAGTAATCATAAATCATAAACATAGTTTTATTTGCGAAAAACTAGTGACAGTCCTCAGATTGTGTGCACCTACAGCCTAGCTAGTTCAACCATCAAGTTCTCCATTAACATCAACATCATGCTCACCTGCATCGATCACACCTAGTGAGTCTATTGACTTAGCAAAGCTTAACCATGATAACATGTAATACATATACATCCACATGCAATAGTGAAATTTTTTTTACTTAAAATAACCTTTCATGAACATGCAAACACTTAAATATTTTCCCTTTCATCATATGATATCATATTTTCTTCCATCATATGATATCATATTTCCTTTCATCATATACATATACGTTTTCTTTTATTTTTTTGAATTTCGATCATTAATTATGACTTTCGTATCAGCTGAAGGTCGATGGATCCATTTACGTAAAACCACAGTACTGAGCGGCGGGGACATCAGTGATACTCTCACCCGTCAAGTGTACCTTGGCCTTACATATCATCATAGCATTTTGATGGAAATACGATCGTCGGGCTCTCTCTAGGGTCTTTCCCTGTAAACGGGCACTCTTTGAGACATTTTCCCTCACTATATCCCCAATCACATCATCATATCATCGTGTTAGTCGCAATCACTTCACCTCCTTCAACTTTTCAAATTTTCATCACTTATAAAAATTCAAGTATATATATATAAATCATTTTTCTTTTAAACCAAGCATGAAACATGTCTTTTAGCATTAATATTTCATCATATAATTTCATAAACATTTAAAACAAACATATTAACATTATTCATAGCACTCAGGGCACTACCAGAATGTCTAACATTTTTCAGGTGTAAAATGACCATTTTATCCCTAGAAGCATAACTTTTTATCTTTATCCCTAGCCCTTGAAATTGCGTCCCAAATCATTCTAAAATTAACCTATTACCTTAAAACACTCCCTTAAATATCCCTTAGGCATAAAATTTAGCTTTTCAATAATTTCTTTGATTCGTTTTTAAACTTAGACGTATATCCCTGTTTTGACTCGTATTAATTCGAAACCTAACCAAACAATACTAAACTTGAACCAAAGCATAATAACACATAACTAACCCATATACAACCAAATTCTAGCCCGCTAAGTCCCTTGAACACGCCTAAGAAGCTACTGAATTTTTCTGCACAAGAGTCCTAGTCCTAATATGATTCGAACCTAGGCTAGCTTCGTCTCTATCCCTTAACCACCATGTCCAGCCTCTACCCATCCATCCTAGGACCTAGGACGAACCCGTAACATGCTTTTGGGCCAAACCTACCAGCCCAAACACGCTCAGCCCCTTCGCTCGAGCCCTAGGACTCCTTGCGCACTCTCCTGGGCGCGGCATTTGTCTACCCTCGTTCCAGATATCGTGCAGCCCATCAAGGACCCTGGTTCAGCCCTCTTAATACCACTGGATGTGCCCTTGACAGCAGATAGCAGTCGCATGCATCTAGGAAGCCACCCACGCCTTAACCAAACACTAGGACTCTAAAACATAATAATTTCGTTCAGGCCTTCTCCCATATGTATGCAGCCCTTGTCTTCGCATCTATGGACCCTTAACATGTTGGAAAAACATCCCTTCTAGATCCCCTACCATGGCAGCCTCTTTGTGCATTATTATGAGGAATTTTAAAAGATGAAAACACTAGTTTTGTGCATGTATAGCCATAAAAACGAAAATATGTAAAGTGTATCATGTTTTTCATGCAATCATGTATCAAACACATAATATGGTGTGAAAGATGAGAAAAGGAGATTAAAGCGTGCATTTGCGTATATTACGCACGAAAAACGGCTTGCGATGCGAGGACTTCTACATGGAGGAGACCGTATGCTGAATTTCCTTCAAAACCGTGGCTTTCTTCTCAACTTTCATGTGTGGTGTGTGTGTGCCTTGGCTGCTAGGAGAGTTCTAGTGAAATTTAGGGTGAGGGGCGTGAGTCTTGTAGGGTTTTGAGGAGGGTTCCTTGGCTTTTATTTTAATTAAAATAAATGGTCCAAGCTTAGGCCCATAAACATGATATAATAGACCCATTAGGCCCAATATTTGATATTATAAATATTTTGTTTAGAAAAGTTTGTGAAAATATTAGACAAGTTCTCAAAAAATCCATATTTTGATCGAAAATAGAATACTGGTTTAAAATACGATTCGGCATGCAAAAACACCTCAAAAGTTTCCATTTTCGAAAATATCATTTAAAATATACCATACATTAAAACAATATAAAATAATTATTTAATATAAATATTTCTCCTTCTTATGGCCCTTGGTCTCTGTTCCTCGATCACATCTCGAATAACCTTTAAAACATATTTTTATGAATTCTAGTTGAAAACCATATTTTGAACATGTAAACATGCCTACCATATTTACTAGAGGCATTAAAACAATTTAATTAAAATACATAAGAAATTTAATAATCTCGCATGCATGTGGTTCATGTGGACCTTCAAATTTTCGGACGTTACACATCTGTTGGCTGCAACTCAAGGTTGGGAGGAGTCCAAAACGTGCTGGACTCTCTGCTCGGTTAAGGAAGCCATGCGCAAACCCTAGGAAAGTTTAGGGCACACACACGGCTTGTTCAGGGAAGATGGATCATGGTCGAGGTTAGGTCTAGGGCAGCCGTGGTCCATGGTGGCTCGGTTGGTGAGGACCGTGACCAAGGGAAAATGATAGAGGGGAGCGCACGGCTTGTCTATGGGCTAGGGGCTGGTGCGCTGAGCTAGGCTAAGTCTGGAAGGGTCCATGAGGGGCTGTTCAAGGTTAGGTCCATGATGGCTCAGTGGTGGCTCGATGAAATTGAGTTGTGGCAATATATATAGGCTAGGGTCGGTTTTGAGGCAAGGAGAAGAAGCAGTTCGAATCATGGTCCACGAGGGTCGGTTCATGGTTCGCAAGGGTAAATTTAGGTATGAAAAGTTTATGGTTAAAGATTGAGATTTAAAATATTTAAGTTTGAATTAGTTTGGGATTATAACACTTAACAATTTAATAATTAAGAAAATAATTCGAAAGTCTCGAGTTTACATTAAATAAAAATATTAGAAGGCAAATTTAAGCTTAAATAATTATATGGAATAGGCTTCGAGTCAATAAAAGTGAGAAAAAGTCAAAATCGAGAAATTTTGGGTCTAGGGGCAAAACGGTCATTTTAAACTTGGGTAGTATAAAAAAGGTTGGCAGTATCCCGAAGAATCATAACGCATGATAAATGATATTTTAAAACGTTTACAATGAAAATATGGAATTTTATGATTTATGATAAATTTGTGCAATTTTTTTACTGTTAAAATGCTATTTTACGAATTTGGAAAAGGTACGATATTTTATGATTAAAAGGAAAAGAAAATTATTTTTGAAGGATTTAAATTGACTGTGACAAAAAAAATATGATATATGATTATTGGGAATATCGTGAGAGAGAAGGCCCAGAGGGAGCCTGTTTACGGGAGAAGGCCTAGAGGGATCCCAACGATCGTATTTCCATTTACGTTGGTGCCTAGTGCCCGTCCCCATGCGCAATGGTCAGCTAAGACTGATCAGTCGACCAAATGATACAGCTCGTCACTTTCAAGGATCAAACTTCACCCAAAATGATAAATGATTGAAAGCTTTATAATTTGAGATTTATGATTAAACTATGCCTACAAATTTATGTTAGCTTATTTTGAATAAAAGTATGATTTTTAATGCATGTACTTGTATATGTATTATTTTTTACTCATGTTTAGAACGTGCTGAATCATTAGACTCACTAGGTTTGAATGTTGCAGGTGAGGATGAGATTGAGGGAGGTGCTGACGCTTGAGTGGATCTAATCCGACAATACACTCCCGATGGACATTATTTTCCGCATCAGCTTGATAGTCAAAGTTTTAAAGATTTTATTAATGATTTAATTAGATATTTTTATGTTTTATTTTGAAGTTAGTATTGATCATGTTAAATGGTTGACGTAGGATTTTTTTTAATTGACGAGTTAGGGATTTTATGCACTTTAAATTTTTAGATGTTAAATTATTTTGGAAGTTAGGAAGTTAAATCATTTTAAATATAAATTTCGAATTTTATGTTTTTTTTTAAAAAAAAATAGTAAGATTTTAAAATTTAAAAGTAGTGGACGTTTCACTAACCAACCATTACCAGAACTACCTCGGGACCCTAAGACCCCGCCTACAGCATAGCCATGAGCCCTGGTCCAACCATGCAAGCAAACTCACGCCTGAACCTGCGATCTCCCCTTATGTACGCAGTGAGCTTTCTTCAACTCCTACTGTTCCAGCAGCCTATCTGCCCTTCCAGGACCACTTAATGAACCCTAAACGCATTTCATAGGATTGATCCAGCAGAGACGGCGATCAAAAACTTGATAAAACAAAGAAGTTCATGCGTAATATGTATCGAAACGAGTTTTAATCAAGTTCTAGCATATATATAATTACACCAATTAGTTTTCAGTGCATATTTTATATCTAAATACAATCTATAATATGATTGATGCATAAAAGAAAGGTTTATACATGTCTTTGCATTAAAACGCACGATATATCGAAAAATGAACGCATGAGAAAACGGAGGCCAAACGAAGACAGATTGATGCGTTTAATAGTTTGAAAAGTGACTAAATTTATCAAGTAGTGTGATGATGGGCTAAGCTTGCTGATGGAAGGAAATTGAAAAAATTCCAAATCCTACGCCTTGAAAGTCACGGCCAAGTGTGTGTTTTGTGTGTGTGTGTTAGTGTGTGTTTTTGGTGTTTGTTTGTGTGTGTCTCGTTTGATCTGTTTTGAATAAAAATAGAGTTAGGACTCATTTATAGATTGCTTAGGATGTTTATTAGGTGTTTAGTTTAATTAAAAAACTATAACAATTACTAATTAAGCCCTCACAATTTAAATTACTAATTAAGCCCTTCAACTTTTGAAATTAAGGGTCTTACAAATTTTAAATTCTACTCTGAGTTAAATACTAACTATTTTAATTAATTGAGTCATAAAAATAATTATTAAAATATTTTATTTCGAGTGGACGTATTTAAATTCTTTATTTCCAAATTTTGATAATTAAAATGCTTAACATACATTTATTGCACCTGATAAATTAAATTTTTTCCTAAAATACTAAAATTTAAAAATCTTTTAAAATACTTAATTTCTTGGTTTAAAATAAAATATAACTTAAATTTTAGCATTTTTATCGTCTCTGGTCTTTTCTCTCGGTTCGACATTGAATATTCGTTTGAAAGATAAAACTCATGAAAACACCTTAAATATAGTAATATTGCATAATAAAATAAATATATATACATTTAAAATAATTTAACACATAACATACATCACCTCAATATTAATAAAATACTTTAATTATTTCAATCATGCACCAACTTTATATGTACTAGCTTTTGGCCACTACAGAAGCATACCAAAAGAAGGCAATTCTTGGGGAAGAATCATAATGTATGAAACAACCCTCGCTTTTTGACTTTACAAATTCTACCAATTTTTTTTAATAAACATTATTCCGAAAATGTACCCTTTAATCTTAAATATTTTTCATTTTCACAAATCAAAATATTTTAACTTATAAAATCTCAAGAGCATAAAAATATCCCTAAATCGTCAATTGACAAAATTCAACTCCAACTTTTTACGTGATGATCCTACTTCAAAATAATGCATAAAAATCTCTAATTAAATTATTAACAAAAATCCTTTAAAACTTTTACTATCAAGCTAATGAAGAAATAAATGCCCATCGGGAGTGTACTGTCTACCTCGATCCACTCAAGCGTCAGCGTCTCCCTCAAAATCATCACCTGCAAAATTCAAACCTAGTGATTTTAATGACTCAGCACGTTCTAAACATTAGTAACAAATAATACATATACAAACACATGTATTAAAATCACACTTTTATTTAAAATAATTTTAAGCATAAATAAATCATAAATCGGAAAAAATCATAAAGCTTTCAATCCTTTATCATTTTGAATGAAACTTGATCCTTGAAAGTGACTAGCCTTTGATACTCTGGTCGACTGATCAGTCTTAGCTCACCATTGCGCAGAGGTGATGGGCACTATGCACCGACGTAAATGGAAATACGATCGTTGGGTTCCCTCTCGAGCCTTTTCCTATAATCGGGCTCTATCTGGGGTCTTATCCCTCACGATATTCCCAAAAATCATATATCATATCCTTTTTTTGTCATAGTCAATTCACATCATTCAAAAAAATTTTCTTTTCTTTTTAATCATAAAATATTGTGTCCTTTCAACTTTTGAAAATAGCATTTTTAACAGTGAAAATTTACAGCTTTACCATAAATTATAAAATCTGATATTTTCATCATAACGTTAGGAAAATATCATTTAACATGCGTTATGATCTCTCGGAACACTGCCAACCCTTTTCGTACTACCTAGGTGTAAAATGATCGTGTTGCCCATTGATTTAAAATTTCTCGTTTTTGACTTTTTCTAGCTTTCATTGACTTTAGACCATCCCTAATAATTATTTAAGCTTAAATTTATTTTTGATATTTTTATTTAGCTTAAATTCGAGTCATGTGATTTAGTTTCTTATTTACTAATTCGTGAAGTGTTTAATTCCCGAATTAATTCAAGCTTTAATATTTTCTTCCTAAACTTTAAACATAAACTTTTTATACCTAAAATAACCTTGTGAGCCACGGGCCACCCCCGTAGACCCGCGATTCGAGTCCCCTCCAATCCAACCCATATTTCGAACCCTAAGTATAACGTATCGTACTTTGAACATACTTAAAATTTGCGGAACATTAAATTTTTTCTTATATAATTAACCATCTCTCAAAATACACTTTTAAATAAAATGGTTGATCAATTATTTGAAATGTAAACGAACTTGCAACAAGTACTTGTCTAAAACAACATAAAGTAATTCGTTAAAATCAGAGTAAATGAGTTCAACATGCATAAAAATCCTTAAAACTTAGCGATCCTCGTGTTAGTCCTCCGCCCAGTCTGAGCCATCTCACTGGTCTTCGCCTCTCGTCTCCTCAAACTCGTCCTCACCTGCATCGATCAAAACTAGTGAGTCTAAAAACACAACATATATAAACTGAGAATAACAAGTAGAACATAATAAAATCACATGCGTTTTAAAGTAGCACATACATATTTAAACTTTGAAAATAATTACATAAACATAGACTTTCAATCAATTCATAAACATTTTCATAAACGTGCTTGCATCAAACATATTTAAAAATTCATAATTATCATCATTTTGCGTAGAGATATGTTTCCAAGCAAGTGACCCATAGCATATTGCGCCTGATCAGACTAAACCATAGTACTGGGCTGGAAGAAAGTCCACTGCCACATACATAAGATCTCCGATCATGCTTTACCGGGTGGATTGGTCCCTGGTTATGCTTTATCGCTTCCCGATTCTGATCATAACCCGGTCATGCTTTGCTGGGGTGGAGAGGTCTCCGGACACGTTCTCCAACTTCCAAACCCGTTCATAATTGGTCACAAGACAATTCACATACCTCAAAACCATACAACATTTTTTTTGCACGTCGAATATACTAATACATTATGCATTCATGCCAAAGACAAATTTTTTTTAAAAAAAAATATTTTTTTTCAGTCAGCTTGGCGCTCCGGCGGTAACTTCTTGCCGCTCGACCGCACCCGTCCAGAAGGCCTGGCGCTCGAGCGGTAAATCTCGCGCCCGAGCACTGCCCTGCGCGAAATTTTTTGAAAACAAACATAGTTGAGCAGTCGCACGAGAATGATCATAATTACTCATTTCTTGTCCGAAAATTATGAATTTACTATCGAATCAAAGGTAACAAAAAATACTACATTTTATGTGTTGAAGGATTTTTCCAAAAATTGAGTGAAAATTCACAGGGCTCAAACTGACAGCAGTTTCAGTTTTTGAGATTTAAAAACTGGCTCAAAATCGTTTCAATCATTTTTTCTCAAACTTTGCATAACATAACCGAATTTTTACACACAATAAGCATAAAAATACTTACTACGACAAGATCGATACAGAAATAAAAGAATATATATGCCTTTGCGTCTAAAATCTCGAAGATAAAGAATACTGACGCGGTGGATTACGGGAGATGACCGGGAGACGCTTGCTACACGATTTCTTATTCGAAAAATGGCTTAAATCTCCAGAAATTTTGCAAGGAGGAGGTGGTTGCTGAAAGGAACTTAGAACTCTACTTTTCTCTCTCAAACTCGACATGCGTATGTGTGTTTTGTGTGTGCGTGTGTGGGGATAATTAGGGGGTTTAATTAGGAGTTAATTAGGTTAATAAAAATGCTAGTAAAAAATTAAAATGTTAAAAAAATTATTAACCCATCACTAACTTACTAGAACCAATAATTTTTAAATAAAATGCACAATGTTAAACTTCCAAGATTTAAAATTCCCAACTAATCAAATTAGTATTTCTGAAAAGTTTAAAATTTTAAAAGCACCTAGTAAATTGAATTAGACTTTAAAATACTTAAAATTGCATAAATAATTTAAAGTACCAATTTTCTTGAAAATACTACATTTTTCATAATTTGCCTAAATTGTCACCGATCTCTTTTCCTGATCCCGTATCGAATATTCGCCTGAAACATACAACTCAAGAAAACATTTTAACGTGCATCAAATAAAAATGTAATAATTTAAAATAATGCAAAATCATAAATCATGCATCGTTTAAAAAATCATTTTAAAATTTAATAAATAATTTAAAATTTTAATAAATGCATGGGTTTTACGTGTACTAATTTTGGGCTCTACAATTCTTCCCCCACTTAAATAAATTTCATCCTCGAAATTAAATCTTACCAAACAATTCTGGGTAGCGACTTCTCACATATGCTTCGGCCTCCCAAGTGGCCACCTCGACTGATTGATTCAGCCACTGGACTTTGACCAATTTGGTCACTTTGTTCCGAAGTCTTTGGTCCTATTTGTCTAGAATTCGGACAGATCTTTCCTCATATGACAGATCTGGAGCAAGCTGCAACGGCTCATAACTCAATACATGCGAAAGATTTGCCATATACTTCATCAGCATCGAAACGTGGAACACATTGTGTACTCCGGCTAGATTCAGCGGTAGAGCTACACGATAAGCAAGTGTCCCAACTCTGTCAAGAATTTCGAATGGCCCAATGAATCTCTAGCTCAGCTTGCCTCTCTTCTCAAACCTCATAACACCCTTCATGGGTTCTATCTTCACGAATACGTGATCTCCTACGGAAAATTCGAGATCTCTTCTTCTCTTGTCAGCATAACTCTTTTGGCGACTCTGAGCGGTCTTCATCCTGTCTCGGATCTTGACCACTATTTCTGCAATCTGCTGAACAATCTCTGAACCAAGTTCTGATCTCTCACCGACTTCATTCCAATAAATCAGCAATCTGCACTTCCTTCCATACAATACTTCGTATGTAGCCATACATATAGATTATTAAAAACTGTTGTTGTAGGTAAATTCTACTAGGGGTAGTTTCGATTCTCAATTCCCATGAAAATCGATCACACATGCTCGCAAAAAATATTCCAATATCTGAATCACTCACTCAGACTGGCCATCTGTCTGAGGGTGAAATACCGTACTGAATAGAAACTTCTTCCCCACAACTGCATGAAAACTCTTCCAAAAGGACGATGTGAATCTCGGGTCCGTGTCAGACACAATAGAAACCGATATCCCGTGCAATAGGACTATCTCCCGAATATAGAACTCTACATACTGAGTCATGGAGAACGTCGTCATCACGGGTAAGAAATGTTCCGATTTAGTAAGTCGATCAACTATAACACAAATAGCATTAGATCCCCTAACTGGCCTTGGCAATCCAACAACGAAATTCATGGTGATATTCTCCCATTTCTACTCGGGAATAGGGAGCGGCTTAAGCATTCCTGCTGGCCTCCGATGCTCTGCTTTCACTTTCTGACAAGTAAGGCATTCAGATACAAATCGGCAAATGTCCCGCTTCATCCCTGGCCACCAATACAGCATCTGTAAGTCCTTTTACATCTTGGTACCCCCTGGATGGATAGAACACGAAGATGTATGTACCTCTGTCAAAATATCCTATCTGATCGAATAAACACTAGGCACCCACAACCTTCCTCTGTACCTCACGATACGATCGGACACTGTGTAGAGTACACTACCCTTGACTTCATCCTTTAGTCTCCATTTCTGTAACTGTTCGTCTGAAGGCTGACCTCTACGGATTCGGTCTAGCAATGAAGACTGGACTATCAGATTAGACAACTTGGGAGCTCTGCCCTTGGGATAAACTTCTAGGACAAACCTCTGAATCTCTTACTGAAAAGATCTTTGCGCTGACAGCTGCGCTACGACTGCTACCTTCCTGCTCAAAGCATCTGCCACAACAGTAGCTTTCTCTTGGTGGTATCTAATTTCACAATCGTAGTCTTTTACTAACTCCAACCACCATCTTTTTCTCATGTTCAGTTCTTTCTGCATGAAGAAGTACTTGAGACTCTTGTGATAAGTGAATATCTAGCATTTCTCGCCGTACAAATAATGTCTCCATATCTTCAACGCAAGCTAACTCGAGATCATTAGTCGGGCAGTTCTTCTCATGCACTTTCAACTGTCTGGAGGCATAAGCTATAACCCGACCATGACCATGCTGCATCAATAGTGCGCCTAAATCGAGCTTAGAAGCGTCGATGTATAACATAAAATTACCTTGCCCTGAAGGCATGTCTAAAACTGGCGTTGCGATAATAGCTTGCTTCAAAGTATCGAAACTCTTCTGAAACTCGTCACTCCATAGAAATTTAGCATTTTTCTTAGTCAATGAAGTGAGTGACACTGCAATCGAGGAAAACCCCTGAATAAATTTGTTGTAGTAGCCTGCCAAGCCTAGGAAACTACGGATCTCTGACAGTGTTCTTCGGCTCAACCCATTCTTTTATCGCGGCCACTTTAGTTAAATCCACCTCAATGCCACTGCTAGATATAATATGTCTCAAAAATGCTACTTTCTCCAACCAGAATTCACACTTAATGAATTTTGCGAACAACTTGCGACTCTGCAAGACTTGAAAAAATGTACCCGAATGCTGAATGTGCTTCTCATAGCTTTTCAAGTATATAAGAATGCCGTCAATGAATACTATGACGAACTGATCTAGATAGGGCTGAAATACTCGATTCATTAGGTCCATAAAATTCACTGGAGCATTTGTCAGTCCAAATGACATCACTAAGAATTCGTAGTGCCCGTATCTAGTTCTCAAGGTTGTCTTGTGAACATCTGCATCCTTTACCTTCAGTTGATGATACCCAGAACGTGGATCTCTCTTAGATAACACTGTAGCTCCCTGTAACTGATCAAATAAGTCCTCAATCCTTGGTAATGGTTATTTTTTCTTGATCGTTACCTTGTTCAATTCTTGGTAATCAATACACAAACTCATGCTTCCATCTTTCTTCTTTACGAAGAGTACCGATGCGCCCCATGGTGAGAAACTAAGGCGGATGAATTCTTTGTCTAGGAGCTTCTGAATTTGCTGTTTGAGCTCTAACATCTCTGCTGGAGCCAAACGGTACTGTTCTTTATAGATTGGCACAATGCCTAGCACAAGGTCAATGGCGAACTCCACTTCTCTCTCTGGTGGAAGGCCTATGACGTCGTCTAGGAAAACGTTAGGAAAATCTCTGACAAGTGGTACATTCGATATCGACGGGGAGGGTGCGTCAGGTGTTGAAATTATACTAGCCAAGAATGCCTGACATCCGTTATGTATAAGTTTTCGTGCCTGCATGCAAGAGATCATGCGAGAGAAGCTTCTCCACTTGTATGGCTCAAAAAGAAATTGATTCATGCCCAATGATTTTACCAACACTGATATTTTCTGAAAATCAATTAGAACTCTGTTCTTCGTCAGCCAGTCCATCCCCAAAATAACATAAAACTGTGGCATCGGCAACACAATCAGATCGACGTAAACTAGGTGGCCCTGTAGTTAAAGATCGATATCTCTTACCATGCTAGTAGCTAATAACTCCTCCCTTGATGGAACCGTCACGGAGTATCTCACGTGGAGTCCAATGGATTTGACACCCAAATAGTTAGCGAACGTCTCTGAGATAGAAGAGTGAGTGGCCCCAGAATCTAACAAGGCCTTCGTGGCTACTCTCTTTATAAAGATATTTCCTGAAGGACGTTAGCACAACACATAAACCTATACCCAAAAATACTAATCTTAGCCTCATTCATAGTTGGAAATTTCTATCCAAAGTCTCCAAAATACGAAAAAAATATACTAATATCCCCAAGCAAAAAAAATTCGAAACATGCATGACCAAAAATAAATGTTGTGCTGAACTAAATAGGTTACCAGCTAGTAGGGTCGTGTCTGGTTTCGCCTCCTCGGCATGCATGGCGAACACTCTCCTCTGGGTTGGCTGTCTCCACTGCTGGCAGTCCTTCAGCATGTGATCACTGGCTCCACCCTTGAAGCATTTTCCCAAACCCCATAAACAATGCCCCATATGTTGGCGGTTGCATTTCGAGCACATTGGATACTCACCAGTCTTCTGAGTAGCCTTCCCTTGCGGTATAGGAACTTTTCCTTTCGACGGTATTTGAAACGTCCTCTTTCCCTGCTGTCCTTGGAAAGGCCTTTTGAATTGCTGTTGTTGGGGCGCCTGATAGGGCCTCTTGCCCTGCCTGTCATTCTCGATGTCTTTCTGGTCCTGCTCTGCCGCCAAGGCTCTCGACACGACAACAATATAAGTAGTAGGACCTGCCACTCGAATACCACGGTGCAAGATCGGCCGTAAACCATCAATGAAACACCTCAGCTTTTCCCTGGAATCGTTCGCAATTATGGGCATGAAGTGACACCCCCTCTCAAACTTTCTTACGAACTCTGCCACGCTACGTTCTCCCTGTTGCAAAGTCATGAAATCCTTGGTTAGGCAGGAGCATAATTCCTCAGTGAAGTACTTGGAGTAAAACACTTCCTTGTAACCCTCCCAAGTAAGAGTCTGCAAATTCACTGATACAGACGCGCTCTCCCACCACAGTCTGGCGTCCCTAGTCAACAGAAAGGTGGCGCATCTAACTCTATATGCATCCTGCAGCTCCATAAATGTGAATATCACCTCGATGGACTTAATCCATCACTCAGCTATCATCGAGTCAGTAGTCCTCGAGAACTCCTTTGGATTCATCCTCCTGAATCTCTCATACACCGCCTCTGGCTTGGGCGGCCTCGCTCCAATATCTACTCCAGCATTGTTTCCCGCAAACTATGCGAAGAACTAAGTCATTTCTGCAAGAATCTGTGCTGCATATCTTGCGTTGGACGAGGAGGAGTGACCCTCTCCTCATCTCGAGCCTCTCTATACTCTTCACCTGCTCCCCGTGCAATCATATGTTTTGGAGGCATACTGTTCCAAAATTTACCCAACACGTAAACCAACATGCATGAACATAATATCAATATCATCGTAAGATGAACGTAAATCGAACTAAACGGGTACATGCTAAAACATGACTTTGATGCTTACTACATGAAAGAATTTTAAAACTTTAAAACTTTCAGACTTGAGGCGTGAATTCGTGAGCTTCTCGCAACCGGCAGTAGGCATAACCCTTTACAAGAACACCGCTCTGATACCAACTATAACATACCGTACTTTTGAAAATACTTAAAATTTTCGGAAAATAAAATTTTTTCTTAATTAATTAATCATCTCTCAAAATAAACTTGTAAATAAAATGCTTGTTCAATTATTTGAAATGTAAACGAACTTGCAACAAGTACTTGTTTAAAACAACATAAAGCAATTCGTTAAAATCAAAGTAAATGAGTTCAACATGCATAATCATCATCATTTTGCATATAGATATGTTTCCAAGCAAGTGACTCATACATATTGCGTCTGATCAAACTAATCCACAGTACAGGGCTGGCAGGGATGTCCACTGCCATATATATAAGATCTCCGGTCATGCTTTACCGGGTGGATTGGTCTCTGGTCATGCTTTACCGCTTCCCAATCCTGATCATAAACCGGTCATGCTTTACCGTGTGGCGAGGTCCTCGGACACGTTCTCCGACTTCCAAACCCGTTCATAATTGGTCACAAGACAATTCGCATACCTCAAAAGCATAAAACATTTTATTTGCACGTCGAACATACTAATATATTATGCATGCCTGCCCAAGACAATTTTTTTTAGAAAGCTTGGCGCTTGGGTAGTAACTTCTTACCACTCGAGTGCGCTCGTCCATAAGGCCTAGTGCTTGAGCGGCAAAATCTCGCGCCCGAGCGCCGCCCTACGCGAATATTATTGAAAACCAACATAGTTGAGCAGTCAAACGAGAATGATCATAACTCACTCATTTATTGTTTGAAAATTACGAATTTACTGTCAAATCGAAAGTATCCAAAAGTACAACATTTTACATGTTGAAAATTTTTCCAGAAAATCGACTAAAAATTTGCCGGACTCGAAATGACAGCATATTCGGTTTTTGAGATCTAAAAACTTGCTCAAAATCGTTTCAACCATTTTTGCTCAAACCTTGCATAACATAACCGAATATTTATACACAATAATCATCAAAATAGTTAATACGACAAGATCGATGCAGAAATAAAATAATATACATGCCTTTGCGTCTAAATGCTCGAAGATAACGAATACTGACTCGGTGGATTACAGGAAATGACCGGGAGACGCTTGCTACAGGATTTCTTGTTCAAAAAAAGGCTTAAATCTCCATAAATTTTTCAAGGAGGAGGTGGCTGCTGAAAGGAACTTAGATCCCTACTTCTCCCTCTCAAACTCAACTTGGTGTGTGGTGTTTGTGTGCGTGTGTGGGGATAATTAGGGGTTTAATTAGGAGTTAATTAGTTTAATAAAAATATTAATAAACAATTAACATGTTAAAAAAATTATTAACCCATCACTAACTTACTAGAACCACTAATTTTTAAATAAAATGCACAATGATAATCTTCCAAGATTTAAAATCCCCAACTAATCAAATTAGTATTTTTGAAAAGCTTAAAATCTTAAAAGCACCTAATAATTTAAATTATGCTTTAAAATGCTTAAAATTCATAAATTATTTAAAATACCAATTTTCTTGACTTGAAATAAAATACTACATTTTCATAAATCGCTTAAATCGTCACTGGTCTGTTTTCCCGATCCCCTATCGAATATTCGTCTGAAACATACAACTCAAGAAAACATTTTAACGTGCATCAAATAAACATGTAATAATTTAAAATAATGAAAAATCATAAACCATGCATCGTTTAAAAAATCATTTTAAAATTAATTAAATAATTTAACAATTTATTAAATTCATGAGTTTTACGCGTACTGATTTTAGGGCTCTACACTAGGCTACCCCATCGAGCCACCTTCGTTTTTTCTTGAACCAAGGTCGAGCAACCTCGAGCCATCCCTTGACCAGACCTCCAAGGACCCTACTGACCATGCCTCGCCCATCTAACCAGCCCCTAGCCCACGCCACTAGCCTCCTGCACCAGACAAGAGCAGCGGCCGAGAATTGCAACTAGGACTCTACTTTTTTTTTTGAATAATACTCTTCACCCAAGCCACCCCCCGGCCCAAACTATCTTCACCCTCACTCGACCATGCTCCAACCCCTGCTCGCCATCCCCAGCCAGCGCCGAGTCACTGCAGCCAGGCGAAGCCGCCTGCGTGCACCAAGGGAGAGTCCTAGCCCCACAGAACTCTTCCTCGGTTGTTGTCCAAGAGTCTTAGTCCTGCTAGGGCTCTTCCTAATACCTAACCATGTCTAGCCAGCTCCTAGTCAATCACTGACCGAGCCATGCATGGTGTCGAGCCCTTCCCATCGAGTATGGTTAGGAAACCCTAGGATTCTACCCTTCCACGTGCACAGCCCCTTCCAGCTCGTGTCCAGCCATCATTTCAATCCTAAACCATCCATCTTATTTCCATAAATCATCCCAAGTCGGCAGCCTATCCCTTGGAAATCATACGTTATCAAAACAAGCATAAAAGCATCAAAACTTTGAAAATATTCGTTCCATCGTTAAACCAATCATGTATACGTATTTTTCATGCAAAAATAATCAAAACATGCATAATATTGTATGAATGATACGTCAAAGGAATTTAGAAACGTGCCTTGCGTTTTAGAATGCTCGAATATGCGATCGTTGACGTGGGGTGCGAAAAATAACGAACGGGCGACAAAGACTCCTAGTTTTCTTCCTCTTCCTTATTTCAAATTTTAGTGTGTGTAAAGTGTGTGAGGATCAGCTACTATGTGGTCTCCAAAGCCCAGTTTTTATTTTATAAGTTTTAATTTGTATGATAATGGGCTTGGGTTTTGGGCTTTCAAGTTTAGGAGCAATTGGGTCTACTCATCATAGGTAAATTAGACTCGATAACACCTATTTAATTGAAAAAATAAAAGTTTATAAAAATTAGTTTACAAAAATAATGCATTTGATATTTTAAAAATCCCTCGTCTGCCCAAAACCGGCTTCCCAGATAAAATCGAGCTCGTCTCGTAAAATAATTTGAATTATATCATTTTTAATCATATTAATAAGCCTTGAAAATATTTATTGAAAAATATTTATTTTGTCTTGGTTGTCCCCGATCTCATTTTCCCAGCCTATTATCGAATATTCGGGAAAAATCCTTCAATTTCATGAAATCATGCACTTTAAACATTTAAGTATGTAAAATTTATCAATTAAGTATTTAAAATCAATTCAATAAAATAAATTTACAATTTAAATCATTTGCATGCATGTGGTTTACATGTATTGATTTTTCGGACGTTACAAATCTCATCTCCTTAAATAAAATTTCTTCATCGAAATTTTCCTAGTCTTGATTTTTGAAAAGCTTAGGCTCTCTCATTTACTTCATACTTAATCCGCTTGGCTTTAATTTTGCACTCTACACGCTTTCGCTGCGTACTCTGATATGACATCTTCCATTTTATGTATTTATTCCGAATTTCTTGATCTCAAGGAACTCAAAGATTTCACTAACTCAACATCCCCTATGAGATACAAACCCTAAGTTATCTTATGTTATTTTATCTTCCCAAAGCAATTAATTGGTTGACTTTACCTTGATTCACTCTGACCGTATAATTTAATTTCCCCCAAATATATTCCTATTGCTAAACTCAGTTTCAGTCCATAGTCATCGTATAGTATCCATGATTATAAAACATCTTAATGACTGATACTTACTAAAACTTCATTCATGTATATGTCGAACATAATGTCCTTAACCCTATAGCCAATTTGTTTTCTTAAATCCCAGGCATTCCAAGTACCTAAACGATTCAAGCCTACCGAATCACCATTCCACATCATGATTTGATTCTAATCCCACTATCCATTCGACCACTTATATGAAATCTCGGAATTCAAGATAAAACATCCTATTACCTTACACTTACAAAATCTTATAAACACACTAGGGACGAAGACTTCCATCCGCCATCCCACAATAATTTACTCTTAGTACCGTACAACTGCAGAACTTAGTGTTCTACTCTTTCCTCGGCGTCCATCTATGTTTTATATCGGAACTCGAACATTGATCCATGGAGCTTCAATTCCATCTATATCCCATAAATCCCAATACATATTTCTAATTGATCCCAAAATAATTGTCCCTTAGTAACCATTGTACTCTTATTACCAATTAAGAACTTAGGTTTCTAATTTCATAATCCCAAATAAATATTTTATGACATTATAACTTTAAATATTACCCCAAATAAATCCGTCCTTATAAGGTTTGATGGAAAAATTCAAAAACAGGGATTTCTGGACCTTAGAAATCATGGCAATCACATTGTCAACCCAAAAATGAATTTTTCTTAACTTACTTTCCCAAATTTCTCAATTACCTCGTATAGTCCCCAAATAATATTTTTCTCATATCTTATAAATCAAAGCTTACAAAAATTACACGAACTCCGATATTCTTAGTTTGTATTTCTCGACTCCTTCATAACATTACTCTAATAGTTTTGCCTAATATCCAAATATACACGAATTCCGTTTACTGATTTTCTCCCTTTAGTCATTTGTCCCCTCAATTATCTTACCTAAATTCTGTGATCTTACAATACAAAACTCCCAAACTTCCTGATGAAATAGCAATCGTTAAATCCAAAGGTATTTGTATCTTACGATAAAATCAAAAAGAAAAATATTTCCGATTAAATCCTATTTCCAATATTTATATTATTTGTTGTGCACGTCATAAACTTATAACACCTATGATACCCAAAAATTATCAATTCGACGAATCTTGCTTTCTCATCAAAATTGCTAATAACCATATTTCTCGTTCCTCCTAGGACATACTCATACTTACATATATGTCTAATTTCCTCAATGACAATTCCTTATGTAACCCTTAATTTCTAATTTACTTGCTGACTACATTCAAATAGACCATTTTATTTTTTGGTAAATTGCAAACAAAATCCCAGAGTTCTCGAATTATTCGATCAAGCCTAACTTATCGCATTCCTAGCTCCTCAAACTATCAAATTTAATCCAAAGCAGCTCCCATAGATTTCGAAAATTGTTGAAATGATCCAATAATTATCCTAAAATTTTCAATTAAGACCCAAAAATTCTTGAATTGTCTAATTTAGCCCATAATTTTTCACATTTTAGCCCTTCAATTTTCATATTCTTACACTAAGCCCTCTAGATTTTTGAAATATAGCAAAATCAACCTCAATATTTCCGAAAACTTGCAATTAAGTTCCTCCATGTCTTATAATTGAGTCCCTAAGTACATGATTCCTAAAAATTCAACCCATAAATGTGAAGTTCAAAATTTTCTTCCTACACAATTTATAATTCGAAACAAGCACTCCTAAATCACGGAGTTCAATTCGCCTCAACTGAGTCTTAGGTAGCGCAAAACTCAAGATGCGCAAAACCAAATTCTCCTCACGACTCGGGGGCATAACTGTACACACCGTCCAAACCGCGTAACCAACATTCATTTAATTTTAAAATATCATGCACCTAACTTCTATATCATGCATTATGAAAGCGTTAAAAGAATTTTAGCATATAAAATATAATGCAGTTAAAATTCACATACTTGAGGCGTAACCTCTTGAGCTTCTCGGAGTGGCAGTACACAACCCTTTGAGGATCCTTCGCTCTGATACCAACTGAAACGACCCTCACTTTTTGACTTTACAAATTCTACTATTTTTTTATAAACATTATTCTTAAAATATACCCTTTAACCATAAAATATAATTTCTACAAATCAAAATAATTTAACATATAAAATCTCAAATGCATAAAAATATCCACAAATCGTCAATTAAAAAAATTCAACTCCAACGTTTAACATGATCATCCTACTTCAAAATAAAGCATAAAAATCTCTTATTATATCATTAACTAAAATCCTTTAAAACTTTTACTATCAAGTTAATGCAGAAATAAATGTCCCTTGTGAGTGTACTATCTGCCTCAATCCACTCAAGCATCGGCACCTCCCCCAAAATATCACCTGCAACATTCAAATCTAGTGAGTCTTATGACAGCACGTTCTAAACAAGATTAAAAAATAATATATATACAAGAACATGCATTAAAATCAAACTTTTATTTAAATTACTTTTAAGCATAAATAATCATAAATCGTAAAAACATAAAATCGTAAAGCTTTAAATCCTTTATCATTTTTGGTGAAGTTTGATCCTTGAAAGTGACTAGCATTTTATCCTCTGGTTGATTGATCAGTCTTAGCTCACCATTGCGCATGGGGACGAGCACTAGGCACCGACGTAAAAATGGAAATACGATCGTTGGGCTTCCTCTGGGGCCTTTTCCCTCACGATATTTCCAAAAATCATATATCATATCCTTTTTTTGTCACAGTCAATTCACGTCCTTCAAAATATTTTTTTATTTCTTTTTAATCACAAAATATCATATCCTTTGCACATTTGAAAAATCGCATTTTTAATAGTGAAAATTTCACAACTTTACCATACATAAAAAAATCTCATTTTTTGATCATAAAAGTTATAAAAATATCATTTCACTTGCGTTACGATCCTCGGGACACTGCCAACACTTTTCGTACTACCCAGGTGTAAAATGACTGTTTTGGCCTTGAACTTAAAATTTCTCGCTTTGGACTTTTTCTTACTTTCATTAACTCTAGACCATCCTAAATAATTATTTAATTTTAAATTTAATTTTTTATTTTTTATTTATCTTATATTTGAAGCTTTTGATTTAGTTTCATATTTACTAATTCGTGAACCATTTAATTTACGAATTAATTCAAACATTAATATTTTTTTCCTAAATTTTAAATATAAACTTTTTATACCTAAAATAACCTCGTGAGCTATGAGCCTCCCCCTTGAACCCTCGGTTCGAGCCCCCTTTCAATCCAACCCATATTTTGAACCCAAGGCTACCCCATCGAGCCACCTTCGTTTTTTCTTGAACCATGGACGAGCCACCTCGAGCCATCCCTTGACCAGACCTCCCAGGGACCATACTGACCATGACTAGCCCATCTAACCATCCCCTAGCCCACGCCACATCCTCCTGCACCAGACAAGAGCTGCGGTCGAGAATTGCAACTAGGACTCTTTTTTCGACTAGGACTCTTCACTTGAGCAACCCCCGAGCCCAAGCCTTCCTAACCCTCATTGGACCATGCTCCAACACATGCTCGCCAGCCCCAGCCAGCGTTGAATCCCTGAAGCCGCGCGAAGCTGCTTGCGTGCACCAAGGGAGAGTCTTAGCCCCACGGAACTCTTCCTCGGTTGTTGTCCAAGAGTCCTACTAGGACTCTTCCTAACACCTAACCACGTATAGCCCAGCCTTGACCGAGCCATGCATGGTGTCGAGCCCTTCCCATCAAGTATGGATAGGATACCCTAGGATTCTACCCTTCCACGTGCACAGCCCCTTCCAGCTCGTGTCTAGCAATCATTTCAATCCAAAAACGTCCATGTTTTGTCCATAAATTGTCCCAAGTTGGCAGCCTATCACTTGGAAATCATAACGTTTTCAAAACAAGCATAAAAGCATCAAAACTTTGAAAATATTTGGTCCATCGTTAAACCAATCGTGCATACGTATTTTTCATGTAAAAATAATCAAAACATGCATAATATTGTTTGAATGATACATAAAGGATTTTAGAAATGTGCCTTTGCGTTTTAGAACCCTAGAATTTGCGATCGTCGGCGTGGGGTACGAAGAAGAACGAACGACCGCCGAAGACTCCTAGTTTTCTTCCTCTCCCTTATTTCGAATTTTAGTGTAAAGTGTGAGAGGATTGGCTGCTATGTGGTCTCCAAAGCCTAGTTTTTATTTTATAGGTTTTAATTTGTATGATAATGGGCTTGGGTTTTGGGCTTTCAAGTTTAGGAGCAATTGGGCCTACTCATTCTAGGTAAATTAGGTCCAATAACACCTATTTAATTGAAAAACAAAAGTTTATATAATTAGTTTTAAAAAATAATGCATTTGGTATTTTAAAAATCACTCGTTTGCCCAAAACCGACTTCTCAGATAAAATAGAGCTCGTCTCGTAAAATAATTTGAAATCTATCATTTTTAATCATATTAATAAGCCTTGAAAATATTTATTGAAAATATTTATTTTGTCTTGATCGTGTCCGTTCTCATTTCCCCAGCCTATTGTCGAATATTCGGATAAAATCCTTCAATTTCATGAAATCGTGTACCTTAAACATTTAAGCATGTAAAATATATCAATTAAGTATTTAAAATCGATTCAGTAAAATAAATATGCAATTTAAATCATTTGCATACATATGGTTTACGTATACTAATTTTTCGGTCGTTACAATGTAGCACCTAAAAACCAGTACACGTAAATCCTATGCATGATTGAAATAGTTTATTTATTTAACTAATAATTTAGGTGATGCATGCTATGTGTTAAATTATTTTAAATATTTATATTTATTTTTATGCAATTTTAAAATGTTTCTCAAGTTTTAGTTTTCAGACGAATATTCGATGTCGAACCAGGAAGGAAATCGGTGACGATTGACGTGTTAAAATCTAATTCTTTATTGTTATTTTAAGCCGAGAAATTAGGTTAGTTTAAATGATTTATGAATTTTATTATTTAAGGGTCAAATTTAATTTATCAAGTGAAATAAAGACGTTAAATATTTTAATTAACAAATTTCAAAAATGTAAGGAATTTAAATAATTCCACTCGAGATACAATATTTTAATAGTTATTTTATAACTTAATTGATTAAATTAGTTAGTATTTAATTATGGGTAGAATTTAGGATTTGTAAGAATCTTAAATTGTCAAATATTAAAAGTTAGAGGGCTTAATTAGTAATTAAAACTTTAAGTAAATAACCTAAAGCCACCTAGTTAGCATATTTATTAAATAAAAGGAAGTGTTCTAACCCTTGAACACCTAACACATGCCTCACACACACAAACACACACCAAAAGCACACTCTCGTCCGAACAAAGCTAGGGGTTGGAGGATTTTGTTTGGATTCTTCACCTAGCAGCAGCCATAGCCGACTATCAGCAAACGTTCCTTGATTATTTTAGTCACTTTTGAAGCAAGAAAATAGAGCAAATCATTCTCCGTTCGGTCTCCGTTCTTCCTTGCATGCGTCGGTTTTTTGATATTTCGTGAGTTTAAAATGCAAAGAAATGTCTAAAACATTTCTTTGACTCAATCATGTTACTTACGGTATTTTGATACAAAATATGCATGAAAACTCATTGGTTTGATTATATGAATGATAAAACGTCACCGATATCTTTTTTGTCGTAATACATATGAACTTTCACGTTTTTCTTGAGTTTTGATCGTAGGCTTCGTTGGACCGATCCTAGGGCCTGATGCTGTGTATGATTACGTTATGGGATGTGTTTAGATGTTATTCGGTTGTCCGTGATTGGGTGAAAGGCTGCTGGTGCAGCAGAAGATGACAGAGCGCATGGCCGCGCCTAAAGAGGTGATCGCGGCTTTGGATTGTGCTGCTGTTTGCATTGCTGGACCAGGGTTCGTGTCTAGGGTATAGGTGGGGTCTTAGGGTCCATGGGTAAGCCTAATATGGGTTGTTTAGGGCCTGATTCGATGGGTTCCGCTGGAGTCGTGATTGGCACCATACGCGCACATTAGAGGCTCACACAACTAAGGTCACGAGATGTGTAGGTTCAAGGGCTGTGTATGTGTCATGGGCTGGAATGGGTTGAACCAGAGTCTTAAGTGATGTCTAAGGGTTGATTCTAGGGCTTGGTTCGGGCTTGGTTCGGTTTGAAATCTAAAGGAAGTCATATGGAACACATAAGTGTCATAGTGTCACTCTTCGGGACAGCTTGTGTTTTTATGGTTCATTGTGCATGGTATAGGGTTTGGTCACGTTTCGGGGTTGCTTTAGAGCCTTCGACAGTAGGTTAGGATGTGTGTTACGTGTGTGTTGAGTCCCGGGTCGATTGGTACTTCCTAAGTGGTTCTAATTAATTCGAGAGTTGTATGTGTCCGGTTGCACCTTTAAGGGGATATTTTGGGTATTCAATTTAGGATGTTGTGGCAGAATTTCCGTTAACGATAACAAGGTTCACGATATTCGTAAGTATGTATGACGTGCAAAATAATTATTTTTAAGGTATGCGATTTGTCTTGTGGCCAATTATGTTTACGGGTTTAGAAGCCGAAGAACGTATGCGGTGACCTCTCCAACCTCTTCGGGGGAAGGAGGTGGTGATCAGTGAACAGGCTCGGTCCAGAGGAAGCGCAAACTCGATGGCTTTGTAGTTCACGACATTTTATTATGCACGTTTAAAAATATTTACTCTGATTTTATGCATTTATGTTGATGGCAAGTTCATCAAAACATAGTACGTTAGGCTAGACTTTTTCAAATTTTGGTGGTCATTTTGACTTAAGATTTTTATGGTTGTAGAATTCGAACGTTGGAGTTTCATTATTAACATTATTTTTAAGATGCGTGATGACCGTTATTTTATTTTACGAATTATGCTTATAATAAATTGTTTAATAGGAAAATTTTAAATATTAAAAAATAGTACTATTTTAAATAACGGGTAGTCACACATAACTTCAAACTGGAACAATTCTCAAAATTTGTCAAATTATCACATTGGATTGTGAACCTTGCTATATGCTCAAGAATAGATTGGCCATCATATATAGAAAATAAACTCAAATATGGTACAAGATTTCTCATGGATCATGATCAATCACTTGTGGATATGGCTTGTGGAATTCTGGACGGCCCATTGGTTTCAGTACTGATCCATAGATCTCCTAAAGAGCTCCTTTGATAGCATCAAAGTTGATATCTAGAATTCGTCAAATGAATGTGGATAATAAGTTGCCCACCGAGTTTGAATCCCCATATTTATACCTGATCCTCGGCCTCTTGCATCTTCATAATGTTCAACTCCGTCTTTCATAGTCTGTGCAACTTCATTCGCATCCTGATCGTCGAACCTGTGTACGAGTTCCTCAACCGATCCTCCTCTACAATAAGTTTTTCTACCTGTAAACGTGATTTTTCCACTGTGATTGTTGACTCCCTTCATGTTTCTCAGTATTGGTATGCTTTGGAGGCATCTTTGCTCCACTGAGCATACCAAATTATTTGCTATTAATTTCGTGGCACGCCACATACTTGAAGTACAAATTTTTTGAAGGTGAAAAATGAAAATCTAACTTCTAAAAATCAAACGTCATGACTTTCGTATTTGTTCGTTGGTTTTAATGTCCTCTAGTTTGATGTTACTAAACGATTGAATTTATAGAAAAATAGAAAAGAAATTCTTCAAAGGCATTAACACAAGGTTAAACTATTAAGAATTGAATAAACACTTTTAAAAATTATAAATATGATCGATAATATTTGGAAAATTGAAATAAATAAGAATAAAGATGCTACAAAATTTAGAGCTTGCATGTTTCCAGTGTTTGTGATAGAGTTGATTGTGTTCGATGATGATCCTTCCTCTCCTTTTTTGTCCGAATCTTCCAGCAGTTTTTCACGACATTGATCGTGGCATAGTCTCCTTGTCACAATCCCAAGACTTGGGTCAAGCCTCTATCTTTCCAGAAATCATGTCAACTTTATGAGAAATCGTCGCTAATTAACGACGGTAATTTCCGTCGCAAATTCAATAATCCGTCGCAAATGATAGCAACAACAACGATTTTAAACCGTTGTCGTTGAACACACTTTTAACAACACTGTCAATTACAACAGTTGTAACAGTACCTACGACAACGGATTTTATCCGTTTTCGTATAGCGTTTTTGTAGTAATGATTTTTAGGGCTAGCAGCTCTAGTACCATTTGTTAGATTTTGTTGATGTGTTTAGAAAGGGTGAATAAACATGTAACAAAATTTTATTTCTTCAAATGTCTGGTGCTAAGAAATGACATTAATAGTAAAGAGCTAATCTCGATCCGATGAGTGCAGAAGACGACTTTATAAAATAAACACAAAAATAGTCTCAGAATTAAGTGAATCAAGACACTCAATGAAAAAGGTTGATAAAAATTAGTACCAAGAACATAAGTTGCAGGAAAGTAAATACACATAGACTTGTTTCTGAAAGTTCGAAGGACAAATCCTTTCTATGTCTTTCTTTTTTTATTTCATAATATGTCACTATAAGACTTTGACTGTTACAAAATATTTTACAATCCACTTCGATAGAATTACAAATTATTCACACTTTAAAATGAAAAACTTTAGATTGATAGTTAGTAAGTGATCGGCACAAAATGATCCTTCAAAAAATGAAATAATTCTTCAAGAGATTTCCAAGTCTTGATTTTGCTTTATACACTGACACCAAATGGACATTTTTTATTTGTATTTATGCTACAAAAAATTCTCTGAACTTGAGATCTTCTGATAAATTTGTCTAAATCATTTAATAATAATTTCATAATACTACTAAAAAACCATTTTTATTTTATTATATCCCTTCAGATAATAAAGCTAGTGTATTGAAGGTTCAAATACACACACACTTATCATGCATCATTTATTAGAGATTTACATTTTGTAAAATAATCTGCTAATTTTTAGCATATCCAATGTTTGTGTATAGGGATCGAGCTAAAAATAAAAAATGCATTCATTAAAATAAAATAAATATAGGATAATATATAATTCGGAAAAAGTTCTTTATATATATACTCAGGTATAAATGGAAAATAAATATAAAATAATAATTAAAACAACATTGGAAGATTATTAAAATAAACAATAAAAGTAAAAACGTTTCTGCGGGAAAAGAACTACTCAAACAATTATAACGCGCAAAATCCTTCATAGAATAAAAAGTTTACATTTTGTTAAATAATCTGCTAATTTTTAACATATCCAATATTTGTTTAAAGAGATCGAGCTACATAAGCAAATATATAGTCATTAAAATAAAATGGGACCCCACTCAAAGCATGAAAAAAACAAATTAGCGTAATAAAACTAAAATAAATATAGACTAATATATAATTTGGAAGAAGAGATGTTATAATGAACATCAAAATAAATCCTCATATACCAATGTAATCTCCTAATTTTGTGAAAAATGACAAATATGTTTTATAGAATAACCGAACAGTAAAAAAACATGAACATTTAATGAAAAACACGAACCATCGATAAATTAAATTAAATTAAATAAACCAAGAAAACCAACTTAGCATCAAATAAGCAAAAAACTCAAGAAGAGAAATATATAAGCATTAAGTGAGAAACATGGGTTGTAAGCAAAGAAAGGATATCTTAATTATTCAAAATATTAGTAAATTGTATTACAATGAATTCTTGTTACTGAATCGATAAACATAAAATTTTATCTCTCAAATCAGCTCTATGGATTTGCCTATTAATTTGTAAGTCTCTTTCGAATCATGCTTACTTTTGCTTTATTTCTCCAATGTACTCCAACTGGATTTGGTGGTGTATGATGGTTTCCTATTGGATTTGGTCCAGAGGGCACATCCCGTCGAGGATGTTAAATCATCCCAACTCTTGCATCTGGATTATCATGGTACATCGTCATGCCCAACTTTCTATTGGGAAGTCCTTGCGTATGAATTAAGGAACACAACAATATTAGGAGACTGATAGCAAATTTGTAAGCCATTTGTATTTTATTATATCCCTTCAGATAATCAAGCTCGTGTATTGAAGGTTCAAATACATACATACATACATATATATATATACACACACACACACACTCTTATCATGCATCATCGATCTATAGGAGATTTTTTTTTCAGAATTTGGCAAATGTTTCCATAATAAAACATTGTCTCCGTGATAGCATTTCAAATACCGAGTTTCATTTTCTTTGTTTTATAATAACTAAGAGAAATATATTACTTTGATTATAATTTTCCTTTTTTAGAAAAAAGAAAAATAATGATAAAGATTTCAACTAATAATCATCAAACATCGGATTGCTGGATATTTCCACAGCCGAGTATAACAACATGACATTTAATTGTGGCTCTCTTTATGTAAAATTAGATTTGCCATCGATATTCCAATGGTTTTTTCAATAAAAAAATTCTTGGAACAATAGAACAATTTTTTTAAAAAAATATTCAATCTATATTTGTCGGGATCTAAATAGATTTTAGAGTGGTGATTAAATTTTTTAAAAAAATTTGCTAAAACCAAGCTTGCTTTAAAATTTTTTAGGATGCTAAGACACTTTCTTGAACGGCTAGACCAATAGTTAAGATAGTCAAACTCAACCAGTTGAATTTGACGACTGTAGTTTGATGGAGATCAAAAAGCTTACTTAAAAAAGATTTTATAAATGGATTCCATTATTGATAGTTGCGGAATTTAGCTTAACTATTAATTAATGAAGATAGTGGAACTGTTTGTATTATTGAAAGAGTTCACAAAATTTGCAGCTATCAAAAATGGATTGGTGAAAAAGTTTTGTCCTCCGAAATTTTTATTTTTCATTATATTTTTAGATTTGTACCCCCGATAACTCGGCGTTGTCTGATCGCCCATGCATCACGAACCCTTCGGCACTTTGTACTTCGCTTGTAAACCCACTCATAAGCCTATGCAATGCTTCCTTGAATCGCTTCAGTCATCCCCTCGTGATTGGTCCCTCTGGTAACTCTAAAAGATCACATGCCTTCCTTGGAGCTTGGCCTACCATGATCGCATCATCTTCCCCTTCTTGAAAAGGATTTGTCCTCAAATTTTGTTCATCGCATACATCAAACAACGAAAGATCACTAACATTAAAAGTAGAACTCACGTTATGCTCACCTGGTAGATCGAGTTTGTAGGCGTTGTCATTGATCCTTTCAAGGACTTGGAATGGTCCATTACCCCTTGTTAGCAGCTTTGAACGTCTCTTCTCGGGAAACCTTTCCTTCCGCAAGTGTAGCCATACCCAATCACCTTAATCAAATACCACACTCTTCTTCCCCTTGTGGCTTGCTTAGCATATTGCTCATTTTTCTTCTCGATGTTGGCCTTGTCATTTTCATGCAAATCTCTAACAAATTCAGCCTTCTTTTTGCCATCCATGTTTAACTTTTCACTCACAGGTAAATACATCAAATCCAACAGAGTTAAAAGGTTAAAACAATAAACAATCTCAAATGGAGAATAATGTGTAGTAGAATGCATATACTGCAATTATAAGCAAACTCAACAAATGACAAGCATTCTTCCCAATTTTTCAAGTTCTTTTTAAGTATAGCATGCAAAAGTGTTCCTAAAGCTCTATTAACAACCTCAGTTTGTCCATCCGTTTGAGGATGACAAGTAGAAGAAAAAAACAATTTTGTGCCGAGTTTAGCCCAAAAGGTTTTCCAAAAGTAACTTAAAATTTAACATCACGGTCAGAAACAATAGTCTCAGACATACCATGCAACCTAAAAACTTCTCTAAAGAACAAATCCGCAATGTTAGACGCATCATTAGTTTTGTGACAAGCAATAAAATGTGTCATTTTTGAAAATCTATCAACAACAACAAATATAAAATCCCTCTCCTTCTTTGTCTTAGGCAAACCCAAAACAAAGTCCATAGAAATATCAACCCAAGGTTCACTAGGGACGGGAAGTGGCGTATACAATCCATGTGATTGTGTTCTAGACTTAGCTTGCCTACATGTTATGCACTTTTCACACACTCGTTCAACGTCATGCTTCATATGTGGCCAATAGAAATGTTCGTGTAAAGCATTCAGAGTTTTTCCCACACCAAAGTGTCCCATCAAACCACCCCCATGTGCCTCCCTAACAAGTAATTCACGAATGGATGACTTAGGGATGCACAACCTATATTCTCTAAATAAGAAACCATGACGCAAATAGAATTTGTCATGTGGACCATGCATACATGCTTCAAACACACTCTTAAAATCCTCATTTAGCACATATAACTCCTTGACATGCTCAAACCCCAAAATTTTAGAATCCAATGTAGAGAATAGTATGTACCTTTGTGATAGTGCGTCGGCCACTATGTTTTCCTTAACTTGCTTATATTTGATCATGTAGGCGAATGTCTCCACATATGTCACCCACTTGGCATGTCTCTTGTTCAACTTCTGCTGGCCCTTAAGATGCTTTAAGGATTCATGATCTGTATGAATCACAAACTCCCTAGGCCTCAAGTAGTGCTGCCAAGTCTCTAGCGTCCTCACAATTGCGTACAACTCCTTGTCATACATCGGATAGTTCAGCGTTGCTCCATTGAGCTTCTCACTAAAGTACGCCACCGGCCGTCCACCCTGCATTAAAACTCCGCCAATACCTACACCTGAAGCATCACATTCAATTTCAAAAGTATTAGCAAAGTAAGGCAAAACAAGTAAAGGAGAATTAATTAATTTTTGCTTAATAATATTAAAGGACTTCTCTTGCTCCTCGCCCCAATGGAAGGGAACGTTCTTCTTGATCACCGCCGTCATTGGTGCTGCCAGTGTACTAAAATCCTTTACAAACCTCCTATAGAAGCTTGCAAGGCCATTAAAGCTTCAGACTTGACCAACAGTAGTAGGCGTTGGCCAATCTCGAATAGCACTTACCTTGTCTTCATCCACTTGTATCCTTTGTGAGCTTACCACAAAACCAAGAAAGACAAGCTTGCTAGTACAAAAATCACATTTCTTTAAGTTAGCATACAAACTCTCCGCTCAAAGTATGATTAGCACAAGTTTTAAGTGTTCAACATGCTCTTCTAAATTTTTGCTATACACTAGGATATCATCAAACTAAACCACAACAAATTTCCCTATGTGTGCACGCAAAACATGGTTCATTAACCTCATAAAGGTGCTAGGAGTGTTACTTAAGACAAAAGGCATGACCATCCACTCATATAATCCGTATTTGGTTTTAAAAGCAGTTTTCAACTCATCACATTCCCTCATTCTAATTTGGTTATAACCACTCTTTAAATAAATTTTGCTGAAAATACATGCACCATGCAACTCATCTAACATATCATCTAGTCTAGGTATGGGATGCCTATACTTAATGGTTATGTTATTGATTGCTCTACAATCCACGCACATACACCATGAGCCATCTTTCTTAGTAACTAATAAAACAGGTACAACACAAGGAGACATGGACTCACGCACAGAACCACTATCTAATAACTCATTTACCTGCTGTTGAAGCTCATTAATCTCCTCTGGATTGCTTCTATAAACTGGGCGGTTTGGCAATGCACTCCCGGGCAAAAAATCAATTTGGTGCTCAATTCTCCTCAATGGTGGTAGTCCTTGAGGTAGCTCCTCCGAAAATATATCATCAAACTCCTGCAAAAGTGAAACAACAATGCTCGGAAAGGACCCGACTATTTCACATGTGTTAAAGAGGATCTCTTTATAAAGAATCAACACAAGTGGATCATGTGTGTGCAATATTTGTTTCAATTCATGTTTTTGGGCCACATATGTTTTCTTTTTGGCCTATTTCCTCTTATTTTCTTTCTTCTCACTTTATTTTTTTTGTATGGCCATCTCACTCTTTTGATCACTCTTTTTTTCAGTCATTTCATATTTGCTCTCAAAGGCCATCTCACTTTTGTGCTCACTCTTTTTTTTCGGCCTCATCTCTTCTTTTTTTCCTCAATTGATCCTCCAACACTTGCTTTGGCGACAATGGAAGCAATACGATGGGTTCCTTCTTGAATACAAATGAATACCTATTCTTGAACCCGTCGTGAGTCACTTGCCTATCATATTGCCATGTTCTACCTAGCAAAATTTGACAAGCATGCATTGGCACCACATCACACAATACTTCATCAACATACTTCCCAATTGAAAATGCAACTAAAACTTGCCTATTAACCTTCACTTCCGTACAATCATTCAACCATTTAAGCCTATATGGTTGAGGATGCTTCAAGGTAGCTAAACCCAACTTCTCCACCATCTCAACACTAGCCACGTTAGTACAACTTCCCCCATCTATGATAAGCTTGCAAACCTTTTGATTTACAAAACACCTAGTATGGAATAAGTTATCCCTTTGGTTAGTCTCCTCCTCCTTGACTTGGAACCTCATTATCCGCCTAGTCACTAGTGCTTCACTTACAACCGCTTCATATCCCTCATCAGGATCTTCTAACGCAGACATCTCATCGTCATCACCCTCACTTGGAGACTCATATTTACCATAGTCATTCAATATCATTACCCTCTTATTAGGACATTGACTAGCAATATGACCAGCCCCTTGACACCTAAAACATTTAATATCCCTAGAATAATTAAGAGAAATTTCAGATTTACCTTGCACTCCTTGTTTAGGCATCTCCTGCTTAATGTAAAATTTTGGTTTGGCCACAACTTTTCTTTCTTTACGTTTAACAACGTTGGAACGCCAAGATGTTGATGCATTCCCCACTTGAGTGGTGCGGCCAACTCCTCTTCTCTTGAGTTGTTGCTCCACCTTTATTGCCATTGCACCATCTCGTCTAGATCTAAGTAGTGCCTAAGCTTCACTTGATCTTGAATCTCCCTGTTCAAACCAAAAAGAAAACGAGCCATCGTCGCCTCGCTATCATCCTCTATATTTTCCCTAATCATGACTACTTCCAACTCTTTATAGTAGTCCTTGACACTCTTCATCCCTTGTCTCAAAGTTTGTAGCCTCTTAAACATCTCCCTATAGTAGTGATTGGGAACAATCCTCTTCTTCATGACCCTTTCATCTCATCCTAAGTCTCAACGGGTCTCTCATTATACCTCCTCCTAGTGGTCACTAGTTGATCCCACCAAATGAGAGCGTAGTCTAGAAATTCAACCGCCGCCAGCCTAATCTTTTTTTTTCGGAGTAGTGGTGACATTCAAACACAAACTCTACCCTCTTTTCCCACTCTAAATATGCTTCAGGGTCAGATTTCCCATGGAACGATGGAATCTTCATCTTAATACTAGCCATGTTACCATCTTTCCTATCATCGTATCTACCCCGTACAGCTTCTCTTCTTCCTCTACCAAACCCTCTACCTCGTCCGTTCCTACCCCAATTTTCATTTTGGCTCTCCTCGTCTCCTCCCAAATCATATTCATCCTCTATCCAAGTCTTTAGGCTTAGATTTATCTCCACTAGCACTAACTTCAAGCCTACTCAACCCCTCATGTAATGGCTCCAACTCGGTCCTCATCATCCTAGTGAAATGACAGAACAACGCCTCCATTTTAACCTTAGACAACCCTTGGTTCGAACTATCTCCTACCTCCTTCTCAATTTTTCTTTCGGACATTGTACTTGCAAGAAAACGTTAGTAGAAATAAAAGATATTCCTCACCCGAATGCTCACGGTCACTCCAAAGAAAATTCACTCGTCTCTTCTCTCTGTTTTTTTTCTCACTACAAATTCTCACTAGTCACTCCAAAGAAAATTCACTCGCACTCAAGTATTTTCACTCAATTTCGAGAGTTTCCTCAAGGTGCTCAAGCTTTGTATTTGTGTATATCAAACAATAAAGTTCAACTCATGAACAATTGTGATCGACTCACTTAAACTGCGTAAACAAGAAATTTGAAAATATAATTATTTTTTGACTGTGAGACACTATTGAATATGACTCACAAAAGAGAATGAAACAAAATATCAAAACCAAATTATGGCAAATTTTCGAAATTTTTGTATTTTTTTTTTGCCCCCTTTTGTACAAGGCTGATTTGTCCACATGAAAATTGCCAGGAAAAAAAATTACAAAATTTCGAGAATCACAGATTCACAAAAAAGACGAAGAACGATAGAACGATGCAAATCTGACAAACAAACGAAAGGATAATTGCATATCTGAAAATTTTAGAACGAGATACTTATTTGAATTCAATGAACCTGAGCTCTGATACCAAATGATATGAATCCTCGTACGAATGAAAAGCAAACACGATTTTTCGAACCGCGCCATAAATTAAATAACGATAAAAGGAATTCGTGTTGTGTCTCGATCTTTTGAATCATGTGTGAGTTTTGTGATATTCATCTTAAGTTATGAAACTTAGCAACAAATATTCACGATTAGACAATTGAGAAACAGACAAACCTTCAAAGAACTGATCCTTGACAATCCATATGAGATCAATCCACAAACTCCACAAGAATAAATCATTGATAAGTTTGAATGTTTGTGTGAGGCCCATTTACTCTAATAACAATTAATTATCAAACAATAATTATTTGATTTAAATCTGTAGCGGAAAAAGAGTTTAAAATAATTTAAAATGGACCTCAGGGCCTAGAAAAATTTCGGCATGACCTTCCTGTAAGTTGGACATCCCGAAAAACTCAAGCATCAGAAAATAGTAAAATGACTCAAGATTTTCGCTGCAGTAGTCATAAACAATAACATGCAAGTACCAGGCCAGGCACACAACAACAATCCTCAAACATCAGTTCAACTAAGTCGGCAAAGCTCCCAAACAACATACATCAAATCCAAATAACAATACAGATACACGGGGCATCTCCCTGTATAATAGCACCTAACATATAACTGACAAAAACTCCAAACAAGCATAACTACTATCTGGGAAAACTCCGCTAGACACAACCAAGCAATCCCACCTCAATCACGAGCTCCGCTAGCCGAACCTCCGTCTGGTGCTGCAAAACCCCTCGGGAGATCTACCATGGTGCCCAATAGCAACCACAGCAACCCCCCCAGAAAAAAACTGAGGTTAGGATTTTGGTATGAAACAGTCCAACAATAACAACAATAAACATAAATCATGCATAATCATATAATAAAATGTAATATGCAATGCATGAACGGCTCAACAATAATCGGGATAACAGGAGCCAATAAACGGTACGATAACAACTGGAATAATGCTCGAGCAACAACACAGGGAAGCTACAGCGTCATGCAGCTAAACCGCCCTGCCAAGTATCCGAGGTATGTCCGGCTGTGCTGAATAACACCCCTGACTCGGCCTCCATACAGCTGACACGATAAAACATGATGGCACAACAGAACGAACTAGATGACACATTCTCAGCGCTCACCTCAAAAGGCTACACTAACCACAGGATTGTTCAATCACATCTACGGTCTCATGTGTATAGGCCTATCAGCAACACTATGATCCCAAGATAAACAACAGTGCCAGATAACAATGGATATCAACAACGGGCTAACAAGAATGATATGGCTAAACATGAATGTCATAACAGTATGCCTTATGCTAAATGCCAATAATATGTCACAATAATAAACATATATCACAACGAAGGCATTTAACAATTAACAACAATCAACAACTCATATATACGATCATTGCAACACAGAATGACAATTAAACATAATTTATGTTTTTCCGTCGTATGTTACAGAGCTGTAACATACCTGTACCAACTTGAAAAACCCAAAGATCAATTTTACTTCAAGATCCACGACCTAAAACACATAATAATAAGCCGGATAATAACCCCTTGCACTAGAAAAATCAATAATAATTTCAATCATATCGACACGATTTAAACGCCCCAAAACAGAAATCATGAAACTACTTTATGTTATAGTTCCAAATTCGGCACTTCATAGTATAAAATTCATATCTCTCTCTATATTGACTCAAATCAATATCCGCCAATTGTGAATGAAAGATAACTCAAATATCTAACTTTTTCTAGAAGAAATAATATTCAAATTCCCAATCATTTGAACCCAAGATATCAAATCTGCTCCCGGATAAAATTAGAGCCACTGAGCAGTTATAGAAAAACAAACATAATTGCACAATTCTTACTGGAATTTAACGATTCAAGTCGCATTTCGAAGACAAAACATAGCTCTACAACTTTCATTTTAAACAAAAATTCAGAATCCGAAAGCACGAAGGATAAAATCCCGAATTACAGTAGGTAATCTGCACATTTCAATTTCGAATATGTTTTTGACACATTTTGGTAGACAAATCATAACAAATCCATTTCTAATCGAAATTCGATGATTCTAGCAGCTCTAAAAAGATAAAAAAAATCTACAAGTTCTATTTGAACCACCAGTCGAGATTCTTAGCGCAAAATGCACAAAACCCCGAAATTCAGAAGCACAAAAACTAAAACTCATCAAAATACTGCACCGAAACAGGGCTCACGAAATGGAGCTTCGATCTGCTCGCTTCCTAACTCAAAAAAATTCGTGTTTTACGGCTCAAAAAGAAGCTACTGATGTAAGAAAGACAACCCTCAAACCGATCGAGACTTTGACGTTGGACAGAGGAGATATCGCGATTCCAACGCAGCCGCTACACAAGTGACGAGAATGGAGTTTCTTTCTTCTCTTCCTTATCTCGTTTCTTCCTTCTCTCTCTTAAGGTAAGTTATGTGTGTATATGTATGTATATATATACATGTATATTTAATTTCTAAGAATAGTAACACATGCTCCATAATCCTGGTTTTAAATTTATCTTGCCCTCGTGTATTATTTAAACTCTATATGTATTTTATATCGTTAAATTCTTCGATATTCTAAAATACATATTTTTAACACACTTCCTAAATTATTTGGCATAAATAATTATTTTAATTTACGACTCAATAATTATTCTAATTATGCTAAATTACCGGATAATTAATTACAGGGCCTTACAGTTTGAGAGAAAAACTCTAAAACATTTGAATAAACTCAATAATAATCCGCAAAAGTGTGTAAAATTTCGTTCCTAATATATTTACATATCAAAAGGATGTCAAATCTTGATCCCAAAATAATTAAAACTCTAACTAGGAAACTAAATATTTTCTCGCAGCTGGGCGGCACTCGGGCGGTAGAATTTGACCGCTCGAGCACGGGGTCTTCTGGACTTTTGGCGCTCGGGTGGTAAGATCTTACCGCCCGAGCGAGGGGTATTCTGAAAGTCTTCCTCGGACAGTAGGTTTGGTGCTCGGGCGGCAATATTTGGCCGCTCGGGCGCCGCTGCTTCTGGAATCCTCGTCATTTGTCACTTGAACAATGTTCCTATGATTCCCAGACTTACTCCGATGCATCACGAACACTTCGGCACTTTGCACTTCGCTTGTAAACCCGCTCATAAGCCAATGCAATGCTTCCTTGAATCTCTTCAGTCGTTCCCTGGTGATTAGTCCCTCTGGCAACTCTAAAGGATCCTATGCCTTCCTGGAAGCTTGGCCTACCATGACTCAATACACGCTTTACTATAAATCAATAGAATAAGCATCTCAATCTCAGACATTGAAACATATCGATGCAATGACAATTAAGTATGTGATTTTGGGAAACTCAAATTAAATCAAACTCGAGTTGTGCAATCCCGGATCAACATTGATTTATACCTTTCTTTTCTGTCAATCTGACTCTGTCGAAGTCTCGGATTCAAAGCCTGTCAATATCAATCTGGCAATGACAATATCAAGGAGTATAATATCAATACGCCACTCAATCAATACGGGATATAATCAGAACTAGATCAAATTCTGTTTCAACGGCATAACGGCACAATCTCAATATACCTAGCGATACAATATCAATCAGATATCAATTCCACAACTCATGATCAATCACAGTACAAATCAGATATCAATATCAATCAAATCAACTCTGAAAATCATAAAAATTTCATACGGTATCTATTCTTCAATCTGATTTCGATTATACGATGTCTACTATGTCAAGAACACCATATATGAATCATATTCGATTCCTTCAATATCATATTTTCAAAACATAACAAAACGTAATAAAACTTACGTCCAGTTGAAGCCTGTGTCGATAGGAACACAGTACTTAAGTTTGATTGAAATTCTGACGGTTGGATTCTTCGTAAATCAATTCCCCTATTAAAGAACTTGCAATATTCCCTTGAAGTCTCGTTCCTTTTCTCTCTGAATTTGTTGAAGGAATGGCAACAATTATATATATACAATGCATGTTGTAGCCATGTGTCTCGTCCTTCACGCTGCACGTCTCGCGCATATGCGCGACCCTCCTTGGCGCATATGCACGAGACATTCTGTCTCGGCGCGTAACATCACGGCAGCTCGCGCATATGCGTGCCCTCACCCGGCGCATATGCGCGATGTTCTATGCAACTCTCTGCCATCCTCGCGCACATGCGCGGGGCCTAGTCACGCATATGCACGAGGTTCTCTGCCTACCCCGCGCATATGCGCCCTATCCGATCGCGCATATGCGCGAGGGGTTCAGTCCTTGCACATAATTCGTGTTTTCGCTCGTCTTTCCTGGTCTGATCCGTTCTGTCTATAATCACATCAATTTATCAACAAATCATTTTAGATTACAATAATCAAAATCTCGGGCATTACATTTCTCCCCCCCTAAGATACGATTTTGTCCTCGAAATCACAGGCAATCAAATCATATCAGAAAGAAATGTATAAAGCTAAACAGAAAACTCACATCAGTGAAACAACTCGGGAAATTTCTGTCTCATGTCTGACTCCGTCTCCCAGGTAGCTTCTTCAGTGCCATGACGACTTCACTGAACTTTCACAAGCGGAATAGTCTTAGTTCTGAGTTACTTTTCTTTACGATCGAGAATCTGAATCGGCTTCTCAAAGTAACTCAGTGTCTCGTCAAGTTATGCCTCGTCTGGCTGAATAATATGTGAAGCATCAGGAAGATATTTCCTCAATAATGATACATGAAATACATCATGTATCCCAGATAGAGAAGACGGTAGGGTGAGTCGATAGGCACGATCTCCTATCTTCTCGAGAATCTCGTGCCCAATATAACGTGGAGACAACTTCCTTTTCTTGCCAAATCTGAAAATTCCTCTGAAAGGTGAAATCTTCAAGAATACTCGGTCTCCTGCCTCAAATACCAACGGTCTACGTCGAACATTGGCCTATTTGGTCTGTCTGTCTTGAGCTGCCTTCATTCTCTTCTGAATCAGCTTCACTTTTTCTGTCATATCTCTATTCATATCAGGTCCAATCTCAGGTACCTCAGAGATATCATCCCAATACAGAGGGGATCTGCATTTCTTATCGTACAACGCTTCAAATGGAGCCATCTCTATACTCGTCTGATAGCTGTTGTTGTACGAAAACTCACAAAGTGGCAAAGATTCTTGCCAACTAGTGCTAAATTCAAGCACTACAGCTCTAAGCATATCCTCTAGTGTCTGGATAGTCCGCTCTGACTGTCCGTCGGTCTATTGATGATATGCGATACTCAGATGTAACTTCGTACCTAAAGCCTGCTGTAAACTCTGCCAAAAGTGCGAAGTAAACCGAGGATCACGGTCTGATACAATCTACTTCGGCACTTCGTGCAGTCTGACCACTTCTCTGACATAAATCTCTGCCATCAGGTCATGTCTGTACATCATCTTGTACAGAATAAAACATGCTGATTTGGTCAATCTGTCAATCACAACCCAAATCGCATCACAACCTCAGGAGGAACGTGGTAGCTTCAACACAAAATCCATAGAAATGTGATCCCATTTCCATTCAGGAATAGACAAGCTCTATAACAAACCTCCTGGTTTCTTTCTTTCGGCTTTCACTTGCTGGCAATTCAGACATTTTGATACAAATTCAGCTATATCAGCTTTCATCTGTTTCCACCAAAACTGTCTTTTCAAATCATTATTTATTTTTCTGCCACCAGCATGAATACTGAATCGACTGCTATGCGTTTCTGACAGAATCTGTCGTTTCAAATCTGAAACATTCGGCACAATAATACAATTATTCACATACAGTACACTGTTACGTACCTGATACTCTGATCGATGCCTTGCTCTGACCATTGATATCGAATTCTGAACATTTTGATCAATTTTTTGAGCCGCTTTAATTCTCAAAATCAGCTCTGGTTCGACTTGGACAGCATATAATCTCAACGGTTTACAATCTGTCTCAAATACTAATCCAGACAAACAGCAATCTTCTATCAAATTCGAAACACCAATCGTCGATAAGGATAAGGAACATACCTTTCGACTCAGTGCATCAGCTGCTGCATTGGACTTTCCCGGATAGTACTTGATCTTACAATCAAAATCTTTAAGCAAATCAAGACATCTTCGCTGCCTCATATTCAGCTCTGACTGTGAAAACAGATATTTCAAGCTTTTATAATCAGAATGGATCTCAAACTTCTCACCGTATAGATAGTGTCGCCAAATCTTCAGTGCAAAGACTATGGCTGCCAATTCAAGATCATGAATGGGTAGCGAGACTCATGTGGCTTCAACTGTCTCGAGGCATAAACAATCGCATGTCCCCGCTGCATCAAAAAACAACCCAATCCTTTGTGAGAAGTATCACAATAAACGACAAAGTCACCAGTACCTAATGGAATCGTCAAGATCGGATAACTGGTCAGTCTCTTCTTCAACTCAAGAAAACTGGACTCACAGTCTTTAGACCAAACAAATGGTGCATTCTTCTGAGTCAGCTGTGTAATCGGCTTGGCATTACACGAGAAATCTTTGATGAATCGTCGGTAATATCCTGCTAAATCCATATAACTGCGTATCTCTGGCACAGATGTCGGTCTCGGCCAACTGATCACTACCTCAACCTTGCTAGGATCAACAGAAATACCGTCTCTGAAGATAATATGACCCAGAAATATCACCTGTCTCAAACAGAACTCACATTTCGACAGCTTTGCATACAGTTTCTCTGCCCTCAGAATTCTCAACACAGTTCTCAAATGCTCAGCATGATCAATCATATTCTTCGAATATATCAGAATATCATCAATAAATATGATCACAAAATCATCAAGATATTTCTGAAATATACGGTTCATCAAACCCATAAATACAGCTGGAGCATTAGTCAACCAAACGGCATGACAATAACTCATAATGGCCATACCTGGTTCTAAAAGCTGTCTTCGAGATATCAGAATCTCTGACTCTCAACTGATGATATCCAGATCTCATATCGATCTTTGAATAAATAGAAGAACCCTGCAACTGATCAAATAAATCATCAATACGAGGCAAAGGATATTTGTTCTTTACCGTAGTCTTGTTCAGTTGCCAGTAGTCAATGCAAAGTCTCATTGAACCGTCCTTCTTTCTCACAAATAGTACTGGAGCACCCCAAGGCGAAACACTTAGTCTGATGTAACCCTTGGCCAGCAAATCTTCTAACTGCTCTTTCAATTCTTTCAACTCAATCGGTGCCATTCTGTACGGAGCTCTAGAAACTGGAACTGTACCTGGTACCAATTCAATGCTGAAGTCTATCTCTCTGATTGGAGGCAAACCCGGAATCTCATCTGGTAAGACATCAGCAAACTCATAGACCACTGGCAAATCAGCCAATGATGGGCTCGATTTCAGTAAATCAACTGAATACACAAGGAATCCCTCCGCTCCTTTCTGTAATAATCAAGTCATAGACATAGCAGATATCAAAGGAATTCTCGCTCTAGAACCCTTACCGTAAAATTTCATTCTTCAGCCATCTCAGGTCTGAATCTCACAATCTTGTGGAAACAATCAACGGTAGCTCTGTACTTGGTTAGCATATCGATACCGATAATACAATCAAAATCAGACAACCCAAGTACGATACAATCTAACTCAATCTCGTGTCCATCGTACTGTAGTATACAGTGTCTAATAGATGTCACTGATACAAGACCTCTCCCCAAAGGTGAAGAGACAGATACTACAGATGATAAAGACTCAACAGGCAATGCATGACTCAATGCAAATCGCTCAGAAATAAATGTATGAGAAGCACCCGTATCTATCAATACATAAGCAGGGTAACCACATAAAGAACAGTTACCTGCAACAACATCATCTGGTGCTTCCTGGGCCTGTTCCTCTGTCAAAGCAAATACTCTGGCCTGCTGTCTAGGAGGCTGGCTAACTGTCTGGCTTCCTCCTGGCCTCTGCTGTGACGGAGTAGTAGTCGGTGGTTGCTGGAAAGAATGAACTGCTGATGATCGTCTATGGCTTTCAGATAATCTGTCACAACTCACAAGTTTTATAAAGTGCGGAATATTTTTTTTTTAAAGCTACTCACTTTTCGAAAGAAAATTTAAAATAATCGTAATTATGTGACCGTAAAAATAATACAGTTTAAATTAATCATACTCGTCCCAAAATAATGCGTAAACATAAACGAGTATAAATCTTAAAATCATCGACGTATGAAAATATTATCTCCTCTCAATCTCATAAATCGTAATGCAGAAAACATGTGGTCCTCGGGTCGTGTCGCCGCACCAGATCTGCCTACTCAGAGTTCGGCACCTCCAGTCTCCTCATCATTAAGCTCACCTGCATCACACGTCTAGTGAGTCTAAAGACTCAACACACATGCACCGTTAATAACAAGTACATATACATAGCACACAGCAGTGAAAAATATCATACTCAACATATCTTTCATGAACTTAAAAGCATAATGTAAACGTAGTCGTGTAAAATCGTATCGTGCCAAAGCATGTCATTTCATGTCATCATATACGTATACGTGTCGTGTAAAATCATATCATATCAAAACATGTCATCTCATGTCATCATATACGTATACGTGTCGTGTAAAATCATATCGTCTCAAAACATGTCATCTCATGTCATCATATACGTATACGTGTTCTTTTTAATTGAATTCAGTTCATTAGTTGTGACTTTCATATCAGCTCTATCGTATCAGCTCTATCGATGGATCCATCTACATGTAACCGTGGTACCCGGCGGCGAGGGACATCAGCGACAGCATTACCCGTCCACTGAGCCCGGGCCTCAGCTCATCATATCTCATATCATCGTATACATATACATCATCAGTCACAACCAAATCACATTCTTCAAAAATAGCATCATAATCATCACTTAATAAAAATATGCATATACGTAACTTTTTCCTTTAAACCAAGCATGCACCGTATTTATCATAATTGCGTAAAACTCATAAATGTGATGCATAAACATTTAAATCATGATAAAATGTGCTCAGGGCGCTGCCAGGTCCAAAATCTCACCCCGGGTGCAAAATGACCATTTTGCCCCTTGAAACCCAAAAATTATCGTTTCACCCCTAGAAGTAAAATTTCACGTTTGTGACCTTTTCTTAATTCCAATGACTCTAACGTGTCCCAAATAATTATTTAAGCCCACAAGAATTTTTCATATTTTTATTTGGCATAAATCGATGACCTTTAAATTAATCCTTAATTATAACATAATAATGCGCTTTAATCCCGAATTAAATCAAACCTTAACATAAAATTCCCAAATTAAAAACTTAGACTTCTAATAATTATTTGAGCTTAAATATAATTTTCTATAATTTTATTAAGCTTAAATATAGGCGTTTCAATTAATCCTTTAATTAACGTTTCGTGCGGCGATTAATTAATCCCAGATAATTCCAAAACTCATTATTTTGATCTGAAGCTTACCAAACTCCTTATAATGTCCCAAAACATTTTTAAAAGCATTCCTAGATGTAAATTCGAGCCTATTTCATAACTTAACCAGATTGTTTTAAAACTTGGACCGTGGTCCCGGTTTTAAACCGAATCGAACCGAAACTTAGCCAAAACTTTCCCAACTTTTTACCACACTTAATAAACATCTAAAAGATCCTAAAAACCCCAAAACCCAGCTCTTAAACCTTCGGACCACTTCCGCCCTCCTGCTGAAAAATCTAGCACCTACCTTCACTACAAACCCTTGTCCAACTCGTCCATTCATGCGCCCTAGCCTATGCTCAAGTGATCCAGCCCTTACTCAACCCTCTTTAGACCATCTTAGGACGTCCCTACACCTACTGAACCCACGCAAATCATCCCAAGAAAGCTGCAGCCCCTACAAACCGCTATTCTCCCAAAATGGCTAAACCGAAGCAAATCCTCTACCTTCTCGATCAACAGCACTTGGGGTGGTTCCAGCACGAGCCAAGACCTTCCAAGCCTTGTCTCAGACCCACCAGGGTCTGGTCTAAGCCTTGGCGAGGTCCCTGAAATGCTGGTTTAAACCTGGACGCTGAAACACCAAAGATCGAGCCACCCCCGAAGAACCCACCTCATGTCCCTTCACTCGTATACTTCCAGCAAATTTTCTAAACCTCATGACAACAACTTGACACCACCAGCAGCCTCCAAACTCTCAAGAACCGCAGCCCCTTGCCCAAGAATTCAGAAAAAACGTGAGTAACACAAAAAGAGTGCAAGAAAAACACATGGAACCCGAAATTCTTTCAAAAACATGCTTGGATCGGAAATCTTTAAGCATGAACACAAACATCAATATACAACGTGTATGATGCGAGAAAAGGAGATACAAAGCATGCCTGTTGATCTTTTATGCGAGAAGGTTGAAGAGAAACGCAACAGAGAAGCGTCAGATTGATTTATTTGCAAGAACAAGTGAAACCAATGCACCTAGAGGTTGTTGATGAAGGAAACCGAGGGAATAGATCTGAATGAAGGGATGTCGGCTGTTGGGGTGGCTTATAATAAGTTCAGTGGAGGCTAGATACTTATTAAGTAATTAATTAATAAGTAAAGGGGACCTACTTGTTAATTAAAAATTTTAAAAACAAGTTTTATGTCCAATAAGCTTAAAAATAGGGTCATTAAATCCAAACATAATCCCGAAAAATATTTCGTGTTGGAAAGATTTTGAAAATATTAGCCGAGCCCTCAAAAAGTCCCCCGATTCGATAAAATTTTCACACCGTTAAAAATTAAAATCATGCGGGTAAAAATACCCAATAAATCCCAATTCTTGAAAAATACATTTAAAACATCTTATATTAATTAATAAAAATTAATCGTGTAATAAAAATAATTTTCTTTAAAATTTCTCGTCTCCGTTCCTCGTTCGAGAGCGAAATGCAACTTAAAAACCTTAATGCATGAACTTACAAAATGTATGGAATAAATTCTACCATGCATGAATTATGCATAAAAATAATTAAACACAATTTAATAAAATAAAAATACATTTTATGCTTTAAAAGAATTTAATAATTTGCATGCATGTGGTTCACGTGGACTTTTCGATTTTCGGGACGTTACATAATCTTTCTTTCCACCACTGCTGCTGCCACTCTCAAATCTGGGAGGGGGTTGCTGTGGTCTCGGTGCTGGAGGAACATACGAAGCTCCTTTCTGTCTCATCAAACCAGCTTCAGCTCCTTTTGCTCTGTTCAGGGCATCAGCAAAGTTATTCGGTCGCCCTGTGTTCACCAATGTAAAAATCTCAGGATTCAGCCCATTAATGAATTGATCAGCAACAGTTTTGTCATTCTCGGGCACATGTGGAGCAAAAAGCAACAAGGTAGAGAACTTGGCCACATATTCTTCAATGTTCAACTGACCATGTCTCAAATTTGCAAACTCTGCACCTTTGTCTTTCCTGTACGACACTCGGAAAAATCTTTGATAGAACTCAGTTTTAAAGATATTCCAAGTGATATTCTTACTTCGATGCTCCAATGCTCTCTTGGTCGTGATCCACCAGTTCTTTGCAACGTCATGCAACTGGTGCCCAATCAATCGGACTCGGCGCTCATCTGTGTAATCCAAGGAATCAAACATCATCTCAATATCATCTAACCAACATTTACAGTCAACAGAAGTCTCTGTTCCTTTCAGAGTTGGCGGTTTAAATGACTGAAACTTCTTCAGTAGCGTTTCCATCGGTGTAGCTATCACATCCATCGGATTCGCAGAAGTACTACCCTGTTCTAGTACTCTTCGAGGAGGCATATCTGATTACCAAAAGGGTTTGTAACCAAATACAACAAACCTCTTTCAGTCCTCCTCTAATCATCTTACTGTTGATCAAGAATCGGTTCTGATTCATTCTCAATAACACATGTTTCCAATCAAATCAGATAAACACGTAAAGATGCAGTTCAAAGCAGTAAAACATGATAGCAATCAAAAGCAAGGAAGAAAACTCATTCTACCCCGCTCAATAGCTCCTATCTCAGTCTAAGGAACCTACTGCTCTGATACCACCTGCTGTGGGGACCCAGATGCTAATTCATTTCTTAATCATTTTTGGGAATGATTAGATCAATTAAATAAACAGGGTCTAAGTTTTTTTTAAAAATACAAATGCGGAAACGTAATGTAATCAATCTGATATACATATAAAAAGTAAAGTACATATCTTGTACTCAATACATTAAATTAAACTAGGGTGTAACTACTATATATCAAGTGCTGAAGCCTATCTACTTCTGATCCGGATCTCCACGCTAACTTGTCCTCTCTCATTCTCTTCTTGACCTTGATCTTGTCCCACCTGTTGTCCTTCACACATACAAACACAACAACAGCCGGATAACTCCGGTGAGAATATAATCCCAGTATAAACAATGTATACATGCAATCATATAAACAGATATAAAAACATGAAACAAATATCAATAGCATGTATCAAATCAGAAAGACATGTATCGATATAAAACTGTAAATAAACTCAGGACTCGTCATCTCTGACTCGACTCATCTCTATTCTAGGGATCCCGGTTCCTGGACATTGTCTCATAAATTGAATCTCAGCGATAGGAATAAATCAACTCCTAAGCAAACATCGATATAAACCAGACATCCAGTGTCTTGGCATATCCGCCACAGACTTGGCATATCCTGCCAATGACTAGGCATCTCCGCCCATGACTCAATACACGCTTTACTATAAATCAATAGAATAAGCATGTCAATCTGAGACATTGCAACATATCAAGGCAATGACAATTAAGTATGTGATTTTGGGAAACTCAAGTTAAATCAAACTCGAGTTGTGCAATCCCGGATCAACATTGATTTATACCTTTCTTTTCTTTCAATCTGACTCTGTCGAAGTCTTGGATTCAAAGCCTGTCAATATCAATCTGGCAATGACAATATCAAGGAGTATAATATCAATATGCCACTCAATCAATACTGGATATAATCAGAACTAGATCAAATTCTGTTTCAACGGCATAACGGCACAATCTCAATATACCCAGCGATACAATATCAATCAGATATCAATTCCACAACTCATGATCAATCACAGTACAAATCTGATATCAATATCAATCAAATCAACTCTGAAAATCATAACAATTTCATACGGTATCTATTCTTCAATCCGGTTTCGATTATACGATGTCTACTATGTCAAGAACACCATATATGAATCATATTCGATTCCTTCAATATCATATTTTCAAAACATAACAAAACGTAATAAAACTTACGTCCAGTTGAAGCCTGTGTCGATAGGAACACAGTACTAAAGTCGAATTGAAATTTTGACGGCTGGATTCTTTGTAAATCAATTCCCCTATTAAAGAACTTGCAATATTCCCCTGAAGTCTCGTTCCTTTTCTCTCTGAATTTGTTGAAGGAATGGCAACAATTATATATATACAATGCATGTTGTAGCCATGTGTCTCGTCCTTCACGCTGCACGTCTCGCGCATATGCGCGACCCTTCTCGACGCATATGCGCGAGACATTCTGTCTCGGCGCGTAACATCACGGCAGCTCGCGCATATGCGCATTCTCACCCGGTGCATATGCGCGAGGTTCTTTGCAACTCTCTGCCATCCTCGTGCACATGCGCGGGGCCTAGTCGCGCATATGCGCGAGGTTCTCTGCCTACCCCGCGCATATGCGCCCTGTCCGGTCGCGCATATGCGCGAGGGGTTCAGTCCTCGCACATAATTCGTGTCTTCGCTCGTCTTTCCCGGTCTGATCCGTTCTGTCTATAATCACATCAATTTATCAACAAATCATTTCAGATTACAATAATCAAAATATCGGGCATTACAAGCTAGGAGCTAAAATCGCAAAGGTAAACAAGTATAAAATGGTCATTTAATGATATGTACAATTACTAAAAGCGGCAAGGACATTATGTCGAAAAATAGAATAGATAATCATTGAAAAATATTTTCGAACGTTGGAGCTTTCGAAAGAAAGGTAGATTCACAATTGAAGAACTTTGATCACTACACACTATTTCAATCTGCATATACTAGATATTTGATCACATTTAAGAGATAACATTTCAAGCTTCTCAATCTTAGAACATTCATATTATAATCTATCTGATCTTCAAAGATCATAGTATGCTACCGTACAAAATCAAGCTGACCGTTGGATTGTGTTGTCATTTTATAGTGTACCGAGTTTCTTAAACATCAAGAATTTTTTGAGTGAAGACTAAGAGTTTCAACTTAGGCAGTAATATGTTCTAGTTGAAGTTTGTTGTTACGAAGTGCTTTAAAACAAAAGTATTTTAGTTAAATCATTCTTAAGTGGAACAAGGGGCGAAAAAAGAGTATTCATCTCCGAACATCCACAAATATATCTCTTCTCTACCTTGTGCACTTAATACTATACTAGTTACTCTGCACACATGATGTGTGTGTACAGTTTTTTTTATAATTATCGATGGACTAAAGTGAAATTTGACAAATTATGGAGGGACTAAATTGATATTTGAATTTTTGAAATAAAAACATAAAAATAAAAGTGTGTGTTGAAATTAAAAAAAAAAACAAAAAAATAACAAAACAAAAGTGTAATATTATGATCATATAAGTGTAAAATTGGAAGAAAAAGTTGGTGTCCCCTAGGTAGTTACTATCATGTCCTCACCCTTAAATATAATAGAATAGATATTTGTATATCGAGTGTAACGCCCCGAAAATTTAAAGGTCCACGCGAACCACATGCATGCAAATTATTAAATTCCCATGTATTTGAATTAATTGTTCTAATTGCATTTATTAATTATGTTGTGCATATTGACATGTTTAAAATATATTTTTCTACATGGCTGTATTAAAATGTATTTTTAAATGTTATTCGAGTTGCGATCGAGGAACGGAGACCAAGGGCTGAAATATGTAAAATATTTTTATTAAATAATTTATTTTAATTATTTAAAAATATGGTTGATGTTTTTTCATATTTTTTAAAATAAGGGGTTTCGAGGTAATTTTATACGCCGGTACATAAATTTTATCGGTGTTGGATTTTCAACAAAAATACGAACGTTTTGGCAATCCGGCTAATAAATTCACAAACTTTATTTAACAAAATAATTTTTTATATTTTAATTAAACACTAATGGGCTAATTGGACCTAATTAATGTGGTTAATGGGCCTCAGCTAGTAATTAGTGTTTGGTTAGTATTTTATTTATTATTTAAGCACAAAAACCCCACCCCAATTCATTATAATAACCCACGCCCACACCCCTTAATCATTAAAAACTCTTTTCTCCCAACACAACTCACGCACACACAATCAAAGTTCAAGGGAAAGCATCAATGTTCTTCAAGGTTTTCAAGCGTTCTTCGTGCCATCGTTCTTCGATTTGTCAACATAGAATCGTTCGTTTAAAACGTAAAGGCACACATCTTTTCTTCAAACATCTATCGTACCATAGTATTTTATTTAATTGAGTTTTTGCATGAAAAAAAAGTGCATCATGAAACAATTTCGTTTTTGTGGCATATGTCAATTTTAAAGCTTGTATTTTCATCCAAAATCATGTTTAATATGATCTAAAGGGGCTGCCATGATTAGGATAGGGTTGAGGGATGTTTTTACATGTTTTAGAGAGTCCTAAATCACCCCAATATGCTGCACAACGTGAATAAGACAAGCTGGAAACTTGTTTCTGTTATAAGGATCATAGGGGCTCGGTTGATGGGGGGTTTGTGGCTTGGATTGGTTGGGTCTAGACGAGGGCTGGGTTAGAGTCATGTATGAGTCAAGGGAAGAGTCTTAGCCATGCTAGGACTCGAGACCAGGGGCTGGGGAGGAGTCCTTGCTAGCTAGTACTCTACCCGATAACCAGCTAAAGGAGTGCGCATGTTCAGCAGCATGCATGGAGAAGGTTGCTCGACGAAGGGGCTTTTGGATGGGCTAGGGCAAGTCATTAGGGTCCTAAGAAGGTTCTTGAGTGGCTGGTTCAAGGGTTGGTTTGGTGGTTTGGACCCTAGCAACAAAAACGTGGAGTCCATGCTAAGGGGGTTTCTCGGCCATAGTTTAGGTCTGATGTAGGGCTTTGGTTCTAAGCTTAGAGTCAGGTCCTATGGGTTGTAAGGGTCCAGGAGGGTGCCTAGAGGGGTTGGTCATGAGTTGGGGTAGGGTGGCTCAAGGTGGGCTCAAGCGAAATGCAGAAACGTGATGGAGGCATTGGAGGCAGCATGTGTGCAGGCTGTAGCCTTCTTCAGGTGGCTTGTGCGCTGGTCCAGGGGCTTGGTCTGGTCTTGTCTGGGCTGGGTCTGGGCATGTTCCAGGGAATTTTATGGTCAGGTGGGCTCGGTGGTGGCTCGGCTGGAAGGGTCCTAGTTTGGTTAGGAGTCCTAGAGCAACTAGGATACACACCTACACATGCATGCAATCGGGTGAGGGGGCAGGGGGTTTTTGAGCGGACCAGGGTTGGTTCTTTGGACTGGACTTGGTCAATATGGTTTCTTGATGGGTTGTCTCGGGTTTGGCTCGAGGTGGCTCGGGCGTGGCTCGAGTATTTTAGGAGATGGCTCTCTGTGTTCGTTAATGTGTCAAAAACGAGCTTTTAATAAAATAAATTGAATCCATGGGTCCACGGGTGTGGCACATGATTTGGAAGGGTAGAATAAATAATAAGAATGCTATGTATAAAATTTGGGATCAAAATAATGAGTTTTGGATTTATCCGGGATTTTATCGCCACACGGAACGTTAATTAAAGAATTAATTGAAAAGCCTAGTTTTATGCTTTATAAAATTATGGAAAATTATATTTATGCTCAAATAATTATTAAAAGTCAATGTTTTTAATTTGGAAATTTTATATTATGGTTTGGTTTAATTCGAGATTAAAACTCTGTAATACGTCTTATTTAAAAATTAAATTAAAAGTCCTCTATTTAAGCTAAATAAAAATATGAAAATATTCATGTATGCTTAAATAATTACTTGGGACATGTCAGAGTCAATGAAATTAAGAAAAAGTCAAAAACGTGAAATTTTACGTGTAGGGGTAAAACGATAATTTTACACCCGAAAATTAGTAATTGTCATGGCAGTTATCTGAATGCTGTTTTATATGCTATTATGATTATTTTAAATGTTTAAGGATTTTTAGATGCTAAAATGGTTATGTTAAAGGTTTATGGAATTTTAGGATTCATTCATGGAAATTATGGTGAAACGATAAAGTTAAAAGGATATGTTGCATGCTTGTTTTTAAAAGAAAAATGATATTAAATGCATGAATTTTATAAAGTGATGAAAATGTAAAACGTTGAAGGAAGTGAATTAATTGTGACTATTGAGGATATGAGGATAAGAATGGGGATATCGTGAGGGAAAAGGCCCCAGAGGGAGCCCGACGATCGTATTTCCATTCGATACGGATAGGCCAAGGCCCATTTGACTGGTGAGAGTGTTGCTGGTGTCCCCGCCGCCCAGTACTGTGGTTACATGTAGATGGATTCATCGACTTTTTGAGGATGAGGAAAGTCACAATTAACGATCTGAATTCAATAAAAAGAAAAAATGTTATGATCATGATAAAAGGAATTATGTTATGAAATGAGAAAAAGGAAAAGTTCGAATTTATGTTATGCATGTAATGAAAATGTTATTTTTACGTAAAAAGTATCTTTCACTGTTGCATGTGATTTTACACGTATTACTTGTTATCAAGATTATGGTGAGTTGAGTCTTTAGACTCATTAGGTGTGATGGATTCAGGTGATTATAATGTTAATGTTACTGGAGGTCTTGATGATTGACCTTGCCGGACCGTCGGTGCACATAACCCGAGGATCGACACTTTTACTTTTTCACACTTATGATTTATGTTTACGATTTATGTTAAAAGATTTTTAAGATCATTTATGTATGCTTTTGAGTGATTTTTAAGTGGTTATACTTTTCTAGTTTATTTCTTTTTAGGTTGGTAAAATTTGACGATTCTTTGTCTTGAGATATTTCCTTTAATATTAAAATACTAGTTGGTTGATTTATTATTTTAAAATGATGCAAAATATTTTTATGTATATGGGAGTTTTCGGCTGATTCCTTAGAAAAAAAATTCTAGTATTTTTTAAGTAAAAAGAATAGCAGGCGTTTCATCGAGCCCTTTTTTGTTAGACACATCCTATTGGCAGCGTGTCCTTAGAAATCATAACGTTGTTCAAACAAGTGTAAAATCATCAAAAACGTTGAAAATATTTATCCTATCGTTACACGTTTCATGTTTAAATATTTTTCATGCAAAAATAAATAAAACAAACACAATATGATTTGAATGATGCATCAAAGTAATTTAGAAACGTGCCTTTGCGTTTTAGAATGCTCTAATATACGATAATTGGCTTGGGCCGCGGAGAAGGGCGAACAGGCGACGACGAATTCTTGCTTTCTCCACCTCAAGTTTTTGAAATATTGTGTGTGATTTTGGCTAAACGGCTCTCAAAAAGACCTATGATTTCTTTTTTATAGATTTTAATTTGCTTGTTAATGAGCTTAGGTTTAGGGTCTTTGAGTTTAGAAGCCATTGGGCCTATTAATCTTAGGTAATTTAGGCACAATTACACCTATTTAATTGAAAATAAAAGTTTATAATAATTAGTTTTCAAAAATAATACTTTTGATATTTTAAATCCCTCGTTTTGCCCAAAAGCGGCTTCTCGAATAAAATTGAGCTCATCTCGTAAAATAATTTGAACTCTACCATTTTTAGAAAAATTTAATCATATTAATAAGCATTGAAAATATTTATTGAAAAATATTTATTTTATCTTGGTCGTTCCCGGTTTTCATTACCCATCTTATTATCGAATATTTAGGTAAAATCTACAGTTTTCATAAAACATACAATTAGACCCTTACTCCTATAATGTGCATCATATAAGTATTTAAAATGAAATAAACAAAACAAGTAAGAAATTTAAATCGTTTGCAAGCATGTGTTTTATGTAGGTTGGCTTTTGGACGTTACACTAAAATATAAATGTTCCATCCATTTTTTCATTTTTGGTGTTTGGCAAAATTAAGCAATAAGTCCATTTGCACTTAGGCAAAAATCGTACAAATAATTATGATAAGCAAATACCTTATAAAATGATAGCTTCTGAAACTGATAAAGAGATAAACTAAAAATTTGTGAAATCTGATAAAATAAAAAAACACAACTATCTTCTATGTTCTTTATCTTCACCTTTTTCGCTGACTTCTTTGAAGCAGATTCAGCCTTAAACTTACCCTTGTCTTCTTTTTTGTCTTCCCTTTTTTTGTCAACATCAGGGACATTCACATATCCTTTGAGAATGTGTACAACTAAATTCATCTGGGCTAACATAGTGTCAAATTTGGTGGAGAGTTGGATGTGAATTGAATCAATATTTGAGTTTACGCTATCATGTACCAGATATGTTAGGATTGGTTATAAGGGTCGAAGTATTTAAAAAGGGGGTTGAATAAACACTTAAATATGTTTGGCTCTTTTTCAATAAAGTGAATCAGTTTAGTAATAAACTGAGTTCAAGAATCTTGTTATCGATTTCGATCAGCTAACTAGTATAAGTGCGGAAATTAACTGACTGACTGATTGAATACTCAAGGAATTTCTGAAATAAAGAACAAAAAAGATCTTAAGGATGTTCGGAGACTTCAAATGCTCCTACGTCACGCCTTCTATCACAAGGATATGATTTTCACTAAAATACTTTTATTGATTACAGAAACTGTAATAACCCATTTCAATTTGGTTTTAACACTCCCAAACTGAAACTCTTAGGATCTTTACAATTTATCAATATACAATTGATTTTCTTATCTCAGCACAACTGATCTTACGAGATCGAATACAACAATGTAATGTGCTAGTGATTTTGCTCAGATGATAGCCTGAAAGCTATGAATACTTCTGTGAGTTTTTTCTGTCTGAATATCATAGCTGAACTTATAAGCTTTAATTCAAAAATCACTCAGAATATTTTTATTGCAAAATTTTTTTTCTTTCCGCTGAACTTCACGGCTATTTATAGGCTTTGCTTTTAACGGTAACATTGAATGCGTTTAAATGAATTAAATCCGTTGATTTGTCATTTCTGAAGGTGTCAACATTCTTCTAACAATAGTTCACTGTGGCATTCTAATTTGCAGCGCTCCCACAACGAGTTACAGTCTGCTTTTGTACAAATTGTCGGTTGTTGGCTACGCTCTTAACTGATAACGTGTGAAACTTATTATTATTTGACTGTTTAGCCGATCAGTTGAGTTGTTTATATAACTTATCAGTCTTAACTGATAGTTTAGTTATCTATACAGATTCGGTTAGCTTCGATTAGTTTGATTGCCTTTGATTATTTAGTGCATTAATTATAATTCGGGCAAATCCAATTTCAGATCAAATTAATTCGGTTGAGTCGATCATTTCTGAAATCTTAAAAAGATTTATTTGTCAAACTCCGAAATTTTAATTCCAACAATTTTCTCCTTTTTAGTGTTTGACAAAACATAGAATTCAGGAACTGATAAACTCCATCGTAGATAAAATAAATAATCTTTCTTTATAGAGATTCGTACAAGTATAGAATGAAAGAATGAAAGAACTGTCATCTAACTGATCTTGCTGCTTTTCACTTCTTTTCTCTTTTGTCAGCAGGTCCTTGATCAGTTGGTTGACTCGATCTTTTCTTAGATTACTGTTGCTGCTATTCTTCTTCCCTATTTTTGTCAACACCAGCAAGGGCAAAGAGAAGGCGGACTTCTGAGTTGACTTGAGATATAGCATTCAGCATCTGTCTTTCATCAAATCCATCCTCTTTGACATACTTTCGTGCACAAAGTAAAATATGTTGATAAGCATGTCTTGAGTATGGAAGAGATCCGGAACTGCCACTCGGTGCTTCTTCAGTTGATCTACAAAGAGAAATAATGAGGTAATGTCCTTGGTAACTTGTTTGAGGCTCTTCATGGTATTCTTTTTCATTGAATCAATCTTTAGTGTCTGCATTAGCTGAGTCGATTTCATATCAGAGATAATTGAAATGAGATTGTGAAGACTGGACTGGATTTCTTCAATCATGATATCAGTAGCTATTGGTATTTCAGGAGATAAGATTTCAGATGTAGCAGGTGCTTTGCCCTCGCCTTTTACACTGCAAATCACCATGGCTAAATTTTGGGAATCAATCTCAGTTTGTTATAATTCTCTAATAAATTCTTTAAATTCTTCCTGCTGAGTGTTTGGAATCGAAGTAAAAGGCTAAGCAGTAGTAGAGCTAGATGGCACATCAGTTGGCACTTGCAAATCAGCTATCGGTTCATAGTGCAACTGGGCTACATCAGTTTGTTCTTCTTGTTGTTAAGTCGTAGCAACTGACTGAACCATTTATTCAACTTGTTTAATCATAGCCCCCAAGGCTTATTGTTCTGGCGAGCTTTGACATACATCTGTCTCAGTTGGCTCAAAATTCAGCTGGACGTCAGTGGCAACTGATTGGATGACTTCATCAATGTTGGCCAATGACAACTCAACATCAGTGTATAGATCTTGTCCATCTGGTTGAGATGATGAAGGCACATAGAATAAAGGTGATTGAATCTGGTCAGTAACATATTCAGTTCTTGGTTCAGAAACTTCTTCAGCAACTAGTTCTTTGGATGGTTCTGACTGAACTCCAGTTTTCTGAACTTGCTCTGCTGATGTTGGACTTTGGGAATAGACTTTTACATATATTTGTTGATCCATTTCCCATGCTTTGATATTCATTTGCAGAGATAACAGATCTGAGTCTAGCTGCTGGAATACGACTCTGTCATTGTAAGCAGTTTGACTGATCGGATCGTAGTTCAGTTTCAGCTGAACTGTTACTTCAGTCAGCTTCTTCATGCGCATCAGATCCAAAAAGTAAGTCCTCCTCTCCAGTGCTTGAGTGATTTTGACATCCTTGACTTTCTTCAGGACAATTGTTTCCAGTGCGATAAATTTTTTTAACACTGATTTCTTCTTCAGTCGCCTGGAAAACACCACAATCCTAAATCTTACCCATTCATCAAAGCTTTCCAACTTGGACTCAACAAACTCATTTATTTCATTCCAAATAAGATCAATATGAGTCTAAATCGGGTCGGTTGGCCTGAGATCTACAATCATCTTGTGTTAGGATCGGTTGCAAGTGAAAAAGTGTTTAGAATGGGGGATGGGTGTTGAATAAACACTTGACAATCTTCACAAATTTTCGATGGATGAATCAGTTTAGTAATAAACTTAATTCAAGAATCTTGTTGTCAATGTCAATCAGTTAACTTAATAAAAGTGCGTAAATAACTGAAAGAAAGATAGAATATAACAGATAAGAATGAACACAATATTTGTGGATGTTCGGAGATTTCAATAACTCCTACATCACCCCTTCTATCTCGAAGATAAGATATTTATTAAAAGACTTTGATTTATACAAAGATTTGTACAAAACCCCTTCAGTTCGGACTTAACACTGCCAAGATTGAAACTCTTTATATCAATACAATTTATTAGTGCTCAAATGATGTTTGACTTCTTAGCACAACTGATCTCTACAAGATCAAATAATACAACAATGAGTGTTTGTGCTTTTAACTCAAAGTATTACCTGAAAGCTATGAATATATATACTAAGCGTGAGCTTTTGAGAGCTTTTAAACTTGAAGGAATATGCGCAGAGTTCTTGACTATATTGATTGATAACTTGCGCAATCTTCGTAACTTGATTATTTGGCTTCAGTTGATCTTCTTGGCTATTTATAGGTTTTGCTTCCAACGGTAACAATGAACGCATTTTGAATCTTTATATCGGTTGTATAGCCATGTCAAAATTCTTCTTACAATCGTACACTGTGGCTTTTTTGAAATGAGACATTCCCAATATGCGTTACAGTATGCTTTTTTACAATTGTCTGCTGATAGCTACGTTCTTTAGTTGATGACGTGTAAAACTGATCAGTTGACTTCTTTAGCTGATATGATTAACTGATTTCTCAATTGATTGTTCAGTTTGCAGCTCAGTTCAGTTATCTCTGCTTAGTTCAGTTGCCTTGAATTATATACACATTAATCTTAAGTTCGGGCAACTATCAGTTTACAAATCTTCCATCCAGTTACTTTCAGTCTTCTTGATCAGTTGTTCAGTCTTTTCAAGCTCAATTTTACAAACTCCGAAAATAAGTTTCGAACAATTTCCTCCTTTTAGGTGTTTGACAAAACGTAGAATTTACAAACTGAACTCTTCGAAAATAAAATAATCATTTATTGATAAGTCTTTCAATGTATAGATTCGTACAAAGAATGAAAGAATAAAAGAATTTCTGAATAAAGAATCTTATTTTAGTTTACAGATTCATACAAGGAATAAAAGAATAACTGACTAAGAAATCTGCCAAAACTCTCAACTGAATAAAAATGCCATCTTCCAATTGATCTTGACTTCTTCATTTCTTTGCTCTTTTATCAGCTGGTCTTTGATCAGTCGGTTGACTAGGTCTCTTCTTAGATAGCTTCTGTTGTTCTTCCTCTTCCCACTTTTTGTCAAACTCATCAACCTTGCTGGATAACGCATGGACTTCCGAGGTGACATTAGATATTGCATTCATTATTCTTGCATCAGATCCATTTCTTTGTCACTACTGTTTACAAAAATTCAATGAAATTTTTGAACATGTCTTGAATCTGGAAATGTGCTTGAACCGTCAATCGGTCTTTCTTTAATTGATCTAGTTGGAGAAATATGGAAGTGATATCCTTTGTAACTTGATGTAGGTTCTTCATTGTATTCTCCTTCATAGAATCAATTTTCAAAGTGTGCAGCAATTGGATTGACTTAATATCAGAAATAGATGAAATCAAATGGAGAAGGTTGGACTGAATGTCTTCTATCATGGAATCAATAGACATTGGTATCAGAGAAGACAGAGTTCAGATGGTTCTGGTTCTTGCTCCTTGTCTTCTTTATTAAATATTACCAAGGCCCTATTTGTTGATTCAGTCACCACCGTAACAATTTCTGGAACAATTTCTTCAACTACTTCATGTTGAAGTTCTGGAGGAGGAGTGGAAATATGAACATCAGTTGAGCTGGTAGGCTCTTCAGTGGGCTAATTAGCTGATACTTCAGTCGGATCTTCAGTTGGTACTTCTTCATTTGTTTCTAACTACAACTGACCCATTTCATTTTCAGCTTGAACTACTTGTTCAGTCGTGGCAGGCAACTGAACTGGTTCTTAAATTTCTTGTAAAATAGCCTCTGAGGCTGGTTGTTCAGTTTTACTCGGGTCTTCAACTGATTCTTCAGTTAGAACCTTCAGCTGAATATCAACGGCAATGTATTACTTCATCGACATTTGCCAGTGATAACTCAACATCGGTATAAAGTTGAAGACCTGTGGGAGGAGATTGAAGAGTAGAAGATGTCGGTTGAACATCCTTTGAAGAATGAACAGTTACTTGCTCAGTTATTTCAGCAACTTCTTCCTGGGATGGCACTGGCTGTTGAGTTGATGGTTCAGCCTGCTCTTCTGAGGATGAACTTTGGGAATTTGTTGAAATAATTAACTGTTGACCCATTTCCAAATTTTTGATCTTCATTTGCAATGATAATAGATCTATGTCCAACTGGTCATAAACTGCTTTGTCATTGAAGGCTGTTGGACTGGTAGGATCATAGAGCGTAGCTGAGCAATAACTTGCTCTAGCTTCTTGGCACGCATCAGATCAAATAAATAGGTTCTCCTCTCCAGTTCTTGAGAAATTGTGACAGCTTTGACTACCTTTAGAACTATAGTTTCCAAGGTGATGAATGTATTCAAAATTGATGTCTTTTTTAATCGTCTGGCAAACACTTTGGTCCTAAATCTGACCCATTCATTGTATATTTTGAACTTCGATTCAGAAAATTCATTACCTCTTCCCATATTAAATCGAATATGAGTCTGAATCAGGTCGGTCGGTCTGGGCTCTTCTATTATCTTGCCCTTACCTTTCAGGTCAGTGAGGACATGAGAAATACTCAGTCCTGAAATTGTTGCATCCACTTTTTCACGTATCACCACTCCCTCGGGTCTGGCAAAAGGTAGTGTAGTTGGTCCGGTGATAGTGATCAGTGATGCCTTCACTCCAACTTGTTTTTGTTTAGCACCAGATTCGATGATAATTTTCTAAGATGGAACAGTTGGAGGCGGTAACTGACTTTCAGTTGATGATGCAACTAGAACTGCCCCGATTTGTATGGCACTGGTAGGATGTTCAGCTCCAGCTTGCCTCAATCTTTCAGATGGGACAGTTGCCACATCAACAGATGGTTTGGTCTTTTGGGACCTTGGCTTCTTTAAGATTTTTGAAGATGGACTCTTCTCCGATTCAGTTTCGCTGACAATAATTTTTCTCTTGATTGCCTTTTTCTGAGCCAAGTTCTTGGTCTTCTTGATTTATTTTGGAGCTGCCTGCGTCCCAATCTCCTTCTTGACTTTAACAAACTGCTCAGGAGACATGTCCAGCTTGGTTTTTTGTTGCTGAACATTCTTGGCAGTGAAGACCTTGAATTTGTATGACTTCTCAGAAGAATCATCCACCAAACCTTTGTTCTTCAGAAGGTAGCTGAGTGACACATCAAAACCTTTGGACTGTCTGGAGGACTGAAGCGTGTTCTTGAGGATACTGAAAATGATGGCTGACCACTACAGTCTCCGTCCAGCCATGATAGCAGTCATTACTTGAAACTTTTCAAGGGTCGGGGCAGCAAACGAGCCTGCCTTGGCGAGTGAACCCTTGGCCACAATATCAGCCAGTAACTGAATCTCTGGCTTCAGTTCTTTCTTTGGATCGGAAACTTTGATTTTTTGTTCATCAGCAGATAGAAGCGCTTGCGTCTCCTCCACATCAGAAATCTTCACTTTAGAAAAGTGAGTCAAGCCAACAGAAGGCAGTTGGAAGAGATTGCAGAAGGAATCTTCTTCAATGATCATCAAGTGACTGTTGACAGTTGTTGTGATTTTTCCGTCAGCAGAAATGAAGATATTAGCATAAAGATCCTGAATCTCCTTGGGATAAATTTCTTGAGATGATAATCCTAGAAATTGCTTGAGTCCAGCTTCTTCCAGCTTGAGAAAGACATTCTTGTCAGCTTCTTCCTTGATGGATAGGACTAAGTCAAAATCAATATTCATTGCATTAAGAATGTATGCGGGAACTTGACTTTCCATTGCTGAAATTTTGGATATCTGCGAGGAAAAAAGGCTCTGTGTGTTTGATTTGCTCTGAGAGTGAAACACATGTAAGGAAACTGAAACGAAGCGGGGTCATTTCTTATGTTGGTGATTGTTCGAATTTTTGGACACGTGTTAGTCCAAATGAATTGATTTTAAAAACGTGTGTACTTCGTATGTAATCGTGAATGAAAAATGTTTGGACTATGTGGGGCACGTGATTGATTACTATTCAATGAAAAACTAAACTAAATGCATAATATGAAATATTTATTGATTAATCAGTTAACTTATATGATAAGATCAGTTAGAATAATAACTGAGTGATCAGTTGAGAATTGAATCAATTCAGTTGAAGATCAACTGACGAATGTCTTATCAGTTAACTAATCGATGTTCCCCCTAAAAAAATGCATATAAGTAAAAGAGAGTAAGAGAATCTCATCCTGGATAAATTAATCGCAGTCTGTTGATTGATGTCTCTTCGTCTTCTTTTGTTTCCTCAGTTAGAGTCTGTCTATAAATAAGATCGACCACATCAGATAAATAATATTTATGCAAATAATAATAATTAAGCACAGATGGATAAACCAAGCAGATCCAACAATCCTAATCCTGCAGCAAGACTTCCACGCGTGGAGAGTTGGAAGAGAGACATCGGAGATTATGTCTTTGAAAGAGTCATGTCTACCTGGACAAAGATACATGACTTGCAGACCATCTAGCAAGATAGATTAGTTGCTATTGATAAATAGAAGGAAACTGAAATCAAGTATAAGAGGCGTCTTGACGTTATTCAAACTTTAGACCTTGTAACTAATGAAGGTCTTTGCTACTTGATGCTTATCAATAAGCAGTTAGTGATAGTAAGAATTGCTTCCTCAGAAGGCTAAAGAATAATTTCCTGCAGAGAGATGTCTAGTTGGATGTCCCTTTAGCTAGAAGCCGTTGAAGGGGAACTGAATCATGTAATAACTTAAAGATATTATCAATAAAATTGCTATTCTGATTCATTTTTATTTTCTTTCAACACACTAACTGATAAAAGTTTACTTACTGATTAATAACGTGAATAGTATAAAGTCAATTCAACGATTTCCTCTAAAATATGTTGCAAAAAAAATTTATTTATCCTTTAAAGATGAATCGTCGGATATAATAAATGCGGCTCTGTAGAAGACTCGAAGCTTATCCATAAATAAGAGTGAAGTTAGTCAACAGATTAGTTAAATATTTCAAAAAATATCACATAATGAACTTTTCAAGAAGTTCACAGCTGTCAGACATTGCTGAGGAATTGAACCAATCCATTGAGGCTGCACGAAAGCTGAAAATAGAAATTCTTGTCTTTGAGGAGACATTGTCAACATGGACTAGAATCCAGGAGCTGCAGTCTTCCAGAGAGGATGAGCTGGTTGTCACTCGAAGGCGAGTGGCAACTGAGAATAAGTATATGTGGCGTCTAGGCATTGTTCATGCTTCAAACATCTTCACAGATGAAGGTTTTTATCATCTGATGCTTCTCAAGCAGCAAAGAACTCTGAGAAACATTGATTTTTTAGATGAGTTCACGAAGACTGCCAATGGCAAGTTATCCGCATAGATGAGGTCCTGGCTGAATGAAGTAGAGAATGAAATAAACAATGTAATAGCTACTCATTCCAATCAATAAAAAGTTTATTTCAGTCAATTTTTGTGTATCCTTTACTTCTTTAATTACTTTTGTATCCTAACTGATACTAACTTGAAAGATAATTAGTAACAGTTGAACAACTACTAACTGACACCACAAATTGACATAGCAATTCATCTAATATTAAGATAAATCAATTAAAGCAAGAATATTACGAAAATAAGAAAACTTAGTCTCGAGTAATAGCTTGGTGAAGATGTCAGCTGCTTGTCGTTCAGTTGAAATGTACTCCAACCTTATTGTGTTTTAAGAGCATGATCTCTGATGAAGTGATGTCTGACATCGATATGTTTGGTTCTGGAGTGAAGAACTGGATTCAATGTAAGTGCAATCATACTCGTATTGTCACAGAAGATTGGTGATTCTTCTGCAATGATTCCATAAACATTCAGTTGTTGCTGAATCCAGAGCAGTTGAGCGCAACAGCTTCCAGCAGCTAGATACTCTGCTTCATTTGTGGAAATTGCGATGGATGTTTGCTTCTTGCTGAACCATGAAATAAGGCTGTCTCCTAGAAAATGACATGATCCACGGATACTTTTACGATCAAGCTTACATCCTGCATAATCTGCATTTGAATATCCAACTAAATTGAAAGATGAGTCATTAGCATACCATAAGCCCACATTTTATGTGCCTTTAAAATATTTCAATATGCATTTGACAGCAGAAAAATGCGATTGCTTAGGATCTGCCTGAAATCTAGCACACATGAAATCAACAAATACAATATCAAGACGACTAGCAGTTAGGTATAATAAAGAACCTATTAAACCTCTGTAGTGTGTCGTGTCAACTGATATTTCTCATTCATCTTTATCTAATTTAATCGATGAACTCATGGGAGTACTTGCAGCTGAACATGTCTCCATACCAAATTTCTTAAATAGTTCCTTCGTGTATTTGCTCTAACTGATAAAAGTACCAGTTTTCAGTTGCTTCACTTGCAGACCAAGAAAGAACGTCAGTTCACCCATCATACTCATCTCAAATTTTTCCTGCATTAACTTGGAAAATTTCTCACATAATTTGAGGTTAGTTGACCCAAAAATAATATCATCATATATTTGAAAAAATAAAATATGTTCATTCTTTGAAAATTTGAACAAGGTCTTATCAACTGATCCAACAGTAAAATCGCGATCGTTTAGAAATTTTGAAAGTGTTTCATACCAAGCTCTTGCACTTTCAAAATTTCTTAACGATCGGAGCTTGTTTTAGACTATATAGAGCTTTGTTCAAATGATAAATATGATCAGGAAGAGAGCGATTAAAAAAACCTGCTGGTTGTTCAACATATACTTATTCCTGCAACTGACCATTTAGGAATGCACTCTTAACATCCATTTGGTAGACTTTGAAGTCTTTGAATCAGGCATGAGCAAGGAACATTCTAGTTGCTTCCAATCTTGCAACTGATGCATATGTTTCCTCGTAATCAATTCCTTCTTCTTGCCTGTACCTTGTGCTACAAGCCCCGCTTTATTGCGCACAACTGGATATTCTTCGTTCAGTTTGTTCCTATAGACCCACTTTGTATCTATAATGGTTTTAAACATTTGTATTTGAACTAAATTCTAGACATTGTTATATGTAAATTGATTTAGCTTTTCTTGCATTGCATTTATCTAGTTAGGATCGGCAAGAGCTTCATCTGTTTTATTTGGCTCTAGTTGGGAAACAAAGGGTAAATGAATAAATAAATTAATCATTTGATTCCGAGTTCTTACCGGATCAGATGGATTACCTATCACCAGTTCTGATGGGTGTGATTTCTTCCATCTGTATTCAGCATTGGTTGGATCGATTTCAGCAACTGGTTCAGTTGGTAACTGAAAATTTTCTTCAGTTTCAGTTGCTGCTGCTTCAGTTGGTATTTGAATTTCATCATTTAGTTCCACCAACTGATGATCAGAAACAATTTCTTGCTCAACTGATTGATCAAGTATCTCTGGTTCTGGTGTTTGAAGGAGATTTCGATTGATATCAGTGATGCCTGATTTTTTAGGTACTACTTGTGTTGGACTTACCCATTTACTATCTGATATTGGATAAATAATTCCAGCATCTAATAATTTTAATACTTCATTCTTAACAACTTCCTTCATATGTGGATTTAACCTTCTTTGTTGTTGTTGATATGTTTTAGCATTTTCTTCCAAGTGAATTCTATGTGTGCAAATTAAAGGATTTATACCTTTTATATCTTTCAAAGTCCATTTAATTGCATTTTTATATTTTTTAAGTAAGATAATTAAATCTTCTTCTTGATTTGGTAAAAGAGTGGAAGAAATTACAACAGTGCATGTTTTATTTTCACCAAGAAATACATATTTCAATTCTAATGATAAAACTTTTAATTCAAGTTTTGTATTATCATCTTCTTTAAAATTATTTTCAGACTCAAAACTTTCAATTGAAAAAACTTCAGATTTTTGATTTTCTTCTTGTATATTTTCTTCCACAATTGTTTCTATTTCATTATCATATTCATTTTCATTTATACTTGGTTATTTACATAAATTGAACACATTAAGTTCTAGAGTCATATTTCCAAAAGACAATTTCATTATTCCATTTCGACAATTAATTAAAGCATTTGAAGTTGCTAGAAATGGTCGTCCCAATATTACTGGAATTTCATTATGTACTTCTATTGGTTGTGTATCCAAGACAATAAAATCTACATGATATATGAATTTATCAACTTGAACCAACACATCTTCTACAATACCTCTAGGTATTTTGATTGACCAATCCGCCAGTAAGAGAGTAACAGAAGTGGGTTTTAATTCACCTAAATTAAGTTTTTCTTAAACTGAATAAGGAAGTAAATTCACACTTGCTCCCAAATCTAACAAAGATTTTTTAATTTTATTTTCTCCAATAATACATGAAATTGTTGGACAACCAGGAACTTTATATTTTAAACTTGAATTATTTTGTAGAATAGAACTTACTTATTCAGCCAAGAATGCTTTCTTTTTTACATGCAATTTTCTCTTCACAGTTCATAAATCTTTTAAAAATTTTGCATAGGAAGGTACTTGTTTAATAGCATCTAATAATGGAATATTTATCTTTACTTGTTTAAAAACTTCATAGATATCAGAATCACTTTTTTTGTTTTTTATGATTTGTTAATGCATGAGGAAATGGTGGAGGTTTATTTGACTCATTTACTATTTCAGATGATTTATCATTCACCATATTATTCTTAGAATTTAAGGTATCATCATTTTCAAAAGTATCAGGATTATCATCCTTATTCTTTGATTTTAAATGATCCTTGTTTTCATTACTATATGGATCATTAACTCTTTTACCACTTCTAAGTGTAATAACAGATTTTATTTGATCAATTTTTTCATTTTTTAATTCTTGATTTTGATTTTTAGGATTAGGTTGAGGTTGAGATGGAAATTTTCCTTTTTCATGAATATTAAGTGCAGATGCAAATTTTGCAAGAGTTTCTTTCAAATCACTCATAGATTGACTGTTTTGAATATTGATAGACTCTTGCTTTTAGATAAATGCATGAATTACATCTTCAAAATTTTTTCTTGGAGGTGTAACATAAGGAATATAACCTTGATGATTTTGGTTATTTTGAAAATATTGTTGTGAGGGTTGTGCATTATTATCATTTCTCCAACTAAAATTAGGATGATTTTTCCATCCAAGATTATATGATTGTGAAAAAGGATCAAATATTGGTTTTTTATAATTGTTAACATAATTTTCTTGTTCATGGAGACATTCTTTAAATGAAGGTAATGTTGGACAATCTTTTGTAGAATGATCATGTGTATCACATATATGACAAAAAATTTCTTGAATACTTTTTAATTGACCACTCTTTTTTATTTCTAATGACTCGATTTTTCTTGCTAAAGATGCAAGTTTAGCTTGAATATCTGTATCGTCTTTAAGATTATAGATACCACCCCCATTTGTTGAATTATTGATTTTAGTTGTTGGTGGTTCTATTGTGCCTATATTATCCCAATTTTGAGCATTTTCTGCTAATGAATCCAAATACTCCATAGCTTCATTTGGGTTTTTATCTTCAAATGTTCCATTACACATGAATTCTATCATTTGCCTATCTTTAGGTATAAGACCTTCATAAAAGTGAGAAACTATTCTCCATATTTCAAAACCATTATGTGGGCATGTATTAAGTAATTCTTTATATCTATCCCAACATTGATAAAATGTTTCTCCTTGTTTTTGAGAAAAAGTTGTAATTTGTTTTTTGAAAGAGTTTGTTCTATGGGAAGGGAAAAACTTTTTGAGAAATTGTTGTTGCATTTCTTCCCATGATCTTATTGAACTTGACCTTAAATTTTGTAGCCATGTTTTAGCTTTATCTTTTAAAGAAAAAGGGAAAAAGCTTTAATCGAACTATATCCATGCTACAATTTTGATCATTACAAGTATTACAAACTTCCTCAAATTCTCTTAGATGTAAATATGGATTTTCAGAATCTAAGCCATGAAAATTTGGTAAAAGTTGAATAATTTGAGGTTTAAAGTTGAAATTAGATGCATCAGGAGGAAAAACTAAACAAGATGGGGTACTAGTTCTAATAGGATTCATATGGTGCCTAAGTGTTCTTAATTGATCATGTTCTTGATTATTATCATTATTATTATTATTATTATTATTATTATTATTATTATTATTATCATCTTGATTTTTTGAATTATCATCCATGTTTAAATTATTTTCAGATACTCGAATAAGTCTACTTTTTTTTCAACTCCAAATACTCATACAAGTAAAAACAACACAATACTTATAAATAAAACATAAATAACAAATATAAACTTAATATACCTCCCCGGCAACGACGCCAAAAACTTGCTACTACTTAAATTATAATTCACCCAAGTGTAGATTGTCTGCAAGTAATATATTTCGTGAGTACGAGATCGATCCACAGAGAAGTTATTTTTAGTTTAAATTTATTAATTTATAAATTACCAAATTCAAGAATGAAGTTTACACATTATAAAATTTTGTAAAGGCTCAAGGATTTATTCTTGGTTTATGTAACATTGTTTAACTAAAATTAAAAAAAAGGAAACCACCATAAATAATGGTTCCAAATAAATTAAATAATTAAACACACATATAATATAATATAATTCCCACTATAGAAAATACCGAATTAATCGATATTTTATATATGGTACCTATGATTATATATATAACTATATAAATATATAAATGCATAAAGTAAATGTTAAATTAAATCATTATATTTCATTTAGAACAACCGGCAGAGCCACGCTATTGCCTAAATGAAATATAAGATGTAATAAGTTAGTTGCGATAAAGTAAAAGTTAGTTGCGGGAAAGTAAAAGTTAGATGCGAAAAGTAAAACTTAGTTGCGATAAAGTAAATGTTAGATTGTTAGATGTTAGTATTAAATCATAATATTGCATTTAGAACAATCGGCAGAGCTACGCTATCGTCTAAATGAAATATATGAAACAATTATATAAATATACATATATATAATATAACAATAATAATAATTGATGAAATATTTATTGTATCAAAATTAAACAACAAATCAAGATAACCACTTCAATGGTATCAAGCATTTGATGTAAATTGATAACAACAAATAATTCATTTTTATACCTACAATAAAAAGAAATTAGCTAAATGAAATGAAATAAAGAAAGAATATACAAAATATAAACAATCTTACTTCACCAAGAATTCATCCTCTTCACCTTGACATAATAGATTAGCTTGCCATGAGCTTACTTTTAATCAACACTAAAATCATCACTTATAGTTAAGAAAATGAAAGAAAAAATATTGGAACTTAGAACTTTGATACACACTCACACTATATTTTACAATGAGATAGAATGATTCTCAAGCTAGCACAATACCTCTATTTATAGGCCAAATGAGAGAAAGGGTCAAAAATTTTAATAATGCCATGTAGTTGTAATAGTAGTTTTTGTCTCCTCAAACTTCAATTCCATCGCCCTTCTTTCAATGCTATGTTCCACGACTTTAAGCACCGAATTTGACTTGGCTCAAAATAAAAAACATGTAGGGAATTGTCTGTAGATGAATTTGGCAACTTGGTTCACCTCATTTGGTTAAATATTGAATTATTTATGATTTTTTTACTATAAGCTGGTCATAGTAAAAGTAAATATGTCCTACTTTTGATATTTGCACAATTTGATCATCTTCATGAGCTTTTTAGGCAATCATGTCTTCTGCAAAGTTGTAGATAATTTCTCAAGGATTCCAAACATATTTGATTCACCTCCATTTGAATTTTGTAGCTTGAGTTATCATTATTTTACCAACACGTAGAAAACCTAAAAATAAAACGTATTTAGTAAGACACTTAAATATAAACAAACAATATTAAAATAACATAATTTTATAATTTTAATGAAACTTAAATTTTAAAATATAGGTTTTAACATATAATAAATTATTAATTTTAAGTTTCATCACACGTTAACCCGAGGACCTTGCATTTTTTCCGCACACTATGATCACGAATCATGGGTGTAAACAATATTTTAAATGTTTTTGTATCTCTTTATATGTTGATGATTTTGACAGAAGTTGTGTAAGGTCTAAAATTAAGACGACGTAATCCAACTGTATGCAAATCTAGGGAATATGAAAAATGGTTAATTAATTGATTTTAATTGCTAAATTGATTATGTGATATGTTTATATGATGTTTTAGTAGTTTTTCTACTTATATGCATTAAAATGTATTTTTAAGGGTTATTCGAGTTACGATTGAGGAACGAAGACCGATGGCTGAAAAATAGAAAATAGTTTTATTAAATAATTGTATTTAATTATTTAAAATATGGTTGATGCTTTTTCTTATTTTTGAAAATAAGGAGTTTTGAGGTGATTTTATACGCCGGGACAAAATTTTTATCGGTGTTGGATTTTCAACAAAAATACGAAATTTTTGGCAACCCGTCTAATAAATTCACAAATTTTATTTTAAAAAAATATTTTAATTAAGCACTAATGAGCTAAGTGGGCCTAATTAACCATCTTAATGGGCCTAAGCTACCAATTGGTGTTTAATTAGTATTTAAAACTCAAAACCCTCGCATAACCTACTCATAACTCACGCCCCACACCCCTTGTTCACTCAAACTCTTTTCTTTCAGCAAATCATATGGCACACACAAGTTTTGAAATCTTTATAGCTTTTCAAGTCAAGGCCCTCGTCGTCGTCATTCTTCAACCTATAATCGTGCGTTAAAACGCAAAGACACGCCATATTCTTCATTTACTCATCATCACATCATATTATGTATTTATGTATGAAATTGCATGAAAACAAGTGGCACCTTTGAAGATATTCGTGCATGCATTATATAAGATTTTTAAAACATGTGTTTTGATCCAAAATTATGTTTAACATGTTCCTAAGGGGCTGCCCTGATTAGGAAGTATTATGGGCTGTTTTTACACAAGTTGAAGGATCTAGAACATGCACAAGCATGTTGCACACACGAAGAACAAAAGCTGGAACCGAAATCTGTTGTGTGGTGTCTTGGGCGATCGGGTTCACGGTTTGGTGCTTTGCTTGCTCACGGCTAGGACCAGGGTAGGCTAGGGTCACATGAGGGGTCAGGGAAGGAGTCCTAGCCTTGCTAGGACTCTAGTCGAGGTCTGGGGAGGAGTCCTAGCAAGCTATGACTCCAACCCGAGAAGGGTCATGCCACGCGCTTCAGTGCAGCAATGCGCGGGGAGTAAGGGGTTTTGGGCTTGGCTAGGTCGAGTCACTAGGGTCCTAAGAGGGTGCACAAGGGCTTGCTCAAGGGCTGGAGCGACTGGGTTGGCTGCTGGCTCGAGAAAACGTGAGGAAACCATGAAGGGGCGCGGCTACTTTTTATCTCCAACAGATGGCTCGCTGCTCGGATTCAGGGGCTGGGCTAGGCTTGGTTGGGTATGGGCGTGGTCCAGGGATGGTTAAGGTCAGGTTTGCTCGATGGGGTCTCGGATGGTAGAGTCCTAGGCTAATTGGGAGTCCTAGCACAACTAGGATACTCACATACACACTTGCATGCAATCGAGTTGAGGGGAAGAAGTGTTCTGAGAGAGCTAGGGTTGGTTCCATGGTCTTGGTCAATAGGTTCCTAGGTGGGTTGGCTCGGGTTTGGCTCGACCATGGCTTGAGTAATTTGGGAGATGTCTCGGGTTGTTCACTTAAGGGTCAAAAACGAGAATTAGAAGAATAAAATTGGAACCATGGGTCCACGGGTGTGTTTCATGGCTCACAAGGGTAGTTTAGGTAATCAAAATGTTATGTTTGAAATTTGGGATCAAAATATGGAGTTTTGAATTTATCCGGGATTTAATCGCCTTACGAAACGTTAATTAAAGAATTAATTGAAATGCCTAGATTTAATCTAAATAAAATTATGAAAAAATAGATTTAAACTTAAATAATTGTTTGGGATAAGCCCGTGTATTAAAAGCAAGAAAAATATTAATTCGATAATTCTTACATCTAGGGCCAAAAGGGTAATTTTATACCTAGAAAATTGTATACGTCGTGGCAATGCTCTGATTGCAATTTTATATGTTAAAATGTTTATTTTAAATGTTTATTAAATATTATAATAAAATTTTAAAATTTTAATTTTTATGGATTTTTATAATTTAATATGTTAAAATGTTTATTTTAAATGTATGAATTTTTATGATTTAATATGTTAAAATTTTTATTTTAAATGTTTATTGATTTTCATGATCAAACGTTAACGTTAAAAAATATGTTGCATGCTTCGTTTAATAGAAAAATGTTATATGCATGTTTAATTTTTATTAAGTGATGAGAATATGAAACGTTGAAGAAAGTTTAGTAATTGTGACTAATACGAATATGATTATATGTTAATACGTAAGGCCGAGCAGTTGACAGGTGAGAGTGTCGCTGATGTCCCCATCGCCCAGTACTGTAGTTACATGTAGATGGATTCATCGCCCAATACGAATACGAATATAAAAGTCACAATTAACGATCTGAATTCATCGAAAATGAATGAATATGAATATGAATATGAATACAAATGTGAATATGATGAATATGAATATGTTTATGATGATATGAAAATGTTTATGAAAATGTTTATGTTTATGCATCATTATGAAAATGTTATTTTACGTAAAGTATTTTCATTGTTGCATGTGATTTGTATACGTATTATGTTTTTATCAAGATTATGGAGTGTTGAGTCCTTAGACTCACAAGGTGTGATCGATGCTTTGATGTTGATGGTAGTGCAGGTCTTGATGGATGATCTTACTGGACTGAAGGTGCACATAACCCGAGGACCAGCGCTTCTAGTTTTTCCGCATTTACGTTTATGATTTATGACTTTCAAGATTATGTTAAAAATATTTTAAGACTTTTATTTATGCTTTGAGTGGTTTTTGAGAGGTTGATAGTATAAGCTATACTTTTCAAATAATGCTTTTAGGTTTGGTAAGATGTTGGATGACTTTACGAGTTGAACTATTTTCTTTTGAATTTTTAAATGTTAGTTAGTTGTTTATTTTTAAAATGGTGCAAGGTATTTTTAAAGTGTATATATAACTATATTTTCCCATTGGCCGAACTGTGAGAAGTTTAAATTAAAAAAAATTCTAGTACTTTTTTAAGAAAACGAGTAGTGGACGTTTTATGATGATACCCGCATGATTACATGAATTATATGTTTACGTCACTTTTTTAGTAGGTTTTTGAGAATATGCTTTTTATGTTTAAAATGCTAAAATGAATTAGAATATGTTGCATAATTAGAAAACTTAGATTTATATGCATGTTGGTTACGTTAGAATTTGAAAAACGTTCAGATAAAATGCCTCTTAGACGTGCCCCTGTTATGGAGAATCAGGCTGAGCATAATGAGAACTGTCAAGAGAATACACCCCCGCCTCCTAATGGGGATTCTATTGTTCGCGCACTTGAGGGCATGATCCGTTTCTTTGAGCAGTTTCAGCATTCTCCTAGGCCACAGCACGATGTTTATGATCAGTTCCGGAGGCTAGCGCCGAAGGAATTTTTTGGCACCACCGATCCCTTTGCTGCTGAGGCTTCGATTCGTGCACTCGAGGTGCACTTTCATTATCCGAATATTGGGGATGCTGACCGTGTGAGGTGCGACAATTACATGTTTATGGATGATGCTTCTTTGTGGTGGGAAGGAGCCGAGCATGGTATTGACATCGCTACTCTTACTTGGGCCCGATTCAAGGAGATATTCTACGAGAAATATTTTACTGCTGATGTTAGAGGGCGACTGAAGAGGGAATTCATGACTCTCCGTCAGGGACACTTCGGTTGCTGAATTCGTGAGGAATTTTGATAGGGGTTGTCACTTTGTACCCCTTATTGCGAGGGATGCTGCGGAGAAGCTTAGACACTTCACGAATGGTCTACGACCTACCATACGACATAACATGATGATGATGCGTCCCTTGGATTATGCTACTGCTACTACTTATGCATTTCAGTCTGAGCAATCTTTGAAGGAAATTGACTTTGAGATGCAGCAAAAGAGACAGCAACACCAAAATAATTCTCAGCCAAATAAAAAGTCGTACATGGGTCCTCTTAGACCTCAAGGGCCACAAAAGCCCCAAGGTCAAGTCAAGAAGCAAGGACCACCAAAGCCACCACTTCCTGGAGCACCAAAGCCTGCTGATAGGTAACCATGCAAAGAGTGCAATCGCTTACACTATGGCAAATGCATGTGGGGATCTTTTAAATGCTTCATATGCAAGGAGGAAGGGCACAAAGCTGCTGATTTCCCGAAGAAGAATGCACCTCTATGGGGAGAGCATATGTTATGCATGCAGAGGAAGATGAAGAGGAGCCAGACACTACGATCATTACAGGTAACCTAGCTGTTTAATATTTTTATATTGCTTTTAATTGTATGAAATGTTAAAATTGATTATTAGAATTGAATTGGGATCAAGATTAACCTAGTGGGAATTAGGTTGCATGCTCTACCTTAGTTGGAATTAAGATACGATTTTAGAAACAATAGAATTGGTATTGATTTTTAGCCTTATTTTATGCAAAGGATGAAATAATTCCAAATGAAAGTTTTATGGCAAAAAATTAAGAAAAATCATAACTAAGGGTTTGTATAGGGGTTTTGAAAATTCTTTAGGGTTCAATGTGCAATTTTCGAAAGTTAAAGGACTAAAATGGAATTTCTCAAATGTAAGGACTTAAAAGAAATTTTCGAAAAATATAAGGGACCTAAATGCAATTATTGAGAAATTAAGGACCAAAGATGTAATTTTCGAAATTCAAGGGACCAAAATGTAAATTTCCGAAAAATTTAAGGGTCAAAATTGCTAATATTTGAAAATTTTGGGAAATAAATGGTACAAATTCCTTAAGCTTTAACACGAATAATCTATAACGTTTTCACTGCAGGGAGGATATTCGGGGTTGGGATTCAAGGTTTCTTTTCCTTCTGGTGACCAAATGATCACGTCTAGTATTGTGAAGAATCTGGAGCTTCGTTTATTTAAAGATGTGGTTCGGGCATATCTTATTGTACGCCCTATGCCTGAATTTGATATTATACTGGGTATGGATTGGTTATCAGCCAATGGAGCTTCGATAGATTTCCGTCAGTGAACAGTGTCTATTCGACCGCCTAGTGGTAAATCTTTTCTCTTTCAGGCGGCAACAAGAAATGTCGCACATTATCTCTTGTCTTTGTGCGAGGAAGCTTATGAGACGTGGATGTCAAGTCTTTCTAGCATGTGTCACTACAGCACATGCTCCTATCAGTCAGAAGTTTGAGGTTGTTGATATTTTCAAAGACTTTCCTACCGTCTTTCCTGATGACGTTTCTGGCATTCCACCCGACCGTGAGGTGGAATTTTCTATTGAGTTGATGCAGGACATTGTACCTATTTCTAAAGCACCTTATCGTCTAGCACCCGCTGAAATGAAAGAATTAAAAGATGAAAACCAAGAATTGCTAGACAAGGCTTTTATCCGCCCTAGTTACTCTCTGTGGGGCGCACCGGTATTATTTGTGAAGAAGAAGGATGGCAGTATGCGACTCTGTATCGATTATCGAGAGCTGAATAGAGTCGTTATCAAGAATAAGTATCCTCTGCCAAGAATTGAAGATTAATTTGAACGGTTGCAAGGAGCATCGATATTTTCGAAGATTGATCTTTGTTCTGGCTACCATCAGTTGAAAGTGGAAGAGTCTGATGTTCATAAGACAGCGTTTCAGACTAGATATTGGCACTATGAGTTTATGGTCATGCCATTCGGGTTGACCAATGCGCCATCGATCTTCATGGATCTCATGAATCGCGTATTTCAGCCGTATCTGATCAGATTATTATAGTCTTTATTGATGATATTTTGATCTCTTCGAAGAATAGAGAGGAGCACAATCATCATTTGAGGACAGCACTGCAAGTACTGCAAGATAGGAAGTTATATGGAAAATTCAGCAAGTGCGAGTTTTGTCTTGATAGAGTGGCATTCTTAGGCCACATCATTTCTAGTAACGGCGTGGAAATTGATCCGAGTAAATTTGAGGCAGTGAGAGAGTGGCCAGTACTGAAGAGTGGTACCCACTACCACCTTGACAAACAAGAATGCAAAGTTTGTATGGGGATCCGAGTGTCAATACAGTTTTGATAAGTTGAATCAAGCCTTGATTTCTGTGCCAGTGTTAGCTATGCCATCGGGGCAAGGAGAGTATGTTCTTTATACCGACGCTTCTAAACTTGGTTTGGGCGTAGTTCTGCTGCAAAATGACCGAGTTATAGCTTATGCATCGAGACAGTTAAAAATTCACAAGAAAAACTATCCTACTCATGATCTTGAGCTTGCAGCGATAGTTTTTGTATTGAAGATTTGGAGACATTACTTGTATGGGGAGAAGTGCAAGATTTTCACGGACCATAAAAGTTTGAAATACTTCTTCATCCAAAAGGAATTGAATATGAGACAGGGACGATGCTCGAATTAGTTAAAGACTACGACTGTGAGATTAGCTATCATCCGAGAAAAGCAAATGTAGTGGCAGACGCATTGAGTCGAAAGGCAACAGTTATTACTCATTTATCTCTTCAAAGACCGTTGTAGTCCAAGATACAGCGGTTTGAGCTTACAATGTATGCTAGGGGCGAGGCCCCTAATCTCGTCACCTTGACAGTTTAGTCGACCTTGAGAGATAGAATTCATGAGGGACAGCCTACTGACGAATAATTGCAAAAGTGGAGATTGAGAGATGAAGCCAAAGGTCGAAAATTATATTCTGAGGTGGATGCTATAGTTCGTTATCGAGATCATTTATGGGTTCCTAGTGACGGTTCCTTGAGGGAGCTCATTATGAAGGATGCTCATGACACACCATATTTCATTCATCCTGGAAGCATGAAGATGTACAAAGACTTACAGTTATTATATTGGTGGCCGAGCATGAGGAGAGATATTCTGCGTTTTGTGACCGAATGTTTGACATGTCAACAAGTCAAAGCAGAGCATCAGAGGCCGGCAGGAAGCTTAAGCCACTTCCTATTCTTGAGTGGAAATGGAAAAATATTATGATAGACTTTGTTGTGGGATTGTCGAGGACTATTAAGGGGTATAATGTTATATGGGAGATAGTGAATCGTCTTACGAAATCAGCGCATTTTCTACCTATCAAAACGACATTCACCATGATTGAGTATGTGGAGTTATACATTCGAGAGATATTTCGTCTGCATGGGATTCCTGTATCTATTGTTTCTGACAGAGATCCGAGATTTACGTCATATTTCTGGAAGAGTCTGCATGCAGCGATGGGGACCAAATTATTATGCAGTATAGCATTTCATCCTTATATCGATGGTCAGTTCGAAAGAGTTATTCAAATTCTAGAAAATCTACTGCGAGCTTGTATGATCGATATCCAAGGAATTTGGGAACCGAAATTACCTCTAGTGGAGTTCTCTTATTCATTGGGACGAGGTTGGTGAAATAAGAAAGATTGGTCCGGATGTGATAGAAGAGACTGCCGAGCTTGTAGTCAAATTCGAGAGAGAATGAAGACTGCACAAAGCCGACAGAAGAATTATGCTGACAAAAGACGAAGAGACTTAGAGTTTGCAGTGTGAGACCACGTATTAATGAAAATAGCACCTAAGAAAGGTGTTATACGATTTGACAAGAAAGGAAAGCTTTGTCCAAGATTTATAGGACCGTTTGAGATTTTGGAGAGGATTGGAATACTAGCCTAAAGAGTGGCATTGCCACCGATGCTTTCTGGAGTACACAATGTGTTTCATATCTCAATGCTGCGAAAGTACATGTCGAACTCATCACATGTACTAAATCATGAACCTCTACAATTGACTCCGAATATGACTTATGAAGAAATACCTGTCCAAATCTTGGGAAGGCAAGAAAGAAGACTCCGAAACAAAGTCATTCCAATGGTCAAGGTCAAGGGGCTGAATCACTCGGAAGAAGAAGCTACTTGAGAAACCGAAAGGGACTTGAGGAGTCGCTACCCAGAGCTATTCGACAAGTTCTAATTTCGAGGAAAAAATTTTATTTAAGGGGGGAAGGAATTGTAATGACCAAAATTAAGACGACGTAATCCAACTGCATGAAAATCTAGGGAATATGAAAAATGTTTAATTAATTGACTTTAATTGCTAAATTGATTATGTGATATGTGTATATGATGTTTTAGTAGTTTTTTTACTTATATGAATTAAAATGTATATTATTCGAGTTGCGATCGAGGAACGGAGACCGATGACTGAAAAATGGAAAATGTTTTTATTAAATAATTTCTTTTAATTATTAAAATATGTTTGATGCTTTTTCTTATTTTTGAAAATAAGGAGTTTTGAGGTGATATTATACGCCGGGACGAAATTTTTATCGGTGCTGGATTTTCAACAAAAATACGAACGTTTTGGCAACCCGTCTAATAAATTCACAAATTTTTTTAAACTAATTTTTTAATTAAGCACTAATGGGCTAAGTGTGCCTAATTTACCATCTTAATGGGCCTAAGATACAAATTGGTGTTTAATTAGTATTTAAAACTCAAAACCCTCCCATAACCTACTCATAACTCACGCCCCACACTCCTTGTTCAATCAAACTTTGTTTTTTCAACAAATCACACGCCACACACAAGTTTTGAAGAGAAAGTTTCGAATCTTCATAGCTTTTCAAGCCAAGGTCCTCCTCGTCGTCGTTCTTCAATCGTCAACGTATAATCGTGCATTAAAAATGCAAAGACACGCCATATTCTTCCTTTACTTATCATCACACCATATTATGTATTTATGTATGAACTTTCATGAAAACAAGTGGCACCTTTGAAGATTTTCGTACATGCATCTTATATGATTTTAAATCATGTGTTTTGATCCAAAATTATGTTTAACATGTTCCTAAGGGGATGCCATGATTAGGAAGTATTATGGGCAGTTTTTACACAGGTTGAAGGATCTTAGAACATGCACAATCATGCTGCACACACGAAGAACAAAAGCTGGAACTGAAATCTGTTTTGTGGTGTCTTGGGCGATCGGGTTCAAGATTTGGTACTTTGCTTGGTCACGGTTTGGACCAGGGCAAGCTAGGGTCACGTGAGGGGTCAGGAAAGGAGTCCTAGCCACGCTAGGACTCGAGTCGAGGGCTGGGAAAGAGTCCTAGCGAGAAGGGTCATACAGCGCGCTTGTGTGCAACAACACGCGGAGAGCAAGGGACTCGGCCAGGGGGCTTTGGGCTGGGTTAGGTCAAGTCACTAGCTCCTAAGAGGGTGCAAAAGGGCTGGGTCAGGGGATGGAGCGACTGGGTTGGCTGCTGGCTCGAGAAAACGTGAGGAAACCATGGAGGGGCGCGACTACTGTTTGCTCCAACAGATGGCTCGCTGCTCGGGTTCAGTGGCTGGGCTGGGCTTTGTTGGATCTGGGCGTGTTCCAAAAACGGTTTGGGTTAGGTTGGCTTGGTGGGGGTCGGATGGTAGAGTCATATGCTAACTAGGAGTCTTAGCACAAATAGGATACTCACCTACACCCATGCATGCAATTAGGTTGAGGGGCAGAAGTGTTCTGAGCGAGCTTGGGTTGGCTGGTCAGTAGGGTTCCTAGGTGGGTTGGATCGGGTTTGGCTTGAGATTGCTCGACCATGGCTCGAGTAATTTGGGAGATGGCTCGGGTTGTTAACTTAAGGGTCAAAAACGAGAATTAAAAGAATAAAATTGGAACCATGGGTTAACGGGTGTGGTTCATGACTCACAAGGGTAGTTTAGATAATAAAAATGTTATGTTTAAAATTTGGGATCAAAATATGGAGTTTTGAATTTATCCTGGATTTAATCGCCTCACGAAACGTTAATTAAAGAATTAATTGAAACGTCTAGATTTAAGCTTAATAAAATTATGAAAAATTATATTTAAACTTAAATAATTGTTGGGAATAAGCCCATGTCATTAAAAGCAAGACAAAGATTAATTCGATAATTTTTACGTCTTGGGACAAAACGGTAATTTTACACTTATAAAATAGTAAACGTCATGGCAGTGCTCTGATTGTTGTTTTATATGTTAAAATGTTTATTTTAAATGTTAATGAAATATTATGATAAAATATTAAAATGTTTATTTTAAATGTTTATGAATTTTTACGATGAAACATTAACGTTAAAAGATATGTTTAATGCTTGGTTTAAAAGAAAACGTTATATGCATGTTTAATTTTTATTAAGTGATGAAAATATGAAACGTTGAAGGAAGTGAAGTAATTGTGACTAATATAAATACGATGATATGTTAATACGTAAGGCCAAGGCTCAGTTGACGGGTGAGAGTGTCGCTGATGTCCCTGCCGTCCAGTACTGTGGTTACATGTAGATGGATCCATCGTCCAGTACGAATACGAATACGAAAGTCACAATTATCGATCTAATTCAACGAAAATGAATATGAATATGAATATGGATATGAATATTAATATGAATATGAATATGGATATGGATATGCATATGAATGTGGATATGAATGTGAATATGATGAATATAAATATGTTTATGATGATTTGAAAAAGTTTATGAAAATGTTTATGTTTAAGTTTATGGATCATTATGAAAATGTTATTTTATGTAAAATTGTTTTCACTCTTGCTGTAACGCCCTGAAAATTTAAAGGTCCACGCGAACCACATGCATTTGAACTATTAAATTCCTTTGTATTTTAATTAAATTGTTCTAATTGCATTAATTAATTATGTTGTGCATATTTGCATGTTTAAAAATATTTTTCTACATGGTTGCATTAAAATTGTATTTTTAAAAAGGATATTCGAGTGACGATCGAGGAACGGAGACCGGGGGCTGAAAAAAATGTAAAAATGTTTTATTTAAATAATTGTTTTTAATTATTTAATATAAGGATGATAGTTTTCTCACATTTTTTTAAAACAAGGAATTTTGAGGTGATTTTATACGCCGGGACTAATTTTTATCGGTGTTGGATTTTCAACCAAAATACGAGCTTCTAAACAGTCCAGCTATTTAATTCACTAACTATTTTTATGAAAACAATTTTATAATTTTATTTAAATCCTAATTAGCTCTAGTGGGCTTAATTAGGAGCTTAATAGGCCTTAAGTCTATTTAATAAATTATTTAGCATATAAAACACACTAAAACCCTAAGCTTAGACTCTAGAACTCACGCCACCCTAATTTGTGAAAAGCAAAACTCCTCCCTCGGCGCAGCTAACCCTCGGCCGTGGGAAGCAGCAGTTCTTCTTCGAAAGTTTTAAGGGAAGCTAGCCTCGGTTCTCTCCGTTCTTCGTCGCCATCGGTATTTCGTGCATATATAACGCAAAGGCACGCCTAAATCTTCCTTTTCTCATCCATCATATCATATTATCGATTGGATTAATGTATGCATGAAGAACTTGAAGTTTATTTTCAGAATTTTCGGTTTTCTCATATACATGCTACGAACTAATGATTCTATATACCAATTCAAGCCTCTCAATTATTTAGGAACTGCCATTGTGTAGGGCCGTGACCAGGGAGGGCCGTGCATGTTTAAAAACAACGCACACCCACGCCTAGACCATCGAACAATCAAAATAAAAAGAAGGGAAACGAAAACTGCTTGCACCGGTTGCTGTCACGGGATTGGCGATCGGGTTCATGTTTTAGGGTAAGGCTTGGCCTTGGTTTGGGCCAGGACATAGCCAGAGGTCGTCATGAGTCAGGGTGAGAGTCCTAGCCATGCTAGGACTCGAACCGAGGGCTCGGGAAAGAGTCCTAGCCTGGCTAGGACTCCACCCGAGAACCCTCCACAGATTTGTGCAGGGTTTGCGCTACTTCCAGGCGATGAGGGCTCGATGCGTGGGGCACGGTCTGGGCTAGGAAGGTTCACTAGGGTCCTAAGTAAGCGTTCATGGGTTGGGTTTGGTTGGTAGAGCGTCGGCTGGGCTCACACGATCACAAACATGGAGTCCATGCAAGGTGTGATTCTCGGCCAGAATAGGTGTCACATGGGGCAGCTTGTTTTTGGATTTTGGGTTGATACCTTGACAAACTTAGAGTCCAGTAGGTTAATTTAACATGTTGGGCACGTTCTAGCTCGACATGGTTCGGGGGTAACTCGTAAAAATCAAAAGTTGGCTCGGAGTCGAAGTTTAGGTGTCAAATGAGGGTTTTTAAATAAAGAAAAATTGTAAAATGGTTCTCGGGGGTCGAGTCATGGTTCATAAAAGTAAAAATAATATAAAAGGACTAAATTTATAATTTAGGAATTTTATATTAATGTTTGGTATTTTTTCGGGATTAAAACACCGTTAAAACAATTAAGGAAAAATAATTGAAAATGTCTAACATTTAAGCCAAATCAAAATATGAAAAAATTCACATAAGCTTAAATAATTATTTGGGACATGTTAGAGTCATGAAATCAAGAAAAAAAGTCGAAAACGTAAAATGTCGAGTCCAGGGGTAAAACGGTCTTTTTACACCGAGAAATTAGTAAAGGTCATGTCAGTGCCCTAAATGCTGTTTTTATGATATTACGAGTATTTTTAAATTCTTATGAAATGTTCATGATTTATTTATGATTTATTTTAAATGTCCATGAAATTTTATGATTACAAGTTGACATTTAAAATACATGGTGCATGCTTGGTTTCAAAAGAAAATATATTTATGCACGATTTTATTAAGTGATGAAGACATTGATGAAAGTGAAGTAATTGTAACTATGAGTATATGAGGATATGAGGTTATGATTGAGGATAGGCCAAGGTTCAGTTGACGATCATGTGTCGCTGATGTCCCCGCCGCCCAGTACTGTGGTTTCATGTAGATGGTACCATCGACTTTTGAGGATTGAGGAAAGTCATAATTAACGATCTGAATTCAATAAAGGAAAAGATAAGGTTTACGATTATGAAAAAGATTATGTCATGTTATGATTGATGAAAAGGTAAAGGTGAGGTTCATGTTATGCATATCACGAAAAGGTTATTTTACGTAAAAGTATTTTCACTATTGCATGTGTTTTATTATGTATTATTTGTTACAAAGATTTGGTGTGTTGAGTCTTTAGACTCACTAGGTGTGATGGATGCAGGTGAGGTTGAGGGAGACCTTGACGGGTGATTGACTGGACTGAAGGTGCACGCAATCCGAGGACCAGCGTTTCTACTGTTTTCGCATTTACGATTTTAGGATTCATGATTGCGTTAAAAATTTTAAGATTTTTTTATGCTTTGAGAGGTTTTTGAGAGGTTTAGTATGGGCGGCACATTCCAAATTTATTGCTTTTTAGGTTTGGTAAAACATGCGATGATTTTATTTTTATGACTATTGCACTTGATTTTAAAGTGCTAGCTAGTGGATGTTCTAGATCATGGGCAAAATATTTTATTAAAATATTTTCATGTGTTGACCGAATTTAAAAAAAAAAAAAATCTAGTACATTTTAAACAAAAGAACACGAGACGTTTCAGTTGCATGTGATTTGCATACGTATTATGTTGTTATCAAGATTATAGAGTTTTGAGTCTTTAAACTCACTAAGTGTGATCGAGTTTGATGTTGATGGTAATGGAGGTCTTGATGGATGATCTGACTGGAGTGAAAGTGCATATAACCCAAGGACCAGCGCTTCTAGTTTTCCGCATTTATGTTTATGATTTATGACTTTTAAGATTATGTTAAAAATATTTTAAGACTTTTATTTATGCTTTGAGTGGTTTTTGAGATGTTGATAGTACGTGTTATACTTTTCAAATAATGCTTTTAGATTTGGTAAGATGATGGATGATTTTACGAGTTGAACTATTTTCCTTTGGATTTTTAAATGTTAGTTAACTGTTTGTTTTTAAAATGGTATAAGGTATTTTTAAAGTATATATATAAGTATATTTTCCAATCGGCCGAACTGTGAGAAGTTTAAATAAAAATAAATAAATTCTAGTACTTTTTAAGAAACGAGTAGTTGACGTTTCACGTTGAGTTCTTTTAAATCAGTAGACTAAGAGAGTGATTTCATTTTTAAGATTTAATTAACTGCATTTATTTTTATTAAGTGGTTGGTTGATTTTTTAAAATGCATGATTGATTGATTTTATTTCATGCATATATAAATCATTTTTCTTTTAAACCAGACATGCAACATGTCTTTTAGCATTAACGTTTCATCCTAAAATTTCACACACATTTGAAGTACATATTTTAACATATATTACAGCATTCAGGGGACTGCCAGGACGTCCAACATTTTGAGGTGTAAAATGACTGTTTTGCCCTTAGAACTCTAACTTTTCCAATTTATCCTTAGACCTTAAAACGACGACCCAAATCCTTCCAAACATAATATGGCATCTTAAAATACGCTCATAAATATTTCTTAGACGTAAACTTAAGCTTCTCGACTTATTTGTCAGTTCTTTATTAAACTTGTACATCGCGATTTTGACTCGTATGGACTCGAAACTTAACCAAACTTTATCAAACTTGAACCATAAGCTTAATAACACCTAGTTATACCATATATAACCCAAATCAAGCCAATCAAGACTAATGAACAATATTAAATAAGCTACTGAATTTTCTGCCTATATGGACCGAACACCCACTCATTTCATCCTCAAACTTTTGAACCTAGACCCTAACCAATTGGACCAGCCCCTGACAAACCCTCCTATGACTTAAATCAAACACTTTAGGACCCTCTTAAACCAGCCCACACAGCCCATGCACGTAAACGCGCATGGTTCATCCCAAGCACTCGGCCGCGACTAGGAAGAGTCCTAGCCCTGAGCCTCCTCTCTTCCTACCCTTCCAGCCTTGCATGGACCACCATGGCTCGATTCTAGGACCCTAATGAGCCCAGCCCCTTGCCAGAAAAGCACCACGCACGGCCCCTTTCGTAAACCTCCCAAAAGTCGAGCCCTAGTTACCCTAAACCCAAAAATTCGTGCAGCCCTTAGCCTCCCACGTTCCAGCCTTGCATTGTGCTTATATGGACTCTTCAAAATGTAAGAAAACATCTCTTCAAGTACCCTAACATGTCAGCCCCTTTGTGCATCATTAGGAAGAGTTTCAAGAAAGGAAAAATCTAGTTTTGTGAATGTATAGCCATCAAAACGAAAATAAAAGTGGTGCATCATATTCCTCATGCAAACATAACTAAACATACATATTATGGTGTGAAAGATTTTTGAAGGAAGATTAAGGCGTGCTTTTGCGTTTATTACGCACGAAAACAATTTAGGGAAGCGAGGAACGTTGGCGGAGATAAACCCTTGCTGAATTTCCTTCAAATATTGCGTGACTTACCTTCCAATTCGTGTTGTGTGTGGCCATGTGCTGTGTGAGATACAGTCCTAGTATTATCTTGAGGTGGAAGGGCGAGAGTTGTGAGGGTTTTGGGGAGGTTTATTAGCTTTATATTTTAATTAAAACACATTGTGCAAGCTTAGGCCCATTAACCTATTATGATAGGCTCATAAACTCATTAGTTAATATTTAAAATATTTTGTTTAAGAAAGGTTGTGAGAATATTAGCCGAGTTCTCAAAAAGTTCATATTTTCGTCGAAAATCTAATACAGTTTAAAAATATGACTCGGCGTGTAAAAACACCTCAAAACACCTCATTTTTGAAAATTTCATTTTAAATACCCACACATTAAACAATTAATCCAGTCTCCGTTCCTCGATCACGTCTCGAATAAATTTTAAAACATAGTGTTATGCATTCATGTAGAAAGGTACATTTTAAACATACAAACATGCGTATCATAATTAATTTCAGGCAACTAAAACGATTTAATTTGTCATTTTCTATTTTCCCTAAATTTGCATGCAGTTGGATTACATCATCATATTTTTTGGACCTTACAAACTTAATCGTTAACATCTTCACAATCGAACTCCTTAGCTATATATAATTTTCGATTACAATAATCACATTGAATACATTAATTAACTATATCCATTGAGTCGTCTTTTAGTCACGTTGACATTCTTTTTTTGACATTAGTACGATGTATCAGACCGTTATGTTCGTCTATTCTGCTTTGGTACATAGTGTCAGTTTATCTGCTGAGATTCAAATTGCAAATGATGTAGTGACTAATTGATGATGATTCATACTAGTCCATTGATCAGTTCAGCTAGTCTATATCAGTTCTGATGTCCTTTCAGTTTGAATGTTCTACTATCAGTTCAGTTAGATCCTTTCAGTTTAGCTATATCAGTTCTGAGAATAATATTTTCAGTTCTAATCTTAAGTTCTTGTGTTTATCAATCTCCGATACATCAGTTTGAAACTTATTAATAATTTTGAGAACTTTAGTTTATTTACTTCAGTTCTACTTGGTTCATTTCAGTTTGATAAATTTCCTTAAGTTCTGAGATCAGTTACGTTCTTTCAGCTCAGTTATTATCCAGTTTGGGTCTTCAGTTCTATTATTGATTAGTTTTTCAAACTCTTAAACTTACAATATCTAACAGTTCTCACAGAACTTTTCAGATCATCCAAACCAAGTTGAGTGGTGTATTTGTCTTTGTCGATTGCAGATATCTTGATGCTAAACCATTCTGAAAGTGATCTTAAAACTTTGCTAACCAATCTCTAGTTAGAGATCAGATCACTAAGACTAAAAGCTTCATTGGCAACGTCTAGTAGTCGACGATCATAAGCTGTGATAAACTTTGTTTCTTCCGTTCTCGTATTTTAAAATTTTGCAGTTAATATCCTTAGCTTGGTTCTTTGCACACTTTTGGATCCTTCACATTGTCTTTAAATGATATCTCATGCATCCTTTCCAGAGACAAAGTTGGTGATTAGACTAAATATGTTTATGTCCACAGAAGTGATTATGACATTGATTGCCTTTGAATAGAAGTTAGAAATCTGGACTTCATTAATTGTCAAGATATATTTAAGATGATCAGCTTTCCAAATTTCTTTATATTTATCGATACTATAAATAAAACATATTGAGTTTTAAAAAGCAAGTACATACACAGAAGATTGGCAGGATACAAGTATTAGATGCGAGGGGAAGTTGGCTCCTCATTGGAATAGTGTTGCCGCCTGTTGAGATATACCCCAGAAACTTGATGAAGCATTGGATTCACGGGAACTGGAAATTTGTGGCCAGAACTGACCGTGGTTCGTTCATTTATGGAACCTACTTCTTTGCAGACCCGATCTAGAATCGTCAAGAAGTCTCTGACAACCATGAAGATTCTTAACTGATGAGCTTCTTCCTTAGCTGAGTTGCCATGGAAGTATTCGGTTATTTCCTTCACTAAAGACAGGGCAATGCTTTCACGGGCTTGAATCTTGATAATCTCCTCCTCTGCCCTTTTTATGAAGCTATTCATTGAGACGGAAAACTTATGGGATGTTGCTTCATTTAATTTGACTACCTCTAGAATGTTCCAAATTCCTTTTGAAAGTTTAGAGACTTCACTGCCAAGCACTTCTGCGTCCATTGCAGCAGCTTTCTTCACATTTGAGAGCTCCGAACTTAGCCTCGAAACAACCTGGAGGCCAAACTTCCTATATTTGGTATCATCAACTATGGAGTTCTCATGAGGGCTTGCACTAGAGAGATGAGCACCTTCACTTTTGATAATCTCCTGGACGACAAAATGTAGAAGTGTCGTTTTCCCATCAGTTCCCTTAACATCAACAAGCTTGAGGAGTGTGTCGAGTTTGAAGGCATGTGCATCTCCACGATCTGTTCCCACGTTCATGCGGTTCCCAGTCTTCAATACTGTTTCGAGAAGCTTGAGGAACATTTTGTTGCTCCTCAATTCTTCACAAGCTGCCTATAAGATCAAACATTTTTTAGTATGAGTACGATAAAATTTAACGATTTACATGGTTCTAAAGGGTACAAGGCCGAATTATGAATTGGCGTAGCATTTAAGTCAAACTTAACCAGACAATGAAACTTTCTCAAGATTCAATAATAAAAGACTGTTCTGCAGCACATATGATGCCCCAACTTTGTTTTGGAGCTTCTACAAATAGAGCATCTCTTCTACCCCAACTTATAATTCATGTTTTTTGTCTCTAAGTTGTCAAAAATCCAGTAGTGATCTTAAATTTGATATGATACGCAATTACCTCTAAAGTTTCAAATGACCTTTTAAGGTACTCATTCTCCAAATCGAATTTCGATGCGTAAAGCAGTGATTCCACTCTCCGGAATGCATAAGGTATATCAAGAACTTTCTTCAAAAATTTCTCAGCGGCACCAAGCTTTATCGGAGAATCATCTTGGTATTCTTTTAACTTTCGCTCCTCTTCCTTGGTTGGAGCCATCTTCATTAAAGTTTCGAGAAGCTCGGAACTAAGACTGTCCGCATTACCTGTTCAAAGGCCAAATGGATGATATCAGATGCTTTAGGGATAACAGATGCGTAAACCAGCATCGTGCATATATATTCGAATTATAACAAGGAACATTCCCTATCATCATAAATACACAGAAATGTACGAGAAGCTTAAAAATTAATACCTTCAGAAAGACCTTCGCAAACTTCTTCTACGGTGACATTGAGTGCCCTGAACAGAATTGCAATGTTCTGCGACTTCTTGGGATCAAGCACTCTATTACCATTGTCTTGCCCAGGGGAAGGGAGGACTTGCCACCTAGTTATTTCGTTTCGATTCGGCTTTGGAGTATTCACAACAAACAAAGTTTCTATCATCTCCTCATTTAATCTACATGAAATTTAACAACAGAAGGGTGGCTTCTTAAATCATAATTGAGCCAAAATAAAGAAAGGAAACTATATGTGTCGCAATAAAAAGAATTATAAATAATACTTGAAAGAGCTGGATTGGATATGATCCCACACCATTTCTCGATCAGAGCTGGCTCTTACTTTATCCCAATGCAATGTCTTCAATCTTGGTTTTGGAGGGGTCTCCTCATTTTGATCTACGGCTTCATTCGAGTGTTCGTTTTTCTTATTTGGAGATTCTTTGTTCTCATTCTTCTGCACAGTTTTTGAACCATTTGAAGGTAACTCAATTGGAGAAATCAACCTAAGCTTTTCAACTGCTGTGTGTTTTGCAGACGATGTCTGTTTTCTGGGAGTTTCCCATATTTCACTGTGCGTTGGTGGAGGAATTGGTGGAGGTCGTGGAGGAGGAGTCGGGCACTGCGGTACAGAGCTGTTAATTTTCACCGGAGGTTTCGTATCCTGATCCGAGACATTTGAAATCCTCGACGCGGATTCTTTGCTTCTTCCAGAATATGTCTCCGATGATGAAGAACGCGGACGTGATGGTGATGGTGATGGATGCTGATGCTGATGCTGATGCTCGGGCTGATTCTGAAAATGCCGAATCTCGATCCTGAGGCGGCAATAACTGAATTTGCCGATACAACAACACATCGGTAGGAATCTCAATCAATTCCGGTGACTTGGGCATCGAATTTGTTGAGCTAAAACTATTCGCCGGAGAAACACTCAACGTAATTGAACGCAATGGTGATCCTGAGACAGAAGAAGTGCACGTAGATGGAGAAATTGAATCAGACCCGTTAAGATTCTCAACTTCAATTGCGGCGAAAGCCTTTCCAGACGATGAACCAGAGCCTGATAAAGTATCCCTTCCGTTTAACCATCCGTTCGGAGAGTAAAACTCTTCATCTTCGCCATCTTTACTCGAAGTTATGTCAACATTATAACTATTCAGGAAACCATTCTGCGCCATTAAAGGAGATAAGGGATGGAGGTCCGGCGAGTCAATTTTCCGGGAATTAGAATCTATAACATGGTTCGAGTTGCTTCCGTTTAAAGAAATACCACCGCCTACAGTTTGAGTACTGATCATAGTTCCTAAATACAAGAACTCTGAGCTGGTTTGTGATGGCCGCTGAAGCTTTGGAATGTGGTGGTGGTTCGGCGTGTGACTGCTCGTGGGCGTAGTGGTATCGGGTCTATGGGGTTTGGAGTGGTCGAATGATGATCTTTGGGCTCTATCGCGCTTGCGGAAACGGAGGAAGAGAGCAAGAAAGACGATGGCCGCAGCGGCGGCAACGGCTGCGACAGCGGCGGCGATGAGCTTAGTGGATGCGGTTTTTGGCTTGGAGGAGTTTGGAAAAGAGAGTGAGGAAATATTGGCTGGGAATGAAGCGTAGGAGGCGGCGGAAGGGGGTGGCGGAGATGAGAGATAAGACGGGAAGAAGGGAGAGTCTTTGGGGTACGTGGAAAAAGGATAATTGGGGGTAGTAAGGGGTGGGATTGGGGGGGAGTCTTGTGGGATAAGTGGTTGGTGCAGAATGCGGCGATAGTGGGCAGCGGCGGCGAATGCATAGTGTAGTAGGAGCGGGAGGAGGTGGAGTTTGGGGGTGGCAACGATGGAGGTAGGCATGCTGGTATTTTCAGTGTCTTCCGCATTAACTTCACTATTTATCTCTAATAAGTTTGTATATGAAATAAAACAAACCTGGTGAATACGCTGTTGTAGGTGACATGCCGAGATTCCGAAGTTGCTACAATTTTAGCTTCATTCACATGCAATAAATTATAATTAATTGGGTAATCAAGGGGTCCATTGGAGAGTATAAAGAATGAAAATGATTGATTTTGCGTCCTATGTTGTATCAACTTTTTTTTGGCTTCTATTTGGCTCCATATTAAGTTTATAATAATAATTTAAATTATTTACATCATAACCTCGTGTGAAATATAAAAAATACTTAATTTCATTTCTGAAAATTAAATAGACTTCTTAGACCTTGACTTTTTTATATAAAAATGGAAGGATTTACTCTTGATAAAGCGTTTTTTTAAATAAGCACTCATACTGTAGCTAAAAACCAAATTTTAAACAAAAGTACATGGAATGTATAAAAATACCATTTTTATTGATTTATAATATTTTCCACATCCACACAATATATCCATCAAAATATACATTTTTCATATCCATACAGTAAGGTTGAACAAGAACCATGCAATAATCGAGCAAGAAACCATGGAAAGATTGCATGGTTTCTTATAATGGAAAATTTCAACTCAACGTTAGATTTCACGTTGGTTTGTTAGCTACATCAAGGATGTGTGTTTAAAAAATCGAATTAATAAGGGTAAATTGTGCAATTTTTGGAAAAAAATCGAATTAATAAGGGTAAATTTTGCAATTTTTAGAAATGGTCGAGGGGTGAGACCAGGGACGGACCTATGCTTGGCCCGTCCTGGGCTGTAGCCCAACCCAAATTTTTTTTACAAGGAATTATAGAGATTCGAGTCAATTCTAATTTTTTTTGTAAATATATATAGATATTTAAGCACAATCTAATTTTTTTAAAAGATATCACGGTGCAAATAACTCATAAAAGCTAATATCTATAGTATCTATTTAACTTTCACAGTGAATAAATGTATATTTTCGATATTTCAAAATAGGTTTGGTGCAAATAACTCATAAAAGTGATAAATTTATTTTATCAATTCTTTTATTTAATAGAATTTAATTTTGAAAGTACATTTAAAATATATTAAAAATAGTTTTAAAATGTAAATTTTGAATCTAAGTGAAACTTGTCTTATATTACACGAGTTACATATTAATTTAAATAATATATAAATTTTGAAAAATGATATTGATTAAACTTATTTTTTGAAAATTAACTCTCTTATTTCGAATACACTAGGAACAATAGGTTTTTTTTAAAAAAAATAATGTTATTTTGCTAACTATTTTCATATTAATATCTCATATTTGATATATATATATATATATAGTAACTTATTATATTTAAGTTCAAGCCTACCTCAACTTTAATTTCTGGATTCGTCCCTGGTGAGACACATTTTTAATTTTCATGATGGTTGATTATGCATTTTCTATATTTCGCAAAGATTTTGGTGCAAATAATTCTAATAATATATATATATATTGGGAGATGTTAGTACGTATTTATTTTCTTCATTTTTTGTGGTTTTTACTAATAGTGTTTTTAAAATAAAAAAAAAAATTGGAGTTAAGGAAATAGATGAACTGTTATGAGATTATAATATGCAAATAATGCCATGTATGGAACTCCGAACTACACCTAATAGAGTTATATATTTTGCATAGAGTTTTTTCATCAAACCTCTCGGTAAATATCATAAATTTACACTTTTCCCCATTAAAATTAAATAAACATATTAGACCTTAATATTTTATAAAAGTTGAACGAATACCCTGGCACCAGCTGTAAATCTAGTGAATTGAAATATTTTGATGATATCTCATAAGCCACTTATCAAAATGATCGGCGAGAAAAATAGTTAGAAAGAAAACTCAATTTGCTACAAGTCATATTTATGGTCTGCTAAACTAGTTCGGATTCTATCTATGCTAACTGAAAGTTGCAAAATCGAGCTAGACGATACAGATACAGAAATTGGAAGCATCTGATTCGTATAGATAACGTTTGAACTAGTCTAGCCGGTATGAGGTATTACTTGTAGCAAATTGAGCTTTCTTTCTAATTATTTTAGCCGCTAGTCATTTTGATCTTTGGTTTATAAGATATCATCAAAATTCTTCACCTCTCCAGATTTCCAGCTAGTGCAGAGGGTGATTGTGCAACTTTTACAAAATTTTAAAGTCTAAGATGCCTATTTAATTTTCACATAAGATATGTTGGTCCTACGTGCGGCAACTTCAAATAATATTATGAAAATAAAAAATAAATTGGACACAGAGATTTATGTTGAAAACTCCTAAAAATTATTAGGATAAAAACCACGGGCAAGATGAAAAAAATTTCACTATAATATTTTATTTTTTACAACCATTCACTGTGTTTCCAAATGGAACACACACTCTCTTAATACAGGAGAACAAACACTCACAAATATTATAGAACTGTTAGGATCGATTAGGGGGGTAATCGTTGAGCTACAATAGCTCGGTTCTTGAAATATTGAACACCGATGAATTAAATCGAGTTTGGTGTTCAAACCAAGCGGAAAATACTCGAAATAATCCTTCGTAGAAACCGATTAAATATTTTGTAAATCATTTAAAATATATGCAAGTTGAATAAGTAAAAATATTTTGGTTGAAGCATTTTATCAAACACTTGGTATGCAATATTTTGATATTTGAAGAACACATAAAATGCTTCAACAATGCATCTTTAAAAACAGTGGAAATGATAAGTAAATACAATAAATAAAAAGACACGAATTTGTTTATGGATGTTCAGAGATTTCAAACACTCCTACGTCATCCCTTCTTCCCCTTGGGAAGGATTAACTAGAAGACTTTGATTTATACAATATCTTGTACAAACCCATTCAGCTAGGACTTACCCACTGCCTAAACTGAACTCCTAGTACTCAAGATTGTAGGCATCACCTCAAAATCAGCATATTGTTTAATGTCTCATATGCAAAGACTACATACACAAGTTTATTGTCTTTGTGCAAAACTCACTCAACTAATCTTTTCAGCTCAAACTCTCTGTATATGTGTGAGTGATTGTGTGTGAGGAATTTATCATTTACATTGTACATCTCAAATGTATCCTCACACAAGGGCTTGTGCTCTCAACTAGCTGATTTTTTCATGCTAACTGCCCATGCTTTTAATCTTCTTCAAAAGCTCTTGTTTGACCTTCTAGATGTTGTATTTGTAGGCTCCAACAATGATATATATGTTAGATACAAGAATATGACCATTTGAAAAGTTTCTGTACTGTTTCTGGAATTGCAACGGTCAACTTCGTCTTGCTGGACTTTTTCCCGCCTGGTCAACTCTGGTCAACTCAACTGATCGTTCAGTTCAACTGGTCGTTCAGTTCAACTGGTCAGCAGCTGGTACAGTTCAGTTGGTCTAGTTCAGTTTCAGTTGGTATTTCAGTTTGTGCAAAACCAGTAACTTCATCGTCATTTATCAGCATCTTAAGCTTCGATTCAGACTTTGACTTCTGAAGATGATTTGTAGATCATCGTCTTATCTTTCCAACGCATACTGAATCGCTTCATTTCGATAAACTAGGTGAGAGATATGATCGAAATACCGCAGCAGCTCAAACCCAACTGATTGTTGTCTTCGTGTGATCAGTTACGATCAGTTGCGATCAGTTTGACCTAGATAACATCCGATTTTGCCCAACTGACGTGAAATACGACTTGTTTCAAATTGAGTTTTCTAATATTTCCAGTTCGCAGATTCTCATTTGGATCAACCAGTTGAGAGATATCATCAAAATACCGAAGCTTGCCAGAAATTCAGTTTGTGCAGAATTCAGTTTCGGCTTGCTTCTTGTTTTAATAACTTCACACTTGAGTAAATATGTTAGAAACACAATAACAAGTTTTGTTAACATCAAAATCAAGATTGCAAACTTGAAAAGTTCCAACAATCTCCCCCTTTTTGATGATCACAAAACTTGGATAAACAATCAACTCAACTAACATATTTCTCCCCCTTTTTGTGTGAATCAAAAATTCATATTTTCAAAATATTTTAAACAAAATTTTCTCCCTCTCAATATTAAAAATAATCTTTCCATTATAATGAGTTCTCCCCCTATATTTTTGAAATTTTGAAAATTATAAAAGAAGAGGGATAATTAACCAATTTTCTCCATGGCTCATTTTCTGCTGCAGCACATATGCTCTGCCTTCAATGAATAAACTGTATTTTCTCGTGCAAAATTAGGCTGCAAATTTTATACCGCTGTAAACCTCTATGTCTAGTTTGCAACGCAAAAAGCGGTTTGTCATTTGGACCCTCTGCAAGCTGCACGAAAATTCAGTTTTGCATATATATGTTTAAAAAATCTGAAATTTTCGAATTTTAAACATCAAAATCAGTTTCAATGCTCTTTCAAGAACACCCGCTTTGATACCAATTGTTAGGATCGATTAGGGGGGCAATAGTTGAGCTACAATAGCTCGGTTATTGAAATATTGAACACCAAGGAATTAAATCGAGTTTGGTGTTCAAACCAAGCGGAAAATACTCGAAATAATCCTTCGTAGAAACCGATTAAATATTTTGTAAACCATTTAAAATATATGCAAGTTGAATAAGTAAAAATATTTTGGTTGAAGCATTTTATCAAACACTTGGTATGCAATATTTTGGTATTTGAAGAACACATAAAATGCTTCAACAATGCATCTTTAAAAACAGTGGAAATGATAAGTAAATGCAATAAATAAATAGACACGAATTTATTTATGGATGTTCGGAGATTTCAAACACTCCTACGTCACCCCTTCTTCCCCTAGGGAAGGATTCACTAAAAGACTTTAATTTATACAACATCTTGTACAAACCCATTCAGCTAGGACTTACCCACTGCATAAACTGAACTCCTAGCACTCAAGATTGTAGGCATCGCCTCACAATCAGCATATTGTTTAATGTCTTATATGCAAAGACTACATACACAAGTTTATTGTCTTTGTGCAAGACTCACTCAACTAATCTTTTCAGCTCAAACTCTCTGTATATGTGTAAGTGATTGTGTGTGAGGAATTTATCATTTACAATGTACATCTCAAATGTATCCTCACACAATGGCTTGTGCTCACAACTAGCTGATTTCTTCATGCCTTTTAATCTTCTTCAAAAGCTCTTGTTTGATATTCTAGATGTTGTATTTGTAGGCTCTAACAATGATATATATGTTAGATAAGAATATGACCGTTTGAAAAGTTTTTGTACTGTTTCTGAAATTGCAACGGTCAAATTCGCCTTGCTGGACATTTTCCCGACTGGTCAACTTTGGTCAACTCAACTGGTCGTTCAGTTCAACTGGTCAGCAGCTGGTACAGTTCAGTTTCAGTTGGTGTGATGAAATCAGCCTAGCTGATTTCAGTTTGTGCAGAATCAGTAACTTCATCGTCATTTATCAGCATCTTAAGCTTTGATTTAGACTTTGACTTCTGAAGATGATTTGTAGATCATCGTCTTATCTTTCCAACGCATACTGAATCGCTTCATTTGATAACCGAGGTGAGATATATGACCGAAATACCACAGCTGCTCAAACCCAACTGATTGTTGTCTTCGTGTGATCAGTTACGATCAGTTGCGATCATTTTGACCTAGATAACATCCGATTTTGCCCAACTGACGTGAAATACGACTTGTTCCAAATTGAGTTTTCTAATCTGTCCAGTTGGCGGATTCTCATTTGGATCATCCAGTTGAGAGATATCATCAAAATACCCAAGCTTGCCAGAAATTCAGTTTGTGCAGAATTCAGTTTCGGCTTGCTTCTTGTTTTTATAATTTCACACTTGAGTAAATATGTTAGAAACACAATAACAAGTTTTGTTAACATCAAAATCAAGATTGCAAACTTGAAAAGTTCTAACAAGAACTAAGCACTCAAATGCTATAAGATGATAGAGAACTCGATGAAGGGATGAAAGAAATGATCAATTGGTGTATCTATTTATAGGAGAGCTTCGTGGTGTGAAACCGCGTTTATTTTCCTTCTTCGTAATCTCTCAATAATGCTTCACCTACCATCTGCCCACCACTTGCATCAATAGCCGACATTTCTCCCACTTGGAGATTTGATTGAAAATCAAACACATCTCCACAAATCTTTTCAATCTTGACATTCCTTGTTGTTTAAGTTTTTGCTAGGCTATTTGAGGATCTACATCACTCAAACTTCTCATTGTTCACTAGCTTGGTCAGAAAATCAGCTATGTTATCTTTTGTATGGATCTTCTGCATATCCATACTTCCTTCTTCTACGACTTCTCACAAAATGAAATTGAACTCCAATCTATTTAGTCCTGGAATGAAAGGATGGATTACTCGCGATGTGCAAGACACTCTGACTCTCAACAAACAAAGGAACATTCTCTTGTTTGTGCCCGATCTCCTCCAATATCCTTTTAATTCATATTGCTTCCTTGAAAGCTTGAGTAGTTTGTCATATATTATGCCTCCGTTGTAGATAACACTACAACTATTTGCAATTTTGAAACCCAGCTTATTGCTCCTCTTGTATGTGTAAACACATAACCAATAGTAGATATCCTCTTATAAGGATCACCTGCATAATCTGAATCAACATAGCCCCTAAGTGTAAAATCCGATTCTCGATAACATAATGAAACATTTGAAATACCCTTAATGTATCTAAGGATCCTCTTAACAGTATTCCAATGCTCTCGTCCAGGATTCGCCATATGCTGACTAACTGCTCCCATTGCTTGAATAATTTCCGAAATTGTACAAATCATATTGAACATCAAACTTCCCACTAGTGATGCATATGGTATTCGAAACATCTCTATCCTCTCTACTTCACTGCTATGACATATCTCGGAGAATAACTTGAAGTTAACAGGAAGAGAGGTCGAAATTTGCTTACTATCTTATATGTTGAAGCGTTGCAAGACTTTCTTCAAATATTTTTATGAGAAAGTCAAATCTTTATGTTACTTCTGTATCTGTGAACTTGCATCCCTAGAATCTTATTTTTTGGTCCCAAGTCCTTCATATCAAATTCCCTGGCCAATTTTGCCTTCAATTCTTGGACAAGATCTTTTTTGGGGCCTACTACCAATATGCCATCCACATACAACAGCAAAATGATATAATAATCACCAGACCTCTTGAAATACGCACAACGGTTTGTACTCAGCCTATTGTATCCCAGGAATCAAATCTTTTGTACCAATACTTCGGCGCCTGTTTGGGACAATATAGAGATTTGTTCAACCTGCAAACCAAGTTCTTTTTGTCTTTTTCCGCAAAACCTTCTAGATGAAGCATATAGATTTCTTCTTCAAGATCTCCAAGAAGAAATGTCATTTTCACATCTAGTTGTTCTAGATGTAGGTAAACACCGCACACAATGCCGACACTACTCTGATTGTTGTAAGTTGAACCACAGGAGATAATATCTCATTGAAGTCAATGCCTTCTTTCAGAACGTACCCTTTTACTACCAATCTTGCACGATACCGCTCCACTTGGTTATTGCCACAACGCTTGATCTTATATACCTATCTGTTACAAATGGCTTTCATTTCTTGTGGTAGTGTAACAAGATTCCAAATTTTATTCTTGTCTAATGCCTCCAATTCTTCCTACATTGCTATCATCCACAAGGATACATTCGAGCTTTGAGTAGCCTCGTGGAAACTCGATGGCTCACCATCTCCTGATAATAGACAATAGCAATATTGATTTCATTGACATAATCTGAAAGCCATCCTGGTGGTCTTGTGTCTCGAGTTGACTGCCTCACATTAGAAATCTCAAACTCAACATGTTCTTGTTCTTCGCGCTCTGGTACTACTTAACAAGAAATTTTACCTTCGTCCATCTTATTTTCCTCCTGAAATATTTTAGTTTCTGAATTTCACCAAACCCTTTTACTCCATCAACATAACCCAAGAAGATATATTTTCTGAATTTCGAATCCAACTTCAATCTTTCTTGCTCATTATACAGAACGTACACAGGACTTACAAATGCATGCAAATGAGAATAATCAGCTGGCTTCCCGGTTCACATCTCCATCGGAGTATTCAGATCAATCGCCACTGAAGGAGAACGATTAATAATATAACAAGCAGTTTTGACAACTTCCTCCCAAAATGACTTGTCTAGACCAGCAGTCTTCAGCGTAGCTCTTGTTCTGTCCAACAACGTTCTGCTCATCCGTCACTCCACTCCATTCTGTTTAGGTATGTAAGCCATCATAAAGTGTCTTTTGATGGCCTCATGTTGGCAAAAAAGCATCAAATTCATCACTGATATATTTTCCTCCATTGTCAGTCTTCAGACACTTGATTTTTTTCAGAATCAAGTTCAACCCGCGCTTTGAATTCTATGAAGATCTGGAAAATATCTTATTTTTTCTTGATTGAATACACCAAACATCTCCTAGAGAAATCATCAATGAACGAGACAAATTATTTCGCTCCTCCTAGGGATACAACCGGTGCTTGCCAAACATCCGAATGAATCAGCTACAATATGCTTTTGCTTTTGGCAGTAGAAGTGTCAAACTTTAATCTGTGTTCTTTACTAATAACACAATGCTCACAAAAGGGTAGTGACACTTTCGTAAATCCCAACAGCAGCTTCCGCTCTGAAAGAATTTTCAACTCTTGTTCTGACCCCGAGCTTTCTATGATATAACATTGTTAATTCTTTTTCTAAACCAATTGATGCAACTACTAGTTCTGCCTTTTATGTGTTTCTCCCAAAAGTACATACCGATTTGCAGCAATTTTTTCCACCTTCATAACCACAAGCGCAGCTTTAACAATTTTCATGATCTCATTCTCGATACGAGTTTTGCACCCGACATCATCCAATTTCCCCCAAGGAGAAAAGATTTTTCGTCAGTCCCTTCACATGTCGTACATCCTGTATGGTGCGAACTGTGTCATCAAACGTTTTTATCTTGATATTCCCGACCCCAGCGATTTCAAAGGCATGATCATTTCTCATGAATACAGATCCTCCTAAGACTGGTTCATAATGATCAAACCATTCTCTCCGAGACGTCATGTGCCACGTCGCTCCTGAATCCATAATCCACATGTCACAAAATCGTTGTCTACCTTCTACGACTGTTGTCACTTCGCTGAATAATATTTCACCAGCGCCTGAAGTACTGGCAACATTTCCCTGAGAACTGTTCCCGATACTCATACACTCTTTCTTGAATTGCCCTTTACCGCCACATTTAAAGCAGTAAATATTTTTCTTCTTATTTCTTGACTTTGATCTACCTCGTCTTTGGCTCCCACTAGAGTCAAGGTCCATAAATCTTCCTCTTATCATCGGTAAAGCCTCTGCCTGCTTCGAAGTTACCAACCAATCTTCTTTATTCTTGCGCCAGCTTTCTTCTCCGAGAACCGCAATTAAGATATCATCGAATTTTAGAAATCCGATAAGAATATTGTTTGTTATGTTTATGATGACTTGATCATATGAATCTGGTAGACTTTGAGATAGAAGCTCCGCACGTTCATTTTCCTCAATTTTATGCACCACAGAAGTGAGTTGGGCATATAAACTATAAAGTATTTAGTGTATTGATATGACCGGTCATCGATGAAGATTCTGCCATCCGAAGTGTATAAAGCCTTCTCTTTAGGAAAATATTTTTGTATAGTGACTTGATTTCGTACATCTTTGTCAGCGTATCTCATATAACTTTTGTTGTTTTTATCTCGGAGATACTTGACAGTAATTCGGCTGCTATAGCCAAGTGTAAATTGACAACAACATTATCATTCATCTCATTACACTTTCCTTCGTCAGCCATTTCTGTCAGTCTATCTCCAATAGCCGCCACGCAATTTTATTTTCTTAAAACTGCTTGTATCTTTATTTTACATAGCATAAAATTGCTTCCATCAACTTTTTTATCTCGTACCTACCCGTCATTATGTCTACAACAATTTAGTAGACTGGACAAAATAATTTTGCTTTAGTAAAAAAATTTGATAGAATCGGTTAAGGGAGTTTAAGTGTTTAGAATGGGAGGTTGAGTAAACACTTATGATTTTTTATTCCTTTTCCAAATATGAATCAGTTCTTTGAGGAATTGATACTAAAATCTTGTTTATCGATATAAATCAGTCAACTGATAATAGTGCGGAATTGGACTAAAATATAGATTGAATGCTTAAGATTGATATAGTGTAAAACTGACAGTATAACTGAAATGAACACGTGGATTTTAATGATGTTCGGAGACTTCAAACGCTCCTACGTCAACCCTTCTATCACGAGTATAGGATTTTACTAAAAGAATTTTATACATTACAACATATTGTAATAATCCACAGCTGGTCTTACACACTGTCAAACTGAAACTTTTAGTCTAACAACTCTTTTACAATGATTAATTGAAATACTCTAATTGGTAGCCTAAATGCTACTGATAAATACAATGAATTTAGAGCTTGAGTGTGCGATTTTTAAACTGAGAAAATACTCATGAAAATTATCGCAACTAATTGAAGATTGTAGATTTATTGTTTCGTATGTTGTCACTAGCCTTCTCATCTGATTCGATCAGCTATATATAGTCTTCGATCTCAACGGTTGTATTGAATACATTTAATGAAAAATATTCATTGAATCGTCATCTAGTTACTTTATCGGACAGTAGTACGAGGTATTCAGACTGTTCTGATTCATCTATTCTTGTAACGCCCCAGATTTAACGACTGTCCTCACTGTACCAAAACGAGTCTTTCCAGCGTGCTTATGTCCTCATTCACACGCACCCTAGGAAACTTCTCAGGGGGTCACACATCCAGAGTTGCCCCAAGTCAAGCACGCTAAACTTTATAGTTTTTATGTGATGAGCTACCGAAAAGAAGATGCACATTCTTGATATGAGTAGTACATATCAAATCTTTTAAGCTCTCCTCAACTGCACAGTTCCATACCTGAACAGTTTTGGAATCCCTTTCCTTCTGGTGTAAGATCAGTACATTCTTGTTCCCTTCGCCTAGAATTCTGTCTGGAGCTGCTCATTGTTCGTGCAACCTCATTGCACCAGCGATCACCTCCCACCCTCTTCGGTCCCGGGCCCTCACATGCCCACCAGCTTCCGCTTTGTTCATCCCCAAACCACACCGCTCTCCAATTGTAACGCCCCATATTTGGCGACTGTCTTCACTGGACCCTGACCGACTCCTTCCCGCCAGCTTAAGCCAGCGCCGAAGCCCTCTTCGCACAGCTGCAGTCCGCGGTTGCATGGGAAGAGTCCCATCTTGGTTGGGCTCTGCCCTAGCCACGACGCATGAGTCCTCGCCATGCCAGGACTCTTCCTCACACCTAACCACGCCCATCCCAAGCTTTGGTCAAGCCCTAGTCAAGCTACAAGCTGTGGTTCCCCTTAGCCAAACCCTAGTACAACATAACATGAAATTTTCGTTCAAGCCCTATTCCAATCATGTGTAACCTTTAACCATGACTCATGTGACTCCTAACACACTGGAAAATCGTCCCCTCAAGTCACCATAACGTGGCATCCCCTGCATGCAATAATAACGTAAGTTTTGTACCATAAAAATACATGTCATTGACATATTAAAGCTTAAAAACGAAAATAATCATAAGGTAAACATGTTTTCCATGCGAACATAATTCAAACACGTTATATGGTGTGATAGATTAGAAAAAGGAGATTTATGGCATGCCTTTGCGTATATTAGGCTCGAATTACAATTTGCGATGTGAAGAAAGTTGGCGGAGATGGACCCTTGTTGATTTCCCTCAAAACCGTGGCCTTTCTCTACTAAAACCCTTGTGTTTGCATGTGTTGTTGGCTGCCAAGAAGTGTCTTTGTGTGTTTGTGAAGGGAGGGGCATGTGTTATGGGGTTTTGGGATAGGGTTTTAGGCTTATTTATTTGTTAATTAACATGTATGCAAGCTTGTGCCCATTAGTCTAGTATAATAGGCTCATTAGGCCCGTTATCAATTATTTAAAATATTTTTTTAGGAAAGTTCGTGAAAATATTGGCCGAGTTCTCGAAAATCTCATATTTTAGTCAAAAATCGAACACTGGTTGAAAATACGACTCGGCGCGTAACAACACCTCAAAAGCTACTATTTTAAAAAAAATTATACCATATACCATATATTAGATAATTAAAATTAATTATTTAGTAAAATAATTTTCCCTCGTGTGGCTAACCATATAAACATATCTAACATAATTAATCTACGCAATTAAAATCATTTAATTAGCTATTTTCTATTTTTCCCTAGATTTGCATACAGGGCGGGAGGTGATCACCGGTGTCATGAGGTTGCACGTACAATGAGCGGCTCCTGGTAGGCTTTTAGTGGAGGGAACATGAATGAACCGATCTTACACCGGAAGGAGAGGGATTCCGAAACTGTTCAGGTATGAGACCGTGCAGTTGAGAAGGGCTTAAAAGATTTGATATGTACTAATCATATTAAAAAGGTGCAACTTCTTTTCGGTAGCTCATCACATAAGAACACCAAAATTAAGCGTGCTTGACTTGGGGCAATTTTGGGATGGTTGACCCCCTGGGAAATTTCCTAGGGTGCGTGTGAGTGAGGACCTAAGCACGCTGGAGAGACTCGTCTTGGTACAGTGAGGACAATCATCAAATCTGGGGCGTTACAGTTTTAATTTGGTACGAACTGTCAGTCTGTCTGCTGATACTTCAACTGATGATGTGGCCAACTGATTAGAAGTCAACTGATCAGCCGATCTGTTAGGTTCGGTTTGATGGGTCAAAGTGTTTAGAAGGGGGGTTGAATAAACACTTCAAAATTTTTGGCTCTTTTCGAAATAGTGAATCAGTTTAGTGATAAATTGAATTCACCAATCTTGTTTGTCAATATCAGTCAATTAACTGATTAGAGTGCGGAAATAAACTAACTGATAGATTGAATACTTAAAAATAACTTAAACAATTAACACGAAGATTTTATGGATGTTCCGTGACTTCAATCGCTCCTACGTCACCCCTTCTATCACAAAGATTTGTTATCACTAAAAGACTTTGATTGATTACAGAAGCTGTAATAACTCACTTCAGTTTGGACTTAATACTGTCAAACTGAAACTCTTAGTTTCTTACAACTTATCAGTACACAACTGATTTTATTTCGTAGCACAACAAATTCACGAAGATCAAATATATCAATATAATGCGCTAGTAATTTTGCTCAAAAGATAGCCTGAATCCTATGAATATATCTGTGAAGTATGAGCTTTTTTGTATGAATATCGCAACTGATCGTTTATAACTGAATCTTTCAAATGTTCTCAAATCAGTAAATCAACAACCTCTTTCTCAATGAACTTCTCAGCTATTTATAGACTTTGTTTCCAACGGTAACATTGAATACATTAATTAATATTAATCTGTTGATTTGTCCTTTCTGAATGTGTCGACATTCTTCTGACAATAGTACGATGTTGCAGTCTACTAATGTGCTCCTTCTGTCAGTTGCAGTCTGTTGCATATGATTTGTCGGTTGATAGCTGAACTAACTAATGACGTGTCAAACTGATTAGCAGTTCGACTATTTGACTGATTAGTTGAACTGACTATAGGACTGCAGTAAAAGCATTGTAAAAATGTTAAATAACTAGGTTAGCGGAAATCAGTGTTGTGTCGGCTCTGCCTCAGCCTCCTCAGCTTGCATGACATAGACTATTCCAGTAGTAGGTTGCTTGAGCTTTGGGAAATCCCCAACCTTGTGTCCCAAATCTCTGCACTTGAAGCACTTGTAGGTGCCCCACATGCACTTGCCATAGTGTGGAAAATTGCACTCCTTGCACAATGTTTTCTCATCAGTCTTCGTAATGTTCTCTTTAGTTGGTTGTCCTTGTGGTTTTGGTGGTTCCGGTTGCTTAGGTGGTCCCGTATAAGGCTTCTTATTATTCTGACTAGCTTTCTGAGCACGATTCCTCTTTTGCTGCAACTCACAATCAATATCTTTGAGTGACTGCTCCGCTCTAAAAGCTTTGGCAACGATAGTAATATAATCAGTAGGATCGCCGAGCATCACATCACGACGGATAGTCGGTCTCAAACCATCTAGGAAGTGTTGTAACTTTTCTGCAGCATCATTCGCAATCTAGGGTACAAAATGACAGCCCCTATCAAACTTTTGCACAAACTCAGCAACAGACAAATCCCCCTGACAGAGACTCATAAACTCTAACTTAAGCCTAGAACGAACATTCAGAAATGAAGTACTTATCATAGAATACCCTTTTGAAGTCCTCCCATGTCAATGTCTCTAGATTCACCCCTCGCTCTGCTCCTTCCCACCATAAGAAAGCGTAGCCCTTCAGCAGATAGATGATCCAATGAACTCGGTCAGCGTCCGCCATATTCATATAACGAAAAACAACCTCCAAATATCGAATCCATCCCTCAGAAACGAATGGATCAGTACTGCCATGAAAATCCTCGGGATTCATCCTCCTAAATTGCTCATATTCAGCCTCCGGTCTAACCCTCGCTCCATTTCCTACGTGTTACTCTAGTAAACAAGCCATATCGGCTAGTACGCGAGCACTAGCATCTTGATTAGGTGGAGGCTGTGGAATCTCCTCTTCACGTCTATCCTCATCATTCCTACGAAAAATACTTCTAGGAGGCATCTCTGTATACGTCGTCCAAACCACGTAACCAACATTGAAAGATCGTTTGCAGAGCACCTTGAGGTGCTTCAAACAAAATATTCTCCAAAAGCTTCAATAGCTCGTGTTCTAAGAATGTATACACCGATGAATTAGATCGAGTTTGGAGTTAAAACCAAGCGAAAAACACTCGAAATAATCCTTCGTTAAGAAACACTGACATATTTTGTATATCATGTGTAATTGGATAACTGAAAAAGGGTATATTAGTTTATATATTCATCAGTTCAATTATGGTGACAACTGAACTGACGAATACTCTACTGATCCAAAAAGTTTGAAAACAACAGTTAATCAGGAAAAATACACAAGATATGTTTATGGATGTTCAGAGATTTCAACTGCTCCTACGTCACCCATTCTACCCCCTCGGATAGGATTCACTAGAAGACTTTGATTTATACAACTCTTTGTATAAACCCACTCAGCTTAGGACTTACACTATTGCCTAACTGAACTCCTAGACTAGACTGAAGGCAGCACCTTCTAGTCAACATTTCTTTAACGTCTATGTGAGAAAAAGTATATACACAAGTTTATTTTCTTTGTGCAAGACTGTATTTGAGTGGTGGTGTGTGTGTGTGAGAACTGATTTCTGAAAACTACCCGAAAGTGTTCTCACACACTGACGGAAATATGCTTCTAAACTAAGCAGATAACACGATGAAGTGTTCCCTCTGGGCTGACTGCTTCTTGTAAGCTGATATGCAATATGCGTGCCATTTCTTTTTATCTTCACATACTCTAGTATGTGCTCTCTCTTCTTCTATTTGCTGATGGCCTTGAGCGTGTATATAGAGAGGCATTGAGACCGTACTTCAAGACTCATCACATGTGATCGTTGCAGCTTTGAATGCGTTTCTTGGTATATGTGTCTTGACTTTTCTGACATGCCTCCAGGAATCTCTCGACTTTAATCTTTGCTGCAACATCCATTATTGTACCTTTGATTGTACGTGTATTTGTATCTTTGTGTGTAGCTGGAGTCCAATAAGATAAGTTTGTCTTGATCTGGAACTGGATGGTTTCTAACTGATGTTCTTAACTGGTCATCTGAACTGATCTTCAGTTAGGCTGCTGAATCATTTGACTCGTCAGTTGAACTGATTTCACTCTTTCAGTTGAACTGGTCAGCTGGGTTCTTCATCAGTTGAACTCTTCATCAGTTGGCCGGGCTTCTGAAAGTCTTCTGCTAAATTACCTATCAGCTGGACAAGCAGTTGAACCATTCTTTAAAATATCAGTTAGGTTGATTCAGTTTGATCGATCAGTTGACGTTTTCAGTTTGCATCTCGATAGCTTCAGTTTTGGCTCGTTTAATTGATCACTTCGAAGCCTGATCAGTTCCAGCTTTTTGCGTACTTAGGTAAATCATTAGAAACAAGATAACATGTTTTGTTAACATCAAAATCAAGATTGCGAACATGAAATGTTCCAACAAACATGCATTTAATATTTTACATGCAACATGCAACTAACATTTATAACATTATCATCTAAGAATTTTAGCATATAAAATATAAAGAATTAAAAACTTCCATATTTGAGACGTGACTTCTTGAACTTCTTGGAGTGACATTACACAACCCTTTTGGGATCCTTCGCTCTTATACCAACTGAAACGTCCACTAATTTTTTTATATAAATCATAAACTCGAAAAATACTAATAAAAGTAATTTAACATTTTCACATATCATAATAAATTAACAATTAAATTCTCAAGTACGTACAAATTCATAAATCATCAACTAACCAAAATTCATATGTCGACCTTTAAAAAGATCGATTAACAATAAAATAAAGCATAGAAATCCCTAATAAAATCATTAACAATAATCATGTAAATCTTTTATCTATCAAGCTAATGCAGAAAATAAATGTCATTCGGAAGTGTACTGCCGTACTCGATCCACTCAAGTGTCAGCGCCTCCTCATATCAACAAATCCTGCAACATCCAAACCTAGTGAGTCTAATGACTCAACAGGTTCTAAATATGTGTAGCAAATAATACATATACAATCACATGCAATAAAATCATACTTTTAATAAAAATAGCTTTTAAGCATAAACAAATCATAAATAGTAAAATCATTTAATCGTAAAGCTTTCAATCCTTTTATCATTTTGGGTGAAACTTGATCCTTGAAAGTGACTAGCTTTTATCTTCTGGTCGACTGATCAGTCTTCAGCTCCACATGGCCCATGGTGACGGGCACTAAGGCTCCACCGTGGAAATACGTTCGAGGCTTTCTATTTAATTCTTTAATTAATAATTTGTGAGGCGTTTAATTCACGAATAAATTCAAACTTTAATATTTTCTTGCCAAACTTTAAATATAGCCTTTTTATTACATAAACCACCCTTATGAGCCATGAACCACACCCATGGACCCATAGTTCGAATTTTCTTACTAATTTTCGCAATATTGACCCTTAATTGAACCCACTGAGCCATCTCCCAATTTTTTCGTGCCACCTCAAACCAGATCCAAGCCAACCCACCTAGGGACTCTCCTAACCAACCCTGACCATAGAACAAGATCCTAGCTCACGCAAACCCTCCTGGAAAATGAACCCGAAGAGGCGCGCTTGAAGCTTCTCACGCCAAGGACTCCTAGCCAACCTAGGACTCTTCTACATGAGCCACCACCGATCCAACCTGACCCTCATCAGAGCCTGGACCATTCTCAGACTCAGCCTAACCCAGCCAAAGCCCTGAACCAGTGCTGCAAGCCCTGCCATTGGAATAAGAGCCGCGCTCCTCTCCTCGTCTCGGCCCTCATTCCCTATAGCCCCCACGAACCATGGCTGCACCAGACCATGTTCTGAACCCTACCCTCTACTCTAGACCCTACTTGACCAGCTTGGCCATCCCCTAGCCACGCTGCACTCCCTCCCGAAGCACAGCACTCTTCTCTCTTGTTGTTGTCGCGCCCAGCCCCACCTAGACACCTCCTAGCGCCTCGCCCAAGCCCTGCTCAGGCCCTGAAACACACCCTAGGCGTGGCCCTCCCCTAACCGAGACCACAAGCCAAACCTCATAAGAAAAACCTAGCCTCAAGCTCCTTCATGCACGGTTCCTCCAGCTCTTGCCCAGCCCTCGTTCCCCTTTAAAATTTTTCATGTTTTATCCATAAATCATCCCTATTTAGAAGCCTATCTCTTGGAATCATAACGTTTTCAAAACAAGCGTAAAAGCATCCAAACTTTTAAAAATATTTGTTCTAACGATGAACCAATCGTACAAACGTATTTTTCATGCAAAGATAATTATAACATGCATAATAATTTTTGAATGATGCGTCAAAGGGTTTGGAAAACATGCATTCGCGTTTAAAACACTCGAATATACGATCGTCGGCGAGGGTGCGAAGATGGACGAACGGGCGACGAAGAACCCTAGCTCTTCATCCCTTGTATTTTTCGAATTTCAGCGTGTGAAGGTGTGAAATCTTCGGCTGCTATGTGTGTTAAAAGACCTAGATTTCTAATTTATAGATTTAAATTTGCATAATAATGGGCTTAGATTTTGGGCTTCCAAGTATATGAGCAATTTGGCCTACTAAATTTAGTTAAATTGAGCCTAATAACTCTTATTTAATTAAAACATAAAAGTTTAAAAAAATTAGTTTCCGAAAAATAATATTTTTGATCTTTTAAAAACTAACTCGTTTGCCCAAAACCGGCTTCCTAGGGTAAAATCGAGCTCGTCTCATAAAATAATTCGAACTCTAACATTTTTAGAAAAATTTAATCATTTTTATTCATAATTAAGAAGCCTTGAAAATATTTAGTGAAAATATTTATTTTGTCTTGTCGTCACCGGTCTCCTTTCCCAGCCTATTATCGAATATTTAGATAAAATCCTTCAATTTCATGGAATCATGCTATATAATCATTTAATCATGCAATCTATAGAGCCCAAAAATCAGTACACGTAAACTCATGCATTTTTTAAATTGTTAAATTACTTATTTAATTTTTTAAAAATGATTTTATTGATGCATGATTTGCATTATTTTAAATTATTACATGTTTATTTGATGCATGTTAAAATATTTTTTCTTGAGTTTTATGTGTCAGGAGAATATTCGATACGGAATCGAGAAAAGAGACCGGTGACGATTTAGGCGATTTACGATTAATATGGTACTTTAATTCAAGTCAAAAAAATTTTATATTTTAAATGATTTATGAAATTTTAAGCATTTTAAAGCCTAATTTAATTTACTAGGTGATTTTAGGCTTTTCAAAATACTAATTTGTTTAGTTGGGGAATTTTAAATCTTGAGAGTTTATCACTTGTGCATTTTATTTAAATTTAGATGTTCTAGTAAGTTAGTGATGAGTTAACATTTTATTTAACATGTTAATGGTTTATTAGTATTTTTATTAACCTAATTAGCTCCTAATTATCTCCCTAATCAACACACACACCTACATGTTTTTACACACACACTCGGCACACACAACACACACTCATACACGTTCATTTGAAGATTAGAAAAGTAGGGTTCTAAGTTTCTTCCAGCAGCCACCCCTTCCCCTTGCAATTTCTGGAGATTTACATTCATTTTTCGAGCAAGAATCGTGTAGCAAGCATCTCCCGGTCATCTCCCATAATCCACCGCGTCGGTATTCGTTATTTTCGTGCGTTCTAACGCAAAGGCATGTATATTACTTTATTTTCTGCATCGATCTTGTCGTAGTAAGTATTTTGATGCTTATTGTGTGTAAAAATCTGGTTATGTTATGCAAAGTTTGAGCAAAAATGGCCGAAACGACTTTGAACAAGTTTTTAGATCTCAAAAACTTAATCTGCTGTCATTTCGAATCCTGCAAATTTTCGATCGGTTTTCTGGAAAAACTTTCAACCTGTAAAACGTACTACTTTTTGATAACTTCGATTTGACATTAAAATTCTTAATTTTCGGACAAGAAACGAGTGTGTTATGATCATTCTCGTGTGACTGATTAAATTGTGATGTTATAAAATATGTTCTTCATGTTTCTTGAGTTTTATTGGTTGCATGCTTTGTTGTGAATTGAAGGGTGATCATTACCGCATTTAGGTATGTCATGGGTTGTGGTCAGAAGCTAATCGGTGTTTTGTTTCGAGTCGGTATGAGTTCAGTTACATTAGAAGTCATAGGGAAGCGAATGGGTAGAAGATGATATTTTTGGGGTTTGGTTCGCGCAGGGTTAGCACCGCAACAGCTGCATTTGGAGAGCTGCAGCTTCGGGCAGGGTAGCGCCGCGGTGCTAGTTGGTAGCGCCTAGACAGAACTACACCTCAGCACTAGTTCAGGGGCCTTCGAGCTTCAAGTTTAATTCCAAGCTTAGTGAGGGTTAGATTAGGTGTTACGAAGTTTGAATACGGAATGTTGAACTATGGTTAAAGCGAGGTCTGTGTCTTCCATTGCTTGGGTAATGTTCATACTCCATGTCAAGATTTTTTCAGGGTTCAAGGTCATGGTTTATTATGTTGATTAAACATGGTCAAGTCCAAGGTGGTCTAGAAAGTCATAAGTTATTTAATTACTTCGGTGGTGAGTTTGATTGGTACGGTTGAGTTATGGAATTTTTAAGTTGTTGGAATAATGTATTAGTATGCATGTGTAGCAGTAGCCCAAGCAAGGTCCAATGAAGCTCCCATCTCTATGCAAGTATGTTCGACGTGCAAAAAGAAAATGTTTATGTTTTTTAGGTATGATAATTTTCTTGTGACCAATTATGTTACGGGTTTGGAAGACGGAGAACGTGTCCGGGGACCTCTCCACCCCGGTAAAGCATGACCAAGTTTTGATCAGAATTGAGAAGCGATAAGGCATGACCAGATACCAATTCACCCGGTAAAGCATGACCGTGAATCTTATGTATGTGGCAGTGGACATCCCTGCCAACCCAGTCTATGGTTTAGTCTGATCAGGCGCATTATGTTATAGGGTCACTTACTTTGAAAAACATCTCTACGTAAAATGATGATGATTATGTAAGTTTAAGTTTGTATGATGTAAGCATTTTTATGAAAATGTTTGTGAAATGATGATACATCTATGTTTATGTAAATATGTTTATATAAGTATGTCAGAGTTTAGGTATGTATAGGCTACTTTAAAGTGCATGTGGTTTTATTATGTATTACTTGTTATTTCAGTTTATACATGTTGAGTCTTTAGACTCTGTAAGGACCGTGTATCGTATTATCGTAAATCTTATGTGATTATCGATAATTTATGAAATTGTCATGTGATTATGTATTTGATGTATATCATGACAATGGAATTGAGAAAATGAATATTGAATATGAATTGACGTTGTAAGAGCTCGAGTGGAGAAGTCGGACGCCAATATAGTACAAAAGTCAATATTTGTACAGAACATGTGGCGCCCGGGCGGTAGAAAATGACCGCCCGAGCGCGATGTAAATGTTAGGCGGACAGAACACTCCGCGCCCGAGCGGTAATTTATGACCGCCCGAGCGCGGTACAAGTGAAAGTCGGGGGCAGAGCGCGAGAATTCTGCCGCCCGAGCGCCGAAGGCGGTGGGATAAGAATAAGTTCTTTTCTTTCTTTCCTCCATCATTTATTTTCAGTAACTTCAAGAGACACGAGAGATTTTGATTTTCTTCCGTCCGAATCGACTTCGAAACGCTGTCTAAACGCGAAACAAATTATATATTTGTGATCTTCGCGTCGAGGGCTTCTGACTGAGGTAAATTTCTTCTGGTTCCAGAAGCTCTAAATATCAAAGTGCTGGAATAGCATGTATTTGAAGTTGAAATTCCTATATGTAGTAGAATAACCGACAATAAACTCATATTCGAAGTCGGAATTGAATTATGATATGATTTTGATTTGATATGAATTTTTGAAGTTTCAAAAGATATTTGAAACTCATATTAATGATTTGGATTATGTTAATGATTGGAAGGAGTATGTTATTGATGTAGATAAAGTATTATACCGACATCTTCAGGCTACATCAACTGGAAACGAAGAATTGAGGTATGTTGCGACCGGGTAACATACGACAGGTATCTGTATTGTATGATATATGTTGGATTGGTTTGATTGATTGGGGTGAGATTATGTGTCTATATGCCTTATTTGTTGATTTGATGTTGCATACATGACATTGTGATTTGAATAACGATGTATTAAATAAATGTTTTGTTAACACACATAGTTTGATGCATACATCGATACATGACATGCACGTTGAGCCATGATCCTTGGATACCCTGATATGATTTGATTGGATTCTGGGATTTGTGAACACAATGCTATGTTTGGTATTATATGACCCTTAAAGCATAGACATTTGTGGCCCCGACGATTGATATGAGATTTGGGATTTGATGGCGCTTCGTCGACGCTATCATACGAGTATCCCTTATTGAGGCCGGTGTGCCAGCTCGAGCATTGATTTGATAGCGATTCGTTTGATTCTGACATGTGCTCAGTGGATGGGCATTTGACCTGATACCTCCACGACATACATGCATTGCATACCATATATCATTGTTTAGATATCTGCGGTATATATAATGGTTGTTCCATACGGAGTTTTGCTCACCCCCAAGAGGGGCTGTTGTTGTCTTTGTGTGTGGACAATGGCAGGTACTCCAGGATATCAGGAGACCGGAGAGGGTACTTCTGGAGGGAGTCACAGTTTGAGTTGAGGTTTATATTTTGTTCCCAGTATATATGTATAAGTATTTATATACCGGGGCATGTCCCGAGGATATGAGTTGTTTGTATATGATTGGTTATGATTTCATGTGGTTTGTTTATGATGTGAGATTAAATACTATTTTTAGTATTCAAATTATAGAAGAAATTTTTCGAGCTCATTGTAAAGAAATTTTAAACTCATTTTCCACTGTAATTAGTTAACCCTAATCAAAGTGCATTGTAATAATGATTAGGAAATAAGGGCCCCACACAGAGTGGTATCAGAGCATAGCTGGGAATGCTCGATTGAGTCTTGTGTACACGTGAATAGGCACAAATGAATTGTGCGCTTGTGTTTGATCTGTTTGTATTACTTGCTCTTACTTGATTTGATTTGAGTAAGTTATTGATGAGATTGATGATATGAGATGATGATGATGTGAAATTGATATTGATTTGTGATATTCATCTTTTGATTTGTAGATGGATCCCACAAATGAAAGTGCGAGTAGCAGTACTGAGAGAATAGTTGGGTAATTTGAAGGATTGTCCATGGATGTAGTGATGGCTCGATTCCAGGATTTGAAACCACCGAGGTTCTTTGGCACTGAGAGTGCTGAAAGAGCAGAGGCCTGATTGAAGGATATTGAGCATTTGTTTAATATTGTTGAGTATTCCAAGGCTCGGAGACTGAAACTTGCTCTTTATCAGTTGAAGGACCGAGCTAAATCTTGGTGGGAAGCTGCTGAGATTGGATTGAAAGAGGCCGGGATTGAAGTCACATTGGATGTCTTCAAGGCCCAGTTTTTTGAGCAGTATTCCCCTCCATCCTATTATACTGCTCAGGAGAATGAATTTAATAATCTGCAGCAGGGAACGATGACTGTTGCAGAGTATGCTTCGAAATTTTCTACGTTGTTGAAGTATGCACCTCACGTAGCTGGGAATGCGAAGGCAAAATATAACAGGTTTGTGAATGGATTACATCCTGCTATATATACTTATGTTGTTTCTGGATTGCCTACCAGCTACGCAGAGGCAGTTGAACAAGGCGAGGAGGTCCACAGTATACTCCACCACTTCCAATGTCAGCTCAGCAGCCTACTTTGCGGCTGAGAGGTAAAAAGTTTAAGAAGACTGGTTCTGTTTCTTCGTCTTCTTCGAGTTCGAGTGGATCACAGAGAGGGAGTCCTGTGATTGCTCCTTACTGTAGTCATTGTGGAGGTAAACATATTATCGAGCAGTGTCGAGGTATGTTTGGTACTTGTTATCAGTGTGGGCAGGAAGGCCATTTCTCTTGAGTATGTCCGAACAGGGGTACGACTTCTTCCCAACCCCAGCCAGGATTTAGAGGTGGCCTCAGTATGATGAGACTTGCTGTTCCTGTTCCATCCTTTCAGCAGTCGAGTGTCCACGATATCGAGGATCGGGTGGTCAGAGCTCCCAAGTTCCTCCTCAAGTGAGAGTGTACGCCATGACCGAGGATCAGGCGAGAGAAGCTCCTGGTGGCGTGATTGCAGGTATTTGCACGCTTTGCGATTATCCTACACGTGTTTTATTTGATACAGGAGCATCTCATTCATTCATATCTCATGCATTTGTTGCATCTCACGATATTGAGTGTACCCCGTTGTATGATACTTTGTCGATAGCCACGCCAGCAGGGAAGATTATTTTGTCTGAGAAAGTTGTGCATAATTGTGTATTGATATATGAAGATAATGTGGTATTTCTGAATTTAATTGTCCTCCCAATGCACGACTTTGATTGTATTATTGGCATGGATATCTTGATGAAAAATTGAGCTACTGTTGATTGTTGTCATGGAGTGGTTCGATTTCGACCGATTGATGGATCCAAGTGGAATTTTTATGGCAAGGGTTCCCAAGCCAAAATTCCATTGGTATCTTCCTTGGAAATGTCTCGACTTTTGACTAGCGGAGATGAGAGTTATCTTATCTACGCTATTGATGTCTCTAAGAAAGAGCCTTCTTTATCTGAGATTCCTGTTGCGAAAGAATTCCCGGATGTATTTCCCGATTAGATTCCTGATTTTCCTCCTCATCGAGAAGTTGAGTTTAGTATTGATCTTGTGCCGGGGACTGCGCCTATTTCTAAAGCTCCTTATAGCATGGCACCTCTGGAATTGAAAGAATTGAAAGAACAATTACAGGATCTTGGGATATATTCGACCGAGTGTATCACCTTGGGGAGCTCCAGTTTTATTTGTTCGAAAGAAAGATGGTACTATGCGAATGTGTATCGACTATAGGCAATTGAATCGGCCTACTGTGAAAAATAAGTACCCACTTCCTCGTATTGATGATTTGTTTGATCAGCTTCAGGGTACTTCTGTACACTCGAAGATTGATCTTCGTTCTGGGTATCATCAAGTACAAGTTCGAGACGAAGATGTGCCCAAAACTGCTTTTCGTACGAGGTATGGCCACTATGAATTCTTGGTTATGCCTTTTGGTCTTACGAATGCTCCTGCTGTTTTTATGGACTTAATGAATCGTGTCTTCCGAGATTATCTTGACCGATTCGTTATCGTCTTTATTGATGATATTCTTGTATATTCGAAATCGAAAAAGGAGCATGTTGAACATTTGAGACTGGTACTTCAAACTCTTCGTACTAGTCATTTATATGCCAAATTGTCCAAATGTGAATTCTGGATGGACAAGGTGGTATTTTTGGGCCACGTCATTTCGAGACATGGCATATCTGTTGATCCTGCGAAGGTCGAAGCTGTATTGAATTGGCCGATACCTACGAATGTTCCTGAGATCCGTAGCTTCATGGGTTTAGCTGGATATTATCGTCGTTTTATTGAAGGATTTTCGAAAATAGCTAAACCTATTACTCAACTGACACAGAAGAATCAACGATTCATTTGGTCAGATGAATGTAAAGCTAGTTTTCTTGAATTGAAGACGAGATTGACCACAGCACCTGTACTTACTATTCCCTCAGGTACCGAAGGATTTGTGGTGTGTACAGATGCGTCTGCTAAAGGTTTGGGCTGTGTTCTGATGCAACATGGCAAAGTGGTTGCTTATGCGTCTCGTCAATTGAAATCTCATGAAACTCGTTATCCTGTTCATGATCTTGAATTGGCCGCCATTGTGTTTGCATTGAATATTTGGCGCCATTATTTGTACGGAGAAAAGTTTGTTATCTATTCAGACCATAAGAGTCTGAAATATCTTTTTTCTCAATCTGATTTGAATATGAGGCAACGCAGGTGGATGGATCTCCTGAAGGATTTTGATTGTGAGATTCAATATCACCCAGGATCGATGAATGTTACTGTGGATGCCCTTAGTCGGAAAGTTTATGATTCTGTTTTAGCTTCTGTTTGTGTCGCCAAAGTACACGAGGATATATGTACTTCTGGTTGGACTTTTCACTCGAATTGGAATTCTGTCACTGTCTCAGCATTGTAAATTGAGCCGAACTTGATATCGAAAATTCGAAAGGCTCAACGAAGCGATGCTCAGATCCAAAAGTTGAAAGAACTTGTATCCGCTGGACATCAGTCTGGATTTCAAATTTCTTCTGATGGTTCTTTACGACTTAATGGTCGGCTGGTAGTTCCTGATGATTCTGATTTGAAATCTGCCCTTCTTCGAGAAGCACATTGTAGCAAATACAGTATTCACCATGGAGGCCGAAAGATGTATTTGACATTGAGACCTCAATTCTAGTGGAAACTTATGAAGAAGGACATTGCTGAGTTTATTTCAAAATGTCTTGTCTGCCAGCAAGTGAAAGCCGAGAGAATGAAACCGGGAGGATTGCTTCATAGTCTTGAAATCCTGAAATGGAATTGGGAACATATTGCTATGGATTTTGTGACTCATTTACCTCATTCGCCCAAGGGCTCTGATGCTATTTGGGTCATTATTGATCGGCTTTCGAAATCTGCGCATTTTATTCCGTATGAACGGACTTATCCTTATAAGAGAATGGCCCGTTTATACATTTAGAATATTGTGAGACTGAATGGTGTGCCAGTCTCAATTGTATCTGATCGTGATCCCAGATTTGCTTCTAAATTCTGGGGTAGTTTTCAAGAAGCGAAGGGTACGCGTTTGGCTATGAGTACTGCCTATCATCCTAAAACTGATGGTCAGACCGAGCGTACGATTCAAACGTTAGAGGATATGTTGCGTGCTGTTGTGATGGACTTCAGAATGGGATGGCAAGATGCCTTACCATTGGTTGAATTTTCTTATAATAATAGCTTTCAGACGAGTATCGATATGGCACCGTTTGAAGCTCTATATGGGAGACGATGTAGATCACCGTTATTCTGGGATGAGATTGGTGAGAGACAATTGACTGGACGTGAAATGATACAGGAAATGAACGATAAGGTTCAGTTAATTCGGTAACGGATGAAAGCGGCTCAGGATCGTCAAACGAGTTATTCAAATAAACGAAGACGACCCTTGGAATTCCAGAAAGGTGACAGAGTGTTTTTGAAAATATCTCCCTTTAGAGGCACTGTTCGATTTGGCATGCGAGGGAAGTTATCTCCTCGTTATGTTGGTCCATACGAGATTCTGGATTGAGTTGGTGATCTTGCATATCGATTGGCATTGCCATCAGCTCTATCTGCCATTCACGATGTGTTTCATGTTTCTATGCTGAGGAAATATGAACAGGATCCATCACATGTACTTGCACCCGACGAAGTTGAACTTGATCCTTCTCTTTCCTATGTCGAACAACCTGTTCGTATTATGGATCGAAAGGAAAAGATATTGCGTAACAAATCGATCCCTTTGGTTCGAGTACAATGGACACGGCATGGTGTGGAAGAGTCGACGTGGGAGTTGGAAAGCAAAATGCGAGATTCATATCCGCATTTATTTGATGCTAGTCCATCTGTTCCATTGTATTCGATGTATACTGATCCATTTACTGATTTTAGTTTTGATATGTACTATAACTGGTGACATATATATGTTTGCAATGTTATGTATATAGAGATGTTTGAGATTTCGAGGACGAAAACTTTTAAGAGGGGGAGAAATGTAAGGACCGTGTATCGTATTATCGTAAATCTCATGTGATTATCGATAATTTATGAAATTGTCATGTGATTATGTATTTGATGTATATCATGACAATGGAATTGAGAAAATGAATATTGAATATTAATTGACGTTGTAAGAGCTCGAGTGGAGAAGCCGGACGCCAATATAGTACAAAAGTCAATATTTGTACAGAACATGTGGCCCCCGGGCGGTAGAAAATGACCGCCTGAGCGCCAGGGTATGTGACATTTGTGTTCGGGCAGAACACTTCGCACCCGAGCGGTAGTATTTGACCGCCCAAGCACAATGTAAATGTTAGGCGGACAGAACACTCCGCGCCCGAGCGGTAATTTATAGATTGTGAATTAGTTGGAAAAAAATTAGAAGTAAGTCCTGTTTGAAAATAAAAAGTAAAAAAATGAAAAATTGAAAATAAAAATGTAAATTGATTTTCCAAATCATCGTTAAGAAATAAAAAGATCAAACTTTTAACTAAAAACGTGTCCAGTTGCCAGCTGGGTGTTAGTTGCGGAACGACCCGCCGAAATAAAAATCGAGGGAGAAACCGTTCCTTTAGTTACCACAATGGTACGTCGTCTCCAAATTCTGCGTCTCTTTCTCTTTCGCGGTATTGTTGAAGTAAGTTCCTCCTAATTCTCTCTTTTTCATGATCTTCGTGTTAAATGCGTATGATGATATTTTTTTGTTCTTCATGTTAAGATGATGTTTTACTTGATCGAAATTAGTTTTCACTTTTGTGGACCGTGTTGAGTGATAGGCCCAAATCTTATAGATATTTTAGGGATTTAATTTTATAATATTTGTGCTTAGCTGTAATGATTATCCCTAATTTTGTGCTTATCTTAATTAATTTTATAATGATTGTAGATTTGAATAGAAGAGGAAAAAATGCATAAATTGGAAGATAAGATGATTTTATAAGATTTCAAAGGAAACAAAATATCAAAAGAAAGGAAATAAAATATTCTCATTCCTTGATGATATTGAAAATTTAGAAAAATCTATGTAAATCTTGATAAATATCTTATCTACATTTTTTATACTTGACATGGGCTTAAAATATTTGAAAGAGGAGGCCCATTGAGAAGAATAAAAAGAGACAGAAGCGTAACAGGAGAAGGAGGCGCAAAACAAAAGAAAAAACCAACGCGGAAGGGACAAAACAGAGAAGAGAGAAATGATAAAATTGTTTACTCTGATTTTTAATGAAATTATTTTATGTTGTTTTAAATAAGTACTCGTTGCAAGTTCGTTTACATTTCAAATATTTGTTCAAGCATTTTATTTTTATGGAATTTTTAAGGAGAATTACTTATTTAAGAAAAAAATTTATTTTTCGCAATTGACTTATTCAAGAAAAAGAGACACGTTGCCTTAACATGCAATTGGGATATATATATATACATATACACTTTACTTTCCCAGCAGAAACGAAGAAAGGGATCGAGAAATCATTCAGAAATCCTTACGCCTTTATATTTCGATCCGTCCGTCTGATTTTCAATCCGATTTCAGTGACCGTGTTTCTATCGACGAGAGCTTCATCTGGACGTAAGTTTTATTAAGTTTTGACATGTCTTGAAATTAGGATATTGTCAGAATTGAATGGGATTCATATATAGTGCTCTTGACATAGTAGACATCATAGAATCGAAGTCAGATTAAGAAACGGACTGATGATGGAATTGTTATGATTTTCTAATTATATTAATTTGAAATCGGACAGATTTGAATTATGAATGAATTACAGATTATATCGGATATGAGTTATGATTTGTAATTGATGTCTGGTGATTTGGTATTGACGGGGATACTGAGATTGTGTCGTTCTGTCGTGAATTGGATTAAATCCAGATTAATCAGATTCAGTGTTGAATTGAGAATAGAATATTGATATTATGATTCTCGACATGTCGTTTCAGATTTATAGAGATAGTCTTGAGTTCAGAACTGAGATTGCGTCAGACCGAGACCACAAACGAAAGGTATAATTCAATGTGGTATTGGGAGATCGACTTGAGTCGGTTTAGACTTGAGTTTCCCTAAAGCACATACTTTATTTTATTGCATTGATATTTGCATTGATTTGATTGATATACTTGTTCTCTTGAATTATAGATAGCAGGTATTAGACGAGTAATCTTGTGACAGAAGTGCCTGATAGTGGTGGGATCGCCACGGGCACATTGCACGATGTCACTAGATGGTGTAGAAATCTTGGGACAGATGTGCCTGATAGTGGCGGGATCGTCACGGGCACATTGCACGATGTCACAAGATAGGATATTGGCGATAGAGCCACAGTCCATGACGGTTAGGTCAGGACACTGGATGTTTGGTTATATCGACGTGGATAGAACTGGAGTCTTTTCTATTACTGTTGGTCGATATAGGAATACCACATCTGGAAACCGGGATCCCTAGACTAGGATTGAGTCTAGTCTGAATCGTGGAGTCACGAGCATTGTCGACAGTTTGATATTGATTATGTTTCTGATTTTGATACATATTACTGATATTTTTTACATGTTTTTATATTGTTTATATGATTGCATGTTCGTTGATTTATACTGGGATTTTATTCTCACCGGAGTTATCCGGCTGTTGTCTTGTTTGTATGTGTACATGACAACAGGTGGGATAGGATCAGGGCCCAGGAGATGAGGAGAGATCGTGATAGAGTGGAGACTTCGGACTTTGATGTATATAGAGTTTTGACACTTGATATTTAGATGTTGAACCTTAGTTTTTACTGATTTGTAGACGGTACAGGACTTGTACTTTATTTTATACTGAGTTGTATATTAGTTTGATTTCACTACATTCCGCATTTTAAAAAGAAAAAAATTTATGACCCTAATTACTTGATTAGTAAATTTATCCTGATGACGATTAAGAATTGATTAGCGTCCGGGTCTCCGCACATAGATAATTATAATGATTGAGTCGAATAAATAATGTTTTGCATGATTAATTGCATCCAGCTAAGATTCTTTTGGTGGGCTCCTATCACTTTTTTTCTTTTTAATTAAATAATTATTCGATATTTTTATTTTTTATGAATAAATCTATTATTTATGAGTTAATGAGTGGTAATGGTACGATATCATATATAAAAGTTAGTAAGAGTGAAATGCATATATTATTAATTATTTTAGTTTTTTTTACATTGATGAAAAATGAATTCTTAAAATAATCTAAAAATTGACGTCTTATTATAATAGAATATTTTTAAAAATTAAAAAGTCTATGTTTCGTATTATAATATATACAATATAATATTTTTTAGAAGTAAAAAATTGATTGGAAAATATTATATCAGAAGATTTTAAAACATTTTTTCTTTCTCGTTAAATTTCAGAGAAGAAATAAGTTTTATTAATAAAACAAGATATTATGTAATAATAAAATAGAATTGTCAATTATTTGTACATCATCTTATACTAATTCCCAAAATTTGAAATAAAAATTCGAATTTGAAACTCAATTATAACAATATCATACATTAAAAAAAAAAAGTAAGAGAATGGGCAAGTTATTGTCTCGTAGATTATTGCCACCACCGACCGACGATTGAAGAACAATATTTTATTTGGTCATGACAAATTATGGTTCCATGACATATACATAAACATCAACAAATTTAATTCCAAGAATAGAAAATTAGAAAAACCAAAAATTGAAATTAAGTGGTGTACTAATATAAACATCTCTCAATAAAAAAAGACGTAAATTCGATATCCCGTTAAAACAGAAAATTCCCAACCTCATCATAATAAAGAAAAAAAGTTGAAATTTTGTCGCGGTTTTCCACAGTAGTTTAAATTTACGCTCCTTGTTTTTACTACCGTTTGTGTGTATTTGTTTGTTTGTTTGTTTTTTTAGAGTTTTATCATTGATATGTGAAAAATATTTGAGTAAGATTGGAGAAAGACAAATGGAAAAGAGAGTTTTATACTTTTAGAAATTATATATTAAATATGCTTTTTTATATTATTATTATTAAATATTATTATTATATTATTACACTTGAACATCTCATACTAATTAGTTTTGGTATGTTAATGTGACACCAAAATTTCTTTATTGTTTACTTTTCATAATATTTTTAGCTAACTTTGATGATATGAATTTGTTTGTAATTTTTGTACATCTCTATGTCTTTTTCTGATTTTTTCTCATATTATCTTTAATTTATATAAACTATCTCAATAAATTCTATATAATGTATGTTAGGATCGGTGGTGATGCTTTAAATGGTGGTGAATAAAGCACTACAAATTTTGAAATTTCTTTTCTTCATGTGAAATTTATTGGTATTAACAACATAAAACTGATTTCGACATTCAAATGTTAGTAGGCAACTGATGAGTAATGCAGAATGAGTATACTGAACTATATGAACAATAATAGAATTAATGAACAATAATAGAAGCAATGAGAAGACACAATAATTCTTTCTGGAAGTTCGAAAGATAAAGTCTTATATGTCTCTCTTTCTTCTGTTTCCAGAAAGTATTTACTAGTTTCTGTAAGCACACATTTCAGTAGGACTTAACACTGCCTACTGAAACTCTTAGTATCAATTTCCTTACAACTTACACACTAATTTTTGATCAGAAAATCTTTTTTTGTCAGTTACAAAGATCTAATAATAATGCTAATTTAATAATGAGATTACAGATAGTAGAAGATGACACAAGATGATCATCTAGAAGATCTGATCAGGCTTGTACAAGTAAGCTTCTGATTTATTTTCAACAATGCTTCTAAATAATATTATATGACCGCGTTGATAGTGTTATATCTTGTTGAAATATGATCTGAGTTTATATAAATGATTTTTAAACGATCGGATCTGAAAAACTATAAATTAATCATATCAAGATAATTAATGCATTTGTTCATTATGTGTCGAAAATAAACCTGCTCCAAAAGTAGAAAACAACATTAAATATTTTACGTTGTCTCTCAAATCAGTCAGAATGTTCTCTATGACTAAAATGCTGAACATTCTCTGAATGTTCTTTTTGTTGATTTTATGCTTCAATAAATACGATGATATATTTAATTCTCATAAATGATCGTTGCCAAGATTCAATAGTATGTGGATGTTTATTAATTTATTATCCATTAGATTCGGTATACTCTGATTATATAGCAGAATTGGCTACATGCTACTGAATTTTTTCAGAGTGCTTAATCTAATAATCTTGACCTAATTCTTTTCAACTAGCTCAACTTCAAAACTTAAATATCCTAACAATATTTTAATAAAATAATATATATTTTTTACACAAAAATTATCAAACATAAAAAAATTTAATATGACACAAGCCACATAATACTAGCGTTTAATTGAAGGAGACGAACGATCACCTGCTTGGATCTGCATTTGAGATAGGAAGGGCTCAAGATTTAGGACGTTAAAATAAATAATTAATTCTAATTCTAATTACAAGTGCTTGGCATCCAAATTAAGTAGTACTATTACATTGACATTTTCTTTCAAGAAATATTATATATGCGATAAATGTTGCATATTACTTTTAAATTATAAAATTACTCCAAATACATTTTAATCGAAAAAATTGTGTTATGGAAGATGATTTTTGTTTTTTACTTGAACACCTAAATTCAAAAAACAAGAATAAAAAATTATGTTCACTAATAATTCGCTCGACATGCATATAATTTTTTTTCTCAGTTTAACTAATTAGATATATATTTAATTGACAAAGTTCTTTTGAACAACTTACAATTGAATATTATATGATATTATAATGGGTAATTATGAATCAAAATATTATTAAAAATAAATTTTTAACTAGACAAAATAGCCCGAATTAGCAGCTAATGGATTTTTTTGTTTATTTAAACTAATTAAAATGAACTAAGGGTGAGTTTGGATACAGACGTTGTAGCTTAAAAAATACTCTTTTATTTTAAAAAAAACAAATGATTTTAGCATTTGGATAAATGTTAAGAAGTATTTTTTTAAAAAAAATTAAATATAATTAGAAGCAAAATTCAAAAATTCTACCTTCAAAAAAACACTTATATAAGTGTTTTTTAAAATTATTTTGAAACCAAACGCAACATTTTTAAGAAAATATTTGCTTTTTAAAAAGGTCTTCTTCTTCAGTTTGCTTCTACAACCAAACATATTCTAAGTTGTTCTAAAGAAATTAAATTGATCAACAATTGAAACGTCTACTAACTTGAAATGCAGAATATTTTTTTTTTAAAAAAAATCTCACATTTTCGAAATATGCACTTAAATATTTTGCATGCATACAAACCAACTGAAAAGCATACCATTTAAAAATAATCGTAAATGTTTAACTACTTAAAACAGTACAATTAAGATGGCCAAACTTGACCAACAGAAGAAGCGTAACATAACGAGTAAAAATCTTAAAACCAGCAACGTAACAAAACCAATGTATAAAATGATCATGTCCTCTCAAAACTCATAAAAACATCATGTGCGGAAGAAATGTGGTCATCAGGTCGTGCACGCACATCCAGTCCTGTCGACTCAGAGTTCGGCACCTCCAGTCCCCTCATAAACATGCTCACCTGCATCGTACACGCTTAGTGAGTCTACAGACTCAACACACCTGTACCAGAATAACAATTATATTATATAGCACACAACAATGAAAATATACTGTAATCAACGTACCTTTTATGAACTTTAAAAGCGTAAATGCAAGCGTGTCAAATAAAATCATAACAAGTCAAAACAGCTCATCATTATAATCATATCCTTATACATCATTTCCTTTAGTGAATCCAGATCATTAGTTTTGACTTTCGTACATTATTCATCGTTTACGATGAATCCATCTACATAGAACCGTGGTACCCGGCGGTTGTCAGACAACAGTGACAGTATTACCCATCTACTGTGTCTAGGCCTCATCATCAGCATTTACATATACATCTTAAGTATTTACATATTCATTGATAGCCACAACTAATTCTCATCTTTCAAAATATCATCATTTTCATCATTTAACAAAATCATGCACATGCGTAAATTTTCTTAAAACCAAGTATGCAACGTATTTTCATAATTTCATAAAAATCATAATCATGATTCATAAACATTTAAAATCATGATAAATTTGTGCTCAGGGGGCTGCCAGGACAAAAAGTCTCGACTCGGGTGCAGAATGACTGTTTTGCCCCTGGAAACCCAAAATGACCGTTTTACCATTGGACCTCTAAATTTCGACCCGAAGCTTACCAAACTTTTTAAATCATCCCAAAAAATATTTATAAGCATTTATTAGACGTAGACTCGAGCCCTGTTTCAAAATTTACCCGATTCGTCTTAAAACTTGGACTGGGGTCCCGGTTTTAACCCGAATCAAACCGAAACTAAACCAAATTATTCCAAACTTAAACCATGCCTAAAATACATCCTACCAGCCCCTAAACCTCACAGTTAAGCCCACTAGTACCCACGAAAAAGAGGCCACAAGCGGCTGGAAATTTCTGCTATTCTTCCTTCGAACCCTAGCTGCACCAAATTCGAAACCTATCACACCTAGGCTCTACCAACTCGCACCAGCCACGAACCAATCCCTTCTAGACCACCATAGGATCCTCATGGATTGAACCACCTCACGCAAGCAGCCCCATGCACGCAGCACGGGACGCACAATCGGTAAGTCCTCCAAACCCACAAACTGATCCAACCCTCATCCGACTCCCTCTTCCATTCGAGACAAGCTGTGATGAGGCCTTCCCTAGACCTCGGTTGGACCCTCATGGATCACACCTTGGTCTGGTTTAGCCCTCTTTCAGGCCGAGCTTACCCTACCTTGCCCCAAAAGCCCTCAAAACCCTAGCCGCCTAGGACACAAGTCTCGGCCTTCACCTAATACCGGCACTCCATCGACTTCCAGCTCTATAACAGCATTAAACCACCGTTCCTAGACTCTTAACAGCAAGAACTCGGCAGCCCCTTTGCAACAATTCAAGAAAAAAACGTGAGTTGATAATAGAATACAAGAACTTGTCACAAAACAAACAAAAACCTTATGCTCCAAGCTAGATCGATGGTTTTACATGCATTAAAATATATTTTTGCATAATATCAGCGTGTATGATGCACAAGGGAAGAAACAAACGTGCCTTGATGTTTTATGTTCGAAAACTTGAAGGAGAACGCGTTAGGGAGGTGCCGTAGGAGCGGGGAATGAACTCTTCTTGAAAGAAAATGGAGGACCAACTTCTTCAGCAAATTGCTGCTCAAAATCACGTGAATGAGGCTGCTAGAGTGTGGGGTGGGCGGCTGACAGGAGCTAATTAGGTTTAGGGTGTGTTTTGTAGTAGTTATAGTAAACAATAAGTTAATGGGCTCTTAATTGTTTTAAAAAAAATTTAAAAAGGGTCTTGAGCCCACAAAGCTTAAAAATAGGCTCATCAAGCCCAAACACTCTCCCGAAAATATTTCGTTTGGTAAGTTTTGAAAATATTGCCCGAGCCCTCAAAAAGTCTTTCGTTTCGATAAAATTTGCGTACCGATTAAAAATATGCTTTATCGTGTAAAAGTACCCAACAAAATCCATTTCTCGAAAAATACGCTTAAAACACCTTAAACTAATAAATAAAAATTAAACATGTACTAAAAATAATTTTCCTGAAAATTCCCTAATCTCTGTTCCTCGATCGAGCGCGAAATGCATCTAGAAATCCTAATTCGTGAACTTTTAAAATAATCGTGAGATGAATCCTATCATACAATAATTATGCATTAAATGCATACATATAAATAAACACATCATTTAAATAAAATCCTAGATTGCGTGCATTCAGGTTACATAAATTTAATTTTCTGGACCTTACAACAATATGACAACGCTTACTGACGGATTCAAATTTCAAGAAAATGATAAGGAAGAGGCAACTGTACCAAACATCAATTATTATCTATTTCTAAAATTAATGATCCTATTTTTATTTAACATTCTAATTATTTCTATTTGAATTTAATAATAATATATTAACAACAGTGGAATCTCATCTTTTGCCTAAAATTTTTTATTAAAATCGAATATCATTTCTAATCGGTTCAACCACGTCTTGATAGATATTTTTAAGTTATTTATGATCTATTCCTTTTCGATTCAAGATCAAACAACATACATGCAAGTAATTGACCAAATTAAATGCAAGAAACTTAAAACAAATATCAATCAATAACATAAAATAAATCAAAACATCAGTTAATTCAATGCACAAATGAAAGTAAGAGTAGGTCTCTTGTGATATGGTCTCACGAATCTTTATCTGTGAGACGGGTCAACACTATCGATTTTCACAATAAAAAGTAATACTCTTAACTTAAAAGTAATATTTTTCATGGATGACCCAAATAAGAGATTTATCTCACAAAATATGACCCGTGAGACTGTCTCACACAAGTTTTTGCCTGAAAGTAAATAGTTCGGACAGTCAAAAGACGACTACTCCATAAAATCAAATCTAAAAAAAAATCCAATATTCGAATTCATAATTATGGAAAATTAAAATAAGGATAAAAATCTCACCAATGGCGTATGATTCTTGCTTCTCTAGTGTGTGTCCTTGAAAACTCCAAGCCCTAGCCAAAAAATTGCAAAAAGTCCTTTCCAAGTTCTCCACGGCTTGCTTTTTGTTTTTCCCCTTCCCAAAAAGCCTTCTCTATTCCTTTAATTTGTGACCAAAAATGTCTAAAACCGAGCTTAATCCGAAATTTCCATATATTCCATATTTTCTGCATTAAATACGGAATTTATTTGTGAAAGGAACGTACCCTGAACCCCGTCCTTGCCTCGGTCGATGTCTTTATTTGTCAGAAACTCGTCAATGTTGATTTCGTAAACCCGTTTTTAAAATTTATCGTGGAAGCATGGTATAGATCGAATCGCATGTTGTGCAACTTTTCTTCAAAAATTGTTGTGCAAACAATATCTATATTAATTTAATCAACAATAGATAAAAGTTTGTAAGTTATACCAACGTCCGTAGAAAAGCTGGAATATTTGACACTAGATCTTCTACGCCTAGTCTCCGATATCAATGAAACAAAGTTTCGATGACACACACCTACTATTTAATTTTATTTTGTTTATTCTCAACACATAAGATCAAAAGAACTAGCAGACTAGTTTTTCGTTCCGGTTCCTCTCATTTGTATATCAATGATTGATTCGTCTTTTCTTTTTATTTTTTACTCAAAATAATAAATAAAATATCACCTCCCATGTATTAAGGGAAATCCACAATTCTATTGAATCATTCACTTTATTTATTATACACATGTATATGTATATATGTGTATATGTATATATGTAAATAATGACAATCAATTTTGAAGTTTATTGACGTGAATTACTGGAAAAATCAAAACTACTTCTTTTTCCTACCTACTAATATTTATCTAATAAATATTAGAGAATAATGTATATAATTAAGTCAAACTTATTTTGTAGAAAAAAATTTGTAATCACAATTACAATATAAGATACAATTTATTTTGACAATCATATCATGCAAAATAAATTTAATTAATTCAAAATTAATTGACTAGGAAACAAATAATTTTGTGATCAAAATTATAAAATAAAAACAATTTTCTATATATAAGTTTGTTCTCAAAAGTAATCCGGAGATAGCATGGGAACTATGGCGGGCCTTATATTTTCAAGCTCCGATAATATTAAAATTATTCCATTATAAACTTGGAACTGCAATATTGAAATCATATATATAAATTTACTCAAGAATAATGAATAATCTATTGATATAGCCATTGCATATAAATCAATTCTCCATAATCGATTCATAATTAAAGCTAGACAATTCCCGTTAGCTTCTTTAATTATATCTTTTTCCTTAAATCCCATTGATTCTCTAATAATTAATATATTTATTGTCTAATAATAAATTGAGCGCTCTTAGTATTCAAGTTTCGAATCAACACTTAAGAGAACCATTCATCTAACTTTTTTACGAAGCAATGTATTTAATCTTGTATATTAATATTCCCGGCTATTTATTTTATTTTATTTCCAATATACCAATAATTATGACACTGTCTAATTTGTGTATTACTCGATAAACCAAAAAATATAATATCAAAAATAGGAGTTTATACTAATTACACTCATATATGACCACGCTAAGCAATATTGAATTCTCTATATGAAGACAGAATTACCAGAGATTCAAAATTAATTGTGTTCTAGTCTTTTACAAAATTATATAAAGAGCTTTCATTTTAATAATTTCATTATGAGTAGGTCTTTTGTGAGACGGTCTCACGAATATTTATCTGTGTGACGGGTCAACCCTACTGATATTCACAATAAAAAGTAATATTCAAATCATAAAAAGTAATATTTTTTCATGGATGACCCAAATAAGATATATGTCTCACAAAATATGATCCGTGAGACCGTCTCACACAAATTTTTGCTTTCATTGTTAACAATCCAGATAAGATTGTTCCATACATAACGTAATGTGCAATTAATACTAGTAATTTTAAATTAAAGATTCCGACTTTAATTTATGATTATGGACATATTTAGATTATTATACTGTAAATATTATCCCATGTATATCACACAAAAATACAATATTTAAAATCACACGATAATAATCCGGGGATTTTCGATATTTATAAAGCGTCCACAACATGCATGAAAAAAAAATCTCAAATAAAATGAAAACATTTGTATATGAGCATATATCCCAATAATCAATTCTTGCATAATCGATGCACTGATGTTGTTCCAGACCCTACATAGGATCTGCGTCTTCATTTTCGAAAATTCCCTTGGCCTCTTTCTCAATATTATTGTTCCTTGTTTCTCGGTAGTTTCAATGTAGTGTTCTTAAGTTTTTTGACTTTCTTTTCCATTTTTGAGTTTTCTCTAACTTTTAGTCAAACTTACAGACAATTTTAAAAACAGAAGAAGATGAATTAAACGCTAAACTTTGAACAAAAATGTCAGATAAACACGAATACAATAAAATAAATTTTTAAATCACTGTAGGATTTATACTTATCAGCAGCATTCGAAGGACAATGTCGAAGGCCTTAACTAGATTAATTTACTAGTCAATTGCTTAGTTTCACCAGCGAGCTCTTATGTAGGACCGAGCGCTTGCCGCTTTACCAAAAGCTATAGCTAGTAGTAATGGTGCAACTCAAATCTTTTAAACCGCACAGTAGCTCAAGCACCATGGTTCGATCGCTCTACCAAGCAGGGACAATTATTGCACCCAACATCTTACCTCTCCCAAATTTATATTGATACACGAAGTAGGCGAACTTGGGCCGAGTGGAGGGGTTGGTATTGTAATTAGGGATGTAAACAAGTCGAGCCAACTTGAATATTTGATTTTTATTCGAAATTATCGAATTCGAGTCGAACTCGAACGTGTTCATATTTTTTTCGAGACGAACTCGAGCTCAAATCGTTTTGTTCGATAATTCATGAATTTTAATATTTTATTAAAATAATATAATTATACATTAAAAATATATTTCAAGCCTTTATTTTCGAGTAGCTCGCCAATAAGTTCAAATTTTTTTAGTTGAACTCAAACTCGAGCATTGATTCGAAACAATTTTTTTTTTTAAAAAAAAGATCGAGTTCGACATACTTTTAAGATACTATCCCATTTATGTATCCAGCCATGCACGTTTAAGGAGATAAGTTGGAATAATCAATTTCTAAAAATCCAATAATTTCAATTGATATTTATCAAAAACATATAAAATAAGCCAACAATACTAATCGTAAGTTTGCCTAGTGCATGAAAACAAGTAAATGGGCAATCATTAAAACGAGAAAAAGTTGCCAAATCTTGCAATCTTTCAAAGATCATTTGGGATATAGGAGTAGCAAATAATGTTTCTTCGAAAATTTAATAATATCTTTAGAAATTATTTTACATTCTGGTTTGGATACCTCGGATTCCGATGCCTTCTGAAAAAAAGGAGGAATCCGTTGCCAAAAGGGGACAAAAAAGAGAGAGCTACAAAATAAAAGAAAAGTAAAACGCATACAAAAGTTGGGAGTAGGGGCAACAATCATCCGTTGAATTCGCAAAAGATAATTTGAAACAGATGGCTATTTTAAAAATATTCCCAAATATTGGATGTAATTTTTTGAAAAATTAAACATGATATACCTGATTTCCTTAATTTTATGCCTTTAGAATTCCTATTTATTTATTCATTTATTCGTCCGTACATCCCGAATACTAGCAATGTTTCCAGTTTTTTGACATGTCAATACATACATACTTATTCAGATCCTGAATATCGAAAATATTGATTTTGTTATATCGATTATATCCTTTTAACAAATCTGATATTTTAAAATTATGATTTAATTTTGTTGGCATTAGAATAATAACAAATGAGATAAATTAGATTAAAAAAAATAGTGTTTTTTGTGAAACGATTTCGTGAATATATATATACATTTCGATCTGATCAACAATTCTTGTCTTGAAACTAATGTTCGCCGCGAAGTTTGTGGCCTGTTTCATTTGTTGGGTTGGGACAATATTAAGATAAATTAACAAAGGCCCAATTTATAAATTCATAACAAAGGCCCAATTACTGATCAAATATAATCTTGAATTTTAGGTCCTATTCTGGAGGTTGTAATGACCCAATAGACCCGACCCGGGTACAGGCCAGATGGTTCAGTTTGGGATGCACCTTGTTATTGTCGTTCGAATATTTAAGTCTAGATTTTTCATGATCATACGAAAAATCTTTTAGGGGGTTTGAAAAAGATGTGGGATAAATGGTGAGTAGTTAATAAAAAGGAGTCAGAATTGTCTCACATTGGAAATCTGTCAATAATATATTATTTTATTAGTTCCAAGTTTGAGTTAGGGATTTGGATCCTAAGGAGCACCAGAAGTTTTTTGAATTGAAAATGGGAAGACACTGATAGTCTGGATCTCGGTGAAACACATGCTGATAGGGGGTTTGAAAAAGTTTAGATAGGTGCTTAAATTTATAGATTGTGAATTAGTTGGAAAAAAATTAGAAGTAAGTCCTGTTTGAAAATAAAAAGTAAAAAAATGAAAAATTGAAAATAAAAATGTAAATTGATTTTCCAAATCATCGTTAAGAAATAAAAAGATCAAACTTTTAACTAAAAACGTGTCCAGTTGCCAGCTGGGTGTTAGTTGCGGAGCGACCCGCCGAAATAAAAATCGAGGGAGAAACCGTTCCTTTAGTTACCACAATGGTACGTCGTCTCCAAATTCTGCGTCTCTTTCTCTTTCGCGGTATTGTTGAAGTAAGTTCCTCCTAATTCTCTCTTTTTCATGATCTTCGTGTTAAATGCGTATGATGATATTTTTTTGTTCTTCATGTTAAGATGATGTTTTACTTGATCGAAATTAGTTTTCACTTTTGTGGACCGTGTTGAGTGATAGGCCCAAATCTTATAGATATTTTAGGGATTTAATTTTATAATATTTGTGCTTAGCTGTAATGATTATCCCTAATTTTGTGCTTATCTTAATTAATTTTATAATGATTGTAGATTTGAATAGAAGAGGAAAAAATGCATAAATTGGAAGATAAGATGATTTTATAAGATTTCAAAGGAAACAAAATATCAAAAGAAAGGAAATAAAATATTCTCATTCCTTGATGATATTGAAAATTTAGAAAAATCTATGTAAATCTTGATAAATATCTTATCTACATTTTTTATACTTGACATGGGCTTAAAATATTTGAAAGAGGAGGCCCATTGAGAAGAATAAAAAGAGACAGAAGCGTAACAGGAGAAGGAGGCGCAAAACAAAAGAAAAAACCAACGCGGAAGGGACAAAACAGAGAAGAGAGAAATGTACAGAGGGAAGAGACAGAAGAAGGCAGCGCAGAAGGAGAGGGAAGGAAAAGAGCAGAACAGAGGAGGAGGGCCGTAACAGGATAGAAGAGGAAGGAAGCACATAAGAAAAAAGATACAGTGAAGTAGCGACAATGCGGAAGAAGAACATAAGGGGAGGAAGAAAGGAACAGAAGCTACTGTGAAGCAGCACCATCGCGGAAGAAGGAAAAGGGAGGAAGAGTGAAGGGCAGAAGCAAGAGGAATTCCGCATACACGCTACAAATCATTGAGAATTCTTTTCCTTCTTTCTTAACTATGTTTTCTTCATTGAATTTAAACACTGATTTTGACTTTTATTTTAAGTTTATGGAGCAGATTTTTATAGACTAAGGCCATGATAGGGCCAAGACATATTATTTTTTGATTTTTTGAGTTTAATTCAATTAGATTATTTATTTTATTCATTGATTGATGTCGTTTATCACGTGTTCTTTTAATCTGGCCAATTAAATTGAATATTTGTTGGTTAATCTAAAACCGGAAGGCGATAGATTAATATTTGCTTCACACATCAATCAACACATGGTTAAATTGACTAGAAATAGTATTCGATTTCAGTGTGCGACTTTAGGTTGAAAAACTGGAATTTCACAGCGAATCTAATGCGGTTGAATCTAATTAAATTCAGTTAGGAATAATTGGACTGTTAGATTCAATTAGGTTTATTAATTCGAGGAATCGTTTAATAAATAATTTTGGGAATTCCGTCGTGAATTAAATAATTAATTTAATGAATATGAATTTGACACGTAGATTATAAGTTGTCTCGGTACCGTTGTGCGCCTTAGTCAGTTTCTAAAAAATTTGAATTTTCGTCTAAATTAATAGTTTGGATTATTTTTGCTTTAGTTAATTTATTTAAAATTTTTTATTTAGTTTTAATTAATTTATCTCTCATCATTTGAATTTTATTAGCCTAAATTAGGAAAACTAATTCACATTCTAGTAATTAAACATCAATCTCTGTGGGTACGATACCGGACTCATCTCCAAATATTATTACTTGACCTAGTCCGCTTACTAGATTTATTCCCAACCGAAATCGTCGGTCAAGTTTTTGGCTCCGTTGCCTGGGTTTGAATTGTTTAATATTAGGATTTATTATTTTCTTGAGATTAGGTTTTTATTTAATTTGTTGATTTTACGCATATTCGTACGTTTAAAGTTTGTTTATTTTCAGGAATTATCTTACTGTGCATGAGCCGTGCTAGAGGAGACACATAATTAGAGCCATTTGATCCAGAGATTGAGAATACTTTTCGACGGAGACGTAGAGCACAAAGGGAGAAATCCTCAGACTTTGACGTGGAAGAACAATTAAAACAAGAGGAGAAAGTTGAAACAGCAGGGATTGAAGCAATGGAGAACGAGGAGGATGATCGCACTGTATATTGATCGAGCAAAACTTGCACTGGAAAATCCCTAATAAAATATAGTTTTGTATGCTCAATAATTAATCGCAAGTGCACGATGTCAAGTAATAGTATAATGTACGTGAGTACGAGTATCGTTCCACTGAAGACTGTATTTGACAATTATTATTTCCAGTTATTAAATCTTTAGCAACGAAAATTGATTGAATAATTATTACTACTATGCTCAAATAAATACGCAAATAAAATGATTCAAGAATTGGGTAGTGAAATGTAATATCTAAAATGGTTGATTAAAATTCAATGAGAAATGGATTTGTTGGGAATTTCGGTTCACCTACCCCTCGTTAATTAATTAATTCGTTCGATAATGATTTTATGCTTCCGACAGGGATTTCCTATTCAATTGAACACACTCTCTAGAGCTATGCCAAACTAATTCTACTCAATGAAGTAATTAAATGTCTTTAATTATTTATCAAGAGTGAATTGCATGTCGATTTATGAAATCCCCTAGTTTTCGACCCTTAGGACTATAATTATCGGCACGTATCCAATTTCATATATTTATGTAAATTGTATATCCACAGATTATACTACTCGTTCCTATCACAAGTTATTCTCTCGAACTCACTCGCAATATAAAATTGTTATTAAAGTTAGCTACGCTTTAATAACACGATAAAACAATAGTATAATCAATAATAAATCAGAAATCGATATGTGAATTAATTATATCAAAGTTTGGGGTAGGATCCCCTTAAATCCCAACAAAGATTAAAGTTTAGCTACTAGAATTCATGATTAAAATAAAAACAACAATGTTTAAGAGATAAAAACTAAATTAAAAATACTAAAATTGACGAACATTGCGAAGAACGACGCCCGAAAAGCTTCGAATCTTCAATCCAAGCGCAAAAATCCTCTCCAAAGCTTGCGGCGGCTGATGAATGAAGTCTGAATGATCCCCAAAAACGTCCAAATCCCCTTCCATATCATCTACATCCCCATAATAAGGTAAGGAATCGGACAAGAAATCTTCCCAAAAAATAAGTGGCGCTCGGGCGGTAGAATATTACCGCTCGAGCGCCACACCTTCTGTAATCTTGCTTGGGATATGCGGCATTCGCGCTCGGACGGTAGAATATTATCTCCCGAGCGCCGAGTCTTCTGTTAGTTGGCTTCGGAAATTAAATCTCGCGTCCGGGCGGTAGAAAATTACCGCCCGAGCGCCATACTTTCTGGACATCATCATCTCTTGCGCCCGGGCGGTAATTTTCTACCGCCCGAGCGCCAGCCTTTCTGCCATTTTCTTCTTGGCTTGCCGCACTTTGCTCCAGACTCGATCTTCCGGTCATTTTTCCTACAAATTTGTCACACACAAGTTAGACGTGATCAAATGCAAATGTTTACTCTAAAGTGAACAAAATGTAAATGAAATGAACACATGCCCCATGCAAACACACACAAACAAATGCACTAAAACATGTAAAAACCACGTCTATCAACCCCTCATACTAACCTTTTGCTTGCCCTCAAGCAAAATAGGTTACAGACTACAACTAAACATGCAACAAACACAAAGTGAACGTATTAAAATAACTAGATTGATGGCGAAGTAGCAAACTGACATCTCCTGCCTCAGCGGGTTTGTGAACCTACATCCACTTAGTCAAAACACACATCCATTAATATCCCCTTCAAAACATCGCGCAACATTTGTATTTTTCCAAAAGGTGTGGCCGTGTGTGCTGTGGATTTTTCTAGCTTGTGTTTCAGACTAGTTTTATTCGCAAATCATGTGGGTCGCCGAATCTACATGGCAACGCAAATTTCTCTCTCCTAAGTTCTGTTTCTACTCGGGACCAACCAGTAAACACATAAAGCGGTAGAGTTTCATAGTTGAACAACAAAATTTAGGGAGTTAATAGCCATAAGTGCTCAAGTGGTTTAGAAAGATTGAGAGTACGTAGATCATTTTCACTATGCACTTGTCAGAATTTTTTCTCTGACATTCCTCAACTGCCTTACATCTCCATCTTTTTAGCCTTGGGATAGGATTTCATCCCTTTTTGGCTCCCCCACACCTTACATTCCCCTTTTTCTTTATTTATTTATATTTTTTTTGGTGCATAGTTTTCTCATGAGTACTCCCTAGGCTTGGGATATAGGGTATGTTCATTTATCTGACCTAGGGATGAATTTTTAGGTCCTATGCATGATTGGGATGAAGGGTATTTGAGGTATACGTTTGATTTTCTACACGAGTTCATGCTACTGGTCAGTCACTTATTTCAACAGAAATTCATTCAAGTTCTACTCGCATCTTATGTTTCTTCAGTTCCCCTCACAGATTATTTTGAACTTAACTGACATCGACACCACTATCAAAATCCACTATGTGTGCATAAAAAGATTTCAATTCACCTGGGGATTCATAACGAGTGATAAGACTAAGCAACATGCAGTTCATTTATCCCACAATCATCATTGACTACCAATTTACTAGTTTCACCATCATCTGACACTCATGCAAGACAACTACGAAAAACGACCCCCACATACTAAAGGTGTGCAATATCCCCATTGCACAAAAAAAAACCGAAACCCAAACATGCAAAGACGAAAGGGGACACAAAAACAAATGCAAAAATAAAGCACGAATGCAGCAACAATGAGGAAAAAAAATTAATGCAATAGACAATAAAAATGTAAAGAAGGGGAAACAGTGAACTCCCCTGATCAAGGCTCCTCCTCATCGTGCTCCGGTGGTGATGATGCCTAAAACTAACATTAAAATAAGAAGACTGACCAACTCTAAAAAAACGAAAATAATAAAATCGAATTAAATGCAAGATAAGGGAGAGATGGATAGTTCTCAATTTATAGTCGAGAGCTTGACTGTCGGTTCCTCTCAGCTCTGACTATTTTGGAATCGAGTGACTCCAATTTGTGGCTCCACTGCACCACCCAAATAATGCTTCAGTCGTTGAGCATGGACTGTGAACGGCTCATTTTTCCCATCTCGCAAAGTTAATACTCCCGAGGGGAAAACTTTGGTGATCTTGTAAGGGCCCGTCCATCTTGACTTGCGCTTGCAAGGAAATAAGTGCAACTTGGAGTTGTGCAGGAGCACCGCTTCGCCTTCTTTAAATTCTCTTGGTGTAATGCGCTTGTCGGGTGCTAGCTTTTTACGCTCTACGTACACATACTTCAGGTGTGGAGGCAGTGGTTTGAACTCACATATCGGCGGTTTCTCAACGCTTGACTTCTGAGTGGTCAAATCTCTTCGATCCTCCATGTCCTCCAATTTCATCCTTTCTGGCTTCTTCCATTGATGGTTGGCATTATAGTACGCCACTCTTGCAGATTTTTCTTCATCAAGTTCACCCCCCTTCAATTCAGTGGTGAGCGTGGCTTCCAATGGGTCCTTCATAGCATCCTGCACAAATTGACACACAAGTGAATCCGATGAATCAACTATAAAACAATCATTAGTGTGCAGTGTGTGCTTAAGAGCGTTAAAAACATTAAAAGTGATTTTTTCCTTCCCCACTCTCAATCTCAACTTCCTTTCTTGCACTTCAATCACGGCCTTGCCTGTTGCAAGGAACGGTCTCCCTAAAATCAAAGGCATCTCCCTATCCTCTTCCATGTCAAGCACCACAAAATCTGTAGGAAATGTAAACTTTCCCACTTTCACCAATACATCTTCTTTGACTCCTCATGGATGTTTGACGGATCCGTCGGCTAGTTGCAAGGACATCTGTGTCGGTTTAGGCTCGCCCAATCCAAGTTTCCTGAATACAGCTTAAAGGCATAAGATTAATGCTCGCACCAAGATCACATAAAGCTTTAGGAAATAGCAACATCACCAATCATGCAAGGGATAGAAAAACTCCCTGGATCCTTTAGCTTTAGTGGGATCTGGTTTTGTACCAATGCAGAGCAATTCTCAGTCAATTTTACCGTCATGTGATCCTCCAACTTCCTCTTATTAGCTAAGATGTCTTTCAGAAATTTAGCATAACTCGGCATTTGCATCAAGGCATCAGCAAAAGGAATATGGATGTGCAATTTTTTAAATACCTCAAGAAACTTACCGAATTGCACATCAAGTTTTGCTTTTTTCAATGCTGCAGGAAAAGGAGGAGGTATAACAATTTTGGATTGTGCAGTGGATGTTGGTGTAGAGTTTGAGAACTTACCTGTGTGCGTACCAACCGCTTCTTTTCCTTGATCCTCTTTTTCTTTTTCCTCTTGTTCAAGCACTTTTCCACTCCTCAATGCTATGGCTTTCACTTGCTCTTTCGGGTTAGTCTCAGTGTTGCTTGGCAAGGTGCCTGGCTCTCTACTTGCTATCATCTTCGCTAACTGCCCAATCTGATTCTCTAGCCCCTTTATCGATGCATCCTGATTCTGTAGTCTAGTCTCGGTGGCTGAAATGAACTTGGACATCATTTGCTCCAAATTGGACTTTTCTTATCGAGGGTCATGTTGATACATCGGTTGCTTACTGTACTGCTGTCCTCCTTGTGGTCGAGTCTGACTACCTTGACCAGCCCATGAGAAGTTGGGGTGTTGTCTCCATCCAGGATTTTATGTACTTGAGTAAGGATCATTCCTCGGACGGTTTTTAATCCCCACTTGATTCACCGGTGCCTCCTCATTCACATAGAAAGGACCACTGTCTTGACAGTCCTTAACATAGTGTTCTCCTCCGCATTTTTCACAAAATATCTCTTGCAGGCGCATCGCTGTCCAGTTTACGTTCATGCTGTCTATTTTCCTGTTAAGTGCTTCTAATTGTGCAGTGACAGCTGAAAAATCAGTTACCTTGTGTAGTCCTGCATTCCTTCGCTGAGTGTTCCTCTCAGATTGAGGGTGATAGCTGCTAGCAGCCATCTCCTCCAGTAACTCGTATCCTTCCTCGGCCGTTTTCTCAACAGATTTCCATAGGCCGCAGCATCTATCATGGTACGGTTAGAGGAAATTAACCCATAGTAAAAATTTGGACAACTAACCCAAGAGGTAACTCATGGTGTGGGCATCTTCGCAATAAATCTTTGTAGCGTTCCCACGCCTCATAGAGTGACTCCTGCTCAAATTGAGAGAAGGTGGTTATGTCCGCTCGCAGCTTCATGGTTTTCGATGAAGGAAAGTATTTCAAGAGGAATGCCTTAGCCATGTCTTCCCAAGTTGTGATTGACCCTACATGCAAACAATTCAACCAAGATTTAGCTTTAACACGCAAAGAGAATGGAAATAAACGTAGTCTAACAACATCATCTGAAACTCCATTAAATTTAAAAGTATCGCAAATTTCTAAGAAGTCGGCGATGTGAGTGTTTGGATCATCCAGCGCATTCCCCCCAAATTGGACAGTGTTCTGGATCATTTGAATTATGGCTGGCTTGATCTCAAACTGATTTGCCCTGACCGTTGGTCGCACTATGCTTGGACGTGCTCCATCAAGTGACGGTTGAGCATACTCAAGCATGGGTATGCGCCTTGGCTCTTCGACCTTTAGATCTTCGTGATGCTCCTCCTCACGTTCGTTCATGTTCATTATGTCTTTAAGCCTCTGTTGTTGTCGTCTCCTGCGTAAGATTCTTTCAATCTCGGGATCGAATATCTCTAGTTCAGACTCTAGAGACCTTGGCATGCACAAGAGAGATACCTGCGAAGAAATCGAAGGTGCCAAACAAAGTAAAATAGAGAATGCTAAAGTAAATAATTGAAAATAAACTTGTAGATTAACAGTCCCCGGCAACGGCGCCAAAAACTTGATCGAGCAAAACTTGCACTGTAAAATCCCTAATAAAAATATAGTTTTGTATGCTCAATAATTAATCGCAAATGCACGATGTCAAGTAATAGTATAATGTACGTGAGTACGAGTATCGTTCTACTGAAGACTGTATTTGAAAATTATTATTTCCAGTTATTAAATCTGTAGCAACGAAAATTGATTGAATAATTATTACTACTATGCTCAAATAAATACGCAAATAAAATGATTCAAGAATTGGGTAGTGAAATGTAATATCTAAAATGGTTGATTAAAATTCAATGAGAAATGGATTTGTTGGGAATTTCGGTTCACCTACCCCTCGTTAATTAATTAATTCGTTCGATAATGATTTTATGCTTCCGACAGGATTTCCTATTCAATTGAACACACTTTCTCGAGCTATGCCAAACTAATTCTACTCAATGAAGTAATTAAATGTCTTTAATTATTTATCAAGAGTGAATTGCATGTCGATTTATGAAATCCCCTAATTTTCGACCCTTAGGACTATAACTATCGACGCGTATCCAATTTCATATATCTATGTAAATTGTAGATCCACGGATTATACTATTCGTTCCTATCACAAGTTATTCTCTCGAACTCACTCGCAATATAAAATTGTTATTAAAGTTAGCTACGCTTTAACAACACGATAAAACAATAGTATAATCAATAATAAATCAGAAATCGATATGTGAATTAATTATATCAAAGTTTGGCGTAGAATCCCCTTAAATCCCAACAAAGATTAAAGTTTAGCTACTAGAATTCATGATTGAAATAAACACAACAATGTTTAAGAGATAAAAACTAAATTAGAAATACTAGAATTGACGAAAATTGCGAAGAACGACTCCCGGAAAGCTTCGAATCTTCAATCCAAGCGCAAAAATCCTCTCCAAAGCTTGCGGCGGCTGATGAATGAAGTTTGAATGATCCCCAAAAACGTCCAAATCCCCTTCCATATCATCCACATCCCCAAAATAAGGTAAGGAATCGGACAAGAAATCTTCCCAAAAAATAAGTGGCGCTCGGGCGGTAGAATATTACCGCTCTAGCGCCACACCTTCTGTAATCTTGCTTGGGATATGCGGCATTCGCGCTCGGGCGGTAGAATATTATCTCCCGAGCGCCGAGTCTTCTGTAAGTTGGCTTCGGAAATTAAATCTCGCGTCCGGGCGGTAGAAAATTACCGCCCGAGCGCCATACTTTCTGGACATCATCATCTCTTGCGCCCGGGCGGTAATTTTCTACCGCCCGAGCGCCAGCCTTTCTGCCATTTTCTTCTTGGCTTGCGCACTTTGCTCCAGACTCGATCTTCCGGTCATTTTTCCTACAAATTTGTCACACACAAGTGAGACGTGATCAAATGCAAATGTTTACTCTAAACTATTGCTTTCTCTCGTATATAGAGTCCTGTATATTTCTATTCCTTAAATAAATTATGGGCTCTTATTTTTTTAAAAAATTGGTATTTTTATTTTTTAATTATTTCAAAATCAAAATTATATTTTTTATATTAAAATATGTGATTAATAATACAATTTAAAGTTACAATTTTATTTTTGATTATAAATATATATCGTGGAGGTAAAATGACACTTCTCTTGTTACTTTTTCTTTTATAATTTTTCAACTATTTTTTTAAAATGTTAATAAAAATTTAATTTTTTTTGTTACAAATATATGATTCGGAACGAACCAAAAAAAAAAAAAGACGGTACATTCAATTTTTTTAATATTATAGTTCTTTTTAAAAAACTATTTTCTCATTTTTTATCTTGTTAATCTTTTATTTAGAAATTAAAATTTTATTAATCACATATTTGTAACAAAAATAATAATCTTGTTGACTTTTTTATATTCTAATTCTTTTGAAAAATTATTTTCTCTTTTTTTATATTGTTAATTTTTTCACATTCTTTTCTAAAATTTTAAATATAATTTTTTTTTACCTTTCTTAGAGATTTAAGAAATAATCCAAAAAAAGTAAAAAAAAATTAAAAAAAGACTAAGCATTCGAACAAGAAAAAATTATACAAGATAATTTTCTTTTTATATCGTGTCAATTATTTTGTATTATTTTTAATGTACGATAGGTTCAACCTTTTTAAATTTTTTGTACATTTTTTTAATTGGATATGTACATATGTACATATTTCATGTATTTAGACATTAATTTTATTTTTCTTACAAATATATGATTAATAAAATTTTAACTTCTAAATAAAAGATTAACAAGATAAAAAATGAGAAAATAGTTTTTCTAAAAAGAACTATAATATTAAAAAAAATTTAATGTACTGTCATTTTTTCTTGTTCGTTCGAAATCATATATTTGTAACAAAAATTAAATTTTTATGAACATTTTTTAAAAAAAGAATCGAAAAAATTATAAAAAAAAATAATAATAAGAGAGACGTCATTTTAATCTCACAATATATATTTGTAATAAAAAATAAAATTGTAACTTTAAATTGGATTATTAATCACATATTTTAATATAAAAATATAATTTTAATTTTGAAATAATTAAAATATAAAAATATCAATTTTTTTAAAAAATAATTTTAATAATGTTGTAAACTAAAATCCATAGCACTGCACCCTCTACTGTGGGCTCCCCCACAGTAGAGGATCTTGATCCGTCTAAAGAGGGTTGAGTAAGGGCTGGATCACTTGAGCATAGGCTAGGGCAGCATGAATGGACGAGTTGGACAAGGGTTTGTAGTGAAGGTAGGTGCTAGATTTTTCAGCAGCAGGGCGGAAGTGGTCCGAAGGTTTAAGAGCTTGGTTTTGGGGTTTTTAGGATCTTTTAGATGTTTATTAAGTGTGGTAAAAAGTTGGGAAAGTTTTGGCTAAGTTTCGGTTCGATTCGGTTTAAAACCGGGACTACGGTCCAAGTTTTAAAACAATTTGGTTAAGTTATGAAATGGGACTCGAATTTACGTCTAGGAATTAAAAATGTTTTGGGACATTATAAGGAGTTTGGTAAGCTTCGGATCAAAATGATGAGTTTTGGAATTATCCGGGATTTAATCGCCGCACGAAACGTTAATTAAAGGTTTAATTGAAACACCTATATTTAAGCTTAATAAAATTATAGAAAATTATATTTAAGCTCAAATAATTATTAGAAGTCTAAGTTTTTAGTTTGAGAATTTTATGTTAAGGTTTGATTTAATTCGGATTAAAGCGCATTATTATGTTATAATTAAGGATTAATTTAAAGGTCATCGATTTAAGCCAAATAAAAATATGGGAAAATTCTTGTAGGCTTAAATAATTATTTGGGACACGTTAGAGTCATTGGAATTAAGAAAAGGTCACAAACATGAAATTTTACCTCTAGGGGTGAAACGATAATTTTTGGGTTTCCAGGGGCAAAATGGTCATTTTGCATCCGGGGTGAGATTTTGGACCTGGCAGCGCCCTGAGCACATTTTATCATGATTTAAATGTTTATGCATCACATTTATGAGTTTTACGCAATTATGATAAATACAGGTGCATGCTTGGTTTAAAGGAAAAAGTTACGTATATGCATATTTTTATTAAGTGATGATTATGATGCTATTTTTGAAGGATGTGATTTGGTTGTGACTGATGATGTATATGTATACGATGATATGAGATATGATGAGCTGAGGCCCGGCTCAGTGGACGGGTAATACTGTCGCTGATGTCCCTCGCCGCCGGGTACCACGGTTACATGTAGATGGATCCATCGATAGAGCTGATACGAAAGTCACAACTAATGAACTGAATTCAATTAAAAAGAACACGTATACGTATATGATGACATGAGATGACATGTTTTGAGACGATATGATTTTACACGACACGTATACGTATATGATGACATGAGATGACATGTTTTGAGACGAAATGATTTTACACGACACTTATACGTATATGATGACATGAGATGACATGCTTTCGCTCGATACGATTTTACACGACACGTTTACATTATGCTTTTAAGTTCATGAAAGATATGTTGAGTATGATATTTTTCACTGCTGTGTGCTATGTATATGTACTTGTTATTAACGGTGCAGGTGTGTTGAGTCTTTAAACTCACTAGACGTGTGTGATGCAGGTGAGCTTAATGATGAGGAGACTGGAGGTGCTGAACTCTGAGTAGGCAGACCTGGTGCGGCGACACGACCCGAGGACCACATGTTTTCTGCATTACGATTTATGAGATTGAGAGGAGATAATATTTTCATACGTCGATGATTTTAAGATTTATACTCGTTTATGTTTACGCATGATTTTGGGACGACTATGGTTAATTTAAACTGTATTATTTTTACGGTCAGATAATTACGATTATTTTAAATGTTCTTTCGAAAAGCGCGAGCTTTAAAAAAAAAATATTCCGCACTTTATAAAACGAGTGAGAGGTGACAGGTAGGTATCAGAGCAAGGGTTCTGTATAGGGTTGTGCCACCGTCAGCTTCTGCCGCTCAGTATTCAAGCCTCAAGTCTGTAAGCTTTTATGATTTAAATGATTTACTCATATCACCTGCATGTTAACATGATTTACGCTTTATGATGATCTACGTTATATGTTTAACTGCATTTATGATTTAAGGATTTACTGTTTTCAAAACTAGATTAAATTGCATGTTGGTTACGTTTGGAATTGGACGTGTCTAAGAATTTGAATATTGGGCTTTAGGAGAAGTTGATAATGATTTGATTATATTGATTTTAGGTTAGAAGTACTGATGTTCTACTTTTGGGGTAATAAGTTAATCTTGAAAATTATGAATGCTTTTGGGACTTGTAGAATTTCTAAGAAATTACTGATGGTTCGTGGTTGCTAGTTGAATTAATTTTTGAGGATTCCATGTAAGGATTAATGATTTGAAAACTACGACAATCTTTGGAAGTATGAAAACGTATAATTTATTTAAGATGCATGCTCTACCTAGTGAGACCTAAGGATTAAATTGAATGGATTGAGAATTTTAAAGACCTAACTGTATTAACCAATAATTTGAGGACATAAGTGCAACAATAAACTTCTAAGGGACTATTTCGAATTTACCAAACTTTGGGATTAAATTTTTAGTTTTGAGAATTTTAAGGTTTAATGAGGCTAAATCGAAAATTTTATAGGGACCAAGAATGCAAATTTCGAAGAGTTGTAGGGACAAAAATATAATTTTTGAGAACTTTAAATGCCAAATTGCAAATTTCGAAAATTTTGAGGATTTAATTTGAACTTTGAGGAACACTTAGGTTGAATCAATAATTTTTCGAGGTTATGATAATTGATTTTGGGTTTAATAAACTTAAAATTTCTGAAATTTATGTACGAGAAACCTATAAAGTGGGATTAGGAACGCCAAGAACTTATGGATAATTGTGGGATTCTTGAGATTTAGGACAAACGGATAATATTCGAGGAAAGTAAGAACTAATTTTGTAATTTTTAAGAAATTTGGGGGATTTGTTTGGCAGTAAGTGAAAAGCAAATGGTTTAAATGACCGGAATTTTTGATGATTTAGATTTGAAGGGATATTTAAAACCTTGTAATATCTGGGTTATAATGTTATAAGAAATGGGAATCAAGGACAATGTAGGGTGAATCAATCTTGGGCTTGAAAATTTAAGTGTTAGTGAAATAATGTTGTGGTAAATTAAGAATTTAAAGTGATGACAATTTAAGGTAAAGTTGACCAGTTAGTTAAGTTATAAGAATAGACATGGAACTAACAAAATTTTGGGAACTTAAGTTTGATGTATCATAAATTTTTAATTGTGATCTTAAGAGTTAAAATTATTACTTTGTTGGAATTTATTTTTTCTAGAAAGTTGGGTGTGATTGATTGTTAGGATATTTGATAAACGCATGTAAGAATTGAGGTAGTTACCTTGTCTTGAGAAATTTTTTTTTTAGTTATTAAGAAACTTGAGAATCAGTGAATAGGTGCATTGGAATTATGTTATCCAAAACTATTTGGGTTGCGTAAGTTTGAATTTCAAATTTATGGCGCGTGAAATTAAAACAAAGAGAATTAGTGGTGTTCAACATAGGTTATGTGGAGACCCGGACGCTAATCATCTTCTTAATCATCTTTGGGATTTAATTATCAATTAAGATAAACAGGGTCTAAAAATTTTTCTTTTTAAAATATAAGTGCGGAACGTAATGGAATTTAACTAATATACATCTCAGTATAAAAGTACAATAATGTACAACAATTATTCAAACTAGTCTAAGGTTCAACTATTAGTTTTCAGTATTAAACCAAGTCTACATCCAAGTCCGGAATTACCACTCTAATCTCGATCTCTCATCATCCTCTTGACCATGATCCTGCCCCACCTGTTGTCATGCACACATACAAACAAGACAACAGTCGAATACTCCGGTGAGAATAAATCCCAGTATAAATAATGTATACATGCAGTTAACTGAATTAACATAAACGCATGAATTATATCTTATCACATGTAGCGAAATCAACCAACATGTATCAATACCAATCTGTAATTAATATCTGAATCGTAATCTACGAAACATAAATCAATACAAATCTGTAAATCAAGTTCTAGTTTCGATATCTAAGACTCGACTCATCTCTCATTCTAATCTAGGGATCCCGGTGAATAAGAACGTAACAAGTCTCCCACCTACTACTACCATTCGCGGTGGTGGTACGTTCTTATTTCTGGACTTTGGTCTAGCTGTATCGAATAATCTACAATAAGAACAATGTCTGTATCTTAAGCATATCGATACACCAAATGTCCAGTGCCTTGGCGTATCTACCAAGACTAAGCCTAGTCTGACAATGTGCAATGGGTCAGTGACTATACTGTCAAAATCTAACCCCTCTGTCAGTGACTCTCACTCAATAGCTATCTGATTTCTACTTCTAATTCAATAGAATAACATAATCATTAAAACACAAAGGTATAAAAACAATACCATACAAGTATGTGGTTTAGGGAAACTCGAGTAAAATCTAACTCAAGTCGATCTCCCAATTAACATCGATTTATACCTTTCTCTTCACGATCTGATGAAGACGAAGTCTGTATGTCAATCTGTCCATACCCAGTCTGGCAATGACAATCGCATAAATACAATATCAGTATACAATTCAATTCAATACCTGTTCTGATCAATATTCAAATCGAAATATATATATTCTGATCCATAACTGAACAAGGTACAATCTAATTCATATCAACGATATCACGATACAATCGAAATCATTACTGAATCTGATCAATCTAAATCAACTGATGTTTTGACGGCATAGCGATACAATCTGAATAACCCCGTCAGTCTGAACATCACAGATATAATACCCCAACTCATAATCGATATCAGTACAGCTCATACCCTGAATAATAACACAACTCTGATATAAAATCTCAACTAAATCAACTCCAAAAATCATAACAATTTCATAAACAGTCTATTCTTTAATCTGACTTCAGTTATACAATGCCTACTGTAGCAGAAACATCATATCTGATTCGTATTCAATTCTGGCAATATCATAAATTCAAATCATGTCTAAACGTAACAAAACTTACGTCCAGATGAAGCCTGCGTTGATAGGCACTCAGTACTGAAGTCGGATTCAAAATCGAATGGACGGATTTCACAAGATCACGAATCTATGCTTTAAAATCTGAAAATCTCTTTGGCCCTCGTTTCCTTTTCTTCTGAAGGAATTCGCATGCTGATATATATATATATATATATATATATACATATGTTGCATGATACAAGGGCAAGTGGCGTTGTGCATGTTCTGCACGTTGCGCGCATATGCGCGACCTTGTTGGCGCATATGCGCCGGTAGTTCGACCAGCATCTTCTGTTGGCTCGCGCATATGCGCAGATCATTCTGCCCAACCCGCGCATGTGCGCCATTTACGTCGCGCATGTGCGCGCATGGTTCTGTCTTCCTCGCGCATGTGCGCCGATACATGTCGCGCATGTGCGCGGGGACTTCTCTTTGCACCTCTTTTGATTTTCTTTCGTCTTTCCCAGTCCGATCCGTTCCGTCTATAATCGTATCAATTATCACCCATAAATTATAATAATTATCGCCAAATATTTTCAGATTAACTGGATAAATTTCTCGGGCCTTACAGGTTACCTATGAACAAATATTAAGATTTTTACCGAGTAAGAAATCTAAAATCTTGATATGGGAGTTCTTAAATTTTATGGGTTACAAGTGAAGTTGATTTATTAAAGTTAGTCTAATGCTACCACGGGATAACTTATTAAGTTTTATACGTTAATATTAATTAAGCATTAGGGATACGTAAGAATGCGATATCCGTTTCAAGGTGAAAATCTAAGAGTCTTAGGCCTCAACTATATTGTAATTGAGAAGGGAATAATTTAAGCATGCAACTGATGCGAGAAGGATTTTACTAATTAGGTAGAAGATCATTATTGTATAATTGGGTTTTATGGATTAGCATTATTCAAGGTTTAAGATTTTCAACAATTTTACATCCGGGATGTACTTGTAAATAGTAAGTTACGTAAGTTGGTGCCGTAAGATAAAAATTCGATTCAAGGATCTTAGGCTAATATTATTATGGGGTTGAGATAAGGTTTAACTTTTAAGTGTATTATCAAGGATAGAAGTCGATCAGTAATTTTTGGGTGCTAAGGTTTTTAAGTTTAACTGCATAAATACTAATATAATATGTCAATGAACATCCTGAGTACAGTATAAGAAAGTAAGACGCAATAAAATTCAGACTGTCATTTCTAATATTGGGAAGTTTAAGAAAAGTTGAAATGTGAGATTATAGAAAAATGAAACTAGGTTACCATGGGTAGTTATAAGTTGAGTTTCGCAAAAAAAGATTTAGAAGTTAGAGTTTATTAGAATTGAGGAGATGTAAGAACAACTTAACACTTATTTTATCAGAGTAGCGCATCGAAAGCGAAGAATATTGGGATTCTAGAATTAAGAGTCTAAATTTTTGTTTATCGAGGATAAGCAAATTTCGGGGACGAAATTCAATTTAAGGGGGGGAGATTGTAACGTCCCGAAAATCGGAAAGTTCACGTGAACCACATGCATGCAAATTATTAAATTCTTTTAAAGCATAAAATGTATTTTTATTTTATTAAATTGTGTTTAATTATTTTTATGCATTTTATGCATAATTCATGCATGGTAGAATTTATTCCATACATTTTATAAGTTCATGCATTAAGGTTTTTAAGTTGCATTTCGCTCTCGAACGAGGAACGGAGACCGAGAAATTTTAAAACAAATTATTTTTATTACACGATTAATTTTTATTAATTAATATAAGATGTTTTAAATGTATTTTTCAAGAATTGGAATTTATTGGGTATTTTTACCCGCATGATTTTAATTTTTAACGGTGTGAAAATTTTATTAAATCGAGGGACTTTTTGAGGGTTCGGCTAATATTTTCAAAATCTTTCCAACACGAAATATTTTTCGGGATTGTGTTTGGATTTAATGACCCTATTTTTAAGCTTATTGGACATAAAACTTGTTTTTAAAATTTTTAATTAACAAGTAGGTCCCCTTTACTTATTAATTAATTACTTAATAAGTACCTAGGCTCCACTAAACTTATTATAAGCCACCCCAACAGCCGACATCCCTTCATTCAGATCTATTCCCTCGGTTTCCTTCATTAACAACCTCTAGGTGCATTGGTTTCACTTGTTCTTGCAAATAAATCAATCTGACGCTTCTCTGTTGCGTTTCTCTTCAACCTTCTCGCATAAAAGATCAACAGGCATGCTTTGTATCTCCTTTTCTCGCATCATTCACGTTGTATATTGATGTTTGTGTTCATGCTTAAAGATTTCCGATCCAAGCATGTTTTTGAAAGAATTTCGGGTTCCATGTGTTTTTCTTGCACTCTTTTTGTGTTACTCACGTTTTTTCTGAATTCTTGGGCAAGGGGCTGCGGTTCTTGAGAGTTTGGAGGCTGCTGGTGGTGTCAAGTTGTTGTCATGAGGTTTAGAAAATTTGCTGGAAGTATACGAGTGAAGGGACATGAGGTGGGTTCTTCGGGGGTGGCTCGATCTTTGGTGTTTCAGCGTCCAGGTTTCAACCAGCATTTCAGGGACCTCGCCAAGGCTTAGACCAGACCCTGGTGGGTCTGAGACAAGGCTTGGAAGGTCTTGGCTCGTGCTGGAACCACCCCAAGTGCTGTGGATCGAGAAGGTAGAGGATTTGCTTCGGTTTAGCCATGTTGGGAGAATAGCGGTTTGTAGGCTGCAGCTTTCTTGGGATGATTTGCGTGGGTTCAGTAGGTGTAGGGACGTCCTAAGATGGTCTAAAGAGGGTTGAGTAAGGGCTGGATCACTTGAGCATAGGCTAGGGCGCATGAATGGACGAGTTGGACAAGGGTTTGTAGTGAAGGTAGGTGCTAGATTTTTCAGCAGCAGGGCGGAAGTGGTCCGAAGGTTTAAGAGCTTGGTTTTGGGGTTTTTAGGATCTTTTAGATGTTTATTAAGTGTGGTAAAAAGTTGGGAAAGTTTTGGTTAAGTTTCGGTTCGATTCGGTTTAAAACCGAAAACAATTTGGTTAAGTTATGAAATGAGCTCGAATTTACATCTAGGAATGCTTTTAAAAATGTTTTGGGACATTATAAGAAGTTTGGTAAGCTTCGGATCAAAATAATGAGTTTTGAAATTATCCGGGATTTAATCGCCGCATAAAACGTTAATTAAAGGTTTAATTGAAACGCCTATATTTAAGCTTAATAAAATTATAGAAAATTATATTTAAGCTCAAATAATTATTAGAAGTCTAAGTTTTTAATTTGGGAATTTTATGTTAAGGTTTGATTTAATTTGGGATTAAAGCGCATTATTATGTTATAATTAAGGATTAATTTAAAGGTCATCGATTTAAGCCAAATAAAAATATGAGAAATTTCTTGTAGGCTTAAATAATTATTTGGGACACGTTAGAGTCATTTGAATTAAGAAAAGGTCACAAACGTGAAATTTTACCTCTAGGGGTGAAACGATAATTTTTGGGTTTCAAGGGGCAAAATGATCATTTTGCACCCGGGGTGAGATTTTGGACCTGGCAGCACCATGAGCACATTTTATCATGATTTAAATGTTTATGCATCACATTTATGAGTTTTACGCAATTATGATAAATACGGTGCATGCTTGGTTTAAAGGAAAAAGTTACGTATATGCATATTTTTATTAAGTGATGATTATGATGCTATTTTTGAAGGATGTGATTTGGTTGTGACTGATGATGTATATGTATACGATGATATGAGATATGATGAGCTGAGGCCCGGGCTCAGTGGACGGGTAATACTGTCGCTGATGTCCCTCACCGCCGGTTACCACGGTTACATGTAGATGGATCCATCGATAGAGCTGATACGATAGAGCTGATATGAAAGTCACAACTAATAAACTGAATTCAATTAAAAAGAACACGTATACGTATATGATGACATGCGATGACATGTTTTGAGACGATATGATTTTACACGACACGTATACGTATATGATGACATGAGATGACATGTTTTGAGACGATATGATTTTACACGACACGTATACGTATACGATGACATGAGATGACATGCTTTGGCACGATACTATTTTACACGACACGTTTACATTATGCTTTTAAGTTCATGAAAGATATGTTGAGTATGATATTTTTCACTGCTGTGTGCTATGTATATGTACTTGTTATTAACGGTGCAGGTGTGTTGAGTCTTTAAACTCACTAGGCGTGTGTGATGCAGGTGAGCTTAATGATGAGGAGACTGGAGGTGCCGAACTCTGAGTAGGCAGACCTGGTGCGGCGACACGACCCGAGGACCACATGTTTTCTGCATTACGATTTATGAGATTGAGAGGAGATAATATTTTCATACGTCGATGATTTTAAGATTTATACTCGTTTATGTTTACGCATGATTTTGGGACGAGTATGGTTAATTTAAACTGTATTATTTTTACGGTCAGATAATTACGATTATTTTAAATGTTCTTTCGAAAAGCGCGAGCTTTAAAAAAAATATTCCGCACTTTATAAAACGAGTGAGACGTGACAGCTAGACATGGAGGAGGATCGTGAGATCCCCCTTATTTTAGGTCGTCCTCTCTTAGCTACTGGAAGAGCTCTCATAGATGTGCAAAAAGGTGAGTTAGTTTTAAGGTTGAATGATGATAAGGTAACTTTTAATGTTTTTCGCAGTATGAAATATCCTGGATCTTCTGATTTTTATAGAATAGATGCTATTGAAGATATTGTTGAGTGTAGTGTGCAGGATACTTTTATTTAGGGATGTAAACGAACCAAACCGTTTGTGAGCTATTCGAAGCTCGATTCGATCAAAGCTCGTTTGAGCTCGTTTAATGAGGCTCGTTAAGATAAACAAACCAAACTCGAGCTTTACAGTATTCGGCTCGTTAGCTCGTGAACATGTTCGTTTGTAAGTTAATGAGTAATCTTTTAGATGAAAAAATAATAGTTTTGATATTTGATTTATTGATTTTGCATATTATTTATGAAATATATAGAAAAATCTATTAAATTTATTTATTATAATAAATTTACATTTTAATAAGAATAATATATTTTTATTTAAATATATAATTTACTTTTTAATTAATTTAATGAAAATTTAAATGTATAATTCATATTTATTAAGCTCGTTTAGGCTCGATAAAGACTTGAATAAGCTCGTGAGCCATGCATATATTCGTTAAATAAAGCTCGAGCTCGGCTCGATTATAAACGAACCAAGCTCAAACATTCAACAGTTCGGCTCGGCTCGACTCGATTACATCCCTATTTTTATTGAAGACCCACTGGAGATGCTTTTGGTGAACCCAAAGTCCACGGAATCAGATAGAGAAGAGGTGGAGGAATGTATGAACTACTTGGAGGGATCAAAGCCTCTGCCAAGATCGGTGAATTCGATGATTGGGGAGCTTGGACATATTCCAAAATCACTTAAACCTTCCATAGAAGAACCCCAATTCCTCGAACTCAAACCACTTCCTCCTCATTTAAAATATTTATTTTTGAAGGAAGAAGAATTCTTCGAGGAATTCCTATGCGAAGATGAGGTAGAACAGAAGTTGGAGGATGTAGAAGAACACAAGTCGAAGGATGTGGCGCCCCAAACCTCGCCACGTAATCATGCAACATGTGACGTCATATGCATAAAATTTTTTCTTTTCGACAACGTAATAATATAATGCATATACGACAAAATAGTGCAATCACCACACTATCTACGTCAGTGTAGCAGAAACAGTATAATAAATACACACATACAACTCAAATAAGACAATAAGCTATACTGTCTCTATCTACTATCAACTACAAGACTGTTTGACTAGACACACCTAGTCCTTCACCACTATCCTGTCTCACGCATAGTCCTGTAACCTGCCCAACAGAAACAGCCCTCAAAGGGTGAGCATATACAACAACCATCATCGCAATACATAACAGTTATATTAAAAACATAAAATATAACTGAAATCATAATAGAAATACCCCCTTTGTCGTTTCTGGACAATCAGCCAACAACAACCTCAACAACATCACAATGCAACAACATCGACGATACGTCGCACCCCAACACCGACGACAACAATATCGTCGAACGAACAACAACATCGACGATACATCACACCCCAACACCGGCGACAGCAATATCGTCGAACGAATAACAACATCAACGATACGTCGCACCCCAACACCGGCGACAGCAATATCGTTGAACGAACAACATCAACGAGACGTCTCCCAACAACGATAGTCAACAATATCAACAATAATAAACAACAACAAATATAATATCAAATCACCCAATTCCGGTGATTTATCATCGTTCAACACAATAGTATTCATCAATACTAAACAATAACAACATATGCTCGTACGTCAACACGTACCTGATAATCGAGTATATATAAAATCTGGCTATTTCTTTGATCCCGAGGCTTGTGGTGTATCTAAATAATTCAACAATAATTATCAGATCATTGTCACAGTATCAACACAGTTATAACAGCCTCAATATATAACATCAAATAGCCCAACAACAATTAATTCAACAAAATATAAAACTCGATTATAAATTCGTATTGTTCAACAATTTAATAATCTGGTGTATTTAATTCACAATACTACCATCAAATACACCATAATTAATTAACTTCAAATAATAGGCTATTTTACAACATATGTCAAATTACGAAAACTTTATATCAACGTGTAGCCTATACTTCGTAGACTCCGAATATATAATCAGAATTAATAACAACTGACAAACAACTCTCCAATCTCAATCCAATGATTAAAAATCCCTAATTATAATAAATTAGGAATAATTCAAAACAACAACACAATAATCTTCTCTACCTCGTTAAAATCATACACTACTCAACAATCTTCAATTTCAGTATGATTTAACAATTTATTGGATTTATTCCAGAAATCGACGAATTTCAAACATCACCAAAACTATAAAATTTATACCTCAAATCGAAGACCTCGTGTCAACGATCTCAGAACTGAAGTCGGTTCGTCGATTGAATAAACGGATAAATCACACGATCGAAAAGAAAATCAAAAAAACTTATTTTCTCTCTATCTCACCCCTCGTCTCTCGCCTCTGTTCTTGCCTTGTTGAGCTCGGTGGAATTTTCTTTTTCTTTTTTTTTTATTTTTTTTAATATTATATTATATTATATTAATAAAATAATATAATATAATATAATATATAATATTTAACAACGATATATCTCTTTGGACCAGTCAAACGACCAAATTTTCAAAACTCAAAACATGAAATTTCTATATCTTTCGGTGTTCTACGTTCTATCCAAATTTCAAATCATTTGGACTTCATATGACCAAGATATCACATATTTCTATCGTTAAAAATCATTAATTATTTAGTAATATCACATTACTAAATCCATAACTTGTGATATTTACTTCAGGCATTACATTTCTACCCCCCTTAAATGAATTTCGACCCCGAAATTAATCAACAACAGTAATAACATGCATAAATAAAGATACGTCATACCATCAGAATAAGTAGGGGTAGAGCTCTCTCATATGCCGCTCTGTCTCCCAAGTGGCCTCTTCGACACCTCTATGCTCCCACTGAACCTTCACCATCGGTATAAGCTTACTACGAAGCTTTCATTCAGATCGATCCAAAATACAAACTGGTCTCTCAACATAAGACACGTCAGGATCTAACTGAACCTCAGAAATATCCAACACATGTGAAGGATCCGGCTCATACTTCCGCAACATCGATACATGAAACACATCATGAATACCAGATAAAGATGGAGGTAGAGCCAATCGGTAAGCCAAAGTGCTTATCCGCTGCAATATCTCACACGGGCCAACATACCTCGGTGCCAACTTTCCTTTCATGCCAAATCGCACTGTGCCACGAAAAGGAGAAACTTTCAAAAATACTCGATCGCCCTGCTGAAACTCTAAAGGTCTTCGTCTTTTATTGGCATAGGCGGCCTGTCTATCTTGAGCTGCTTTCAATCGTTGCTGTATCAACTTTACTTTCTGTTCCATCTCATGAATCATATCAGGACCGGTAACTGCAGCTCGATCAACATCATCCCAGTATAACGGAGATCTACAACGTCTCCCGTACAATGGCTCAAATGGAGCCATCTGAATACTACTCTGATAACTATTGTTATATGCAAACTCTACCAATGGAATAGATGACTGCCAAACAGATTTAAAATCCATCACATACGCACGCAACATATCCTCCAGCGTCTGAATAGTACGCTCAGTCTGACCATCTGTCTGAGGATGATAAGCCGTACTCAATCTCAACTCTGTCCCCATCGCAGTCTGCAATCCTTCCCAAAAATGAGAAGTAAATCGAGGATCTCTATCAGAAATAATAGACACTGGAAACCCATGCAACCGTACAATCTCTCGTATATACAACTGTGCCATCGTCAAATACGTACTACTCATGCTATAGGGTATAAAATGTGCAACTTTCGTCAATCGATCAACAATCACCCAAATAGCATCAATAGTTCCAGTGCTTCTTGGCAAATGAGTCACAAAATCCATCGATATGTGCTCCCATTTCCAAGTTGGCACTTCTAAACTCCTCAATTCACCTCCCGGCCTTCTCCTCTCAACTTTGATCTGTTGACAATTAAGACATCGACGTACAAAATCAATCACATCACGTTTCATTCCCTTCCGCCAAAACTGAGAGCGTAGATCCTTATACATCTTCTTGCCACCAGGGTGGATAGAATATCGACTACAATGTGCACGCCGCAACAGGCCCTGGCGCAACTCAGATATATCAGGAACTACCCATCTATCATTCATCCTCAAACTGCCATCATCAGTCACTCTAAAACGAGTATCTTGTTTCTGAGAAACTAACTCCCTCCATCGCTGAACTCTCTCGTTTGTCATCTGTGCATCACGAATACAACCATATATATCAGGTTCAGCTAATAAGGTAGATACCTGGATAGGAGTCGTCGAGATATCAAAATCATATCCCAAGGAACAACAAGACATCATCATAGCTGATAAACGACTCACATCCTCTGCAGTACAACTCACTTTACGGCTCAATGCATCAGCTGTAAGATTGGCTCGACCAGGATAATATTCAATCTCACAATCATAATCCTTCAGCAAATCTAACCATCGTCTCTGTCTCATATTCAACTATGTCTGGGTAAAAAAAATCTCAAGCTCTTATGATCAGTATAAATCGTAAATGAGGTACCATATAAATAGTGTCGCCATATCTTCAAGGCAAAGATAATGGCTGCCAACTCCAAGTCATGCACAGGGTACCTTGTTTCGTGTGGTTTCAGCTGTCTCGAGGCATATGCCACAACATGTCGATCCTGCATCAAAACACATCCCAAACCATGTAATGATGCATCAGTATAAACAACAAACCTCTCATTTCTGTAGGAATTGATAACACAGGTGCAGTCGTCAGTCGGTGCTTCAACTCCTGAAAACTCCTCTCACATGCTTCAGACCACTGAAATCGCACACCTTTCTGAGTCAACTGTGTCAAAGGCCTAGCAATCTTTGAAAATCCCTCGATAAATCGACGATAATAACCTGCTAAACCCAAGAAACTACGAATCTCAGGTACAGATGTAGGTGCAGACCACTGTAACACGGCTTCGACCTTCGTTGGATCAACAGAAATCCCATCTCTCGATATAACATGAACCAAGAAGACCACTCGATCCAACCAAAACTCACACTTACTGAGTTTGGCATACAACTGTCTATCTCGCAACACCTGTAACACTGAACGCAAGTGCCCTGCATGCTCAGCCTCACTCCTGGAATATATCAATATATCATCAATAAACACAATAACAAATCGATCGAGATAAGGCTGAAATACCCTATTCATCAAACTCATGAACACAGCTGGAGCATTCGTCAACCCAAAAGGCATAACTAAAAACTCGTAATGCCCATATCTGGTCCTGAATGCTGTCTTCTGAATATCCTCCTCTCTAACTCGTATCTGATGATATCCTGACCTCAAATCAATCTTCGAATATACTGAGGTTCCCTGTAACTTATCAAACAAATCATCAATACGAGGGAGGAGATATTTATTCTTAATCGTTACCTTATTCAGCTGTCGATAGTCGATACAAAGCCGCATAGTTCCATCTTTCTTTCTCACAAATAAGACTGGTGCACCCCAAGGCGATACACTAGGGCGAATGTATCCCTTGTCAAGCAAGTCCTGCAACTGGGCTTTCAACTCTCTCAAGTCTGCTGGTGCCATTCTGTAAGGAGTACGAGAAATAGGGGAAGTATCTGGCATCAACTCGATCCCAAACTCCACCTCACGGGCTGGTGGGAAGCCTGGAATCTCATCAGGAAATACATCGGCAAACTCAGCAACTATAGGTATCTCCTCTATTCCCACCTCCTTCTTCTTTTCTGTCACATCTACAGCATAAATAAGATAACCCTTATGCCCATGCTCCAATAACCGAGACATCCGGATGGCAGATACCAACGGAACACGGGGACGAGAACCCTTCCCATAAAATGTCCAACGCTCTTTCTCATCTGTATAAAAATATACCACCCGCTGATAACAATCAACTGTCGCACAATATCTCCTCAGCACATTAATTCCCACAATACAATCAAAATCAGTCATCTCTAGAATAATCATATCAGATCTCAGCTCATAGCCCTCATAAGAAATAATACCATGTGATATCATAGATACAACTGATATATCAACTCCAGAAGGTGTCGAAACAGAAAGAGGCATAGACAATGGAGACAAGCGCATATGATGCTCAACCACAAACCTCTTCGATATAAAAGTATGCGAGGCACCAGTATCAACAAGAATATAAGCAGGATAAGAACATAAATAACACTTACCCGCTATCATCTCCTCTCGTGCCTCCTCTGCCTGCTCTCGTGTCAAAGCATACACCTGTGCCTGAGGCGGACTAGCTCCCTGCATACGTGGCTGTCCTCCAGAAGGTCGTGGTGTAAACTGCTGAGGCTGTCGTCCTCCTCTCTCTGAGGATCTACCTCTAGCACTCCTAGGCTCTCGCTGTCCCTCACAACTAGGACACTGTCTCGCCAGATGACCAACACCGCTACACTCAAAACAGGTGATCTCGGTCTGTGCACACTCCCTGATCAAATGAGGTCCCCCACAACGATAACATCTCACTGCTCTGGACTCTCCTCTCTGCCCCTGAACAGACTGAGAACTGCCCCCACGACTCTCAACACGTCGTGAATCAAATCGACGCTTCCCAGATGATGCCGAAGAAGAAGATGAACCCTTCTGATATTTAAAAGATTGTCCCTGTGGTCGCAATGACTCCCTAATCGGCTCTGATAATCGTCCCTGAGCCCCATACTCCTGCATCACCAACTCAGCCATCTCAGCTCTCGTCACTGCATCTTCAAATGATACTGGGTTGTTCGATTGCACACAATCAAATAACTCTAACTTCAACCCTTTCAAGAAATGTCTCATCTTAGCATGAACATTCGTAGCAATATGTGGCACATATTTCAGCAATGCAGAATATCGAGTCTCATACTCAGCAACAGACATACTACCCTGTCTCAAATCCTCAAATTCTTTCTCTTTCTTTTGTCTGGCTGCTGTAGAAAAATATTTATCAAGAAAACGAGACCGAAACACATCCCAATCAACAGTACGGCCCTGAGCTCTCAATCCGGCCTTAGTCGTCTGCCACCACAATAATACATTCCTCGAAAGCTGAAATGTAGCCAATCGTAACCAAGCAGACCTAGCACACGGAGCGGTCACAAATATCTGCTCTATCCTCTCAATCCACTCCTCGGCTCGCTCACCAGTCTCAGAACTATCAAATCTCGGCGGAAGATAACTGCTGAACTTTGCCAAAGTCAACTCACCAAGAAATAAAGGCTGATCTGCAGGTGCCTGTCCCATAGGAGGAGGTGGCAACGGATTCATCTGTCCAAACCCACTGTCAACCTCATCTGTTTCCTCGTGTGGATGTACCTGTTCTCTAGCTGCCATCACTAGAAATCAAATTGTTAATCATAACATTTAACAATTACAATCCAGTAATCATCATCACACCTTTCGCACGAAAGTACACGCAACTAAAGAACAATCAATCAAATCGAGAAATCATCAATAACAAGTCAAATGCACAGACACACGCAGATAATATCGTCATCCAACTCCCTCATCACAAACCCAACTCTTAACCATCCCAGACATCTAACATATGCTCTGATACCACCAAATGTGGCGCCCCAAACCTCGCCACGTAATCATGCAACATGTGACGTCATATGCATAAATTTTTTTTCTTTTCGACGACGTAATAATATAATGCATATACGACAAAATAGTGCAATCACCACACTATCTACGTCAGTGTAGCAGAAACAGTATAATAAATACACACATACAACTCAAATAAGACAATAAGCTATACTGTCTCTATCTACTATCAACTACAAGACTGTTTGACTAGACACACCTAGTCCTTCACCACTATCCTGTCTAACGCATAGTCCGGTAACCTGCCCAATAGAAACAGCCCTCAAAGGGTGAGCATATACAACAATCATCATCGCAATACATAACAGTTATATTAACAACATAAAATATAACTGAAATCATAATAGAAATACCCCCTTTGCCGTTTCTGGACAATCAGCCAACAACAACCTCAACAACATCACAATGCAACAACATCGACGATACGTCGCACCCTAACACCGGCGACAGCAATGTCGTCGAACGAACAACAACATCGACGATACGTCGCACCCCAACATCGGCGACAGCAATATCGTCGAACGAATAACAACATCAACGATACGTCGCCACCCAACACCGGCGACAGCAATATCGTTGAACGAACAACATCAACGTGACAACATCAACGAGACATCTCCCAACAACGATAGTCAACAATATCAACAATAATAACAACAACAAATATAATACCAAATCACCCAATTCCGGTGATTTATCATCGTTCAACACAATAGTATTCATCAATACTAAACAATAACAACATATGCTCGTACGTCAACACGTACCTGATAATCGAGTATATATAAAATCTGGCTATTTCTTTGATCCCGAGGCTTGTGGTGTATCTAAATAATTCAACAATAATTATCAGATCATTGTCACAGTATCAACACAGTTATAACAGCCTCAATATATAACATCAAATAGCCCAACAACAATTAATTCAACAAAATATAAAACTCGATTATAAATTCATATTGTTCAACAATTTAATAATCTGGTGTATTTAATTCACAATACTACCATCAAATACACCCTAATTAATTAACTTCAAATAATAGGCTATTTTACAACATCCGTCAAATTACGAAAACTTTATATCAACGTGTAGCCTATACTTCGTAGACTCCGAATATATAATCAGAATTAATAACAACTGACAAACAACTCTCCAATCTCAATCCAATGATTAAAAATCCCTAATTATAATAAATTAGGAATAATTCAAAACAACAACACAATAACCTTCTCTACTTCGTTAAAATCATACACTACTCAACAATCTTCAATTTCAGTATGATTTAACAATTTATTGGATTTATTCCAGAAATCGACGAATTTCAAACATCACCAAAACTATAAAATTTATACCTCAAATCGAAGACCTCGTGTCAACGATCTCAGAACTGAAGTCGGTTCGTCGATTGGATAAACGGATAAATCACACAATCGAAAAGAAAATCAAAAAAACTTATTTTCTCTCTATCTCACCCCACGTCTCTTGCCTCTATTCTTGCCTTGTTGAGCTCGGTGGAATTCAAAATGAATTCCACCGACTCATTGCATTTTTCTTTTTTTTTTATTTTTTTATTTTTTTAATATTATATTATATTATATTAATAAAATAATATAATATATATAATATTTAACATTTTAACACCGATATATCTCTTTGGACCAGTCAAACGATCAAATTTTCCAAAACTCAAAACATGCAACTTCTATATCTTTCTGTGTTCTACGTTCTATCCAAATTTCAAATCATTTGGACTTCATATGACCAAGATATCACATATTTCTATCGTTAACAATCATTAATTATTTAGTAATATCACGTTACTAAATCCATAACTTGTGATATTTACTTCAGGCATTACAAAGGATTTGAACTCATATAGGGTTTTAACATATATTCCACTGCTATTATTTATTTTCATCAACGCAAACTCAAGAATATTACATCCTCTACGAGCTTTATCATGGATTGGATTGTTCTTTCCCTAATAATCAATTTTTGCTGAGTGTTGTTGGAGCGACGAGCTTACAATGTCAATATCATGTCAAGCTTGATGGCACACATAATCAAGACCCATATGTAATATCGTATGATACTTACTATGGGCGGAAGCCGCTATTTGAAGGATGCTTCTCCATAGTCAAGCTATAGACAATGAATTTAGCGCTTGCTGGGAGGCAACCCATTGATTTATTTTATTTCGTTTCATTTTATTTTTTTATTTTTTTACTTTTTCATTCTATTATATTAATTCTCTGTGATTTTGGTGTGTGTAGGGAATATTGGAATGAATTAAGATGACTTAGACTTTGGAAAAGCTAAACTGTTGAAATAAGAGATTACCAGCACTGAGGAATTCCACCATCCCCATGTTGTACTCCATGGATATTAAAGCACACTGCCATGGAAGTGTTCTCTTACTATTCTACATCCAAATTCTATATCCATTTTGAATGGCATGACACTGAGGGCAGTGTAAATCTAAAGTGAGGAGGGGATTTGATTTGTGTTTGTTTCACGTCACAACACTTAGCATGTGCTTAAATGTTTAATCCTCGAGCATGAATTTTTTTTTTGGTTATTCTTTGAGAAACCGCACTAGTGATTACATGATACACTAATTGACTTTCTATATTTTTGAACACTCAAGAAATTACATCATACCTATAATTGATTGAGATGAGCTGTAGTTGTAGCCGAAGGATTTGAGCACAAACTAGTTTTGTATCATATTTTGAGACATAATCTATGCACTTTAAGTCATATTTATATGAATTAATTGTGAATTGGCAAGAGGTGGGCTCATAAAAAAGAAAGAAAAGAAACAATCTTGTGTCTGATTATCTTTCAAGGCGAAAATACGGAGGAGAATGACTTAGGGATGATTTAGGCGATCTTTGGACCATTTGAGCCTTTCGAGCCTACCTAATGCATCATTTATATCCCTAGTACCCCATTTTGAGCCTATAAAAAATCGAATGGAGTGTGTCAAAGACATACAGTTAGCCCCCATTCGTATTCCTTCAAAATCCCACATCAACTACCCAATTTTAATTTAGCTCATGCACTGTTCCTCTACCTTAATTTTGAGAGAAATAAACTCTTTAGCGCTTTAAAATTTTCAATAACTCTCATGTACTGATTGATAAGAAAAATTGGAGGAGTTTGAAAAAATCATGAAGATTGAGAAAGTGATTGATGAAAAGATATATATAAAAGAAAAAGGAGGAGGAATGAATGTTGTATGATGTGGTGATTGAAAAACCTAAAAGGGAATGTTGTTGAAGATCGAAAAAAATATGGAGGAAGAGAAAGAAAATATGGGGGAATAGAATGAAAGTACAAGGAAGATGAAAAAGATAGGTGGATGAATGATGAAATTCCATAAGGGAAGGAAGATAAGAGATGAAAGAGAGCGCTATATGATTAAATTGTTTATTTTCTCTCATTTTGAATTCCCTACCTTTATTGTAGCCGTGATTCGTGGCCTAACATTATATGCTTGAAAAGACCTATTGACCAGGTCATATTCCTCCAACATTTAGTGGAGAAATGTATGAAAAACAAGCCTATGGAGAGTTTCTTTAAAAAAAAAATCAGAAACTATGAGCACTCCTTGAACTAAAACACCTTTGAGGAATATGAGTTTTGACTTCCACACTACACACGTCTCATTATCTTGATCTTTTCTAGTGAATGCTTGAGTTTTGAAGTTGCAACGAATGTGAATTTTATGATTTTCAAAGTGTGGCCCTTTGATTGAGTGTGACGGAACTTGGAAGGTTGAAAAGTGTTGATTGTATCAATTTTGTGGTGAATCATTGAATATTCCTCGGTTATATTTTTATTCTCTAATTGTTCGAGGACGAACAAAGGCTAAGTGTGGGGGATTGATAAGCCCAAATCTTATAGATATTTTAGGGATTTAATTTTATAATATTTGTGCTTATCTGTAATGATTATCTCTAATTTTGTGCTTATCTTAATTAATTTTATAATGATTGTAGATTTGAATAGAAGAGGAAAAAATGCCTAAATTGGGAGATAAAATGATTTTATAAGATTTCAAAAGAAACGAAATATCAAAAGAAAGAAAATAAAATATTCTCATTCCTTGATGATATTGAAAATTTAGAAAAATCTATGTAAATCTTGATAAATATCTTATCTACATTTTTTATACTTGACATGGGCTTAAAATATTTGAAAGAGGAGGCCCATTCAGAAGAATAAAAAGGGGCAGAAGCGTAACAGGAGAAGGAGGCGCAAAACAAAAGAAAAAACCAGCGCGGAAGGGACAGAACAGAGAAGAGAGAAACGTACAGAGGGAAGAGACAGAAGAAGGCAGCGCAGAAGGATAGGGAAGGAAGAGAGCAGAACAGAGGAGAAGGGCCGTAACAGGATAGAAGAGGAAGGAAGCATAGAAGAAAAAAGATACAGTGAAGTAGCGACAATGCGGAAGAAGAACATAAGGGGAGGAAGAAAGGAACAGAAGCTACTGTGAAGTAGCACCACCGCGGAAGAAGGAAGAGGGAGGAAGAGGAATTCCGTACACACGCTACAAATCATTGAGAATTCTTTTTCTTCTTTCTTAACTATGTTTTCTTCATTGAATTTAAACACTGATTTTGACTTTTATTTTAAGTGTATGGAGTAGATTTTTATAGACTAAGGCCATGATGGGGCCGAGACATATTATTTTTTGATGTTTTGAGTTTAATTCAATTAGATTATTTATTTTATTCATTGATTGATGTCGTTTATCACGTGTTCTTTTAATCTGACCAATTAAATTGAATATTTGTTCGTTAATCTAAAACCAGAAGGCGATAGATTAATATTTGCTTCACACATCAATCAACACATGGTTAAATTGACTAGAAATAGTATTTGATTTCAGTGTGCGACTTTAGGTTGAAAAACTGGAATTTCACAGCGATCTAATGCGGTTGAATCTAATTAAATTCAGTTAGGAATAATTGGACTATTAGATTTAATTAGGTTTATTAATTCGAGGAATCGTTTAATAAATAATTTTGGGAATTCCGTCGTGAATTAAATAATTAATTTAATGAATATGAATTTGTCACGTAGATTATAAGTTGTCTCGGTACCGTTGTGCGCCTTAGTCGTTTCTAAAAAATTTGAATTTTCGTCTAAATTAATAGTTTGGATTATTTTTGCTTTAGTTAATTTATTTAAATTGTTTTATTTAGTTTTAATTAATTTATCTCCCATCATTTGAATTTTATTAGCCTAAATTAGGAAAAATAATTCACATTCTTGTAATTAAACATCAATATTTGTGGGTACGATACCGGACTCATCTCCAAATACTATTACTTGACCTAGTCCGTTTGCTAGATTTATTCCCAACCGAAATCGTCGGTCATTGAGTATTAGTGCTTTTTTTTGTGGATCATTCTTTGAATCTAATTTGATTGTATGAAGATGTAAGATTAATTATTATTTATATTTAGGCTAGAGTACATGATCTATTTGTTTCAAACTTGGAGAGCGAATGAGATTCTTCATACAAGTTGTTGCCTTGTGTTTCTTGCTCTATTCCGCTATGAATTTTTTAATTTTTATTTTTTTTCTTAATACTTGCTTGGTTTAGCATCTGATACACCAAAATGTATCGAGAAACTTAGGATATGTAGCATTTTCTTTAAAGACAGGCTCATAGTTGAAGCAGGAGGGGTTCCCTGAAACAAGAAAATGGAAGTTGAGACTTGAGATATACTACTGTTTTTCTAGTTCTTTATTGGATTCATGCGCTCTATGTCCATAGCATACAGATACTCGTTTGGCAAGTCTCTTTCAGTTTCCAAAGCACTGGTTCTAGGTAAAAAAATTTAACCTTCTAAATTGTTTGGATTGTTGTTGTTGTTCATCCAAATTTTCTTATCAGCCCTTGAACAGGTTATGGCGCATCCGGAACATTCCCAACCAATGGAAGTTCATGAAATAATTAGGCCTCGGATTTTGCTTGCTGCCTGTGGAACTGAAGCTGCAGTAGATTTTACCTATCTTTGCCACTGCTTTTCTCAGTGGGCCGACGTACAGGCAGTAGCCATTGAGAATGCCACACGTTTTATAAACGTTGAGTTACTTCTGTTGGGAAAAACCCATAAACCGCAGAATCCATCATGATAAATCATCAAGAATTTGACTGAAAACTTAAGCGGAAGCATACCAGAAGCCATAATCCTGAATTCTTTAGAATGTTTCTTGATCTTCCAGATCTACGCGCTCTTTTCTTGAGAGAATCCTTTAGTTTCTCTTCAGAACTATTTTCTTAATGGGGGAGAGAATAGTGAAAGTGACAACGCGAGATCTGGGGACCATGACCCATATTTATAGATAATGTTTATCAATATCTTCTGATATTTCTGTTTTAGCCCATCATAAAAACAAAAATTACACTTATGTCCCACAACCCATTAGATACATTAAAGCCCATTAGATACATTAAAGCCCAATAACCCGAAACATTAATTGATCACTTTATTTTGGGCTTAACTTAATAGACAACCCACAATACATAATTATTCACATATAAGCCCATATAAATAAATTGATCCAACAATCTCCCACTTGGGCTATATGTGCAACTTTATAATTATGTTTGTGAAAATAACCTTATGAGCTCAAAATTGTTGTCATTCCGAAATGTATCTATAACCAATCCGGTCCATCAATCACATCAACATAGGATCAAAGCAGTCTTCGCTACACTCAAGGTAACTAGACCCATCAATGGTCACATATGCCAACACAACTGAATGACATGGATCATGAAGTGGATGTGTAGCATGGAAATTTCATGCAATGTGACCGTAACATGCCTATTTCCAACTGGTCCTCCCTTTAACCTTATTGAGATCAAACTTTAAATCATAATCAGAGTGTGACTTAACTTGAAATTTATTTCTGCAGAAAATAAATTACATAAATGTAACTGCAATGTCTACAACTGAAAAGCATTTAAAATAACAAACTCCCACTAAAATTGAATTTCCTCAATTGACATAACACCCATACTAGCAGTGTGCTCATGAAACTGTTTGGGTGGTAGTCCCTTAGTAAGCGGATCCGCAACCATGGAGTTTGTACCGATATGCTCAATAGACAACTTTCCACTCTGAATTCTTTCTTTAACAACCAGAAACTTGATGTCAATGTGTTTTGACTTCGTCGAGCTCCTGTTGTTATTGGAATACATAACTGCTGATTTATTATCACAATGTAATCTTAGTGGCCTTTCAATGCCATCAACAAAACGCAGTCCTGTGACAAAATTTTGCAGCCATATTCCATGATTGGATGCCTCATAACACGCTACAAATTAAGCTGCCATGGTGGAAGAAGCTATAAGAGACTGTTTAGCACTCTTCCAGGAAATGGCACCTCCAGCAAGGAGATAGATATAGCCCGACGTAGATTTCATACTATCTTGGCATCCAGCAAAATCGGAGTCAGTATACCCAATGATCTCAAGCTGATCCAACCTCCGATATATGAGCATGTAATCTTTTGTTCTCTGTAGGTACCGTAAAACTCTTTTGACTGCTTTCCAATGTTCCACTCCTGGATTACTTAAATATCGTCCCAACATTCCTGTCACGTACGCAATATCTGGACGTGTACAAACCTGAGCATACATCAGACTCCCCACTGCAGATGCGTAGGGAACCTTCTGCATTTCTTTTTCCTCAAAATCATTCTTTGGGCATTGTTTGAGACTAAATTTGTCTCCCTTAGCCACAGGGGTATCTGTTGGTTTACAATCTTGCATCACGTATCGCTTGAGAACTTTCTCAATATAGCCTTTCTGAGATAATCCAAGAATACCCCGAGAACGATCCCGATGTATCTGAATACCCAGTACAAAAGATGCATCACCAAGATCCTTCATCTCAAAATTCTTAGCTAGAAATCTCTTGGTTTCATGCAACAAATCTATATTGTTGCTAGCGAGCAGAATGTCATCAACATATAAAACCAGAAAAATATGCTTACTCCCACTGTACTTATGGTACACACAATCATCGACCAAATTCATCTCAAAACCAATCGAGATGATCACTTGATGAAATTTGAAATACCATTGTCGAGATGCTTGCTTGAGCCCATAGATGGATTTCTTTAATTTGCAAACCATATTATTTGTGTCTTTGGACACAAAATTTTCTGGCTGCACCATATAAATCGTTTCATCAATGTCACCATTTAGAAACGCAGTCTTTACATCCATCTGATGAAGCTCAAGATCAAAATGCGCCACCAAAGCCATTATAATCCTTAAAGAGTCTTTCGAAGAAACCGGAGAGAAAGTCTCTTTATAATCAATGCCTTCTTTCTGTGTAAAGCCTTTAGCGACAAGACGAGCCTTATATCTTTCCACATTGCCTTTCGAATCCCTCTTGGTTTTAAATATCCATTTGCAACCAATGGGCTTCGTACCTTTAGGCAATGGGACAAGATCTCATACGTCATTGTCCTTCATGGACTTTATCTCCTCATTCATGGCATCATTCAACTTTTGAGAGTTAGAACTTTCCATGGCTTGACGGAAGTTAATAGGATCATCCTCCATCAATCCAATGTCTGCCTCATGTTCTTGAAGAAATACAATGTAATCATCTGGCACTGCATTTCTCCGCTCTCTAGTGGATCTCCTTAATGGCATAGGTTCTGGAGGTGCTTGAGTTTGTTCATCTGGAATGAGAGGATCTCTAATATTGTCTTCCTGTATTGTGTCTTGGTCAAAGTGAGGAATATGATCCTGACCAATGTCCAAGACACCTGTGGGAATATTTACATATTCCTCTTCAAAGACAATATCCCTTACTTTATCTCCCCCCGCAAACTCAACATCCTCAAAGAACCTGGCATTTCCTGACTCGAAAATCGACTTACTCGTGGGATCATAAAACTTGTACCCCCTGGATCTTTCAGAGTATCCAATAAAATAACAACTAACCGTCCTTGAGTCCAGTTTCTTTTCATTAGGCTTGTAAGGCCTTGCCTCAGCTGGACATCCCCAAACGTGCAGATGCTTAAGACTGGGCTTTTTACCCGTCCAAAGTTCATAAGGGGTTTTGGTCGCTGCCTTAGTTGGAACCCTATTAAGGATATATGCTGCGGTCTTTAGTGCTTCTCCCCAGAGTGATTCTGGTAAGGTAGAATGACTGATCATACTCCTCACCATGTCCTTAAGCATTCTGTTTCGTCTTTCAGCAACACCATTCATAGTGGGCGAACCCAGCATAGTGTACTGTGGGACGATACCGCATTCCTTCAGGAATCTAGCAAAAGGTCCTGGACGTTGTTCACCTGAACCGTCATATCTACCATAGTATTCACCACCACGGTCAGATCTAACGCTTTTAATCTTTAAGCCAAGTTGATTTTCAACTTCAGCTTTATAGTTTTTGAACACATCCAATGACTGTGCCTTTTCATGAATGAGATAAATGAAGCCATATCTTGAAAAATCGTCTGTAAACGTTATAAAATACTGTTGACCATTCCAAGAAGCCGAAGGGAATGGCCCACAAATATCAGTATGTATAAGTTCTAAGACGCCTGAACACCTGTTGGCTTCAAATCTCCTTTTGTTGGTTTGTTTTCCCTTTATACAATTAACACAATTATTAAAATCTGTGTAATCTAAAGGTTCGAGAATTTCGTCTGACACGAGTCTCCTTATTCTCTTTTCAGAGATATGACCCAATCCTTTGTGCCATAACGCAGCTGAATTCTCACTGGTTAATTTTCTTTTAGTGCTTCTACTTGTTTGCAGGGATTCATTAAATGAAGCAATAACATCCAAAGAATAGAGATTATCGTATCCTGATAAAGAACCAGAACCAACCAATTTTGAATCGAGAAACAAACTGAATATTCCATTTCCAAAAGAACAAGAATAACCAAATTTGTCCAATGCAGAAATGGAAATCAAATTCCGTCTAAAAGACGGCACAACAAATGTTTCATAAAGATCCAAATATATTCCAGTCTTTAACAACAATCTAAATTTTCCTATTGCCTCAACTTCAACTTTGTTGCCGTCACCAACATAGATGAATCTTTCAGCATCACTTGGTTTTCGGCAATCCAGGCAACCCTGCATAGACACACTGATGGGAGTTGTTGCACCAGAATCTATCCACCACGTGTGTCTAGGCACTGAAGTTAAATTAACCTCAGAACAAACCATATTCAGAAGCATACCTTTCTTAGCACGCCAAGCGTGATAATTACTGCACTGCTTCTTCATATGCCCATCACTGCCACAGAAAAAACAACCAAAACTTTGAGAATCACTAGGATTCTTCTGTTGTTTCTTTGGAGGCTGTGAATCCGCAGCTTCCTTATACTTTCGTTTCTTTCCTTTATCCTTCGAGGTAGAGGCATAATGAGCACTTTCTGTCTTGTCTTGCTTCAACCTTTCCTCTTCCTGGACACAGTGCGAGATGAGCTCATTCAGAGACCAAGTCTCTTTCTGACAGTTATAGCTCACCTTGAACTGGTTAAACTGAGGAGGAAGATATATCAAAACCAGATGCACCAGCAAGTCCTCAGAGAGGTCAAGCTTCAGTGCTTTCAACCTTGAAGCAAGATGAGACATTTCCATAATGTACTCCCTGATGTTGCCCTTACCCCTGTACCTCATTGAAACGAGGCTTGCCAAAAGTGTACCAATTTCAGACTTTTCACTTTTAGCAAACCTCTTTTCGAGGTCTTGAAGGAAAGCCTTAGCCGTAGCAATGTCGCTAGACATTGTGCCCCTGAATGTTTCTGGAATGGCCCTCTTCATGATCATCATACACATGTGATTCGATCTCTCCCACCTTTCAAACTCCCTCTTTTCATCAGAGGTACTCTTATCCGTAATGGCGGGATGAGAGTCAATCCTTATCGCAAGGTCTAAATCCATGACTCCGAGATCTATCAACAAATTCTCTTGCCACGATTTAAAATTCGAGCCATTTAACATAGGAATATAATTTATGTTGGAGTGAATATTTGCAGGAGTCAAATCTGAATAGAGAACAAAAAACCAAATATACATGCTCAACCAAATATCCAAATAAAATAATCAATAAATTCAAATAATGTAAACCCCCATAAACAGAATATCGAGCACTCCATTAATATTTCATCTTTGGACAAAAGATTAACTTGTAAGTGATATCCTGGCGCAGCAGTCAAACACTGATAGTAACTATCATGTCAAATAACAACATTCCTTTGGGCCGATTTATTATTCACATGAAAAAACCGAAAAACTATCACATGTTTACCACCACAATTGCATATGTGATTATATTAAATATTAACCTTCCTTTGGGCCGATCAATATTCATATAAATCACATATACCCAAAATCCTTTTGTATTTCAAAATAAAATTAATTTTCATAAAAGAGGTCACTTTGGCGACATTTTATTTCAATTAATCAATTTTAAAAATACATATAACCTTGTCATTATTTGAATTAATGAATATTTAACCTCAACCTAATAAACCTGAACCGAATATTTTTTTTTTTAAATTTCGGAAATTCCGTACGGGTCGGGTCGACCCGGTTCCGTACGACCCGACCCGGATCCGTACGGTTCGGGTCGACCCGGGTCCGTACGACCCGACCCGAACCCGTACCTTTTTTTTTAAAAAAAATTTAATCCGAATTTTCGATTTTCCTCTAAAATATTTTGTTGAACAAAAACCGGAAGGAAAATCGAAATCTTATACCAAATCTTTAAAATTTTACAACCAAATCTTTTTACCAAAACTGAAACTTTAAAAGATTTGGTTTTCAACCAAAATATTTTCCAGATCTGAAACCTTATCAAAAAAAAAAAAAAAAAATTCAGATCTAAACCAAAATAATTTTCAGATCTGAAACCGTATCAAAATATTTTCATATCTGAAAACATATCAATATATTTTCCAGATCTTAAACCATATCAAAAAAATTTTAAACAAAATTTAATTTTTTCAGATCTGGATCCAAAAAGTATCCAAAAACTTTAAACAAATCTCAATGATTCAAACATGAATGGCTCTGATACCACTTGTTGGGGAAAACTCATAAACCGCAGAATCCATCATGATAAATCATCAAGAATTTGACTGAAAACTTAAGCGGAAGCATACCTGAAGCCATAATCCTGAATTCTTTAGAACGTGTCTTGATCTTCCAGATCTACGCGCTCTTTTCTTGAGAGAATCCTTTAGTTTCTCTTCAGAACTATTTTCTTAATGGGGGAGAGAATAGTGAAAGTGACAACGCGAGATCTGGGGACCATAACCCATATTTATAGATAATGTTTATCAATATCTTCTGATATTTCTGTTTTAGCCTATCATAAAAACAGAAATTACACTCATGTCTCTACACATTAAAGGTCCACAGCCCATTAGATACATTAAAGCTCAATAACCCGAAACATTAATTGATCACTTTATTTTGAGTTTAACTTAATAGACAACCCACGATACATAATTATTCACATATAAGCCCATATAAATAAATTGATCCAACAACTTCCCCCTCATGTCCATTTGTACCAGCCTGATTGTTGTACTTGGACGAAACTGGGTGACCAAGTGACTCATATTGAGCTTCGTAAATGGGCTGATATTCTGGTCATTGCTCCTCTGTCAGCAAGCACTCTTGCCAAGGTAAATGTATTCCTAATTGTTAACTCTGCAGATTAAAATGATTAATTAAGAGACTAAATTTCCTGAACCTAATTTTACAAATTACACATGCATTATTTGAAAGTACAGTATTTTTTTCAAGTTTTGAACGTTTATTTGGAATGTTTTGACATGGCTAAAACTTGGTAGATGCAGATATCTTGTGGTTTGTGCGACAACTTGCTGACTTGCATTGTGCGTGCATGGGACTGGGACAGCAGTAAACCGCTAGTGGTGGCACCAGATATGGATCCTCTGGTGTGGAAAAGCTCCTTAACCGAAAACCAAATGATTGGAATAGAGGACCTCGGAGTTTACCTTATCCGGCCAGTGAGAAAAATCGTGGAGGGAGTGGATCGCGGACTCGGTACAATGGAAGAGCCATCCATAATTGTGTCGACTGTAAAAAGTATACTGAGTTCTAATATCAAAAGATCACGAGGCAGTAGGGTACCGCGATGAGGCGAATGCCTAAAGCCTATACCTGCAAAAGCTTCTTCCGAACACAAAGATAGGTAAAAGTATTTGACATGTACAAAGCTTCTTCTGAACATCCACTGAAGCTTTTACCGTTAACAAAAGAAGCTTTGCTGTTAATGGTAAAAGTATTTCACATTTACAAATCAAAATACAAGATTGTGCATATCAAGCTCGTTAAATGCCTAGTTGATCAGATCACACGGTAAAAGCTCATTGGTTTGTCAAAATATATTATTAAATTACCTAAATCCATACTCTATTTAGGAAAGTAATGTGTTAAATTGCAAAATCGAACAGTATAATACTTTAATTAATTTTTTTCATCGGTTATATTTCACTTTCTAAAGCTTAAAAATTGACTACGGGTACTTTTAGGGTGTGTTTGGTTGATGTGATTAAATAAAGATAGATGAATAATCACATACTTATCTAATGTTTGATTAAAATTTTAAAATATATTAATAATCATTTTGACCCAGTTTAAGACCTAATTTTATGATTAATTATTTGATTATTAATCTAACAAATTAAGTTGGATAAGTTATCAACACACCAAAAATTACATTTTTATCCTCTTATCTCTTATGAAGATAAATATTTATTAAATTCTAATTTATTGTGTTTAATGATTACCGTAATATTTTCAAATATATTTCTAATAAATATATTTAAATTAATTTTAATAAACATAAATTATAATTATAAATATTTAATTCTCTATTTAATTATTTTAAGAATATTTATAATTATTTAAAAAAACAATAATATTATAATATCACTAAATTTTATTTAACATTAAAATTAATATTCAAAATATTACTACTATTTTAATTATTAATTATAAATATTTAATTATCTACCAAATTATTTTAAAAATATTTATAATTATTTTAAGAAAAACAATAATATTGTAATTATTACTAAAATTTTATTTAACATTAATATTCAAAATATTATTGCTATTTTAATTATTAAAGTAAATACATATTTACAAATTTATTTCTAATAAATATATTTAAATTAATTTTAATAAATATAAATTATAATTATAAAAATTTAATTATCTATTCAATTATTTTAAGAATATATATTTAATTAGCATTTGAGACATTTTGGTCATTACAATAAAATTTACAAAATTAATCCATGATTTTAAAATCATACCAAACACCATGTTATTTATCCTACCATACTATTAATCCATAAATCTCATTTTTTAATCACTCTAATTATTAATCATTTATTTATCCTATCACACGTACCAAACGCAGCCTTAAGTTACTGCATTATTTAGGAAAGTAATGTGTTAAATTGCAAAATCAAACAGTATAAAATATTTATAATTACTAATAAACATATTGGATTTTTAATTTTTATGTGCATACATAGTTAAACATATTGACTCAACATGACATGTAAAAAAATACGTATCATCAGTATTGTCTGAACACATTACAATTTGCAGATGAAGACTAACTTCAATAATAAAAAATGATTAAATCTATAAATCAACATCAAGAGAGGGTTTCTCAATCTAATAGAGGAGTTAATTCTGATTAATAAGCTTTTCTCATTCCAGATTATAAAAAATTGAGTCAAACTCCACCAAATACCAAAAGTATTTCAAACAGAATTTAAGGAAACGTTAATCTGTTGCGACTATGTTTTGAATCAAGCTTCAATTACATTTTGAGTTTTAGCTTGATATTAAACTCTAAAATGAGATAGGTCAAAACTCAGTTCCCTATTTATTCCATTCGATTGCAACACCTGCCCCCGTCAGCCTCACAGCCAGAAAGAAAATTCTTGGAGCCACAGCAGGGATATAACAAGCAATGAGCTGCAAACAGCATAACGAATAATCCCTTGTGTGTTGCCTCTCTGGCCCGACCAGCGGGTGAAACTTGTTAGAGTAAATATCCGATAAACCAACTTGTGATTTGAGCTTTTATTGACTCTTATGTAAAAACAATCTTTATTTTAATAATTTTTTATGATTTTATCCAATTATGACATTTACTTTATCTCTATACTCATGTAAGCTGTATAAATAAAGTTTTTGAATATACAATAGGTACCATGATATCTGTTTTTTAATGTAAGATCATGAAACTAATTAGGAAGTGTGCTGTATATTCTAAACTGATTCCTTGCTGCCTAAAATAAGGATAAAAGTTGCTTGAACTTGAGACTAGCATCTTTGATATAATCGACATGTTTCATTGGTAAGAATATAAAGATGTCAATTCATACAGATGAGTGATCATTTGGTTATACATTTAAAAACTTTTTCTCGGAATTTTCAAGTAGTTATCACTCATTGAGTGAATAGTCCGCAGTTATGGTTGTAGACCATTAGCTCTTTGACCTAGGACAACATGGATGTTCTATGTGCTTGCATGCACTTTGATTTGTTTACTGACTTTACTGAGGGTCATCAGATGGTGATATTGGATGTAGTTTCAAAATACGTAGGAATCAATAATGCATTATAGTCGTGGATTCACTGATCAACTACAGGTGAAGATATCCTATATGATCTGATGAGTTAAAAGTGCAAGAAATCTCTGGCCACAGTAAGACATGTACATTTTGAAAAGGCGTTTTCTCGGTTGCACATATCATGTCACTATTATTATTCAAAGATACATCACATCGTTGTCGAACAAGATTTGTAACCTCGATATATTGGTGTTGTCTGATCGTCGATCGAGATTATAATGAATCGCATTTGCACCACTGTATTTACCTAGGTTTTGGACTTGAATCCATATTTGGCTCATATGGATCACTTAACTCTCGGTTATCGATCATCATTTATTATTGCATGTGATATATTATAAATAATCAGTATGTGCTTTATTATTAATATAATAACAAGAGTTGCATGAATCCGAAAAACATACGTACAAACATGACACGAGATTTTAAAATTAATGATAAGACAAATGTTCAGAATTAAAATCCCATATTTTGGATAAAATTCAAAATTAATATCAAGACCATAAAAGAATAATTAAACAGAGCTTAAATTTCTTGCCTTCCATTAACGGTGGTTGCGTGATGAACGCTACCTGCAGTCAGTGTCTGGCTCACATTATTGGAAAGGCTTGGAGGCCAGAAATTTGTGACTTCCACTGGCATACTTGATATGAACTACGTAAAACTCTCACGATTTTGGCTCATATTATTAGGTGATATCATGGTGGCTGACCACTAAGGTTCAACATTGATGGGTCAAGCTCGACAAGTGAAGGGAAATGACGTCATATTATTGGGCTCTTATCAAACGTGATGTAAAATACGTGAGGGTTGCAATGGGTTGCAATTGGACTCTACATTTTAGAAATTATGATTGACTGATATTATTCGAAATTATAATTTAGCAATTGTGTTTTGCATGCTCACTAAAGAAATTAAATTTTCTATTTTCATCATAAGATGTTGAAAATGTCAAAATAATGGGAGACAATTTATAAAAAAAATAATCATATTTTATGTCTAATAAAATATTTAAAATGATTGGCAATGATGATCTGTTTTATATTCATTATATTTATGTTTTCATCACGTAATTTATTTATGTTATTCATGATTAAAACAATCTAACCGATCTCTAATTTTCATGACTAGCTGAGAACTTTAAAATTTTTTTAAATTCCAAGAAAATAACATATTTTCTCAACAAAGCACTTCCAAAATAGGTTGTTGTCAATGCCTCTGCTGAGAAATTGATTAAGCTTGACAAATGATGAGACCATGATTTGCAAGTTAGGAGCTACGTGCTAGCTTCTATGTCAAACGAATTGCAGAGGAGGTTTGAGGAAATATTTACTTATTATTAAACAATAATTTTAAGTTACTTTTGTGATATATTTTATATGTTTCTTACATGGTTAAAAACATTTTTTAATTTCTATGATTGATAAAGATTTATTTTCTTGTTTATTTGCTTAAAAACGTTTGCAATATTTACATGAGAATAGTTTAATTTGAAATGACAATTACAAAACAATCTCTCTAACTTAAAAATAAAAGATATTCCAACTAACAATATGAAAGTGAATACGATTTCAACAAACAAAAGAAAACAATATAGTCTAAATAAGACACACTTGTATCACGCTAGACTATTACATATTTCTCAAAGAATAATGCACAAGTTAGTGGGAGATAGCACGTTCGACATATCAGACATAAACTCTCTTGAAATATGTGAGTCCTGTTTAAAAAGAAATATGACCAAAGTCCCTTTCTCAAGGAAAATGGAACGTACACATAATCTACTTGATTTGATCTATAAAGATATGTGTGACCCTCTATGTATTACCACGAGATATAGACAATCTTACTTAATTACACTTGCTGATGACTTCTAGAAGTATGGTATATGTATTTAATAAAATGCAAGTCTGAATCTTTTGAAAAGTTCAAACAATTCAGAGCTGGAGTAGAAAAACAATTAGGAAAGAATATTAAAACACTTCGATCTGATCGAGGTGGAGAATATTTAAGTACCGAATTTCAAGACTACCTTAAGTAGAATGAAATTCTCTCACAATATACCCCACCTCAGAGCGTCATAATCGGATATTGATGGACATAGTTCGATCTATGATGAGATTCACTGAATTGTTGCCATCCTTTTAGGGAATTTGCTTAAGACTGCGACAATGTTGGTTGGACCAAGCTCATACAAAAGCAGTGGATAAAGCTCTATATGAGATATGGATGAGAAAACCTCTCAAATATTCTTTCTTAAGAATACGTGGATGTCCAACTTATGTGAAGCATACAGTGGGAGAAAAATTGGATAACACAACTAATTTTTGCTACTTTGTGGGATATCCAAAGAATTCTGTTGGATATTATTTCTATGATCTCAATTAAACAAATGTGTTTGTTTCAAGAAATATTACCTTCTTGGAGAAGGAGTTTCTATTACATAAAAAAAGTGAGATGATAGAACTCGAGGAGATATAAGAAACACCCACTCCTGAAATAGTAATACCGACACCCTACAGCCAGTTGAATAGACGCAAGCTCTTAGGAGATCCGAAAAGGTCTCAAGGCCACCTAAGAGGATGAGCGTGTTTCTTGAAGAGGACCAAGATGAGCTCATTCCGGTATGCGATATAAGAAACTTCAAAGAAACATTAACAGACGTCGATTCATCCTAATGGCTTGACTCCATGCAGTCCGAGTAGGACTCCATGCATTCAAACCATGTATTGTTCTTAGTCATCCACCTGAAGGAATTATTCTCGTAGGAAGCAAATGTATTCACAAAAGAAAATTTGGAACGGATGTGAAGGTAATGACCTTCAAATCAAGATTGATAGCAAAACAATACACTCAAATGAAATATATCGACTACGTGGAAACTTTTTCTCCAGTCATGATGTTCAAGTTCATTATCATATTATGGTATTACTATAAAAAAGTGACAGATAAATGTGAAGAGAACATTCCTTAATGGTGACATTAAGGAAGAGATTTATATATCTTAACCTGAAAGATTCACATCAGTAGAAAGTGAGTATAAAATATGAAAACTTCAGATATTCATCCATGAACTCAAGCAGACATCGATGAGTTGGAATAAAATATTTGACAACACTATCAAATAGTTTCACTTTGTTAAAAATCCTAAGGAATCTTGTCTATACAAGAAGGTTATTGGGAATGTATTGACATTCATAATACTTTACGTTGATGACATACTATTCATTGCGAATGATGTAGGGATGTTGCAATCAACTAAATTGTGGTTAGCTAGTTAATTTTGCATGAAGGATATGTGTGAAACATCCTATGTATTAGGAATACTGATCTATATGGATATATTAAAGAGAATGTTAGGGCTCACCGGATTCAATTAGCATAACGAGGAGATTTTCTATAGAGGAGTCCAAGAGATGATATCTCTCAATGTGGCATGGTTTGACGCTATCTAAGTCCATGTTCCCAAGACCGATGAGGAGATAAAACCATGACTTGCATTCTATATGCATTTGAAATTGGCAATATTATGGATAATATGATATATACTAGATTTGATATTGCCATTGCACTGAGTGTTACAAGCAGACATAAGTCGAATCTCGGTCCATTTCATTAGAAAATCATGAAAGATATTCTTAAGCACCTTAAAAGGACCAATAATTTGTTCATGGTTTACGGAAGTGGAGAATTAAAATTGGAACATTTTATAGCTTTCAACCAGATGTGGATGATTCAAAATCAACCTCTGGATTTGTATTCAAACTCAATAGTAGTGTTATCTTTTGGAAAAGTTCCAAGCAAGACACCAGAGCGGATTTGTAAGGTCTAAAAAACTCAAGCGATGGAACCTAACTGCATGCAAATATATGGTATTATTAAAATGCTTAACTAAATGTTTAAAATGCATTTAAGGCATGGTTATGACATGATTTTTTGATTATATGATATGGTTTAGTAGAATTGCATAATATAGGGCTTTTGGAAGTATTCAATGTTCGAACGAGTAACATAGACCGGGGACAGTTTAAGGAAAATATTTTTATTAAATAATTGTTATTTAATATGATGTATTTATTATGTAGTTCTCGAAAAGGGGTATTTTGTGGTATTTTACACGTCGAGCTATATTTTAAACTGGTAGTCGAATTTTAGCAAAACGGAGGACTTTTTGAGGGTTCGGGTAAAATTTGAAAACGTACCAAAACGAAATATTTTACGTGCGTGTTATTAGGCCTATTGGGCTTGTGTTAGTATATTTTTGGGCCAAGCCCACTACACCAAACTATTTTAAAAACCTAGGCCCAAACACCCACTCATTCTTCTAGCAAAAAAATTCATCCAAACCCTAGCCACCCTCCCCACTCCACTCGGCCGCACCTCGCACACATACCAGCACATTTTTGCTTCGTTTTCAAGGAGATTTGAGTAAGAGCTTTTTCCCCGTCCCACCGGTGTTCGTTCCTCGCTCCGTTAGTTCGAATTTTTGAACATTTCAACACAAAGGCACGCCCGAAAACCTTTATTTTTGCATCTTTCACATCATAGTACAATTGTTTCTCACGATTTATACATGAAAATATTGGATTTCTCCACTTGCATCTCACTTTTTTTATATTGTTGAAGGGACTGCCAGTTTTTGATGGTTAGGGACGATCTACAGGAGGTTTAGATAGGGTTTAGGTGAAGGCTTCAGATTTGGATCGAGTCATGGTAGGAGACTGATCAGATTTCTTGTTTTTAGCACAAGTTTTTACTAGATCGAGTGATAGGATGTGAGCTGCGGTCCAAGGGCTGTCTTAGGCCTTGGATCAGACCCCTGGTGGGTCAAGACGTGGCCTAGGGTGGCTTGAGTACTGCTGGTCAGTGGTCGAAGGGCCGATCGAGGAAGCTAGGAGTGGTGGTGGAACGGTTTTGGGGTGTTCGGGTCAATCGCCCACGTCCGAGTGCATGGGGCTAGGGGCCATGGATAAGGTCTGTCCAGGGGCTCCAGTGGTGGGCTAGGAAGAGCTGGTTAAGGTCTGGTCTGAATTGGTTCGGGGTAGAGTCAAATTATCTCATAAATTGAAATTCAAGCTTACTCAACCCAAGTAGTAATAGATAGTATAACTCCAACACACATATCCACTTAGTCTCAAGTTTCTTAATGATCTTCAAAAATTTCCAAAAATAAGGTGTCTACCTCAATTCTTAAGTGCGTCTATCAAGTAACCTAACCATCAATCATATCTAACTTTCTATAAAAATTTAACCCTAACAAAGGTATAACTTTAACTCTTAAGATTATGATTAAAACTTATGCTACATCGAACCTTAAGTTTCCCCAAAAGTAAGTTAACTTGATGTCTAATTTTATAACTTAACTAATTGATCCACTTTACCTTAAATTTTCATCATTTTAAATTCTTAATTTGTCACAACATTATTCTATTAATGCGTAAATTTTCAAGCCCAATATTGATTCATCCTACCATGCCCTTGATTACCATTCCTTACAACATTATAACCAAGATATTTAAAGGTTCTAAATATCATTCAAGCCTAAATCACCGAAAAATCCTATCATTTAAACCATTCAATTCTCTCTTATTGCTAAACTAGTCCCTAAATTTCTTATCAATTGAAAAAAATTAATTGCTAATTTCCTCGAAAAATATCCAATTGGGCCCTTAATTACCAAATTTCTACAATTATCCATAAGTTTTTGGCGCTCCTAATCCAATTTTATAGGTTTCCCGTAACACAAAGTTCAATAATTTTAACCTTATTAATCCCAAACTCAATTCTCATAATCAAATCTTAAATTTCCATCAATATTTCAAATCCCAAGTTATACATTTTTACACTTCTAAAGATTGTCGTAGTCTTCAAATCAGTATTGCTTAAATAAAATCCTCAAAAATTAACATAACTAGTAACCACGAACCATCAACATTTTTTGAGAAAACCTACATCCTTCAAAAGCATTCATAATTTTCAAGATTAACTTATGACTCATAAGCAAAACATCAGTACTACTAACCCAAAAATTAATATAGTCAAATCATTTTCAATCTCTCTTAACGCCCAATAGCCAAAATCTTAATCATGTCCAATTCCATCACAAACCAGCATGCATGAAAACCATATAATTTCTCATTTCATGTTGTAACATGCATAAAAATTTGAAAGCATCTAATCTTATAACATAACGACAGATAAACCTGCACAGTAAAACGTATATCATGTAAACATGCAGGTGATAGCATTAAAATTATTTAAAACCTTTAAACTTACAAACTTGAGGCGTGACTTCGTGAGCTTCTCGCAACCGGCAGTAGGAATAACCCTTTACAAGAACATCGCTCTGATACAAACTGTAACGTACCGTATTTTTGAACTACTTAAAATTTGCGGAAAAATAAAAAATTTTCTTAAATAAGAAATTATCATTCAAAATGCCACGTAATAAAAATGCTTGAACAAATATTTGAAATTGTAAACAACTCGCAACAAGTACTTGTTCAAAACATTATAAAGTAAATTCTTAAAAATCAGAGTAAATGAAACAACATGCATAAAAATCCTTAAAACTAAGGCGGTCCTCGGGTTAGTCCACTGTGCAGTCCGAGCCAGCTCACTGATCATTACCTCTCGTCTCCTCATACTCGTCCTTACCTGCATCGATCAAGTCTAGTGAGTCTAAAGAATCAACATGTATAAACTGGGAATAACAAGAAATACATAATGAAACCACATGCATTTTAAAGTAGAGCGTTCATACTTAAACTTGACAGGTACATGCATAAACATAGACGTGCCATCGTTTCATAAAACTTTTCATAAACATACTTGCATCATACATACTTGAGCATACATAAACATCATCATTTTGCGTAGAGATATGTTTCAAAGCAAGTGACCCATACATAATTGCGTCTGATCAGACTAAATCACATTTTCAATAATAGCTTAAGTCGGTCACGGTCTCTTTTCCCAATCCCGCATCGAATATTCGCCTGAAATATAAAACTCAAGAAAAAATTTAAACGTGCATCAAATAAACATGTAATAATTTAAAATAATGCAAATCATAAATTATGCGTCGTTAAAAATGGTTTTTTTTTAAATAATTAAATAAATAATTTAACCAATAATTAAAACACATATACATGCAATAAACATGCTATTAATGCATTAAAACAATTTAATAAAATACAAAAAAAATTTAATAACTTGCATGCATGTGGTTTACGTGGACCTTCAAATTTTCGGGACGTTACAACATCTCCATGTGATTCAGAATAACATTTATTAGTTATTCGAGTTTACCCTAATTAACCACATTTTTTTCATCAACTCCTTGATCAAGAATGACAGAACTCATTTTTGATTGCACCATCAGATCATGATAAGAGCGTCTAGTAGCATCACCCCATGATCCCCTAGGTATCACTGATAGTGCCTGCAAGAACCTTTAGTCATGGTCAGCATACAGTACGGTCCCTTAAACACATATATCTCAGTCAAATCTGCAACCATTGGTATATCGAGAGTTGCATATGAATTTGACAACGATGCGATTTATCTTTGAGTACTAATAGTGTCATGGTATATGCAACTAGGAAAATACCTTTCTCTAAGGCACATTTCTTGCTCTGGCCAGAGACTCCTTGCACTATTAACTCATCAAATCACATAGGATATATTCCCGTAGGCGAACAATGAATCCCCGACTACAATACATTTACTCCTACGGATTTCAAAACTACACCCAACATTGCCACCTGATAACCCTCTATGGAGTCGGTAAACGGATAAAAGTGTATGCTAGTACGTAAAGCCCCTACATTGTTCAGGGTCATAGGACTAATGGTATACAACCATAACTACAGACTATTTCACTCGATAAGTGGGAAACACTTGGATAGTCTGATGGAGGGTTGTTCAGTGCATCATCATATGATCACACATCTATGTGAATGGACATCTACATGTCCTTGCCAATGAAACATAACGTTTACATCACAGATGCTAGTCTCAAGCTCGAGCGACCTTTATCCTTCTTTTAGGCGGCTGATTCGACTAGGAACCTGTTTAGATTATACGGTACACTTCCTAATGAGTTCCATGATCTTACAGTTGCGACTTAGACCTCATGGTACCTATTGTATATTCAAGGACTTTATCTATGCAGCTTGCATGAGTATACAAATAAATTATAATGTCATAATCGAATGAAATCTAAGATATTATTAAAATAAATATTATTTTACATTAGAGTCAATAAAACTCGAGTCAGAAGTTGTCTTGCCGGGCGCCTACTCTAACATGAAGGTCATGGCTAGGGCAGTGCAAGAAGTATTGGTTGTGGTTTAGGATGGGTTGGTTTGAGCCTAGTCCGGGCTGGGTGAGCGTAGGATGGCTTGGCTTCGAAGTGGAAAATTAGGGTTTTTTGCCTGCAGGATTAGTGCCGCAGCGCTCGAGCTTCAGGTTGTTGTAGCACCGCAGCACTGATGAATGGCACCTAGGCACTTACAAGCGCCGCAAGTGCTACTCAGCTAGGGCCTAGGCACTAATCATGCACATGAGAGTATTTGATTTTGATGGGCATGGTTTGTTTTGGGTGTTGATGTGTCATTGTGTTCAAGTTCGTTGACGGTTTAATTGGGTCATACAGGGTTTGGTTACGAGCTTTTGAAATATGGTTTAAGTTTGGTTAAGTTCGGACTAAAACGGGACTCCGGTCAAAGTTTTAAGTGAATTATAGAAGTAAAGGTTTGATCTCGAGTTTACGTCTAAGAAATGGTTACAATTATGTTTGTAAGGCAGTTCGATAAGTGTGATTGGGAACAGATCATTTTTGCATCTGAGCATTTTAGCTGTCGTAGCAGTGCCCTGACAAATGTTCATACATTTTTATGCATCTCCAGTCATGTGTCTTGAACATCTACTGTCCAAGTACTAGACTGAGTCTTTGGTCAGTATTCCTGTAACCTGCAATCACAAATAATAAATAAATTTGTTACCCAAATCTATTTGGGTCTTGAAATTATTAGTCTTTTACGAACCCATACTTGGATCAGTCGAACTTGACTTTCCAGTCGATGTGTTCCAAATAGATTTACCTAGTTTGTGCTTGTTAGGTGTGTTGTGTTTAGATGATATAATATGTGTTTTAGCTTTTTTCGCCTTCTTGTTCATCCGATATCATTTTTGAACAAGCTTGCAATTACAATTGTGATTGTAATAGATTTTCACAGAATTCTATTTGTTATAACTGAACCACTTATGTGACCATATACGTCAAACAGTTGAATTCTTTGGAGTATATCTAATCACGTGCCTTTTAGCCTTGTTCATATTTTCAATCGACTGTTCAACCGGCTTACTGGGCTCAGGTAGTACATCAACTATAATTGAATTAACAAAGTGAATTTATTTTCCTTTGCATATATTAAGTTCTGGCTTAGTACCGCTTGATGAAGGTTCATCTTGACTGTTAAGGCCTAAACAAGTTTTTTCTCCAACTGATTTTTGTAAACCTTGCATCTCAGTCAACGTGACTGATGACTTGCTCCAGACTTGAATCAGAGCAGTTAGTCTCGAATTCTCAAACTTCAACTGATGAATCATAGATTGGTTCTCACCCTTTTCTGCTGTCATCTTAGCAATCTCCTTTTTGAAATTTGACATTTCAACTGATTGTGAACAATTAGTTTCAGTTTTTTTGTTGGTAGGATCAATTTTCTTAGATATTTTTATGTGCTCGAAGATCGTCTGCTATCCTTCTTTGGCTTGGAACAGTCAGCTATGGAATGACCAGTTTTGCCATAGTTGTAGGAGGTATTCGGTTCTTCCTTTGATTCAATCCTGTTGTTATTCTTCTGGAATGATGCATGATTCTTTCTCATAAACCTTCCAAACATTCTGAAAAGCAATAGCATTGCGTCATTGCTCAGTTGTTCAGCACTCTTCTCAGCTAAAACTGTTGGCTCCAGTTTCAGAGAACCGAGGGCAGTTGTGGCTGTTGGAACTGATGGTTATCCTTTTTTTGTTTGCATTTCAAACTCATATGCTTTCAGGTCAGCAAACAGGTCATGCAATTTCACTTTGTTGAGGTATTTTGATTGACGTATGACTATTGTTTTTATATCTCATTCCTTGGAAAAACCATGCATTACTTTTAGTGCCACTTCTTTGTTTGAATACACTTTTCCTAGTGCATTCAGTTCATTTACGATGCTTCTTACACGTTCATCAAATTCGTTCATTGATTCACCAATCTTCATTTTGATGTTATCAAATTTATGCACGCCAACTGAAAGCTTATTTTCTTTGGTTTGCTCATTGCCTTTACATAGTTGGATCAGTTTTTCACAAATATGCACGAAAATAAAACTTGTGCCACATATATTTCATGCAAATTTTAATCAAAAAAACATAATATAGTGTGAAAGATGTTTGAAAGAAAGTTAAGGCGTGCATTTGCGTATTTCACGCACGAAAACAATTTGGCGATGTGAGGAACATTGGCGGAGAGGCGACCCTTGCTGAATTTTCCTTCAAATTTACATGAACTTTCTTGAAAATCATGTGTGTGATCGTGTAGGTGCTTCCCAAGGAGAGTCTTAGTGCTTTGATGTGGTGTGCGTGTGTTATTGTGTGTGTGTAGAGTTTTTGGATTCTTATTAGATGTATAAAACACATGGCACAAGTGTAGGCCCATTAACTTAGTATAATAAACCTATTAAGCTCATTAGATAATAATTAAAATATTTTGCTTAAAAAATTTTGTGAAAATATTAGCCGAGTTCTCGAAAATTTCATATTTTCGTCGAAAATCGAATACCGTTTAAAAATACGTCTCAAGTTGTCGTTTCGAAAATACCATTTAAAATATACCATACATTATAAAATTTAAAATAATTATTTAATAAAAATATTTTTCCCTCATATGGCTCCCGATTTCCATTCCTCGATCGCATCTCGAATAACCTTTAAAAAACAGTTTTATGCATTCTAGTTGAAAATCATATTTTAAACATGTAAACATGTCTACCATATTTACTAGATGCAATTAAAACAATTTAATTAAAATACATAAGAAATTTGATAACTCGCATGCATGTGGTTTACGTGGACCTTCAAATTTTCGGGACATTACACAAAAATTCTTGAAATTCATTGTATAGAAAACCATTTTGCTCAATATTACTGGCTGATGAACTAGAAATATTCTAGGCTATAAGCCTCTGTTTTTCATGCTGAGCAATAATATTAGGAGATTTTCTCTTACCACCTCTTCCTCTGTAATAACATCGTTGGATTTACTAGTTTAGATGGTTCAAAATTCCATTCATTTCATATTATTTATATAATCTTATGCGTTGAGGAAATACATATTCAAGCCTTTAATTTTTTTTAATAGCAATGTTTTAGAATCAGTTTTTAAAAAAATTATAAGTTCAATTTTTTGGTAAATAAAAAAAAGTCAAACCATAACGGTGATTGTCGGTTAATCATAATCACAACCGTAATCAACGACTCGTGAACCCTATTTTTTAAGTAACGTTTATAAATAATTAATAAATCTGTTATGTTAAAAAAAACAATATTTTTTAAGTAACATTTATAAATATTTTTGGAACATATAATTGAAACCATACATTTCAAAACAACTTAAAAAATATCATAAATAATATTAAAGTTAGGAAATTTTTGCAAATATCTTCACAATAACTAAAAAACCATCGATAATAAAATGTATATATGATCCGTATTATATGTATGTATATTGTGTATATATATATTATGTATATATATATATTACGTTATATTGAATTTTCGGAAAGAAAAAAATAGATAAAAAATAAAAAAGTCGGGTAACTAATTAAACTTGTAAAATAGAGTCTTGTTCTTCTTCTTCCTCTTCCCTGTTTCTCCGGATCCAACGAAGATGATCCGCCATTGATGCAAAAGCAAGCTCAGATCGGAAGCTGTACATACATCGTTTTCCTGCATCTATATGTCTCCTTCACCTAATTACGAGTTCCAGGAATGGTGGAACAAGCAACGTACCGACAACGAACAATCCGACCACCATTTATTGCAAAAATCCGCTTTCCTAACTGTAGACATTCAGAGCCCCACATCAGCCGCCGCCAAGGACCGTTCCCGCAGCGCGCGGCAGCTGTCTTGGATTTACCTCCTCAAGTTCCATCAAATCACTCACACCGTTGCTTTCCTTACAAATGGATTCATATCCATCATTTGCACAGCGAATCGTCGAATCACTACGGCCTCCGCCGTCCCCAGATTCGAGTCTCGCTTTTACAAGATCATCAAATTCTTCTTGTTTATCAGCGTGTGCCTCCTTATCTTCGAGCTCGTTGCATACTTTAAGGGTTGGCATTTCAGTCCTCCTACGTTGGAGTCTGAGGTCGAAGATTTACTGGAGTATGTTTATGCCAAATGGTTGGTAACTAGGGCGAACTATTTGGCGCCACCTTTGCAGAGTCTTGTGAATGTGTGCATTGTGTTGTTCTTGGCACAGTCCGTGGATCGATTGGTTTTGGTGCTGGGATGTTTTTATATCAAGCTCAGAGGGTTGAAGCCGGTGGCGGAGATGGATAATGAGCAGGATGATGAAACTGGGGGCGGGAATGTGGACAATTTCCCGATGGTGCTACTGCAAATTCCTATTTGCAATGAGAGGGAGGTAAGATGATGCAGGCTTTCAAATCATTCGAATTAAAAGTTCAACACTTCTTCCACACATGTATTGTATTTGTCCCGCCACTTACTGACTATGTTTTGTAATGCACTCTGAAGTTTATCAATGACGGTGATAAACATGATGTTTGTAATCCATTAAAAGAAAGCTTGTGAATTGCGCCTTTACATGACAAAAGCACAAACTCAGAATAAGAAAGAAAGAATGGTGTTCACATTTATGCCATTTTTGTGGAATTATAATTATAATTAGTCATTAGTTTCAATTCTTTAGTTTCACTGAGACCTTGTTACAAGCACGTGTGGAAGAAGTGTTGAATATACACAAACTTTGTTTGTTTTGATTGTATGAAACATAATCATTTCTCTTTATGACAATGCCGGAGAAAACTGATAACATGATTGCATTATCACGATATGCAGATATTAAATGCGGTTTCTATTTAAATTGCTCTATTCATATGATGATTAATTGATTGAATGGCCTAGCTAGGTAACCAGGATACGGCTGTCTGCTTGAAAAGACTTAAAATTTGCATGGTATCTGATAAAAATTTCTGTAACTTAAAGTTTAGATATAGCAGTCAGTTCTACAAGGACCTCCTTTTGTGCTCGAAGAAGTTGTTTTACACATTCCTCTCATTCAATTTTTAATCATTGCTGGAAAACAAATATTACTTGGAAGGATGCAAAATTGGTGCTTGACAAAATGCTACAAAAAGAACGCTTCTTTGTTTTTAGGTGAAAATGATTGACAAAAAGCTCAGGCAATCAAGCTGATAATTCTGTTTTTACAATCCCTTTATCATGTTGGGTCCATTTGAATCTTTTACTATAAATCACACTCTCGTACATCCTTTGTTGTTATTTACATGCAAAGCATTTGTGGCTCACAAATAAGTTTGATCATTGTCTTTGATAGTAGTGTTCATGCTTGAAATGGTCATACCTCCAGCTTCAGTGAATGTTTGTGACTTGGTTCCGTGACACTAACAGGATAATCTCATTAGAGAAATGGATTTGTCCTCTATTCCATCGGACTATTCTGTTTACCTCTTTTTCCTTAGGATTGAAATCCAGGAGCCTAATAAGATGATGCTATTACAGTGGTTTGAGTTAATTTGACATAGAATCACTTTGTTTTCATAAATTTATTATTCAATAACTTTTTGTTCAAATTATTTTAATGTTCTATGTATTTTAGTTCAAAGTCCACAATAGGCACATGAAAATGAAAACTTGTTAAGAAATATTGAAAAGTTGTAAAGAGTTGGTATAATCTAATGATGCAAGTTAAGTATGAAGTACCTAATATTTTCAGGTGATTAATGACCTTTGAGTTCCATCTGAAAATTAGACATACTGGTGCTTCTAATTTAGAACGATTATGTTTATGGGAATCATTTCAATTTATTTTCTTGGATAAAAGTGTTTCCAGTGACTCTTAGTGCAGAGGAAAAGGAAATTTGAAAATTAGACTTTGGATTCTGTATTTCTGCATTATGAAATGTGGATATGATTTAGATAATTGGTAGCTCTGAGGTTTGTTGTTCTTTGATGCTGCTTCAGGTATACCAGCAATCTATTGCAGCTGTATGCATCCAGGATTGGCCCAAGGAGAAGATGCTCGTACAAATATTGGATGATTCAGATGATACAGATGTTCAATCGCTTATTAAGGCAGAAGTGCAGAAATGGCAACAGAGGGGTGTGCACATCATATACAGACATCGTCTTATTCGCACTGGATATAAAGCTGGGAACCTTAAATCTGCAATGAATTGTGATTATGTAAAAGAATATGAGTTTGTAGCTATCTTTGATGCGGATTTCCAGCCAGCACCAGATTTTTTGAAAAGAACTATTCCTTACTTCAAGGTAATCAGATTACCATATATATGTGAAGTGGACTTAGAAATGTAAAAAGTAAAAAAAATTGTTTGATGATAAGGATTGTGTGTCTTGATTGAATTTAATTCGTGAGGCTACTAAGTATTTTTTCCATTCAGACTTTGAAATAATTAATATCTTATTGTTGTAAATATGATTGGAAACTGGAAAATGCCTATGGTTATGAATAATACCAATTGAAATATCAAATGCTACAAAAATATGAACCACAATGGACAAGGTGACTAAAAAATTGCTAGCGCCAATAGTCATTGCTCTATAAGGTAGGCCTAAAAAATAATACAGTACAATCACCCCGGGACCTCTTTTACTTAAATTCTGCTTCTGAAAAAATTGCTACAATCATCTTGCAATTGCTTATCACCACCTTTTCTCCCAGATTAAGAGATAGTAAGAAGTTGGGTTTCCACCGAGTATCTATCTCTGGCCCTTCTTACCGAAAATACATGTTCACATCTGCAACGCTGAAGAATATTTCTGTTTGCATGAATCTGAAATATTAATTTACTCAAATTCGTTGTTAAGGTGTAGAATATTTGTGAAAGACTACTAATTGAATCCTTAATTTTGAAGGGAAAAGATAACCTTGCATTGGTGCAAGCTAGGTGGGCTTTTGTCAACAAGGACGAGAATCTGCTTACAAGATTGCAAAACATAAATCTGGCATTCCACTTTGAGGTTGAGCAACAGGTCAATGGGTGGTTCATCAACTTTTTTGGTTTCAATGGAACTGCTGGTGTATGGAGAATCAAAGCCCTAGATGACTGCGGTGGTTGGTTGGAGCGAACCACTGTTGAAGACATGGATGTTGCTGTTCGCGCTCACCTTTGTGGTTGGAAATTTGTTTACTTGAATGATGTTAAGGTTTGTGCACATGAAGATTTTTATTGTCGTCAATGCATTTTAAGTTTGTGATTAACAATTCTCATGTCTGCAGTGCTTATGTGAACTTCCCGAGTCTTATGAAGCATACATAAAGCAGCAACACCGCTGGCATTCAGGACCCATGCAGTTATTTCGTCTTTGTTTTGTTGACATTCTGCGTTCCAAGGTTGGTACAACTGATGTATATGTTTTACTGTCTGGTTTCTGAATGCATGGATAAAGGGATAATAAAGTTAATCAGGAAGCTACCATATGTTGCATTTACGATGAATTTAAATGTGAGGATATAATTGATGTTTCTTTTACATATAGATACATGTTGAGAAGTTAATATAAGAAAACACAAAATTTATATGTCGTGGCTAGAGCGAAAACTCTTTTGTTTTACTGTCTGGTTTCTGAATGCATCAGGAAGCTACCATATGTTGCATTTACGATGAATTTAAATGTGAGGATATAATTGATGTTTCTTTTATATATAGATACATGTTGAGAAGTTAATATAAGAAAACACAAAATTTATATGTCGTGGCTAGAGTGAAAACTCTTTTTTGGGACAAATATAATATTTCTTGTAACTAAACCACAATAAAATTATACCAAAGATCTGACATAATAACATCATATCGTATTTTATGATGCATTCTTTGATTTTAAATAAAAAGATATAATAAATATGGGGCTTGATCTTCAAATAATGAATTGTTGTTGGAAAGTATTTTGCCAATTGCCGTCGATTGAAAGAAATGAAATCAGACTTGGAGAATGCCACTTGTAAATTTGGATGCAGTTTTTTCTTTTGAACATAGCTCTTTATGCAAAGGATTGATAATTGACTTGTAGCTGTACTTTACACAGCAAAAGAATGGGGCCATGTTTTGGTTTTATTTTCCGAGTTATGTAGAAATACATTTTTTGGGTATTATGATTTATGTTTGATTTTGTTTCCTGGTGGAGATATTTTGATTTTAAATATCATTTCATATAAAGTAAATAATTATCACCTACCATTTATTGCTTTAAAAAAATTTCAATGCTTTAATACATCCGTGGTTATCAAGCTGTCAATACATTAATCACACTGTTGGATATTTCAGGTGAGTTTCGTCAAGAAAGCAAACCTAATATTTCTTTTCTTCCTTCTGCGGAAGCTCATACTACCATTTTACTCATTCACACTCTTCTGCATAATTCTCCCGTTGACTATGTTCCTACCCGAAGCTCAGCTGCCTTTTTGGGTTGTCTGTTACGTCCCTGGACTAGTCTCCATATTGAACATCCTCCCATCCCCACGATCATTTCCATTTATCGTGCCCTATCTTCTTTTTGAAAACACAATGTCTGTGACCAAATTTAATGCAATGATATCTGGGCTCTTCCAGTTGGGAAGTTCTTATGAGTGGATTGTTACCAAGAAACTCGGTAGATCATCAGAAGCTGATTTAGTTGCCATTGTTGAAAACGAATCCACACCCATGGTGGAGAGTGGGATCCCAAGGTCGTCCTCCGAATCAGGTCTGCCCGAGCTTAACAGACTAGAGATGACCAATAAATCTTTAAAAAGACGAAGAAATCGTTTGTACAAAAAGGAGCTTGCTCTTTCGTTTATTTTGTTGACTGCCTCTGTTAGAAGCTTGCTATCTGCTCAAGGAATTCACTTCTATTTCCTCTTGTTTCAAGGAATCACTTTCCTTATCGTAGGTCTCGATTTGATTGGAGAACAGGTGAGTTAATTCAAATTTTTTATTTGTCACGATGGAGAAAATTCTTTGCATGGATTGCTGCCCTGGGGTACCAATTTTTTACCTGATCTTTCGTATGAGTTTGCGAAGGACGGGTTCCCCTTTTTCCCACGTATTGTATAGTTATCGCAAGATTGCTATCATTTCATTGCAATATGCCTAACACCGGTTTTGCTGTCGAAATGTTCATGAAGATAGTATACATAGTGGCCACGATGATTGTACAAACTATCTTATATTCGTTAGTATGATGTAATCTATTGTACACGCCATGTTTGTAAATTTTGGAGAATTTTTTTCGTCAGTAGTCGCAAAATTTCCATTATTTTTTCTTCGTTAGCGACAGTTGATGTATAATTAGAATAGTAATATTTTTTTTAATGAAAGGAGAAGTACCTAAAAACTTCTTGAAGGCTGAAAAGTTTTGGTGATTATCTGTTCGTAGCTCAATAAATTCTAATGTTTACAGTTATATCAACAATCTTGTGATTTTATTGGGATTCCAGTTTCCGGGGACACTGTTTTCCCTTTCCTTTTACCGTTGTTGCAGGCGTTCATATACACGGCTTAACTTATACGTATATTGATAAACCCAAATTTTATAGAGATTTTTGAGATTTAATTTTATAATATGTGTTTATTTGTAATTGTTATCTTTAATTATATGCTTATTTGAATTAATATTAATACATTTGAATAATAGAAGAAAAAAACTTAGTTATGGAGATAAGATGATTGTACAAGAATTCAAAAGCAACAAATATCAAAGGAAATGAAATAAAATATTATCATATTTTATTATCTTGAGAATATTGAATTTGTGTAAAAAAATCTGTTCAGATTTTGTTAAAGATGAAGCTTCACATTTTAAAAATAAAATATATACAATCTTATCAATAATTTTGAACTTGATATCAGCTTCAAAGATTTGGAGTGTTAGGTCCATTAAACAGAGATAAAAGATATACAGGAAAAGCAACAAAGAAAAAGAGAAGAAAGAAACAGAAGACTAGACTGAGACATGAAAGAAGAGAGAGAACTGAAGTGAGGCAGAGAAGTGAGTAGAAGTGAAGGAAGGAAAGAAAGCAGAGAAGAACTGAAGTGAAGACAACAACATAGATGGAGAAGAAGAATACGGAGGAAGATAGAGGCAGATGGAAGAACACAAAGAAAAATCTCAACATACGAAAATCATTGAGAATTCCTCTTATATCTTCTTGATTATGTTTTCTCCTATGAATTTAAACATGAGTTTTCACTTTTGTTTTGAATTTATGGAGTAGACTTTTATAGACTAAGGCTACGATGGAGCCGAGGCAAGTTATTTTTTATGTTTTGAGTTTGATTCGATTTTATTATTTATTTTTATTCATTGATTGATGTCGTTTATCACGCATTATTTTAATCTGAACAATTAAATTGAATATTTGTTAGTAAATCTATAATCTGAAGATGATATATTAATATTTGTTTCACTACATCATTCAACACATGGTTAAATTAACTAGAAATAATATTTGGTTTCAATGTGCGACTTTAGATTGACAAACTGAAATTTCACAGCAACTTAATAAGGTCGAATCTAATTAATTTCGGTTAGAAATAATTGGACTGTTTATTTAATTAAGTTTATTAATTTGAGAAATCGTTTAATAAATATTTTTGAGAATTTCGTCATGAATTATACAACGTACCATACTTTAAACATACTTAAAATTTACGAAAAAATAAAAATTTTCTTAAATAAATAGAAATCATTCAAATTGCAATATAGATAAACTGTTCAACCAAAATATTTCCAAGAAAAGGTTACAATATAGATTGCTAAAAATAACTTGTTCAAACAACGTAAAGCAATCTCATGAAAGTTGGAGTATTTGAATCAACATTGTATAAATTCTTAAAAAAATAGGCGGTCTTCGGGTTTAGCCTCCTACGCAGACCGAGCCGGCTCATTGGTCCCCACCCCTCGACTCCTCATGCTCGTCCTCACCTACATCGATCAAGTCTAGAGAGTCTAAGACTCAACATGTATAAACTGAGAATAACAAAGTAACGTATAATAAAACCACATGCATTTTAAAGTAGCGCATATGTAACTTAACTTTGAACATACTTATATAAACATACTTAGATAAGCATAGACTTGCCATCATTTCATAAACATTTTCGTAACGTACTTGCATCATACATACTTAAACATGCATAGTCATCATCATTTTGCGTTGAGATATGTTTCAAAGAAAGTGACCCATAAGTGCGTCTGATCAGAGTAAATCACAATACTAGGCTGGTAGGGATGTCCACTACCACATACATAAGATCCCCGGTCATACTTTACCGGGTGGATTGGTACCACAGTACTAGGCTGGCAGGGATGTCCACTACAACATACATAAGATCCCCGGTCATACTTTACCGGGTGGATTGGTCCCTGATCATACTTTACCGCTTTTCGATCCTGATCAAAACCCGATCATAGTTTACCGGGGTTGAAAGGTCCCTGGTCACGTTCACCGGCTTCCAAACCGTTCATATTTGGTCACAAGACAATTAGCATACCTCAAAAGCATAAAATATTTTCTTTGCACGTCGAACATACTATTACATTATGCATGTCTGCACAAGACAAAAAAATGTAAAAAAAAAATTTCCAGAATGTTTGGCGCTCGGGCGGCAAAATCTTACTGCCCGAGTGCTGACCTGTGGCACTCGAAGAACACTTTTTTTTTAAACATCACAATTTGAGCAGTCACACAAAAATGATCATATTTCACTCGTCTCTTGTCCAAAAATTACGAATTTACTGTCAAATCGAATATATAAAAAATTACTATGTTTTATATGTTGAAAATTTTTCCAAAAAACCGACCGAAAATTCGCAGGATTCGAAATGACAGCAGATTCGGTTTTTGAGATCTAAAAAAATCGTTTAAACATCACAGTTTGAGCAGTCATACAAAAATGATCATAACTCACTCATTTCTTGTCCAAAAATTACGAATTTACTGTCAAATCAAAGGTATCAAAAATTACTATGTTTTATATGTTGAAAGTTTTTCCAGAAAACCAACCGAAAATTCACAGTAATCAAAATGATAACAAACTCAGTTTTTCAGATCTAAAAGTGTTTCAAAATCGATCCAACCATTTTTGCTCAAACTTTACATATCCCACATGAATTTTAGTACACAATAAATATCAATACATATAATATGACAATATCGATGCAGAAACGAAAGAATATACATGCCTTTACGTCTAAACGCTCGAAGATGGCAAATATTGACGCAGTGGATCACGGGGGATGACCGGGAGACGACGATGAACGATTTTCAGAAATTTTGCAAGGAGAGGAGGCTGCTGAAAGAACCTATGAACCCTAGATTTTCTCTTAAAAAATGAAATGAAATAAGTGTGTGTGCAAGTGTGTAGAGGCCCGTATTTCGTATTTGTAAATTTGCGGAATTATTTAAAATTTTTCTCTTTAAATAAATAGCATGCCTCATTCATAAAATAACTGATAAAAAGATTTAACGTTAAAGTAGCAGCGGAAGAAATTATCGTTTTCAAAACAACAATTTAAAATAATTCAACATGATGAAAATGAGTTTTGTGCATAAAAAGATAAATAAACTGAAGCATGAGGTCCTCGGGTTCCTACTACTGTCGACCCAAGCTAGCTCCTTGGTCCCCGCCCTCAGCCTCGACATCATCAGTACCTACAACAATCAAGTCTAGTGAGTCTAAAGACTCAGCATGCATATATCGTGAATAACAAGTAAATATATCATAAAATTTCGCGTAACATAAAAATATCGTATCGTAAAGCGTAAGGGGGAAATCATGTCATGAGTAATTATAAATACGTGCATATCTGAAAATCGTACGTAAAAGTTTTGCTCGATAGAGCTCTGTCATAACATATCATATCGTAATTTTTTTGTAGAGATAATGTTTCTACGCAAGTGGCCCATAACATAACATAACATGTCTGATCAGACTAAACCACAGTATACTAGGCGGATAGAGATCATCACAGCCCTTGGACTAGATATCCGTATCCATACATAATCGTAAACCGGTCGTAGGTCACCGGATGAAGCAATCCTATAAGCGTAAGTGGCCACAAAACATATCGCATATATCTCAAAAATAAACATTTTATATTTTATGCACGTAATATAATTATAACCCTGTTTTACCGAATGAGTTGGATCGTTCCCAGGCTCGCTGCAACCTAATTATAACATGAGAACATGCAAATAAACTTAACTTGACCAACATTTCATAATCGAACTAGAAACGAGACAATTACGCCCAACAAATTTAGCATTCAACCATGGCTTTGTACCAACCCGAACCAACATTGAACCATCGTTTAGCCATGATTAAAATACTCCTAAAATACTGCAAAAGATAACCATAGGGCTGTAATACACGAAAATAGTGAATGGAGGCCAAAATCGTGAAACGCTCCTTCGAGAGTCACTTTGGCACATTGCACCGTAAATTCTTGTACGACCTCTAAACTTAACCAAATCACAAACGGCCAAAAACATGACCTTCCTAACTCAATGAGGTACTTTGCAGTCCAAGGCCATGGGCTCAAAGCCAACCAAGAACTCGCACGATACCTCTGAACCGCAGCAAAGCTGCTGTCCAATTACAGTCGCGGCACTTGTGCTTGATTGGCTTCGTTTACGAGGCTATTGGCCTTTGGGGCTTGAACCACCGACCAAAGCCTCTTCCCAACGTCCTAGGGTGTGGCTTGAACCATGGCTAAGAGCCCTAGACCAACCACAATCCAAGAAACACCCAAGACAACCCAACGCTTGAAACCGAGAACGCCAAACAAATTCTGTGTTGTGCGATGGTGTGGATCGCTTGCTGTCTCGGGTCGTTCCAGTGGTCATTTGATCGAACATGGCTCAATCTAGACATCATGAGGTATTGTGTGAACTATGGCTAAGGGCTAGAAGCCAACCAAGATCCACCCAACACCATAAAATCGAAACTCACGCACCCAAAACAGAAAAAGGAACCGAGGGACACTTGTGTTGTTTTGTTTCAAAAATCGATGGGACCATGAACCAAGCCTTGAAAGGATGACTTGGTCACATTCTAGGCATGCTAGGGAATGGTTCTAACCATGGCTATAGGCCCTAGGCCAACCACAATCCAAACCCTCACCTAAGGCATCCAAACAACAAAAATCGAGACACATATTGCAACTATGGGGAAAATTGCAGTCAAGTCTCTTTCTAACGTGTATGGGCTGGAACCAATGAACCAACATTATCTTAACCCACCCTAGTACATGTCTATATGCAGATTTGAGCGCCTGGAACCGAGCCACACCCTGAAATCACAAAAACAATTCACCCGTGAAGCATGAAGGGATGGCCGAAAAATCTGTGCAGAATTTTGTTCCAGTTGCTGTCGTATTTTCAGTTTTTTCCTTTTCAATCATGTACATGTGATGTTTTAAAATAATTATATGACTTGATTGAAGAGAAAGGAACAAGATATACATGCCTGGAATTTGTTTACAAAAGAAAACAAATGATACGACGAACACGGCACGGCGGAGACAGAGTTCTCTTTTTCTTTCTTGTTTTTCCTTGAGCTTCTCACGATTATTGCTAGTGTTTTTCTCTCTGAAATTTTCGAAAATATGGGGGAGGAGAATGACTAGGAATGAATGGGGAAGTTGCAAAATAAAAGGGAGATTCGAATGGCAAAATAAAAGGGAGGTTTGAATGGCCGATTTCTTGCTATCAAAAACAAGGGAGAATATTGCTTAATTGTTAATTATTAGAGATTAAAATTGAGGGAATTATCTCACTAAGAAGGGATAAGGAAGGATGTCATAAATGGGAAGTTGCCAAAACATGATTAAATCTTTTAAATGGGGTGGCCAAAATTGCTTAATAAATGGGGTGAAATATTTCTTAATTATTGAATTTTAACTCTTTAAAGTTTTTAACACTTATTATGTATTTTAGTGAAAGATTTCATGTTACGTCAATTCGAGCTTGCTCGATCTGTTCAATTACGACCTTCCTCTATTCGTTTGTATGTGAGGTTAAGACCTCATTTCCTACACTTATACAGAGGTATTAATAGTTTAATTTGGGATAATAATTTTCTTGCATGCTTGACTAGTTCTTACTAACATGTTAAGTTACAATTTTTTAAATAAAATAGGCCTAGATTAATTTATCACAATTGGTTACACAATTTAATTTAAGCTTTTAATTAATTATGGGACATAGAAGGCTTATTTACTACTTAACTCCAATTAATTAAATAAATCCTTAAACTACTTTTTCATTAAAATAAATTATTATTTAACTTAAGTTAAGTCTATGAATATTTTCTTATTATTAAATTTATCTCAATACTCCGACTCCAGTCCGGCCTCGCTTATTTAACCGAAAAGATAAAACTAAACTTCTGCGATTAAAATAAATGATCATGACTAAACAACTTTTAAAATGTTTTAAATATAAAAGAAATCATTTTAATTTTAAATAATAGTAATTATGCATGGCTATACGTAGTCTGATTTATCGGGTTCTACAAGCTCTCCTCCCTTAAAAGAAATTTCTTCCTCGAAATTAAAACTTACCGAATAACTCGGAGTAACGACTCTTCATTTCTGGCTCAGATTCCCACGTAGCTTCCTCCTCCAAATGATTAAGCCATTTGACCTTCACTAGCTTAACCAGTTTGTTCCGAAGCTTCTTCTCCTGTCTGCCTAAGATTTGCACTGGTTTTTCTTCATAAGACAGGTTCGGAGTGAGCTGCAACGGTTCGAAATTCAAGACATGCGAAGGATTCGCCATATACTTCCTCAGCATAGAGACGTGGGACACATTGTATACTCCGGCCAGATTCGGCGGAAGAGCAACACGATAAGCTAACGTCCCAACCCTGTCGAGGATCTCAAATGGTCCGATGAATCTTGGACTAAGCTTTCCTTTCTTCCCGAACCGCATGACACCTTTCATAGGTGGTATCTTCACAAAAACATGGTCGCCAACTGGCAAACTCTAGATCTCTCCTCCTCTGATCCGCATAACTCTTCTGTCGACTCTGAGCAGTCCTCAACCTATCACGGATCTTGACTACTACGTCGGCAGTCAGCTGAATAATCTCCGGACCCAATTCTGCTCTTTCCCCTACTTCATCCCAATGAATAAGCGATCTGCACTTACGACCGTACAGTGCTTCATACGGAGCCATACCTATAGACTACTGAAAACTGTTGTTATAGGTGAACTCTACCAATGGCAACTTCGACTCCCAGCTCCCTGAGAAATCGATGACACATGCACGGAGAAGATCCTCCAAAATCTGGATAACTCTCTCTGACTGCCCGTCTGTCTGTGGGTGGAAAGCTGTGCTAAACAACAACTTCGTACCTATAGCCGAATGCCAAACTCTTTCAACATGAGGAAGTGAATCTAGAATCTCGGTCAGACACTATAGAAACGGGAATACCATGCAGTCTGATTATCTCTCGGATATACAACTCTGCATACTGAATCATGGTGAAAGTCGTCTTAATGGGTAAGAAGAGCGCTGATTTGGTAAGACGATCAACAATCACTCAGATAGCATTTGATCCTCTGACTGATTTCGGTAAACTGACCACGAAGTCCATGGTAACATTCTCCCACTTCTACTCAGGAATAGGAAGAGGCTTGAGCATAACTGCCGGTCTCTGATGCTCCGCTTTCACTAGCTGACACGTCAGACACTCGGATACAAAACGTCTGATATCCTTCTTCATTCCGGGCCACCAATACAACAACTGCAGATCTTTGTACATCTTCGTACTCCCAGGATGAATAGAGTACGGCGACATGTGGGCATCGGATAAAATATCTGCTCGAATAGAATCACTGCTAGGAACCCCCATTCTGTCTCGATATCTCACAATGCCGTCGCTAACTGTATACAAGATACTGCCCTTGGCCTCATCTCTCAGCCTCCACTTTGCCAACCGCTCATCTACTGACTGTCCACTGTGAATACGGTCTAGAAGAGAAGACTGAATCGTCAAAGTAGATAGACGGGGAACTCTACCTCGAGGATATGTCTCTATATCAAACCTCTGCATCTCAAACTGAAGGGGTCTCGGAATCATCATATGAGCCATCACTGCGTCTTTCCTGCTCACTGCATCCGCAACTACATTAGCTTTGCCCGGGTGGTAGCTAATGTCACAGTCATAGTCCTTCACTAGCTCCAACTAACGCCTCTGACGCATATTCAGCTCTTTCTGCGTAAAGAAGTACTTGAGGCTCTTATGGTCGGTAAAGATCTGGCACTTCTCTCCGTACAAATAATGCCTCCAAATCTTCAAGGCAAATACTACGGCTGCCAACTCTAGATCGTGGGTAGGGTAATTCTTCTCATGGATTTTCAATTGACGAGAAGCATATGCTATCACCTTCCCATGCTGCATCAACACTGCGCCTAAACCGAGCTTCGAAGCATCGGTATACAAAACAATTCCCCGGGACCTGACGGCATGGCCAATACTGGTGTGAGATAAGAGCTTGCTTCAAAGTATCGAAGCTCTTCTGACACTCATCGCTCCACACAAATTTCGCATTTTTCTTTGTCAACGATGTGAGTGGAACTGCGATAGAGGAGAATCCCTGAATAAACTTCCGATAATATCCTGCTAGCCCAAGGAAACTACGGATCTCTGATGCATTCTACGGCACAACCCAATCTCTGACTGCTGCAACTTTCGCTGGGTCTACCTCAATACCGCTGCTAGAAACAATGTGGCCTAAGAACGCCACCTTCTCTAACCAAAACTCGCACTTACTGAACTTTGCGAATAACTTGTGCTTCTGTAAGGTCTACAAAACTGCGGTCAGATGTCTGCTGTGCTTCTCATGATTCTTTGAGTAGACAAGAATGTCGTTTATGAATACTAACACGAACTGATCAAGATACGGCTGAAATACGCGATTCATGAGATCCATGAAGATCGCTAGCGCATTCGTCAAACCGAACGGCATCACAAGGAACTCGAAGTGGCCATAGAGAGTCCTAAAAGCAGTCTTGAGAACATCGGCATCTTTCACCCTCAACTGGTGATAACCATAACGCAGATCAATCTTTGAGAATACTGAGGCCCCCTGCAACTGGTCAAATAAATCCTCAATCCTCAGGAGTGGGTATTTGTTCTTCACTGTAACCCTGTTCAACTCCCGGTAATCAATGCAGAGCCTCATCGAGCCATCCTTCTTCTTCACAAATAAGACTGGCGCGCCCCATGGTGAAAAACTCGTGCGAATGAACTCCTTGTCAAGAAGTTCATGAATCTGCTTCTTGAGTTCTGCCATTTCTGTCGGTGCTAATCGGTACGGTGCGGTGCCTGGCATAAGCTCAATAAAAAACTCCACTTCCCACACAGGTGGCATACAAGAGACGTCATCAGGAAACACGTCTAGAAAGTCCCTAACAATTGGGACATCGGAGGCCGACTGACTGGGTGTCTCGGAAACAGATACAAAAGTCGCTAAAAACGCTCGACACCCTCTGCGCATGAGCTTCCTAGCCTGGACACAAGGTATAATACGCGGTAAAGGAAAGTACCTGTCTGTTTCGAATAAGAACTGCTCTCTCCCATGAGGTCGGACTAGCACAGATCTCCGCTGGAAATCAATCAAAACTCTGTTCCTTAATAGTCAGTCCATCCCCAGAATGATGTCAAACTCTGGCATTGGCAATACGATAAGATCTGCATAAACAAGATTACCATGAAGCTCGAGGTCTATGTCTCGGATCACATTAGTAGCGGCTAGCTCCTTTCCAGAGGGAAACACTACTGAATATGCTACATCTAGCCCAATGGTCTTGATCTGGAGAAAATTTGCAAAGGTCTCCGAAATGAACGAATGAGTAGTCCTTGAATCTATCAAGGCATTCATAGCTGAACCGGCTATAAAAATTCTCCCTGAAAGGTTGGAACATCAAGCTGAACCCAATAATTACAAGAACTACACTTATAGACATGCGAAGGTAAAAGTTCTTCTAATCCTAAATTTCCGAAAGTAACATTGATTAGAACATGCAATCCTATCATCAATTATATGTTCAAAATCTTAACCCAAACCTTCGAAACAATAACTTTCAAATATAAACTTAAAGCTTTAAGATACCTATCAAGAGCATAGTCTCCGGGTTCGTCTCCGCTGCATGAAGGGCAAAAACTCTGCCTTGGGTAGGCAGACTCCCCTGAGGGCAATTTTTCAGTAGGTGATCAGGACTACCACACTTGTAGCACTTCCCTGAGCCATACATACAAGTTCCAGCGTGACGGCGTGTGCACTTAGCACAAACTGGATAATCCGTGGCCCTCGGGACTACACGTCCCTGCTGTTGTTGTCCTCTGTTCCTAGATGGGCCGTGCAAAGGCCTCTTACTCTGATGCTGCTGATGGGGAGGGCGGTGCGGTGCTTGGACTGGTCGCTTGCCCTGGCGGTCTCTCTCAATATCATTCAGATCCTGCTCTGCAGCTAGAGCTCTGGAGACAGCAACATCATAAGTAGTAGGGCCAGACACCCTAACATCACGGCGCAAGATTGGTCGCAGACCATCCATAAACTGCCTCAACTTGGCTCCAGCGTCATTTGCAATCAGGGGTACAAAATGGCAACCCCTCTCAAACTTACGGATGAACTCCGTAACAGTCATGTCTCCCTGCCTCAGGGTCATGAACTCCCTGGTCAACCTGGAACGCACCTCGTCAGTAAAATATTTAGAGTAGAATACCTTTGTAAAGCACGTCCAGCTCAGAGTAGCCAAATTCAAGGCTACGGATGCTCCTTCCCACCACAAGCGGGCGTCTCCTCCAAACAGATAGGTCGCACAATGGACCCTATCCTCGTCTCCAAGCTCCATGAACTCGAAAATAACCTCAAGGGACTTAATCCAGCCCTCGGCAATCATAGGATCTGTCGTCCCTGAGAACTCATTCGGTCTCATCTTCATGAACCGCTCATAGGTAGCCTCAGGCCCCGTCTGCCTGGCTACCCAGCATTTTTCTCCGTAAATTGTGCGAAGAACTGCGTCATTCCGGCTAGCATCTGGACGTTCATGTCCGGTGGAGGGGGTGGAGGTATATCTCTCTCCTGCCTATGATCCTCACCGTCCTCATGACGATGTTCATCATTTCTCATGCGCTCAGGAATGCGTCTAGGAGGCAAACTGTTCCATACATATAACCCATACGTAACCAACATGCATAATTCCATTATTTCTTTAAATTTAAATAAATACTGCATAATCATAATCTTGACATAAAACATTTCATTAAAGCATGCTGTAAAAATATTTCATGCTTTAAACGAAATGCGTAAACGTAAAACTTACAGACCGAAGACGTGACTTCGTGAGCTTCTCGAGATCAGAAGTAGTACAACTTTTTACAAGAACATAGGCTCTGATACCAACTGTAGAGGCCCGTATTTCGTAATTGTAAATTTGCGAAATTATTTAAAATTTTTCTCTTTAAATAAATAGCATGCCTCGTTCATAAAATAACTGATAAAAAGATTTAACGTTAAAGTAGCAGCGGAAGAAATTATCGTTTTCAAAACAACAACTTAAAATAATTCAACATGATGAAAATGAGTTTTGTGCATAAAAAGATAAATAAACTGAAGCATGAGGTCCTCGGGTTCCTACTACTGCCGACCCAAGCTAGCTCACTGGTCCCCGCCCTCAGCCTCGACATCATCAGTACCTACAACAATCAAGTCTAGTGAGTCTAAAGACTCAGCATGCATATATCGTGAATAAAAAGTAAATATATCATAAAATTTCGCGTAACATAAAAATATCGTATCGTAAAGCGTAAGGGGGAAATCATGTCATGAGTAATTATAAATACGTGCATATCTGAAAATCGTACGTAAAAGCTTTGCTCGATAGAGCTCTATCATAACATATCATATCGTAATTTTTTGTAGAGATAATGTTTCTACGCAAGTGGCCCATAACATAACATAACATGCGCGTCTGATCAGACTATACCACAGTATACTGGGCGGTAGATATCATCATAGCCCTTTGACTGGATATCCGTACCCATAAATAATCGTAAACCGGTCGTAGGTCACCGGGTGAAGCAATCCCATAAGCGTAAGGTGGCCACAAGACATATCGCATATATCTCAAAAATAAACATTTTATAATTTATGCACGTAATATAATTATAACCCTGTTTTACCGAATGAGTTGTATCGTTTGCAGGCTTGCTGCGACCTAATTCTAACATGAGAACATGCAAATAAACTTAACTTGACCAACATTTCATAATCAAACTAGAAACGAGATTAAAATACTCCTAATCAAACTTGACCCAACAAATTTAGCATTCAACCATGGCTTCGTACCAACCCGAACCAACATTAAACCATCGTTTAGCCATGATTAAAATACTCCTAAAATACTGGAAAACATAACCATAGGGCTGTAATACACAAAAATAGTGAATGGAGGCCAAAATCGTGAAACGCTCCTTCGAGAGTCACTTTGGCACATTGCACCGTAAATTCTCGTACGACCTCTAAACTTAACCAAATCACGAACGGCCAAAAAAATGACCTTTCTAACTCAATGAGGTACTGTCCAGTCCAAGGCCATGGGCTAAAATCAACCAAGAACTCGCACGATACCTCTGAACCGTAGCAAAGCTGCTGTCCAATTACAGTCGCGGCACTTGTGCTTGATTGGCTTCGTTTACGAGGCTATTGGCCATTGGGCTTGAACCACCAACCAGAACCTCTTCCCAACGTCCTAGGGTGTGGCTTGAACCATGGCTAAGGGCCCTAGGCCAACCACAATCCAAGAAACACCCAAGACAACCCAACGCTTGAAACCGAGAACGCCAAACAAATTCTGTGTTGTGCGATGGTGTGGATCGCTTGCTGTCTCGGGTCATTCCAGTGGTCATTTGATCGAACATGGCTCGATCTAGACATCATGAGGTATTGTGTGAACCATGGCTAAGGGATAGAAGCCAACCAAGATCCACCCAACACCATAAAATCGAAACTTACTCACCCAAAACAGAAAAAGGAACCGAGGGACACTTGTGTTGTTTTGTTTCAAAAATCGATAGGACCATGAACCAAGCCTTGAAAGGCTGACTTGGTCACGTCCTAGGCATGCTATGGAAGGGTTGTAACCATTGCTACATGCCCTAGGCCAACCACAATCCAAACTCTCACCTAAGGCATCCAAACAACAAAAATCGAGACACATATTGCAACTATGGGGAATGTTGCGATCAAGTCTCTTTCTAACGTGCATGGGCTGGAACCAACGAACCAACATGATCTTAACCCACCGTACTACATGTCTATATGCAGCTTTGAGCGCCTGGAACCGAGCTACACCTTGAAATCACAAAAACAATTCACCCGTGAAGCAGGAAGGGATGGCCGAAAAATCTGTGCAAAATTTTGTTCCAGTTGATGTCATATTTTTAGTTTTTGCCTTTTAAATCATGTACATGTGATGTTTTAAAATATTTATATGACTTGATTGAAGAGAAAGGAACAAGATATACATGCCTGGAATTTGTTACAAAAGAAAACAAATGATACGACGAACACGGCACGGCGGAGACGGAGTTCTCTTTTTCTTTCTTGTTTTTCCTTGAGCTTCTCACGATTATTGCTAGTGTTTTTCTCTCTGAAATTTTCGAAAATATGGGGGAGGAGAATGGCTAGGAATGAATGGGGAAGTTGCGAAATAAAAGGGAGATTTGAATTGCAAAATAAAAGGGAGATTTGAATGGCCGATTTCTTGCTATCAAAAACAAGGGAGAATATTGCTTAATTGTTAATTATTAGAGATTAAAATTGAGGGAATTATCTCACTAAGAAGGGATAAGGAAGGATGTCATAAATGGAGAGTTGCCAAAACATGATTAAATCTTTTAAATGGGGTGGCCAAAATTGCTTAATAAATGGGGTGAAATATTTCTTAATTATTGAATTTTAACTCTTTAAAGTTTTAAACACTTATTATGTATTTTAGTGAATTAATAGTTTAATTTGGGATAATAATTTTCTTGCATGCTTGACTAGTTCTTACTAACATGTTAAGTTACAATTTTTTAAATAAAATAGGCCTAGATTAATTTATCACAATTGGTTACACAATTTAATTTAAGCTTTTAATTAATTATGGGACATAGAAGGCTTATTTACTACTTAACTCCAATTAATTAAATAAATCCTTAAACTACTTTTTCATTAAAATAAATTATTATTTATCTTAAATTAAGTCTATGAATATTTTCTTATTATTAAAATTTATCTCAATACTCCGACTCCAGTCCGGCCTCGCTTATTTAACCGAAAAGATAAAACTAAACTTCTGCGATTAAAATAAATGATCATGACTAAACAACTTTTAAAATGCTTTAAATATAAAAGAAATCATTTTAATTTTAAATAATAGTAATTATACATGGCTTATACGTAGTCTGATTTATCGGGTTCTACAAAATGTGTGTAAGCCATGAGTGTGTGTGTGTGTGTGTAAAAAGTGTTAACATGTGTGTGAGTTTTAATTAGGGGTAATTTAGCTTAATTCAATAATTAACATGATAATTTAAAATCCTAATACCCCAAATGTAATAAAATACACATGTCTCAATTTCAAAGTTTAAAATCTCCAACAAATCAGGCTCAAAATCTTAAAATGACCTAATAATTAAATTAGGTTTAAAATGCCAAAACTAAAAAAATCGTTTAAAATGACACTATCAAAACTTGGAATAAAATACACATTTTAAAATCGCCTAAATCGTCGTCGGTCTCTTTTCCTCGATCTCGCATCGAATATCCGCCTGAAACATGAAACTCAAGAAAACATTTTAACGTGCATCACATAAACATAAATAATTTAAAATAATGCAATTTCATAAATCATGCATCGCTAAAATCATTTTATAACTAAATAAATAGTTTAATAATTTAAATAAATGCATGGGTTTTACGTGTACTGATTTTGGGCTCTACAATTCTTTCCCCACTTAAATAAAGTTTGTCCTCAAAATTAAGTCTTACCAAACAATTCCGGGTAGTGATTCCTCATATCTGCCTCGGCCTCCCAAGTGTCCTCCTCCACTAATTGATTCAGCCACCGGACTTTGACCAACTTGGTAAATTTGTTCCGAAGTCTCTGCTCCTGTCTATCTAGGATTTGGACAGGTCATTCCTCGTACGACAGATCTGGAGCCAACTGCAACGGCTCAAAACTCAAAACATGCAAAGAATTTGCTATGTACTTCCTCATCATCGAGACTTGGAATACATTGTGTACTCCGGCCAAATTCGGTGGTAGGGCTACACGATAAGCTAGTGTTCCAACTCTGTCAAGAATTTTGAACGGTCCAATGAATCTCGGATTCCGCTTGCCTCTCTTCCCAAACCTCATAACACCTTTCATAGGTGCTATCTTCACGAATACGTGATCTCCTACGGCAAATTCGAGATATCTCCTTCTCTTGTCAGCTTAACTCTTTTTACGACTCTGGGCGGTCTTTATCCTGTCACGGATCTTGACCACCACATCTGCAGTCTGTCGAACGATCTCTGGACCAAGTTCTGATCTCTCACCAACTTCATCCCAATGAATCATCGATCTGCACTTCCTTCCATACATTGCTTAGTAGGGAGCCATACCTATAGATGATTGAAAACTGTTGTTGCAGGTAAAATCCACTAGAGATCGCTTCGATTCCCATTTCCCATGAAAATCGATCACACAAGCTCGTGGAAAATCTTCCAAAATCTGAATCACTCGCTCAGACTGGCCATCTGTCTGAGGGTGAAATGCCATACTGAATAGCAGCTTCGTCCCCATAGCTGAATGCAAACTCTTCCAAAAGGACGATGTGTATCTCGGGTCCCTGTCGGACACAATAGAAATTGGGATCCCGTGCAGTCGGACTATCTCCCTGATATAGAGCTCTGCATAAGGAGTCATTGAGAAAGTCGTCTTCACCGGTAAGAAGTGTGCTGACTTAGTAAGTCGATCCACTATGACCCAAATGGCATGAGATCCTCTGACTGACCTCGGCAAACCAACAACGAAATCCATGGTGATATTCTCCCATTTCCACTCAGGGATAGGGAGCGGCTTAAGCATTCATGCTGGTCTCTGATACTCCGCTTTCACTTGTTGACAAGTGAGACATTTATATACAAATCGGCGGATGTCTCGCTTCATACCTGGCCACCAATACAGCATCTGCAAATTCTTGTACATCTTGGTACCTTCTAAATGGATGGAATACGGAGATGTATATGCCTCTGTCACAATATCCTCTCTGATCGAATCTACACTACGCACCAACATCGTTCCTCTATACTTCACAATACCATTGGAAATTGTGTAGAGTACACTGCCTTTGGCCTCATCCTTCAGTCTCCATTTCTGTAACTGCTTATCTGAAGGCTGGCCTCTACGGATTCGGTCAAGCAAAGAAGACTGGACTATCAAATTAGAAAGCTTAGGAGCTCTGCCCTTAGGATAAACTACCAGGCCAAACCTCTGAATCTCTGACTGAAGAGATCTTTGCGCTAAAACTTGTGCTACGACTGCAACCTTTCTGCTCAAAGCATCTACCACAACATTATTTTTCCCTGGATGGTAGCTAATTTCACAATCGTAGTCTTTTACTAACTCCAACCACCGTCTTTGTCTCATGTTAAGTTCTTTCTGCGTGAAGAAATACTTGAGACTTTTGTGATCAATGAATATCTGGCATTTCTCGCCGTACAAATAATGTCTCCAAATCTTCAACGCAAGGACAACGGTAGCTAACTCGAGATCATGAGTCAGGTAGTTCTTTTCATGCACTTTCAACTGTCTGAAGGCATAAGATATAATCCGACATGATGCACGAATATTGAGCCTAACCCGAGCATAGAAGCATCGATGTATAACACAAAATTGCCTTGCCCCGATGGCATGGCTAAAACTGGCGCTGTAATAAGAGCTTGCTTCAAATTATCGAAGCTCTTCTGGCATCCTTTACTCCATACAAATTTAGCATTATTCTTAGTAAGTGAAGTGAGTGGCATTGCAATCGAGGAAAACCCTTGAATAAATTTCCTCTAATAGCTTGTCAAGCCTAGGAAACTGCGGATCTCTGAAGCGTTCTTATGCTCAACCCATTCTCTCACTGCTGCCACTTTAGCTAGATCCACCTCAATGGCACTGCTAAATATTATATGACCCAAAAATGCTACTATCTCCAACCAGAATTCACACTTACTGAATTTTTCAAACAACTTGCTGCAAAACTGTACCCAAATGTTGATTGTGCTCCTCATGGCTCTTCGAGTAGATAAGAGTGTCGTCAATGAACACTATAACGAACTAATCTAGGTAGGGATGAAATACTCGATTCATTAGGACTATAAAAATCGATGGAGCATTCTTCAGTCCAAACGACATCACTAAGAACTCGTAGTGCCCATATCTGGTTCTAAAGGCTGTCTTATGAACATCTGCATCTTTTACCTTCAATTGATGATACCCAGATCGTAGATCTACCTTAGAGAACACTGTAGCTACCAGCAACCGATCGAACAAGTCTTCGATCCTTGGTAGTGGGTATTTATTCTTGATCGTTACCTTGTTCAGTTCTCGGTAATCGATACACAACCTCATGCTCCCATATTTCTTCTTTATGAAGAGCATTGGTGCGCCCCATGGTGAGAAACTAGGGCGGATGAATTCTATATCTAGGAGATCCTGAATTTACTGTTTGAGTTCTAACATCTCAACTGGAGCTAAAAGGTACGGTACCTTAGAGATTGGCACGGTGCCTGGCACAAGGCCAATGGCAAACTCCACATCTCTCTCTGTTGGAAGGCCTGTGATGTCATCAGGAAAAACGTTAGGAAAATCTTTGACTACTGTACATCAGAAATCGATGGAGTGGGTACGTCAGGTGTGGAAATAATACTGGCCAAGAAAGCCTGACACCCCTTAAGAATAAGTCTTCGTGCCTGCATGCAATAGATCATGCGAGGAAAACTCCTCCATCTATCCGGCTCAAAGAGAAATTGCTCCATGCCCAAAGGTCTTACCAACACTGATCTTTTCTAAAAATCAATAAGAACTCTGTTCTTCGTCAACCAATCCATCACTAAGATAACATCAAATTCTGGCATTGGCAACACAATCAGATTGGCGTAAACCAGGTGGCCATGTAGTTTAAAATCAATATCTTTGACCACACTAGTAGCTGATAACTCTTCTCCTGATGAGACTGTCACTGAGTAGTTCACGTCGAGTCCAATGGACTTGACATCCAAATTATTAGCGAAAGTCTCTGAGATAAAAAAGTGTGTGGCCCCGGAATCTATCAAGGTCCTTCGTGGCTACTCTCTTTATGAAGCTATTTCCAGTCAACAGGGTCGTGTCTGGGTTCACCTCCTCTGCCTGCATGGCAAACACTCTCCCCTAGGTCAGCTGCCTCCACTGTGGGCAGTCCTTCTGCATATGATCGCTGGCTCCACACTTGAAGCATTTGCCCAAGCCCCATAAGCACTGTCCCACGTGCTGGCGGTGGCACTTTGGGCACACCGGGTACTCACTAGGCCTCTGAGGAGCCTTCTGCTTAGGAGTAGGACCCTTGCCTTTCGACGGTCCCTGAAATGGCTTCTTCCCCTGCTGTCCATGGAAAGACCTCTTAAACTGAGGCGGCTGCTGAGGTGCCTGATAGGGAATCTTTCCATGCCTGTCATTTTAAATGTCCCTCTGGTCCGGATCTGCAACCAGTGCTCTCGACACGGCATCATAAGTTAGGACCTGCAACTCTCACATCAAGGCGCAAGATCGGACGTAACCCATCAATAAAATGCCTCAGATTCTCACGGGCATCATTCGCAATGAGGGGCAAAAAGTGACATCCCCTCTCAAATTTCTTGACAAATTATGTCACGCTGCTGTCTCCCTATTGTAATGTCATGAACTCCCTGGTCAGGCGGGAGCGTACTTCCTCAGTGAAGCACTTGGAGTAGAAAACCTCCTTGAAACCAGTCCAAGTCAGTGTTTGCAAGTTCACTGACATAGATGTGCTCTCCCACCATAGTCTGGCATCTCCTGTCAGCAGGAAAGTGGCCCACCTAACCCTGTCTGCATCCTGCAGCTCCATGAAAGCAAAAATTACCTCGATGGACTTAATTCATCCCTCAGCTATCATCGGGTCAGTAGTCCCTGAGAACTCCTTTGGGTCTATCTTCCTGAACCTCTCATATACCACCTCTGGTCTGGGCCTCGCTCCTGTATCAACGGCAGCATTGTTTCCCGCAAACAGTGCGAAGAACTGAGTCCTTCCTGCAAGAATCTGAGCCTGCATATCTGGCGGTGGACGAGGAGGAGTGGCCCTCTCCCCATCCCGAACTTCTCTATTCTCATCCCCTGCTCTACGGGCAAACATACGTCTAGGATGCATATTATTCCAATATTTACCCCACACGTAAACCCAACATGCATGAACATAATATCTATGTCGTAAGATGCACATAATTCGAGCTTAAAAAATGTACATGCTAAAATCATTACTTGATGCTTACTACATGAAAGAATTTAAAATTTTAAAACTTACAGACTTGAGGTGTGACTTCGTGAGCTTCTCGCAACTGACGGTAGGCATAACCCTTTACGAGAATACCGCTCTAATACCAACTGTAATGTACCATACTTTTAAACATACTTAAAATTTGCGGAAAAATAAAAATTTTATTAAATAAATAGAAATCATTCAAATTGCAATAAAGATAAACTTTTCGACCAAAATATTTTTGCAAGAAAAGGTTACAATATAGTTTGCTAAAAATAACTTGTTCAAACAACGTAAAGCAATCTCGTGAAAATCAGAGTATTTGAATCAACATTGCATAAATTTTTAAAAACATAGGTGGTCCTCGGGTTTAGCCTACTGCGCAAACCGAGCCGGCTCATTGGTCCCCACCCCTCATCTCCTCATGCTCATCCTCACCTACATCGATCAAGTCTAGTGAGTCTAAAGACTCAACATGTATAGACTGGGAATAGCAAGTACCGTATAATAAAACCACATGCATTTTAAACTTAACTTTGAACATACTTACATAAATATACTTACATAAGCATAGACGTTCCATCATTTCATAAACATTTTCGTCAACGTACTTGCATCATACATACTTAAACATGCATGGTCATCATCATTTTGCGTAGAGATATGTTTCAAAGCAAGTGACCCATAACATAGTGCGCCTGATCAGACTAAACCACAGTACTGGGTTGGCAGGGATGTCCACTACAACATACATAAGATCCCCGGTCATACTTTATCGGATGGATTGGTCCCTGGTCATAGTTTATCGCTTTCCAATCCTGATCGAAACCCGGTCATACTTTACCGAGGTGGAGAGGTCCTCGGTCACGTTCACTGGCTTCCAAACCCGTTCATATTTGGTCACAAGACAATTAGCATACCTCAAAAATATAAAATATTTTCTTTGTATGTCAAACATACTATTACATTATGCATGTCTGCCCAAGACAAAAAAATGTAAAAAAAAATAAATAAATAAAAAAATTTCCCAAAATGTTTGGCGCTCGGACGGCTAAATCTTACCGGCGGCCGCCCGAGCGCCGTTCGGCGACACTCAAAGAACATTTTTTTAAAACATCACAATTTGAGCAATCACACAAATATGATCATATCTCACTTGTGGGGACCCGGACGCTAATCATACTCTTAATCATCATTGGGACAATTTAATCAATTATAATAAACAGGGTCTAATTTTTTTTTTTAAATGCGGAATGTAATGGGATTCAATCTAATATACATATCATTATTAAAGTACAAATCTTGTACTATATATACAATCATTCAAACTAAGGTTTAACAACTAAATGTCAAGTGTCCAAACCCTATCTCTAGTCCAAGTCTGTAGTCTCCACTCTAATCACGATCTCTCTTCATCTCCTCAACCCTGAACCTGTCCCACATGTTGTCATGCACACATACAAACACGACAACAGCCGGATAATTCCGGTGAGAAGTACATCCCAGTATAAATCAACGAAACATGCAATCATATGATAAATATAAAAGCATGAACAGATAACAGCATCATGTATCAAAATTTAGAACATAATTATTATAAAACTGTCAATCGTACTCGTGACTCCATGACTCAGACTAGTCTCAATCCTAGTATAGGGATCCCGGTTTCCAGACGTTGGCATTCCTATATCGACCAAAAGTAATAGAAGAAACTCCAATTCTATCCACGTCGATATAACCAAACATCCAGTGTCTTGACCTATCCGTCACAGACTTTGGCACTATCGCCAGTTCACTATCCTGTGACATCGTGCAATGTGCCCGTGGTGATTCCACCACTATCAGGCACTTCTGTCACAAGATCACTCGTCTAATACTCATCTAATATGTACTTTCTATAAATCAATAGAACAAGCATATCAAATCAAATCAATGCATATAATAACAATAAGTATGTGATTTAGGGAAACTCAAGTATATCCTACTCGAGTCATTCTCTTGATACCACATTGACTTATACCTTTCTTTCGTAATCTCGGTCTAAAGAATTGGAAGTTCTGAATTCAAGACTGTTTCTGTCAATCTGAAATGACATATCGAGAATAATAATATCAACATTCCATTCCCAATTCAATATTGAATCTGATCAATTTGAATCTAATTCAAATCTACGGCATAACGGCACAATCCCGATATCCCCGTCAGTACAATATCAACAGATATCAATTACAAATCATAACCAATAGTCGAAATAATCAATGATCGTAGAAATTTGAATAATTTCAATCCAATATTTGAAAAATCATAACCATTGCATAAACGGTCTGTTCTTCGATCTGACTTCAAATATACGATTACCTATATCGCAAGAACACCTTATATGAATCATATCTAATTCTTTTAATCTCCTAATTTTAAATCATGTCAGAAATCAATAAAACTTACGTCCTGTTGTAGCTGTTGACGAGAGGATCACAGAACTGTGTTCGGATTAAAAATCGGATCACCGGTACATGCAAAATCACAATTCTAGTATCAAATGAAGCTTGAGAGAAATTTTCTGGAAAGTCTCGACTCTTTCTTCCTGTAGATGCCGAGGGAGATGAGAATATATATATCAAGCAAGCATGGTATGCCAAGTGTCCCACTCAAGCCAATATTGCACTTTAGACCTTGAATTCTTCACTATTTGCAATTTGGTCCTCAAAACTCTTTTTAATTCCATTTCAATCCTCATTAATTACAAAAATCGTGGAATTTAATTCATCATTCCAAAATTCGTAAATTAAATAATCTCGGGTTAAAATGATATAATCTCGGGCCTTACAATTCTTCCCCTTTGAGACATGATTTCGTCCTCGAAATCTCAAGCAATCAATCATATCAATAAGAAGGAATGTAACAGAAATTGAATAGAAACTTACATCAGTGAAATAACGCTGGGAATTCCTGTCTCATGTCTGATTCAGTCTCCCAAGTAGCTTCTTCGATGACATGACGACTCCACTGAACTTTCACAAGTGGAATAGTCTTCGTTCTGTGCTGTTTTTCTTTACGATCAATAATCTGAACCGGTTTCTCAACGTAGCTCAGTGTCTCATCAAGCTCTGCCTCGTCTGGCTGAATAATGTGTGAATCATCAGGGAGATACTTCCGCAGCACAGACACATGAAAAACATCATGTATCCCAGATAATGAAGGCGGTAGGGCAAGTCGATAGGCACGATCTCCTATCTTCTCGAGAATCTCATATGGACCAACGTATCGTGGAGACAACTTTCCTTTCTTGCCAAATCTGACAACTCCTCTGAAAGGTGAAATCTTCAGGAATACTCGGTCTCCTGCCTCAAATACCAACGGTCATCGTCTGATGTTGGCATATTTGGCCTGTCTGTCTTGAGCTGCCTTCATTTTCTTCTGAATCAGCTTCACTTTTTCAGTCATATCTCTGATCATGTCAGGTCCAATTTCAGGAACCTCGGAGATATCATCCCAATATAAAGGGGATCTGCATTTATTTCCGTACAACGCTTCAAACGGTGCCATCTCAATACTCGTTTGATAGCTGTTGTTGTACGAAAACTCGCAAAGTGGCAATGCCTCTTGCCATCCAGTGCTAAAATCAAGCGCTACAGCTCTCAGCATATCTTCCAGTGTCTGGATAGTACGCTCTGACCGTCGGTCTGTGGATGATATGCGGTACTCAGATGTAACTTCATACCTAGAGCCTGCTGCAAACTCTGCCAGCGAAGTAAACCGAGGATCACGGTCTGATACAATCGACTTCGGCACTCCGTATAATCTGACCACTTCTCTGACATAAATCTCTGCCATCTGATCATATCTATAAATCATCTTGTATGGAATAAAACATGCGGATTTGGTCAGTCGATCAATCACGACCCAAATCGCATCACAACCTCGGGAGGAACGTGGCAACTGTGTCACAAAATCCATGGAAATGTGATCCCATTTCCATTCAGGAATCGACAAACTCTGCAACAATCCTCCTGGTTTCTTTCTTTCAGCCTTCACCTGTTGGCAATTCAGACACTTGGCTACAAATTCAATAACCTCAGATTTCATCTGTTTCTACCAATACTGTGTCTTTAAATCATTGTACATCTTTATGCCACCAGGATGAATGCTAAAACGACTGTTGTGCGCTTCTGCCAGTATCCGCTGTCTCAAATCTGAAACATTCGGCACAACAATACGATTATTCACATACAAGATACCGTCACGAACCTGATACTCCGATTGATGTCCAGCTCTGACCATAGCAATCGAATTCTGTACATTCTGATCAACTTTCTGAGTCGCTTTAATTCGCTCTATCAGTCCTGGTACAATTCGAATAGCACCTAATCTCAGAGGTTGACGATCTGTTTCAAATGTCAATCCAGACAAACAGCAGTCTTCAATCAAATTCGAAACACCAATCGTCGACAAGGATAAAGAACATACATTTCGACTCAGTGCATCAGCTGCTGCATTGGATTTTCCAGGATGGTACTTGATTTCACAATCGAAATCTTTAAGCAAATCAAGCCATCTCCGCTGCCTCATATTCAGCTCGGACTGTGAAAACAAATACTTCAGGCTCTTATGATCAGAATAGATCTCAAACTTCTCACCGTATAGATAATGTCGCCATATCCTCAATGCGAAGACAATGGCAGCCAATTCAAGAACATGAATTGGGTAACGAGATTCATGGGGTTTCAGCTGTCTCGAGGCATAAGCGATCACATGCCCTCGCTGCATCAAAACACAGCCGAATCCTCGGTGAGATGCATCACAATAAACAACAAAGTCGCCAGTACCTGAGGGGATAGTCAATACTGGAGCACTGGTCAACCTCTTCTTCAACTCCAGAAAACCGGATTCACAGTCTTCTGTCCAAACAAACGGTGCATTCTTCTGAGTCAACTGTGTAATTGGCTTGGCAATGCTGGAAAAATCTTTGATAAAACGTCGATAATATCCTGCCAAACCCATAAAACTGCGAATTTCTGGCACAGAAGTCGGTCTCGGCCAAGAAATCACGGCTTCAACCTTACTGGGATCAACAGAAATACCGTCTCCGGATATAATGTGACCTAGAAATACTACCTGTTTCAACCAAAACTCGCATTTCGACAGTTTATCATACAATTTCTCAGCTCTCAATGTTTTCAACACAGTTCTCAAATGTTCTGCATGCTCAATCATATTCTTGGAATAAATCAGAATGTCATCAATGAATATGATTACAAACTCATCAAGATATCTCTGAAAAACACGGTTCATCAATCCCATAAATACAGCCGGTGCATTCGTCAAACCAAACGGCATGACAATAAATTCATAGTGTCCATACCTTGTTCTGAATGCTGTCTTTGAGATATCAGAATCCCTGACTCTCAGCTAATGGTATCCAGATCTCAAATCGATCTTGGAATACACTGAAGAACCCTGCAACTGATCAAACAAATCATCAATGCGAGACAAGGGATATTTGTTCTTTACCGTTGCTTTGTTCAGTTGCCGGTAATCGATACAAAGCCTCATCGAACCATCTTTTTTTCTCACAAATAGTACCGGAGCACCCCAAGGAGATACACTCGGTCTAATATACCCCTTGGCCAGTAAATCCTCCAACTGTTCTTTCAACTCTTTCAACTCAATCGGTGTCATTCGGTATGGAGCTCTAGATATCGAAACTGTACCTGGCATCAACTCAATGCTGAAGTCTATCTCTCGAATCGGAGGTAAACCAGGAATCTCATCTGGGAAGACATCAGCAAACTCACACACCACTGGCAAGTCTGCCAATGATGGACTCGATTTCAGTAAATCAACTGAATAGACAAAGAATCCATCCGCTCCTTTCTGCAATAATCGAGTCATATTCATAGCAGATATCAAAGGAATTCTGGCTCGAGAACCCTTACCATAAAATTTCCACTCATCAGCCATCTCCGGTCTGAATCTTATAATCTTGTGGAAACAATCGACTGTAGCCCTATACTTGGTCAACATATCGATACCGATAATACAATCAAAATCAGATATCCCCAGCACAATACAGTCTAACTCAATCTCATGGCCATCATACTGCAGTATACAAGATCTAACAGACTTCACTGATATCAAACATGTCCCCAACGGAGAAGAGACAGACACTACCGCAGACAATGACTCAATAGGCAATGCATAACTCAATGCAAATTTCTCAGAAATAAATGTATGTGATGCACCAGTATCAATCAATACATAAGCAGGATAACCAGAAATAAAACAGTTACCTGCCACAACGTCATCTGGTGCATCCTGAGCCTGCTCCTCAGTCAAAGCGAACACTCTGGCCTGCTGTCTAGGAGTCTGTCCAACTGTCAGACTACCTCCTGGCCTCGGCTGTGACTGAGCTGGGGCTGGCTGGAAAGAGTGCACTGCAGACGGTGGTCGTCTACCAGTCTGAGCTACTGATCCAGATGACTCGGCACCCTGGGATCTCTGAGAACCTCTCTGGGGACATACTCTCGCAAAGTGTCCATGTTGCCTACAAATACGGCAACTGCCAAACACTCCTCGGCACTGCTCTGTGGAATGCTTCCCTCCACAAGTGCTGCAATAAGGTCCTGTATAACTCTGGCCCTGACCAGTCTGTCTCGAGCCACTAGAACTGGATGAACTGCTTCCAGATCTCTTAAACTGCTTCCCTTTATCTTTCAGGAAGTCTTTCTTTCCACTACCACTGCCACTCTCAAATCGAGGAGGTGGTTGCTCTGGTCTCGGTGCTGGAGGCGCAAACGAAGCTCCTCTCTGTCTCATCAGACCGGCTTCTGCTCCCTTGGCTCGGTTCAAGGCATCAGTAAAATTGTTTGGCCTCCCGGTATTCACCAAGGTAAAAATTTCAGGATTCAGGCCATTAATGAATTGATCAGCAATGGCCTCGTCATTTTCGGCCACATGTGGAGCAAACCGCAACAAGGTCAAGAACTTGGCCACATACTCCTCAATGTTTAGCTGGCCCTAGTCTCAAATTGGCAAATTCGGCTCCCTTGTCCTTCCTGTACGACACTGGAAAGAACCTCTGATAAAATTCAGTTCTAAACACATTCCAGGTAATAGTCGTACCTCGATGCTCCAATGCCTTCTTAGTCGTGATCCACCAGTTCTTTGCAACGTCGTGTAACTGGTGCCCTATCAGTTTCACTCTCCTCTCATCAATGTAATCCAGGGACTCAAACAGCATCTCAATGTCGTCTAGCCAACTCTCACATTCCACTGAAGTCTCGGTACCTTTCAGAGTTGGTGGATGGAATGACTGAAATCTTTTCAATAATGTCTCCATCGGAGTGGCTGTAACGTCCATTGGAGGATTCGAAGTACTACCCTGTTCTGGTATTCTTCTCGGAGGCATATCTGATAATCAAAAGGATTAGTAATCCCAAACAATAATTATATTTCAGTCCTCCTTCGATCATCTTACTGCTGATCTAGAATCGGTGCTGATTCATTCTCAATAAAACATATTACCATATCACATCAGATAATCAAGTAACATGTATTAAAGCAGTAAGACATGCTAGCATTCAAAAGCAGGAAAGAAAACTCAATCTACCCCACTCACTAACTCCTATCTCAATCTAAAGGATCTATCGCTCTGATACCACCTGTTGTGGGGACCCGGACGCTAATCATACTCTTAATCATCATTGGGACAATTTAATCAATTATAATAAACAAGGTCTAATTTTTTTTTTTAAATGCAGAATGTAATGGGATTCAATCTACTATACATATCATTATTAAAGTACAAATCTTGTACTATATATACAATCATTCAAACTAAGGTTTAACAACTAAATGTCAAGTGTCCAAACCCTATCTCTAGTCCAAGTCCGTAGTCTCCACTCTAATCACGATCTCTCTTCATCTCCTCAACCCTGAACCTGTCCCACCTGTTGTCATGCACACATACAAACACGACAACAGCCGGATAATTCCGGTGAGAAGTACATCCCAGTATAAATCAACGAAACATGCAATCATATGATAAATATAAAAGCATGAACAGATAACAACATCATGTATCAAAATTTAGAACATAATCAATATAAAACTGTCAATTGTACTCGTGACTCCATGACTCAGACTAGTCTCAATACTAGTCTAGGGATCCCGGTTTCCAGACGTTGGCATTCCTATATCGACCAACAGTAATAGAAGAAACTCCAATTCTATCCACGTCGATATAACAAAACATCCAGTGTCTTGACCTATCCGTCACAGACTTTGGCACTATCGCCAGTTCACTATCCTGTGACATCGTGCAATGTGCCCGTGGTGATTCCACCACTATCAGGCACTTCTGTTACAAGATCACTCGTCTAATAATCATCTAATATGTACTTTCTATAAATCAATAGAACAAGCATATCAAATCAAATCAATGCATATAACAATAAGTATGTGATTTAGGGAAACTCAAGTATATCCTACTCGAGTCATTCTCTTGATACCACATTGACTTATACCTTTCTTTCGTAATCTCGGTCTAAAGAATTGGAAGTTCTGAATTCAAGACTGTCTCTGTCAATCTGAAATGACATATCGAGAATAATAATATCAACATTCCATTCCCAATTCAATATTGAATCTGATCAATTTGAATCTAATTCAAATCTACGGCATAACGGCACAATCCCGATATCCCCGTCAGTACAATATCAACAGATATCAATTACAAATCATAACCAATAGTCGAAATAATCAATGATCGTAGAAATTTGAATAATTTCAATCCAATATTTGAAAAATCATAACCATTGCATAAACGGTCTGTTCTTCGATCTGACTTCAAATATACGATTACCTATATCGCAAGAACACCTTATATGAATCATATCTAATTCTTTTAATCTCCTAATTTTAAATCATGTCAGAAATCAATAAAACTTACGTCCTGTTGTAGCCGTTGACGAGAGGATCACAGAACTGTGTTCGGATTAAAAATCGGATCACCGGTACATGCAAAATCACAATTCTAGTATCAAATGAAGCTTGAGAGAAATTTTCTTGAAAGTCTTGACTCTTTCTTCCTGTAGATGCCGAGGGAGATGAGAATATGTATCTCAAGCAAGCATGGTATGCCAAGTGTCCCACTCAAGCCAATATTGCACTTTAGACCCTGAATTCTTCACTATTTGCAATTTGGTCCTCAAAACTCTTTTTAATTCCATTTCAATCCTCATTAATTACAAAAATCGTGGAATTTAATTCATCATTCCAAAATTCGTAAATTAAATAATCTCGGGTAAAAATGATATAATCTCGGGCCTTACATCACTCATCTCTTGTCCAAAAATTACGAATTTACTGTCAAATCGAAGATATCAAAAAGTACTACGTTTTACATGGTGAAAGTTTTTCCAGAATACTGACCAAAAATTCACAGGATTTGAAATGACAGCATATTCGATTTTTGAAATCTTAAAAAAATCGTTTAAACATAACAGTTTGAGCAGTCATACAAAAATGATCATAACTCGCTCATTTATTGTCCAAAAATTATGAATTTACTGTCAAAATCGAAGATATCAAAAAGTATTACGTTTTATATGTTGAAACTTTTTCCAGAAAACCAATCGAAAATTCACAGTAATCAAAATGACAACAAACTCGGTTTTTCAGATCTAAAAAGCGTTTCAAAATCGATCCAACAATTTTTCCTCAAACATTGCATATCCCACATGAATTTTTGTACACAATAAACATCAATACATATAATATGACAACATTGATGCAGAAATGAAAGAATATACATGCCTTTGCGTCTAAACGCTCGAAGATGGCGATTACTGACGCGGTGGATCACGGGAGATGACCGGGAGACGACGACGATTTTCTTGCTTGAAAATGAGCATTCTTCAGAAATTTTGCAGGGAGAGGAGGCTGCTGAAAGAACCTATGAACCCTAGCTTTTCTCTTAAAAAAATGAAATGAAACAAGTGTGTGTGCAAGTGTGTGTAAGCCGTGAGTGTGTGTGTGTGTGTGTAAAAAGTGTTAACGTGTGTGTGAGTTTTAATTAGGGGTAATTTAGCTTAATTAAATAATTAACATGATAATTTAAAATCCTAATACCCCAAATGTAATAAAATACACATGTCTCAATTTCAAAGTTTAAAATCTCTAACAAATCAGAGTCAAAATCTTAAAATGACCTAATAATTAAATTAAGCTTTAAAATACCAAAACTAAATAAATCTTTTAAAATGACACTATCAAAACTTGGAATAAAATATCACATTTTAAAATCGCCTAAATCGTCGCCGGTCTCTTTTCCTCTATCCCGGTTCGAATATCCGCCTGAAACATGAAACTCAAGAAAACATTTTAACGTGCATCACATAAATATAAATAATTTAAAATAATGCAATTTCATAAATCATGCATCGCTAAAATCATTTTAAAACTAAATAAATAGTTTAATAATTTAAATAAATGCATGAGTTTTACATGTACTGATTTTGGGCTATACAAATCAACTAATTAATTTATTGAATTTTAAATTTGACATGTAGATTATAAGCTTGTCTCGACTGTTGTGTGCCTTAATATTTTTTATATAATTTTAATTTTTCGTTTAAATTAATAGTTTGAATTTTTTTTTCTTTAGTTAATTTATTTAAATCGTTTAATTTAGTTTTAAGTTGTTTATTTTATCTCTCTTGAATTTGATTAGCCTAAATTAGGAAAAATAATTCATATTCTAGTATTTATACATCGATATCTGTGGGTATGTTACATAGACTCATCATCTAATTACTATTACTTGACCTAATCCGCTTGCTAGAATTATTCCCAACCGAATCGTCGGTCAAGTTTTCTGACGCCGTTGTCGGAGATCAAATTGTTTAATATTGAGATTTATTATTTTCTTGAGATTAGACTTTTATTTAATTTTGCTAATTTTACATATATTCGTAACCTTGAAGTTTATTTATTTATTATTTTTTATTTCCATGTGTTATCTAGCAGTGCATGAGCCGTGCTAGAAGAGACATTGAACTAGAGCCTTTTGATCCAGTGATTGAGAATACTTTTCGACGTTTACGTAGAGCACAAAATGATCAATCCTCAGACTCTGACGTGGAAGAAGAATTAAAACTTGAGGACAATGTTGAAAGAGCAGGGATCAAAGCAATGAACAACGAGGACGATGATCGTATTGTCTAAGATCTTACTAGACAAACTACTGAAGGTTATGGTTCGAGCATCACTCGTCCTACTATGGAAGCAAACAATTTTGAGTTGAAGCCATCTATCATTCAAATGATACAATATCAAGTGAGATTTGGAGGATCGCAGACTGAGGATCCTAATGCGCATCTGGATGGATTCTTATCTATATATGACATGATCAATTTAATGGAGTGAGCACAGATACCATAAGATTGAGACTATTACCTTTCTCTTTGTATGGTAACGCAACCAAATGGCTTAGATATCTAACAGTTGGCTCTATTACTGCATGGAATGTTTTGGTGGAAATGTTCTTAAATCAATATTTTCGCCCACCAAGCTAGCACAACTGCATATGGATATTTCATCTTTTCGCCAGAAGGATATGGAGACAGAATCCACGAGTTGCCTTGGAAATAATTTCAAATATGATTGAAAATAATGCAGGTTGACCAGACATTAAACGAGAAAAGAAGGCTGGATTCCTTGAAATGAATGTGTTGAATGCACTTACTGCTAAGATTGATTGTTTGGCCCATAAATTCTCTCAATAGCAACTGAATCAAGCAAATCAAGTCCAAGGAATAGTCAGCGAGGAACAACCCATTTTTGATAAAGAAGCAGTGAATTTCATGGGAAATCAATGGAGACAACAATCTAATCCATATAGTTCCACATACAATCCATGTTGGATGAATAACCCTGATTTTTCTTTGAAGAATACTGAGAATTCCCTTAATCCAACACATATTCCTCAACTGCCCATTCCTTAACAAGTGAGACAACAATGATTATTGGTACCTCCAACACTTCCAGGATTCAAGCAAGGGGATCAAAGACCAATTTATGATGATGTTATGATGAAACAAGTCGCGGGGATGGAAACGAGGTTGCAAAATCAAGTTGATCTTGCAAAGGTTGGAAGCTCAAATGGGTCAAACAGCCAGTCAGTTAACAAATTGAGCCATTGGAACAATACCAAGTGATACTGAGAAAAATCCCAAAGGAGTGAATGCAGTGAGCAGAGTGATTAAGGCTGAGGATGAGGAACCAAAAAAGCAGAATTCTACAGATGTAAAGGTAAAGAATGATGGAGGAGTGAAATCAAATATGGAATATGCTAAGGAACATATCAATCACATCACCACTACACGGAAGACATGTAAGAAAGGTAAGGAGTTTGATTCTAATGATATTATTGATATTAATAACTCCTTTTTCCTCAAAGGGCAAGGCAACTACCATTAGATCATCAATTTTCAAAATTCCTTGAAGTTTTTAAGAAATTTCATATAAATATTTCTTTTACAGAGGCCTTCGCTCAAATCTTGCCTTATGCTAAATTTTTGAAAGATATTTTGTCTAAAAAGAGGAAAATTTTTTATTTTGAAAATATTAAGCTTTCTAAGGAGTGTTAAATTATTTTGCAAAATAAATTACCTCTTAAGCTTAAGGATCCAGGTAGTTTCTCCATTTCTTGAACTATAGGTAGTTCTAATTTTAACAAGGCATTGTGTGATCTTGGTACTAGCATAAATCTTATGTCTTATTTTTGTTTTGAGAAATTGAGGAGTGGAGAAGTTAAACCAACCATTATTTCCTCTCAACTTTCTGATAGATCTATTAAATATTCTAGAGGGGTTAAAGAGGATGTTTTGGTTAAAGTTGATAAATTTATATTTTTAGTTAACTTTGTTGTGATAGACATGGAGAAGGATCGTGAGATCCCATAATTTTAGGTCGTCATTTCTTAGCTGCTGGAAGACCTCTCATAGATGTGCAAAAAGGTGAGTCAGTTTCGAGATTGAATGATGAGAATGTAACTTAATGTTTTTCGTAGTATGAAATATCCTATTGAAATCTCTGATTGTTATAGAATAGACGATATTGAAGATATCGTTGAGTAAAGTGTGCATGATAATTTTATTGAAGACCCACTAGAGATGTTTTTGGTGAACCCAAAATCCATGGAGTCAAATAGAGAAGAGGTTGAGGAATGCATGAACTACTTGGAAGTATCAAAGTTTTTTCCAATATCGGTAAATTCGAAGTAATTGTTACTTCCTCCTTGACATGTGATGAAGAAGATAAGCTCTTGAGAGTGCTGAAGGATCACATATGTGCCATTGGATGGAGCATAGCTTACATCAAGGGGATTAGTCCATCAATGTACATGCACAAAATTTTAATGGAGAAGGAGCACTCTCCCGCTATTCAACCCCAAAGGAGACTAAAATCCAGCTATGCAAGAGGTCGTCAAAAAGGAGGTAATCAAAATCCTTGATGCAGGTATGATATTTCCTATATATGATAGCAAGTGGATAAGTCATGTGCATGTTGTTACTAAGAAAGGGGGATCACTGTTGCTGAAAATGAAAATAACAAGTTAATCCCTAGTAGAACTGTGATTGGATGGCATGTTTGTATTGATGATCACAAATTGAAAGATGCCACAAGAAAATATCACTTCTCCTTACTTTTTGTTGATAAAATGTTAGGGCATTTGGCCGGTCATACTTTTTGTTGTTTTCTTGATGGTTATTTTGTATATATGAAAATCCCCATAGACCCCGAAGATCAAGATAAGACAACTTTTACTTGTCTTTATGGTACTTTTGCTTATAAAAGAATGTCATTTTGTTTGTATAATGCTCCTGCTACTTTATGATGGTGATTTTTCGTGACATGGTTGAAAATTATATTGAGTTTTTCATAGATGACTTTTCTATTTTTTGTTATTACTTCGACTCCGTTTGGTTAATTTGTCAAAAGTGATAAAGAGATGTGAAAAAATAAATCTTGTGCTTAACTAGGAGAAATGTTATTTCATGGTAAAGGAAGGAATTGTCCTTGGCCACAAAATTTCGGAAAAAGAGATTGAAGTGAATAGGAGTAAAATAGAGATCATAGAAAAGCTTCATCCTCCTACTAATGTCAAGGAAATTCGTAGTTTTGTTGGGAATGCATGTTTTATAGGCGATTTATCAAGTATTTCTCGAGTACTGCTAATACTTTAACTAATCTGCTAATAAAAGATGTTCCTTTTGTTTTTGCTGAGGACTGTTTACAAGCTTTTCGAGTATTAAAGCAAAAGTTGACCGCCACGCCAGTTATTATCGCACCAGATTGGAATCTACCTTTTGAACTCATGTGTGACGTTAGTGATATTGCGTTAGGGGTTGTTTGGGGAAAAATAGGGACAAATTGTAAGGCCCGAGATTTTAGCATTTTAATTCGAGATTATTTAATTTACGAATTTTGGAATGATGAATTAGATTCCACGGTTTTTGTAATTAATTAGAATTGAAATTGAATTAAAAAGAGTTGTGAGGACCAAATTGCAAATAGTGAAGAATTCAGGGACTAAAGTGCAATATTGGATTTGAGTGGACACTTGTCGTTGCCATGTGTTTTGGATGTATATAATTTCATCTCCTTCAGCACTTCCAGGGAAGAAAATCGAGAATCCCATAGAAATTTCCTCAAGGTTCTTAATAGCTTAGATTTTGATTGTGTGAGATCCGATTATCAGAATTTCAATCCGAGCACAGTTCTGAGATCCTCTCGTCAATAGTTTCAAAAGGACGTAAGTTTTATTGAGTTCTGTTATCATTTGAAATATGATATTGGAGGAATTAATATTTGATCATTATATGGTGTTCTGGATATGTTAGGCATCGTAGAATCGAAGTTAGATCGAAAAATAGATTGATTATGGAATTGTTATGATTTTCTGATTATATTAATTGGAAATTGAACATATTTGGATTATTGACTGATTCTGGATTGTATCGGATATTGGTTATGATTTGTAATTGATATCTGTTGATATTGTATTGACGGGGATATCGGGATTGTGCCGTTATGCCATTGATTTTGAATTAGATTCAGATTGATCGGAGTTAGTATTGAATTGGGAATGGAATGTTGATATTGCTATTCTCGATATGTCATTTCAGATTGACAGAGACAGTCTTGAATTCAGAACTTCCAATTCTTCAGACCGAGACTACGAACGAAAGGTATAAGTCGATGTTAACGGGGAGATTAACTTGAGTCAGATTGGACTCTAGTTTCCCTAAAACCACATACTTTATTTTATTGCAATTGTTTGACATTGATATGATTAATCTATTGATTTATAGAAAGTAAAGAATAGCCGATAGCTATTGAGAGAGAGTCATTGACAGAAGGGCCAGACAGTGATAGAGTGGTTATTGGCCCATTGCACATTGTCATAGGATAGATTTGGCGGATATGCCAAGTCTGTGGCGGATATGCCAAGACACTGGATTATTAACTTATATCGATATTGCTTAGGTGCGGATCGACTCATATCGCTGAGATTCGATATATATATTAATGTCCAGGAACCGGGATCCCTAGATTAGAGATGAGTCGAGTTGGAGATGACGAGTTAGAGAGTTTTATCTATATTCACTAATGTGTCATAAATTATGATTCATGTTCTTAATACATGGTTTATGCTTTTGTATATGATTTTATGCATCGCATGTATACATTGCTTATACTGGGATTTTATTCTCACCGGAGTTATCCGGCTGTTGTCATGTTTGTATGTGTGCATGGCAACAGGTGGGACATGATCAGGGTCGAGGAGATGATGAGAGATCGTGATTAGAGTGAGACTACAGACTTTGACGTTGCTGTAGATAGGATTAAGCACTTGACATTTAGTTGTTGAACCTTAGTTTGAGTTTGATGTTTGTTGTACAAGACTTGTACTTTTATACTGATATGTATATTAGATTGAATTACATTACGTTCCGCAAATTTAAAAAAAAAATAGACTCTGATTAATTAATTGATCCATTTATCCCAATGACGATTAAGAAGATGATTAGCGTCCGGGTCCCACACAAATTCTTGCGTGTAATATACTATGCAAGCACGTCACTTTCAAGAGCTCAATTGAACTACGCTACTACAAAGAATGAGTTGTTTGTTGTTGTGTTTGCTTTGGACAAGTTTCGGTCATAACTTGTAGAGAGTAAAGTGATAGTCCACACGGATCATTCAGGTTTGAAGTATCTCTTAAACAAAAAGGATGACAAGCCAAGATTGATAAGATTGATCCTTCTACTGCAAGAATTTTACATAGAGATCGTCGATCGCAAGGGGACTGAAAACCAAGTTGCTGATCATCTATCGAGATTGGAGAAGCCTGAGGAAGTTAAGTATGTAATTAGAGATGAATTTCCAGACGAGAACTTTATGTCATCTCTAATTCACCATGATATTCTGATTTTGTGAATTATTTGTCATGCAAATTTATTCCTTCTCATCTTACATATCAACAGAAAAAGAAGTTCTTCTCGTATTTAAATTATTATCTTTGGTAAGATCCTATTTTCTTTAGAATTTGTGCATTTGGCATTATTCTTAGTTATATTCCGACAGAAGAGGTAAGTTTTATACTTTCACATTGTCATATTAGTCCAACTGGAGGACATTTTGGGACAATAAAAACTGTTATAAAAATACTTGAAGTTTGATTCTATTGGCCTACCTCGTTCAAGGATGCACACACTTATGTTTTGAATTGCAATGAATGTCAATGTGTTGGTAATATTTCAAGGAGACACGAAATATCATTGAATAACGTTTTAGTATTTGAATTGTCTGATATTTGGGAAATTGATTTCATGGAGCCTTTTCCAGGTCCTTTAGGTAATAAATAAATCTTGTGGTTGTATATTACATATCCAAGTGGGTGGAAACAAGTTCTTGTAGAACTAATGACTCTAAGGTGGTGATTCAATTTTTAAAGAATTTTTTTTACAAGATTTGACACACCTAGAACCATTATTAGCGATGGGAGAACACATTTTTTGTAATCGTCATTTTGAATCTTTTTAGGCTAAGTATGGGGTCAAGCACAAGGTGGCAATACCTTATCATCCTCAAACTAGTGGTCAAGTGGAAGTATCAAATAAGGAGATTAAAAATTTCTTGAGAAGATCGTTGGATCTTCGAGGAAAGAATGAGTTAGTAAATTGGATGATGCATTGTGAGACATAGAACAACATTCAAAACACATGTAGGAACCTCTCATTTTCGTTTGGTCCATGCAAAATCTTGTCATCTTCGTCTTGAACTAAAGAATAGGGCATTATGGGCTACTAAATTTTTGAACTTTGATGTGCAAGCTACAGGAGATCAGCGTCTTCTACAACTTAATGAGCTGGAGGAACTTCGTCTTGATGCATACAAGAATGCAAAAATCTACAAGCAAAAGAAAAAGAAGTGGCATGATGCAAGGATTGTGAATAGGGAATATGAGTCTGGACAAAAAGTGCTTCTTTATAATTCTCGTGTGAAACTCATGCCAGGTAAACTTCGTTCCAAATGGTCTGGGCCTTTTACTGTTACTGAACTTTTTCCATTTGGTGTTGTAGAAATCCATGGAGATTTTGGAAATCCCTTTAAGGTGAATGGACATCGATTGAAAATTTTTCATGAAAGAATTGTGGAGCAAGAGGAGCCAAGTACTCCTTTGCACGATCCGAATTAATTTATAAAAGGAGTTGTCTAGCTATAGACAATAAATTTAGCGCTTGGCGGGAGGTAGCCCAGTGATATATTTTATTTCGTTTCATTTTATTTTTTATTTTTTATTTTTTCAGTCTATTAGTTTAATCATATGTGATTTTGGTTTGTGTAGGGAATATTGGAATGAAATAATATGATTTAGATTCTAGAAAAGCTTTAACTATTGAAATAAGCTATCACAAGCATTGAGGAATTCTACTTAAACGTCTATTGCTTAAAATAACTGCTGAAATATTTTTTTTAAATGCTATAACCGAAAGCCTGACAACTCAACAACGTAAAACAAGATTCATAATCATTTAAAAATGTTGCTTCAACCCATGTCTCATAATCATATTATGCTGAAGAAATGCAAGGTCCTCGGGTTTTCACGTGCACCCCCAGCTCCGCCTACTCATTCTTCGGCGCCTCCAGTCTCCTCATCAATATGCTCACCTGCATCATTCACACCTAGTGAGTCTAAACACTCAACACACCTGAACCGTGATAGCAAGTACATATCCATAACATGCAACCGTAAAAAATACTGTAATTAAAATACCTTTCATGATCTTAAAAGCATGAGCTTAAACATAACGTGTCAAAGCATAAACGCATCCATAACATATCTCATCATTTCAACATATAAGTTTTCAATTTTCTTTATTTGAATTCATTTAATTAGTTGTGAATTTTGTATCAGCTCTAGTCGATAGATCCGTCTACGTATAACCGCGGTACCCGGCGTCGGGGATATCAGCGACATTATTACCCATCCACTAAGCCTTGGCCTTACATGTTTGTGTTCGTGTTCGAAAAGTCAAAGTCGAGCGTAATGCCAAAAGCCTGACAACTCAACAACGTAAAACAAGATTCATAATCATTTAAAAATGTTGCTTCAACCCATGTCTCATAATCATATTATGCTGAGGAAATGCAAGGTCCTCGGGATTTTCACGTGCAACCCCAGCTCCGCCTACTCATTCTTTGGCGTCTCCAGTCTCCTAATCAATATGCTCACCTACATCATTCACACCTAGTGAGTCTAAAGACTCAAGACACCTGAACCATGATAGCAAGTACATATACATAACATGCAACCGTAAAAAATACTGTAATTAAAATACCTTTCATGATCTTAAAAGCATGAGCTTAAACATAACGTGTCAAAGCATAAACGTATCCATAACATATCTCATCATTTCAACATATAAGTTTTCAATTTTCTTTATTCGAATTCATTTCATTAGTTGTGACTTTTGTATCAGCTATAGTCGATAGATACGTCTACGTATAACCGCGGTACACGGCTTCGGGGATATCAGCGACATTATTACCCATCCACTGAGCCTTGGCCTTACCTGTTTGTGTTCGTGTTCGTATTAGGCACAACCAACTCCCTTCCTTCAAAAACATGTCATCGTATTCATCACTTACGTAAATTTTCTTAAAATCAAGCATGCAACGTATTTCCATAAAAATTCATATTCGTGGTAACATATACATTTAAAACATGTCAATTTTTTATCAGGGTGCTGCAAGGACTGCTAACTCGACCTGAGTGCAAAATGACAATTTTGTCCCTGGAAATCCTAATTGACCATTTTACCCCTATACCTCAAAATTTCGACCCGAAGCCAACCAAACACCTTTAAACATCTCAAAACATATTTATAATCATTTCCTAGATGTAACCTTGAGCTCGTCCCATAACTTTTACGATTCGTTTTAAAACTTGGATCGAGGTCCCGTTTTAACCCGAATCAACCCGAAACTTAACCAAATCTTTCCAATCTTTAACCAGGCCCTAACCATACCCTACCAGCCCTTAAACCACCTAGACTATATGACTTAAGACTCTCTAACAGCACCTAAAAGTTGCTAGATTTTTCTGCACAAAAGCGAGCCGAACCCTAGTGCACCTATCCTCCTAAATCTTGACCCTAGACCAAACCAACAGGGACCAGGCTTGAAGAACGTTACCTAGGACCAAGATCAAGCCGTGGATTCAATCCCGGACCAACCAAACCCACGCCTACAGCACCATGCACGCGGATGTGCATGGTTCCTTACACACAAGCCCTACGCGAGCTCCCGTTCGATCAAGCCCTCCTGGTCTATCATCGGGTCACAACCAGCCATGCTTGGGCATCCCTAGACCACGGTTTGGACCCACCAAGGTCTGCACCATGGCCTAGTTCAACCCTACGCAGCCGTACCCCTTTTTCCTCGCCCGATCGGCCATTACAACCCAAGGAACACAAGATCCGATCACCACCTAAGCCGTACGCACCAGACCTGAACTCGACATTTAGTCCCCCTCTAAACATGCTGTATTTCATCCCTTGTACATCCAAGCCCTCGCAGCCCCCTTCAATCACCCCAAAAATGTGAGCTTCATAACAATAGACATGCATGTCTAGTGTCAAAATCGTGTAAATCCAATGCAACATGATAGATGTGATATTTCTCACTGCATAAACACACAAATAAACATATATTTATGTGAATGATGAGAAAAACGAGGTATAGGGCATGCCTTTGCGTATTTACGCTCGAAAACCTCGATACAATCGCGTAGAACGGGCATCGGAGGGACGGGGAAGAGTTCCTTTGAAAAAAACTTAAGAAAAACCGAGCAAGACGGCTGCTAAGGGTCAAGAGCTGCTGCTGGAGGTGGAGAGGGTGGGACGGCCGTGTAGGTTAAGCTATGTGTAGGGTTTAATTGTGGTGTTTAAGTCATGATATAAGGTGATAATAGGCCCTTAATTAAAAATAAAAATATTAAAAGGATTTTGGGACCATTAAACAATAAATAACCACATTAAGCCCAATAACACTCCCGAAAAATATTTCGTTTACTTACGTTTTTGAAAATATTGCCTGAACCCTCAAAAGTCCTCAGTTATGCTAAAAATCGCACATTGGCTTAAATATGACTCGATGAGTAAAAATGTCTCAACAAGGCCTATTTCCGAAAATCACACTTATTTGCACCATATGTTAAATAATTAGAAATAATTATTTAATAAAACATTTTTCCTTAACTGTTCCCGGTCTTCGTTCCTCGTTTGAGCATGAAATACCGCAAAATCCATATATCATGTAATCTTAATGAACCAAGAATTAAAAACACATATTCATGTTAAAATCATGCATTTAATGCATTTAAATAATTAAATTAAAATACATAAAAAATTTGATAACTTGCATGCATATGGTTCACGTGGACCTCAAATTTTTGGGATGTTACATCTACCATCCCCATGTAGCATTTCATGGATCTTAAAGCAACACTGTGAAGGAAGTGTTCTCTTACTATTATACATTCACATTTTATATATATATATTGTACATCCACGTTTTATATATTTATATATATATATATATATATATTGAATGTCATGACACTGAGGGCAATGTAAATCTAAAGTTTGTGGGGATTGGTTGTTTTGTTTCACATTACAACACTTAGCATGTGCTTCAATGTTTAATCCTTGAACATGAAAATTTTCCTGGTTATTTTTTGAGAAATTTCACCTGTGATTACATGAAACACTCATTGACTTTTTAGATTTTTATCACTCGAGAGATTACATCACACTTAAAATTGATTGAGATGAGTTGTAGTTGTAGCAGAAGGATTTGAGCACAAAATAGTTTTGTATCAAATTTTGAAACATCATCTATGTACTTTAGGTCATACTTATATTAATTAATTGTGAATTGGCAAGAGGTGATGAAACATCCACTACTCGTTTTTCTTAAAAAGTGCTGAATTTTTTTTCCCAACTCATCGACCGAAACCATACATATATATAAATAAATTTTTAAAATACCTTTGTGTCGTTTAAAATAAATCGACCAACTATTATTTGAAAATTCAAAGGAACACATTTAAAACATAAAATCGTAAATCGTCACCCAAACCTAAATTTAACATTTTTCAAAACTAAACTTAACTCTAACATCCTCTCAAAAACCTATCAAAAGCATTATAACTCATAAAAATCTTTACGTAATCATAAATCATAAACTTGTTTTATTTGCAGAAAATTAGCGTCGTTCCTCCGGTTGTGTGCACCTTCAGTCTAGCTAGTTCAACCATCAAGTTCTCCATTAACTTCAAGCTCACCTGCATCGATCACACCTAGTGAGTCTATTGATTCAGCAAACTTTAACCATGATAACAAGTACTACACATACATCCACATGCAACAGAGAAAACGCTTTTACTTAAAATAGCTTTTCATGAACATGTATAACATAACCATTTTTCCTTTCATCATAAACATTTTCCTTTCATCATAAACATTTTTCTTTTCATCATATACGTATATATTTTTCCTTTTTATTGAATTCGGATCGTTAATTGTGACTTTCGTATCAGTTGAAAATCGATGGATCCATCTACGTGTAACCACAGTACTGTGTAGCAGGGATATTAGCGACACTCTTACCCGTCAACTGAGCCTTGGCCTTACATATCATCAAATCATGTCGATGAAAATACGATTGTCGGTCTCCCTCTAAGGCCTTCTCCCGTAAACGGGCTCCCTCTTGGGCCTTTTTTCTCACTTTATCTCCATTCATATCATCGTATTAGTTACAATCATTTCACCTTCTCCAACATTTCATATTTTCATCACTTATAAAATTTCATGCATATATAAATATAAATATTTTCTTTTAAACCAAGCATGATTTAGAAATTAGTCAAGCATGACTCAGTTTACAATATCCATAAAAATAAATAAAGAAAAGAAAAGTACTAGAATCGTGGAGAAAACTGGAGAGAAAATCATTGTGCCCTTCTTTCTGCTCTTCACGTGTTTTGTTGGTGATTGGAGAAAAATCTTTTTTGTCGACTCCCTTTGTTCACATGAATAGTGTAGGAGAAAAAAGAAAATAATTTTTGGGCCCAAGAATATAAAAGCCCAATAATAAAAAATAAAACCTAATCGCTAAAATATAAAATATATTAGGAAATATCCACTAAGAATATAGAGTTTTTTTATGGAAAAAACTCTATCTTTTATTTATTCCTTGATATGAAAATTCATCAACTCTCACTAGGCAGCCGAGGAGTAGTCCAAAAACCACTTCTGAATTTTTCTGTTTCACGTCTTTCACTAAGATCAAATCGGAAACTTTAATTGTGATATAAAATCATCCTTTTTAGCCCAAATTTATCGCAAAAGCAAAAAATTTCCTCCTACAATAAAATTGCACAAAAATATGTCAATTAAGCACGTTGGTAGTGGTAACAATGAGAGATATGACAAAAAAATACACACTATTATGAGCCTATCAGCAGCCCCTTTATGCATCATTAGGAAGAGTTTTAGGTTTCCAAAACACATGCTCTGATCATAGTTTGGCATAAAAACAAAAATAATTACAAACCCAACATGCTTTTCATTCAAACATGCATCAAATATATATTATTGTATGATAGATGAGAAAAAAGAGAATTAAGGCGTGCCTTTGCGTTTATTGTGCACGAAAAAAACGGCTTGCGATGCAAAGAACGTCGGCAGGGAGACAAGGGATGCAACCTTGTTGATTTTTCCTTCAACTTTCATGGCTTTCCTTTCTAAAATACATGTATGTGTGTGCTTGGCTGGTGGAGGAAGAGTCCTTGTATTGTTTCAAGAGGTGAGGCGTGACTTATGTGTGTTTTTTGTAGGGTTTTTGGTTGTTATTTTGATTAAACACTCAAGTGCAAGCCTAGGCCCATTAATCATGGTATATTAGGCCCATTAGTAAATATTTAAAATATTTTGTTTAGGAAATTTTGTGAAAATATTAGCCGAGTTCTCAAAAAGTTTATATTTTGCTCGAAAATCGAACACAAATTTAAAAATACGACTCGGCGCGTAAAAACACCCCAAAAGTTTCCATTTTCAAAAATACCATTTAAAATATACAATAATTTAAACAATTAACAATAATCAATTAAAAATAATTATTTAATAAAAATATTTTCTCTCATATGGATCACGGTCTCTGTTCCTCGATCGCGTCTCGAATAACCTTTAGAAATATAGTTTTATGCATTCATGTAGAAAACTACATTTAAACAAGTAAACATGCCTACCACATTTAATAAATGCAATTAAAATAATTTATTTAAAATACATAAGAAATTTGATAATTTTGCATACAAGTGGTTCACGTGGATCTTCAAATTTTTCGGGACGTTACAGGTGAGTTCATAATATAAAAAAAGATAAGAAACAATCTCGAAATTTTCTGATTATCTTTCGAGGTGAAAATACAGAGGAGAATGACTTAGGGATGATTTAGGTGATCCTTGGACCGTTTGAACATTTCGAGCCTACTTAATGCATCATTCATATCCCCGGTATCCTTTTTTGAGCCTACAAAAAATCAAATGTAGTGTGTCAAAGATATACAGTTAGCTCTCGTTCGTTCTCCTTCGAAATCCCAAAAATCAAATGTAGTGTGTCAAAAATATACAATTAGCTCTCATTCGTTTTCCTTCAAAATCCCATATCAACTACTAAATTTTAGCTCATATACTATTCCTATACTTTAATTTTGAGAGAAATAAACCCCTTTAGCATTTTAAATTTTCATAAACTTTCATGTATTGACAATAGATAAGAAGAATTAGAGCTGTTTGAAAAAAAATCACAAAGAAATGGAAGGGGGTTAATTAAAAAAATATATAATTAAAAAAGAAGAGGGTGTGGAGGAATGATGTATGGTGTGATGATTGTAAAGAAAGAAAAGATAATGTTGTTGACGGTTGAAAAAAAAAAGATGAAGGAAGAGAAAAAATGAAGGATCGTTTGCTGAGCATCTTTCGGATGCTTCAAATAAAATATTCTCTAATGAGCTGTAATAGCTCGTGTTCTAAGAATATTAACACCGATGAATTAAATCGAGTTTGGTTAAAAACCAAGTGGAAGAAACTCGAAGTAATCCTTCGTGAAGAAAACTGTTACATTAGAAAACATTTAACTTATGTGAACTGAATAACCGAAAAATGGTATATTAGTTTTTGCATTCATCAGTTCAGTTATGGTGACAACTGAACTGACGGATACCCTAACTGATCCAAACAGTTTGAAAACAATAGTTAATCAGTTAAATACACAAGATACGTTTATGGATGTTCGGAGACTTCAACTGCTCCTACGTCACCCCTTCTACCGCCTCGGGTAGGATCCACTAGAAAAGACTTTGGTTTATACAACTTTTTGTACAAACCCACTCAGCTAGGACTTACACTACTACCTAAACTGAATTTCTAGCTACGATTGAAGGCAGCACCTTCCAGCCAACAATTCTTTAACGTTTATGTGTCAAAGACTACATACACAAGTTTAACGTCTTTGTGCAAGACTGTATTTGAGTGGTTGAGAGAATTTGTGTGTAAGAATTGAACAAGGATGTTCTCACACACTGAGGAAAAATGGCTTCTAAACTAAGAAGATAACACGTTAAAGTGTCCCTCTGGGTGGAATGCGTCTGAAAGCAGATGTGCAATGCGCGTGCCCTTTCTTTTCTCTCTTAAAAAAGCTTTTTGTATTGAATCTCGTTCTTTTTCTTCAGCTTCTTCTTGTGTTGTATATTTCTTGTTGTTTGAGTCTTCACTGATCTTCTCTTTATATAGGCGGGAAAACTGAACGTACAGTGAGACTCATTTATTGTATCCGTTATCCGTTGCATCTTGAATTCGTTTCTTGGACTTTATGTCTTGACTTTTCGACTGCCTTTCTGAAACATTTTGTCTTTAATGCTCTGATGCAACGTCCATTATTGTCCTTGGATTGGACAATGCCTTTGTACCTTCACGTACAGCTGGAATCCAATGATACGAGTTTGTCTTCATCCATTACTGAAAGATTCTGACTGATGCTTCGAACTGGTCAGTTGAACCGATTTTCAGTTGGGCTGGTGAAATCAGTTGACTCGTCAGTTAAACTAATTTCACTCTTGTTCAGTTGGACTGATCAGCTAGGTTTCTTCATCAGTTGAACATTCCTTCGGCTGGCCAGGCTTCTGAGGTTCTTTTGCTGATCCACCTATCAACTGGACAATCAGCTGGACTGCTCAATTGACGTAACAGTTAGACTAATTCAGTTTGTGCGATCAATTGGGTCTTCAGTTTGCGATGTAAACAGCTCGTGAGTGATCCTAGATGCGTAACACAATTAAAAAGTTTTGTTATCATCAAAATCAAGATTACGAATTTGAAAAGTTTTAAAAAAAAAAGATGGGAGAAGATGAATGAAAGTAGGAGCATGATGAAATTCAATAAAGGGATGAAGATAAGAGAAGAATGAGTGTGCTGTATGATTAAATTGTTCATTTTCTTTAATTTTGAATCTCCCTACATTTATTGTAGCCGTGAGTCGTGATCTAACATTATATGCTTGAAAAGACCTATTGACCGACTCCTTTCCTCCAACATTTAGTGAGAAAAGTATGAAAGATATTGATAAGTGCAATTTATTTTACTTTTATTACTTGTTTTTAACTTAGAATTTTGTGATTCTTGAGCAGGTTTTATGTGATTTGTTGTTATTTTTGTTGTTTTAGTTTGGAAGCTTAGAATGAGAGTTTGGAGTAGTAAACTCTTGAATTGGAAAGTGCAAAAGATAAAAATTGCCGAAGCTCCAGCGCACCCGCGTTAACAAAGAGAGCGCACCCGCGGTCTATATAGCAGCGCACCCGCGGTCTATATAGCAGCGCACCCGCCGTCTTCGAAAAACAGAGTCCGAAAAATCTGTAACTTTGTGGGCTGCGCATGAAAGTCTATGAAAATGGTGTGCTACGATTTGAGACTTGTCTGGACTATAAAAAGGCATCATTTACTTACCATCTAGGGTATTGGGGATCAAAATAAGGAGTGGAGGCTGCTGGAAATTATTGAAGACTCAAGTTCTTCTAGTTCTTGAGAAATCTTTTGCACAAATCCGGGGACCGAAACAACACTTCAAAATCTTGTTCTAAGATCTTCTTTCTTTTATTTTTCATTTGATATGTCTTGTTTTAGAACTATGTTTTATTGTTTTGCTTGTGTTATTATGAACTAATTTTTATTTATAGAGGAATGATAGAACAAAACTAGAACCCATGTGTTGGAACCTATGAACTAAGTTATTTAAGTTCTTCATCTTGTTCATTTGTATTGTTCTAATCTTAATACTTTCAATTTATTGGCCATGAGTTGAATGATTTATATGTTTACAATTTATCACTTAGAAAAGGAAATTATAAACAAGAAAAGAGAAAAATACATCAATGGTATTTATAGAGTTTGGGAGAGCCTATATTGCTATTGAAGCCTATAGAGAATCTAGTGCTTGATGTGTTATTTATTTGTAGATTGTTGATGGGAACATTGCAATCAAATTTTAGATAACCAATATCTATTTAACACTCGGGAGAGGGAGTAGATAACTATAGGATTCTTGGCTAATGAATAAGAAGGATTTTTATAACATAGCTACAAGAAATTACACATGGTGGATAGTTAAGTGAAATCGGAGCTCTAGATCTTTTATTCCATTGTTATTTGCTAAAGTTTGGTGTTATATTTTATTTAAAAATCCATTTTCAATTTAGTTATTCTTGCAAACAAATCTTTTAATCGATTTTTCAAAATAAAATCGAGACTATTGTAATTACAAGCATTAATATACATTTATATACATACTCCTCGTGGGATTGACACCTGTACTCGAAAATACATTTTATTACAACTTGACGTTGTGCACTTGCAAACAATTAAGAAAACACGCAACAAGTTTTTGGCGCCGTTGCCGGGGAGTGTTTATTATAAATTTATATTAGTATTGTTATCAATTAGTCTTGATTTTAATTTAGAGCTGTTTCTATTGGATTACATTAAACATTGATTTGTTTCTTTTCTTTGTTTGACAGTGCATGCGAAGATCGCAAAATCTTGACTTGCTTATCTTTGATCCTGAGATCGAAAGAACCGCAAGAAGATTAAGAAAGGCAAGAAGAGAAGAGATTCAAGCAATGGCTGACAACAGAGATAATGAAAATCCACCCCCTGCAATACCTATCAGAGATCATTTTAGGCCGGTACTAAATGCTCATTACTCGGGCATAGCACGAGGGACTATTAATGCAAACAACTTTGAGCTCAAATCCGCATTGATAAACATGGTTCAACAGAATCAGTTTGGGGGAGCCGCTAGAGCAGATCCTCATCTACATCTCAGAACATTCCTTGAAATCACTGACACAGTAAAGATAAATGGTGTTTCTGATGATATAATTCGATTGCGCTTGTTTCCTTTTTCTCTTAGGGACCAAGCAAGAGGATGGCTCCAGTCGCTTCCTTTGGGGAGTATCACTACATGGCAGGAATTAGCAACCAAGTTTCTTGCTAAATATTTTCCACCTGCGAAGTCTGCACAGTTGAAAATTGAGATAAGTACTTTTAGGCAGACTGACTTTGAGCAATTATATGAGGTATGGGAACGGTATAAGGAGTTGTTGAGGAGGTGTCCAAATCATGGTTTTGAAGATTGGGTACAGATTGAATTGTTTTACAATGGTTTGATTGGACAAACAAGAGGCACTGTGGATGCAGCAGCTGGTGGCACGATATTTGCAAAATCACCTAATCAAGCATATGATTTGCTTGAACAGATGACCATTAACAGTTATCAGTGGCCGTCTGAGAGATCAGGAGTAAAGAAGCCAGCTGGGATGTATGCCATAGATCCTATTACATCACTTACCGCACAAGTTTCAGCTTTAACAACTCAAATTGCAGCTATGAATAAAGCTAGTACAACAGAGGTTGAAAATGCATCGGTTGTTACTGAAGAACCACACATTCCTGATGAGGCTCATTATATCAACAATAGGAATTTTGGTGGCTACGGAGGATATCGAGGTAACCCTCCCCCTAACACTTATCATCCTGGTTTGAGAAATCATGAGAATTTTTCATATACTAATAATAAGAATGTGTTGAATCCTCCACCGGGGTTCAATACATCAAAAGGGGAAGGAAAACCTTCACTTGAGGATCTAGTTGGGACATTTGTTGCTGAATCTAGTAAAAGGATGGCTAGGACTGAATCTCGTCTTGATGGCATGGAAACTCACATGGGAAATATGGGTGCCACAATGAAATCATTGGAGACACAGATTGGACAATTGGCTAATGCATTGAGAGATCAAATTAGAGGTCAATTTCAGAGTAATACTGAAGTGAATCCAAAGGAGCAATGCAAAGCTGTAACTTTGAGAAGTGAAAGAGAACTAGAGGTGCAAAGTTCCAAGGAGAGAATGGACAAGGAGAAGACAGTTGAAAAAGAGGAAACTGAGGGATCCAAAGCTGAAGTTGAAGTTGAACAACCTCTGGTATTTAAGCCAACTCTTCCATATCCGCAGAGGTTCAAAAAGAAGAAATTGGATGATCAATTTGCAAAATTTTTGGAGATTTTCAAGAAGATTCACATCAACATTCCATTTGCTGATGCTTTAGAGCAAATGCCAAACTATGCAAAGTTCATCAAAGACGTGATGTCAAAGAAGAGGAAGTTGCAAGATTTCGAGACAGTGAAGTTGACCGAAGAGTGCAGCGCCATTCTCCAAAAGAAGCTACCACAAAAACTAAAAGATCCAGGGAGTTTTACTATACCTTGCATTATTGGTGGTACTCAAGTTAATAAAGCTTTATGTGATCTTGGAGCAAGTATTAATCTTATGCCATTTTCTACTTATAGGGACTTGAAGCTAGGGGAGGTAAAACCAACAACTATAACTTTGCAACTTGCAGATAGGTCACTCACCTATCCTCGTGGAATTGTTGAAGATGTTTTGGTAAAAGTTGACAAGTTTATCTTCCCTGCTGATTTTGTAATACTTGATATGGAAGAAGATCAAGATGCTCCATTGATTTTTGGGCGACCCTTCTTAGCCACTGGAAAAGCATTAATAGATGTACACAAAGGAGAACTCACCTTGAGAGTTGGTGGAGAAGCTGTCATTTTTAATATATATCACGCCATGAAGGAGTCAGATGAGGTAAGCACTTGTAAAAGCATTGATGTTTTAGACTCATGTATGTCCTTTGATTGTGCAGGAACTAGGGATCCCTTGGAGAGCTGTTTGATAGGTGCTGCTGGAACTGTTGATGAAGAAAATTGGGAAGTAAAAGAGCAACTGGGTGGCTCTTGAAGCACTGCAGAAAGAAAGGAGAAAAGATGCACCGCCTGAAAAGTTTAATGTAAATGAGAAAATTGAGGTAAAAACACATTCTCCTGAATTAAAGAACTGCCAAGCCACCTTTGTTATGCATTTTTAGGTGAAAATTCGACATATCCGGTAATCATCTCTTCCTTTCTTACTTGTACTGAAAAAGAGAAATTGTTGAGAGTGTTGAGGAAATTTAAAACTACATTTGGTTGGTCTATTTCTGATATCAAGGGGATTAGTCCCACTATATGCATGCATAAAATTTTGATGGAGGAGTCGTATACTCCTTATGTGGATCACCAGAGGAGGCTAAATCCAGCCATGAAAGAGGTAGTGAAAAATGAAGTGTTGAAATTGTTAAATGCTGGAGTTATATATGCTATTTCTGACAGCAGTTGGGTATCTCCTGTGCAAGTAGTGCCTAAAAAGGGTGGAATGACTGTGGTAAAGAATGAAAATGATGAACTAATATCTACCCGTACTGTGACTGGATGGCGAGTATGTATTGATTAGAAGAAGTTGAACAATGCCACACGTAAAGATCATTTCCCATTACCTTTTATTGATCAAATGCTTGATAGACTTGCTGGTTATTGTCACTACTGTTTTTTAGATGGTTATTCAGGTTATAACCAGATTGCTATAGCACCAGAGGATCAAGAGAAGACAACTTTCACGTGTCCCTATGGCACGTTTGCTTTTAGGAGAATGTCGTTTGGGTTATGCAATGCACCTGCCACTTTCTGTGAGAACCCGGAAATTTCGACCGAAGCAAATCAAGTAAGTAATATGAAAATTACTTAAAATAAGTTCAGCAATTCTCGTTTCAACTAAACAACTTGAATAATAACTTAAATTTTATCAAATGTAACTCGAGAAAGTAGATTCTAAGCTCGAGGAATAGTTCATCGGGATGCTAAGCTGCAACTAACCGCATTCATCGAAGAGTTTTCACGGGAGGAGTAAAACCCCAGCTCAAGGACGCAAACTTCCAGCTCGAAGAAGCTCAACCAAGCTTGTCCTAACAAGACCGTAAAGGGAGCTAAAAGATGAGCTAAAAGTTTGGACAAATTGAGTATGCAAGAAATGACTTTTGATTAAACCCATAAGGGAGCTAAGGGATTAAGCTAAGGGTTAAGACAAATTTAATATGCATGGGAGTTTGGGTAATCATTCTAGAACTTGAAAATGCATGGGATTTTGGAGAATTCAAGCATGAATCTTTGAACCATCATAATGAACACCATTATGGCAATTCTTGGAGACCAAGTGGTCGACCATGGGGTATGCCAAGGGGCAATTTGTGGCCTATAAATACTAACCCAAAGTTGAAGGAAAAGTGCTCCAAATCTCAAGCCAAGTTTCGGTTTTCCCTTCCCCTCACCCTCCCAAGTTTTCGGTCGAGTAAGCAAGGAAGGAATTTTGTGCGGTTCGGTGCAGAATTTTTGCGTCAAGGTGCTGCTTAATTGAAGACTATATTCGTTGAAGTCGCGCCGAAGTGCTGCCAAATTTTCGGAAGACAAGTTTGTGCCAAAGTTTACAATTTTCGAAATCTTCCTACAAAAATCCGTAAGTGGGCTTTTGTTACTTAGTTCATTTCTATTTTAAAATTTGAATAATGTATGGTGCCATGTATGTTTTTTTCGAAAATATCATGAGATGCATGTCCACCTATTTTTCGAAAATCAGTGTTATGATTTGAAACTCCGATCGATTATGTGTTTTCTTTTGTTCTTCGAATTCTTTGATTCCGCTGCATCTGTTTGAAATTCTGATAAGTTCTGTCCGTTAAAAATCTGAAATCTTTGTTACACTGTTACGAGTCAATTGGAAATGGGACGAGAATTGTGATTCTGTCTGGCCCCCAATGGTTGGTAGAAAACCATTTCTGGCCTCACTCTGGGGACAATTTGACCATGGAAATGAGATGAGTAACAGTGTTTTGTTTGTTCTGATATGATCTGTTCTGAGGAATCTGTTTAGTTCTGAAATATCTGTCTCATGTTCCTTTCTGTTATGATAAGTTAAGTAGTAAGATTTGAAAGATTGTTAAAGAATTGTTTTAAAGACTTATGTTCTATATGTATCTTTGGAAATCGATCGACCCCCCACTTGCTGAGTGTTTCCCAAAACACTCACCCCTTACAATTTCAGATAAAAATGAAGAACAACTGAATGAGGAGGAGCAGGAAGCGTTCTGGGGATGGTGATCAAAAGAAAAGTTCAAGAACTGAGAATCTTATTCTTTTCCTCTGTTTCGTTTCCGCAAAACTCTGATGTATTTTTATTTCTATTGTCAATGTAAAGACAATGTTTAATTTATGAAAAAGACTGGTTTTTGACATTTCGATACGAGGCTTAATTGTTTTCAAGTAATTGTTAAACAATGCCGGATGTCACCGATGCTTCGGACTCGGGGCATGACACTTTCCAGAGGTGCATGATGGCCATTTTTGCAGATATGGTGGAGGAAATAATGGAAGTCTTCATGGACGACTTTTCGGTATTTGGTTCGTCGTTTGATCACTGTTTACATAACCTTTCCCTTGTTTTGCAGAGATGTCAAGAAAAGAACTTAGTTCTTAATTGGGAAAAGTGTCATTTTATGGTCCAAGAGGGTATTGTTCTTGGACATTAAGTGTCTTCAAAGGGATTAGAGGTAGACAGAACCAAAGTGGTTGCAATTGAAAATCTTCCACCACCGAAGAACATCAAATAGATAAGGAGTTTCTTAGGACACACCGGATTTTATCGTAGATTTATCAAAGATTTTTCTAATATTTCTAAACCTCTGTGTAACTTGCTTGAAAAAGAGTCGACTTTTATATTAGATGATGATTGTTTGCAGGCATTCGAGAAGATAAAAATGGCATTGGTAACTGCACCGATTATGATAGTGCCGGACTGGAAGGAACCCTTTGAGCTAATGTGTGATGCAAGTGATTATGCAGTGGGTGCTGTATTAGGCCAAAGAAGGGAGAAGATGTTTAGGGCGATTTACTATGCAAGCCGCACGATAGATGCTGCACAGCAAAATTACACTACAACCGAGAAGGAGATGCTTGCAGTAGTATTTGCTTTCGACAAATTCAGACCTTATTTGATTGGCACAAAGGTAATCGTTTTCACTGACCATGCAGCTATTCGCTACCTATTCGCTAAGAAGGATGCAAAACCACGCTTGATAAGGTGGATTTTGCTATTACAAGAATTTGACTTTGAGGTCAAGGATAAAAAAAGTAGTGAAAATCAGGTAGCTGATCATTTTTCAAGGCTTGAGCTGGAGGAGAAGAAAGAAGAGGGAGCTATACAAGAAACATTCCCTGATGAGCAACTCTTCAAGGTAAATTCTATACTTCCTTGGTTTGCTGATATTGCTAATTTTTTGTCTTGTGGCACCCTTCCTCCAGATTTGAGCTATCATCAGAAGAAGAAGTTCGTCCATGACATCAAGTTCTATTATTGGGATGATCCATTTGTATATAAGAGGTGTGCTGACCAAGTGATTAGGAAATGCGTGGAGGGTATCGAAGCTCAACAAATTTTGGAGAAGTGTCATTCTTCACCATATGGTGGACATTTTGGAGCATCACGAACAGCAGCTAAGGTATTGCAATCTGGTTTTTATTGGCCTAGTTTGTTTAAGGATAGTTATACCTTAGTAAAGTCATGTGATAGATGCCAGAGGTTAGGAAACATATCTAGGCGTCATGAATTACCACTGACAAATGTTTTGGAAGTGGAACTTTTTTATGTTTGGGGCATAGATTTCATGGGACCATTTCCCCCTTCTTTTGTTAATTCTTATATTTTATTAGCTGTTGATTATGTGTCGAAATGGGTGGAAGCAATCGCCACCAATACTAATGACTCTCATGTTGTAGCGAAATTTGTGCATAAGAATATCTTCACTAGGTTTGGAACACCGAGAGCCATCATAAGTGACAAAGGTACGCATTTTTGCAATAGAATTTTCAATTCACTTTTGGCTAAATACAATGTGAAGCACAAAGTGGCACTAGCATATCATCCTCAGTCAAATGGACAAGCTGAAGTATCCAACCGAGAAATTAAGCAAATACTGGAAAAGACTGTCAACACCAACCGGAGAGATTGGGCTATGAAGTTGGATGATGCGTAATGGGCTTATCGGACTGCATTCAAGACGCCTATTGGGATGTCTCCCTATAGGCTAGTGTTTGGGAAAGCATGTCATCTGCCGTTGGAGTTGGAGCATAGAGCATTTTGGGCTGTGAAGAAATTAAATTTTGATTTGAAAGCTTCTGGCGACGTTAGAAAACTACAGTTGAGCGAGATGGATGAATTCCGAAACAACGTATATGAGAATGCCAAGATCTACAAAGAGCAAACTAAGAAGTGGCATGACAAAATCATTGTCCGAAGGGAGCTCAAACCAGGACAACAAGTACTACTGTTCAACTCTCGTCTGAAGTTGTTCCCTGGTAAGCTAAAGTCGCGTTGTTCAGGGCCGTTTGTTGTGGAAACGGTGTCTCCTTATGGGGCTATCGAGTTAAAGTGCAGTGATGGGAGAACCTTCAAGGTCAATGGACAGCGGGTTAAGCCGTACTATGGGACTGAAGTAAGAAATATCGACAATGTCAAGCTGAGCGAACCAAACTGATCAGACTAGTGACAGTCGGGCTGAAGACGTTAAACCAAGCGCTTATTGGGAGGCAACCCAAATTTTTGTTTCTCTTTTGCATTTTGTTTTCGGTTTTGCTTTTATTTTTTTTATTATGATTATTTTTGGTTGTGTACTTTTAGTATAGTGTGTGCTTGTATCTTCCCAAATCTAATGAATCCCAATTGTTTTCTTTTCGGGAATAAAAATTGGAGAAGAAAAAAATTTCCCGAAGGAATACCGCACCCGCGGAATATATTGGATCGCACCCGCGGTGTCTGAGAAATAAAATATTGAAAATTTCCCGAGAGCTAAGCGCACCCGCGCTAACAATGAGACCACACCCGTGGTCAATGAAGAAAAATTTTCAATAAATTCCCGAAAGCATACCGCACCCGCGGTCTTTGTTTTACCGCACCCGCGGTGGTTGATTTTAAAATCAGAATGGGGCAACATTTACGCATAAACGAAGAACACTTCTTCAAAAATTTCTCCTCCACTTCGAAATTCCTCCACAGTGGCCACCCATATACCACCCGCCGGAGTTCCAACCACCACAAGATGACGCAGATGATGAGGATGGCGATGACCACTGACGGTCGTTGCCCGAGGTATGTGTATTCGTCTAACTTTAATGATCATTTACATCGAGGACAATGCACATATTTAAGTTGATGCATTGAGACATCACTTTTCACGATGATTATATTCTACTTTGTGTTAGTGAATTGAGATTTTGTCTAGAACTATCCAAACAACGCTCGAGGCGAAATACGGACAAACTATGATTTAGGTGATTTTTTTGGATCGATTGAGCCTTTCAAGCTACCAAATAAAAATAATTTATCATTTGTCACCTCTTTGAGCTTATATGAATTCGAATGGCACACGTTAATATGTGTAAAAGACCCCCATTCGATATCCTTTCAAATATCCCATATTTACTACCCCGTTGAATATCTTAAACATTAATTTCCTACCTTCTCAAGGGAGTAAGAATTCAAAGGATCAAAGAAATGAAAATTCTCCTACAAAAGAAAAGAAAAATGAATGATGTTACATTGAAGAAGTTGGAGAAATATGGGAGAAAAAAGAGATGAAATGAATAAAAAAAATGGAGATGAAAGAAATAAATGGAGTTTGCAAAAGAGATAAAATTCAACTTACTCCCTTATTTGAATTCCTAATCTTCATTTGTAGCCATGAGCCAAGGCCTAACATTACAAGCATTGCAAATCCTATTGACCAAGTCATAGTTGTCCAATATACTAGTGGAGAGTGTTTGGGAGGATTTAGCCTATGGACAATCGATAAACACTTCCATTGAGTATGAATCTGAACAATTTTACACACACCTCATTGCATCAAATATTTATTGGGTATTCCTTTCTTGAATGAATATGGCTTTGAACCCAATCTTTACCATAAAGGACCTCTTGATTTGTGTTTGTAAAAATTGAAATTGATTGAGAATGTTTTGAAACATGAGTTGAAGAAATTAGAAGTTAAGAAAATTAACTGATTGCATGATTTTATCCGGATGAAAAAATGGTTGGATTGATTTGACTTGTGAATGCATGAAGAGTTGTTAATTTATCTTAGGCCAAGTTCTTTAAAATATTTCATGACTTGTTTGTTTGTGTTGTTTTGTTTTGCTCGGGACTAGCAAAATATTAAGTTTGGGGGAGTTTGATAAGTGCAATTTATTGTACTTTTATTACTTGTTTTTAACTTAGAATTTTGTGATTCTTGAGCAGGTTTTATGTGATTTGTTGTTGTTTTTGTTGTTTTAGTTTGGAAGCTTAGAATGAGAGTTTGGAGTAGTAAAGTGCTGAATTGGAAAGTGCAAAAGATAAAAATTGCCGAAGCTCCAGCGCACCCGCGCTAACAAAGAGAGCGCACCCGCGGTCTATATAGCAGCGCACCCGCCGTCTTCGAAAAACTAGAGTCCGAAAAATCTGTAACTTTGTGGGCTGCGCATGAAAGTCTATGAAAATGGTGTGCTACGATTTGAGACTTGTCTGGACTATAAAAAGGCATCATTTACTTACCATCTAGGGTATTGGGGATCAAAATAAGGAGTGGAGGCTGCTGGAAATTATTGAAGACTCAAGTTCTTCTAGTTCTTGAGAAATCTTTTGCACAAATCCGGGGACGGAAACAGCACTTCAAAATCTTGTTCTAAGATCTTCTTTCTTTTATTTTTCATTTGATATGTCTTGTTTTAGAACTATGTTTTATTGTTTTGCTTGTGTTATTATGAACTAATTTTTATTTCTAGAGGAATGATGGAACAAAACTAGAAACCATGTGTTGGAACCTATGAACTAAGTTATTTAAGTTCTACATCTTGTTCATTTGTATTGTTCTAATCTTAATGCTTTCAATTTATTGGCCATGAGTTGAATGATTTATATGTTTACAATTTATCATTTAGAAAAGGAAATTATAAACAAGAAAAGAGAAAAATACATCAATGGTATTTATAGAGTTTGGGAGAGCCTATATTGCTATTGAAGCCTATAGAGAATCTAGTGCTTGATGTGTTATTTATTTGTAGATTGTTGATGGGAACATTGCAATCAAATTTTAGATAACCAATATCTATTTAACACTCGGGAGAGGGAGTAGATAACTATAGGATTCTTGGCTAATGAATAAGAAGGATTTTTATAACATAGCTACAAGAAATTACACATGGTGGATAGTTAAGTGAAATCGGACATCTAGATCTTTTATTCCATTGTTATTTGCTAAAGTTTGGTGTTATATTTTATTTAAAAATTCATTTTCAATTTAGTTATTCTTGCAAACAAATCTTTTAATCGATTTTTCTAAATAAAATCGAGACTATTTTAATTACAAGCATTAATATACATTTATATACATACTCCTCGTGGGATTGACACTTGTACTCGAAAATACATTTTATTACAGCTTGACGTTGTGCACTTGCAAGCAATTAAGAAAACACGCAACAGATATGCTGATGGAGTGTTCTTTTTTTTAAACAAAAAAAAAGTATCAGAACATATGAGCACTTTTTGAACTAAAAAAACCTTTAAGGAATATAAGTTTTGATTTTCACACTACGTAAGTCTCATTCTCTTGATCTTTTTCATTGAATGCTTGAGTTTTCAAGTTGCAACAAAAGTGAATTTTATGATTTTTGAAATGTGATACTTTGATTTAGTGTGACATAATTTGATAGGTTGAAAAGTGTTGATTGTTTTATTTTTGTGGTGAATCATTGAATATTTTTCAGTTGTATTTTTATTCTCTGATTTGTTCGATGGCGAATAAAGGCAAAGTGTGGGAAGATTGATAAACTAAAATCTTATAGAGATTTTAAAGATTTAATTTTATAATATTTGTGCTTATTTGTAATTGTTATCCCTAATTATGTGTTTACTGAATTAATATTCATAGATTTGAATAAAAGTGGAAAAAGCCTAGTTTTAGAGATAAGATTATTGTACAAGACTTCAAAGGCAACAAAATATAAAAGAAATGAAATAAAATATTCTCATATTTTATTACCTTGAGGTTATTGAAGTTTCGGAAAAAAATCTGTGCAGATCCTTGTAAAGATGAAGCTTCGCATTTTAAAAATAAAATATATACAATCTTATCAACAATTTTGAACTTAAGACGAGCTTCAAAGATTTGGAATGTTAGTCTCATTAAGTGAAGATGAAAGAACGTACATGAGAAGCAACAAAAAAAATAGAAGAAAGGAACATAAGACTAGGCAAAGACGTGAAAGAGAGGGGAGGCTGAGAAGTGAGCAGAAGTGAAGCGAGGAGAACACAAGTGAAGACAACAACAAAGAGGAAGAAAAAGAAAATGAAGAAAAATAGAGGCAGAAAGAAGAACACGAAGGAAGTTCTCAACACGCCAAAATCACTAAGAATTCATCTTATTCCTTCTTGATTATGTCTTCTCATATGAATTTAAATACGATTTTTCACTTTTATTTTGAATTTATGGTGTAGACTTTTATAGACTAAGGCCACATTTGGTAAGAGTGATAATCGGCGGACTAATGAAGAAATAATGAAGAATCAGTTGTTTGACTGGTTTTTCACGTTGGCCTTGATAACATGCGGCCCGTGATTTCAGCACCGTTTGGCCATGAAAAGAAGAGAAAATAGTCCCGAAAATTTGATGGTATACCCAATCCTGACATGAACAGTAGCACAAATTCCTGTTTCCCCTTCCCAAATTACCCTTCATCCCACATTCTCACGAACATAAATACCTACGTCTTCTCATCTCTTAAATTTGAGTGGCTCTCGTCTTCGTCAATGCGGCTGTACTGTTGAAATGTGCAGTACATTTCTGTCATCTGCATCCGTCTTGTTCATCTTCCGTTTGTGTAGGTAAATGTTCCACTTCTTCAAAATGGTTTATTACGGTGTAAGATTTCATTCTCCCGCTTTTTTTTCGTAACATTAATGATTTCTGCTTAATTTTGGTCTCATTTATATCTAACTGGGAGCCTGTCGAAGCTTGTGCTATGCCATGGAAGTGATGTTTGGTTAGTGGTGAAGTTCCCAACCTTTTTTGAAGAAAATTTTTCTGCATTCTGTCTAAAGATATTGGGAAGAAAATAATCACCTTTCTTCTCTTCGAATTCCACGTATTTGTTAATGCATATAATTCTTAATTTCTCATAATTACCATTTAATTTCGACATTAATTTTTAGATAACACTACTGTATGTAAATTTACAGAACTGATAATCGAAATACAATTGTGCTTTGTGCATTTTGGTTAATATCCATGTTCGTTAATCGCGTCTCCAGTAATTCAGATATTAGTTTACAATGTTCCTTTGATTTGTTGGTTAACTACTCATAAATTTCCAGTTCCGTGTTGAGTTTGTTGACAACATGGAGCCACATAGAAAAATTTTAATCCTTGTGCTGGTGAACCATATGTTATGTCGATCTTTTTTGATGTTATGCCTCCTAATGCGAGAGCATACACGAATGGTCTCCATTACACGTCGTGTCCGGCGAAGACAAGCTGCTTCGTACAGCATGATTGAAAGAGTAAATGCTCAATTGAGCAATTTGCATAGGATTATTGCGGTCGGAGATATCCAATGTGTCACTAACTTACGGATGAGTCAAAGCGCGTTTGCACGACTGTGTTATCTGTTAACAAACTTAGGAGGGTTAGGTGATTCAAGATACGTATGCATCGAAGAGAAAGTGGCCATGTTCTTGTCTATATTGGCGCATCATAAAAAGAATAGGGTAGCTGGGCATGATTATATACGTAGTGGGCAGACAGTTAGCGTTCATTTCCATGATGTTCTGAAAGCGTTGCTAAAGTTACATCAACTACTCCTTGTGAAGCCGTCTCCTGTCGATGAAGATTGTAGCAGTGTGTTTTAAGGTAAAACCTCATTTCGACTTATATGATATCTGTAATTTGGTTTCCTTATTCTGTGCTTCGACTATATCTATCTTACTTACACATTGCTGACAGGGCTGCCTCGGCGCATTAGATGGAACCCATATCGGTGTACATGTCCGTTGCCGAGATAAATCAAGATACAGAAATCGAAAAGGTACTATTTCGGTGAATGTATTGGGTGTATGTGACCGCAATATGAATTTCATATACGCTCTGACGGGCTGGGAGGGATCCGCGGCTGATGCTCGAGTTTTGAGAGATGCGCTAAGCAGGAATGATTCATTGAGAGTTCCACGAGGTTATACCTGACATGTTGATGTTTCGATTTCTTATTTCGCTTTGTAGCAAGATTTTGAAGTACTGATTTAGTTACAAATATTTGTCAACGTTTTCATTATTCATCTTACGCAAACGCAGGTTGTTATTATCTCTGTGATAATGGATATGCAAATGTTGAGGGGACAATCATGCTTGCGGTCCACAAGATTACAAGGAGTTGTTCAATTGGAGACACTCTCAAGCTCGTAACGTAATAGAAAGAGCATTTGGTTTGTTGAAAAAAAGATGGGCCATCCTTCGAAGTCATTCGTTTTACCCACTCAAAGTTCAGAACCATATAATTTTGGCTTGCATTCTTTTACACAATTTCATAAGAACTCAAATGGATGAAGATCCGATGGACAATGCCGACGACAATGTCGGTAGCCCGGCTACTGAGACACAAAATGATTTCATTACCAGTGTCGAGTCTTCAATTGGGTGGGATGCTTGGAGAGACGATTTAGCAATGTCGATGTGGAACATGGACATTTAACTTGCTTGTATTTCATTTCAATTTTTAGCTAATGTACTTTCCATTTCTGTGTATTTGTTTTGCTATGGTCATTTTACCAACGTTGTGACATAATTCACTTTTGTTAAACATTGTTTTTTTTATCAGAGATTGAAATTACCTTTCGCGCTACCGATTGATTAAAATTACAGTGGTGTTTACTTCGTTAAGCATTATGACACATCTGAAATATCTTGTGTTTGTTACAAAGTCAGAGAAACAACTCAACCAACTGTATATGGATAGTGGAGCATCGTCCGCGATCATTGTCGGTAGGAGCCAAAAACAAGACAAGACACGACGTAGTTGGAATGCTCGAGAAGAAGAAGTTCTAATCCAAGCACTGAAAGATGTCATAACAAAGGGATGGAAAAGTGAGAATGGATTTAAGGCTGGTTATCTCAATCTGCTGGAGAATGCAATGCAGGAATCTATCCCCGGGAGTAGCTTATGTGGAAATCCACATATAAACTCGAAGATCCACGTATGGAAGAAAACATATAGTACTATTGTTACAGTGTTAAGAAAAAGTGGTGTGGGGTGGAACGATTCTGATAACACAATCGATGTCACAGATAAGACATGGGAGACAATCGTGAAGGTATTTTCTGCAATGATTATTTTATTAATTCCATACGTAGTTCAATTTCCTTGTCTAATTTTTAGATTTGTCGTAGACCGACCCAACGTTACGGTCAATGAGACACAAGCAGTGGACACATTACCATGACTAGTGTGAGATATTTGGAAATGATCATGCCACAGGTGAGCGCCCAACCAATTTTGAAAATGCACTGCATGAGGTCCTAAACATAGACAATGAAATACGTACTGCTGCGTGGCTTGCCGAGACACCAGCGTTTGATACCGTTGAGGCTGCCGAAGACTCAAAATCTGAGAATAATACGCCGTCCTCGAAAGGTAAAGAATGTGTAACTTCGAAATTTAAGAAAAGGAAGAAAACCAATGACGACGAACAGACAGTTGTTGAAGCCATCAAAAACCTCGCGGCCATAACGCAAAACACAATGAGCGATTTGATCAAAAAGCTTGGTTCTGAGGATAAGCTTTCAGATGCACAAGATCAGGTGTTGAATGCAGTGGAGAAGATGACTCATCTTTCGGAGGACGAGCAAGTGCTTGCCGCTAAATTGTTGTTTAACAACCACAACGACTTTGCGACGCCCCAGATTTGACGACTGTCCTCACTGTATCAAGACGAGTCTTTCCAGCGTGCTTATGTCCTCTTCCAATTTGCACTAGAAAACATGGAAGATATTTTGCGTAGGAGAGAAAATAATTGAGAGACCGCACAATAATTTTTTTTTTCTTTTCAAAAGTTGGCCGATTTCTTCTTTTATTGAGTGGAGGCTCACGTATCCTTTTGTTGTGGTGGCTAGGTTTAGTGTTTTTCAAGTATTATTTATAATAACATAATTACATAATTAACATTAATGGGCTTGATTTAATTAATTGGGTTAGTCCAACTAGTTTAATTAATTTAATCAAAGCCCATTAAAACTTTAATTATTTATTATGTTAGACTTGTACTCCTACAAGCCCATATTATCGACCATATTTAATTTATTAATTAATAAACTCAACTTTTGAGCTTAATAAATTAAATACATTACAAATTCAACATTTGAATTTATTATTTAAATTATAAATTCAACTCCTTGAATTTTTATCACCTCCAACATTTAATATTTAATAAACCCAACAATTGAGTTTAATAAATTAAATTCTCAAATTTTATAAATTCAACTCCTTAAATTTATTTCTCAAAATTTAATTATCATAAATTCAACTCCTTGAATTTACTATATAATATAAATTCAACTTCTTGAATTTATTCTCTCAAAATTCAATTATCATAAATTCAACTCCTTGAATTTACTATATAATATAAATTCAACTTCTTGAATTTATTCTCTCAACGGGAACAAACGATCCAATGCTTGTGTGACCCTCAATGGTTCAGGGATACACCTAGTCGTGGGTTCACAACTATTTGTGATTCAGGACATAATCCTTTATTCGGGCTTACCCTAGTTAGCCCCATTCTTTTCATCAACACCTTGATCAAGAATGTCAGAACTCATTTCTGATTGCACCCATCGGATCATGGTAAGAGCGTGTAGTAGCATCGCCCCATGATCCCCTAGGTATCACTGATAGTGCCTGCAAGAACCAGTCGATTATGATTAACGTACAGTATGGTCCCTTCATCTCAAATATCCCGATCGAATCTGCAACCATTGGTTCATCGAGGGTTGCATATTAATTCGATAACTATGTGATAACTATAATAGTGGCATCGCGTGTACTATTGGAGAACTCCTTTCTCCAACGTACATCTCATACTCTGGCCAGAGATTCCATGCACTATTATTAAGTTAGATCACATAGGATATCCACACCCGTAGGTGAGCGGTGAATCCCCGACTACAATGCACTGGCTCCTATATGTGTCGCAACTGTACCCAACCTCGCCACCTGATGACTCTCCTGGAGCCGGTAAACGAGTCAAAGCACAGCCCTAGCATATAGAGCATCAGTGTTGTCCCGGGTCGTAAGGACTAATGGTGTACAATCATAACCACGGACTTATCCTCTCGATGAATGATAACCACTTAGAAAGTCCGAGGGAGGGTTGTTCGGTATAATCATCATATGACTACCCATCTGCATGTTTGGACATCTCCATGTCCTTACCAAGAAACGCAGTACACAACATCACAGATGCTAGTCTCGAGCTCAAGCGACCTTTATCCATGTTTTAGGCGGCTGAATCGACTAGGAACGAATTTAGATAATACAGTGTTTACAAATGAGTTTCAACATCGAATTACGATTCATTTGTATTAAAGTATAATCAAGGTCTTTATCTATGTTGTTCACATGGGTATACAGATAAAGAAATAACAAACAATGAAACATTAAATTATATTAAAATAAAGATTGTTTATTACAACTGAGTCAATAAATTCCCTAGCCAACAGTTGGCTTACAGGGCATCTTGTGAGGCCGGGGCCGAAGAGGGCGGGGGGTGATCGCCGGTGCCATCAGTTGCACGGATAATGAGCGGCTTCTGGCAGGTACTCTAACAATCTCTCACTTGCCCTAGAGCCAACTACCCATAAACTTTAATCCCATTGCTTCGCGATGCTTCTCAAACAATGGTCCTGGCAGGGGCTTTGTAAGTGGATCAGCAACATTATCTGCAGAGAGAACTCTTTCGACTGATATGTCTCCTCTTCCCACAATGATGTGGAACTTCCTCAGTATATGTTTGGATCTTTGATGAGACCTTGGTTCCCTTGCTTGCGCAACGGCACCAGTGTTGTCGCAGTACACCGGGACTGGATCAACTCCATTAGGAATGACGCCCAACTCTTGGACAAAGTTCCTCATCCAAACTGCCTCTTTGGCTGCAGCCGATGCAGCAATATATTCAGCTTCAGTGGTGGAATCCGCAACGGTGTCTTGCTTGGAACTTTTCCAAGAGACAGCCGCACCATTAAGCATGATACGAAACCAGAGGTCGACTTCGAATCATCTACGTCACATTGGAAGCTAGAATCAGTATAGCCTTCCAATTTCAATTCTCCACCCCCATAGACCATGAACAAGTTCTTAGTCCTTCTTAAGTACTTAAGAATATCTTTCACGGCCTTCCAATGCATTGGACCAGGGTTCGCCTGATATCTGCTTGTAACACTCAAAGCGTAAGCAACATCAGGACGCGTCGATATCATACCATACATGATACTACCAATGGCTGACGCATATGGAACACGTGTCATCATTTCTATCTCTTCATCAGTTTTGGGACACATTACTTTAGATAGAGTAACACCGTGACACATTGGTAAGTATCCTCTCTTGGACTCTTCCATAGAGAATCGCTTAAGTATGGTATCGATATAAGTGGCTTGGGTGAGTCCTAGCATCCTCTTCGATCTATCTCTATAGATCTGTATTCCCAATACATAAGATGCTTCACCCATGTCCTTCATGGAGAATTTACTAGCCAACCATACTTTAGTTGATTGCAGTAATCCTACATCATTCCCAATGAGTAGGATGTCATCAACCTAAAGTACTAGGAATGTCACCGCACTCCCACTAACTTTCTTATATACGCAAGGTTCCTCAGGATTTTTGGCAAAACCAAACTCTTTGATAGTGCTGTCAAATCTGAAGTTCCAACTCCTTGACGCCTGCTTGAGACCATATATTGATCTCTGAAGTTTGCATACCTTATGCTCACTTCCTACTGATGTGTATCCCTCAGGTTGAGACATATAAATTTCTTCTTTGATGTCTCCATTGAGGAAAGCAGTCTTTACATCCATTTGCCATATCTCATAGTCATACAATGCTGCTATGACTAGTAATATTCTAATGGACTTAAACATAGCAACTGGTGAAAAAGTTTCCTCATAGTCAATTCCTTGCCTTTGAGTATAACCTTTTGCAACTAGCCTTGCTTTGAAGGTCAATACCTTCCCATCCGCCCCAAGCTTTCTTTTGTAGATCCATTTGCATCCTATGGGAACGATTCCCTCAGGTGGATCCACTAATGTCCAGACTTGGTTCGAATACATAGAGTCCATTTCAGACTGCGTGGCTTCAAGCCATTTGGTGGAATCAGTATCAGATATTGCTTCCTTAAAGTTCTTTGGATCACATCCAACACAAGACTCATCATGGTCTTGTTCATGAAGAAGTGTATATCTTGCAGGTGGTCTAATAATTCTATCAGACCTTCTAGGAGCTTGTACTTCAACTACTGGTTCTAGGGGATTAGGTTCAACTTCTAAAGTTGAGGGAGTATCTTGAATTTCTTCAAGTTCAATCATCTTGCTTTTTCTATCTAATAGAAATTCCCTTTCCAAAAAGGTGGCATTTCTTGAAACAAACACTTTTGCTTCATTGGGATGATAGAAATAATATCCAACAGAATTCTTTGGATATCCTACAAAGTAGCACAAAGTGGATCTACTATCCAATTTGTCTCCCACTGTCCGCTTCACGTAAGCAGGACAACCCCATATTCTCATGTAAGAATATTTGGGAATTTTTCCCATCCATATCATATATGGTGTTTTATCCACTGCTTTAGTATGGACATTATTCAACAACATTGCCGCAGTTTCAAGCGAAAAACCCCAAAACGATGTAGGCAATTCAGTGAATCCCATCATAGATCGAACCATGTCCATCAAGGTTCGATTACGATGTTCAGAAACACCATTCAATTGTGGTGTTGCTGGCGGAGTCCACTGTGAGAGAATCTCATTCTCTTTTAGATAATCCAAATATTCAGCACTCAAGTATTCTCCACCTCGATCAGATCGAAGTGTCTTAATACTCCTTTCTAGCTGTTTTTCTACTTCAGATCTGAATTCTTTGAACTTTTCAAATGCTTCAGATTTGTGTCTCATTAAATAGACATACCCATACCTCGAATAGTCATCAGTAAAAGTAATGAAGTAGGATTGCCCATATTTTGTGCTAACGCTTAGCGGGCCACAAACGTCTGTGTGGATCAAATCCAGTAGACCATGTGCACGTTCCACGTTTCCCTTAAAGGGAGCCTTGGTCATTTTTCCTTTTAGACATGACTCACAAGTAGGTAGAGAATTTATGTCTGACAAGTCAAACATGCATTCTCCCACTAGTTTGTGCATCCTTCTTTAGGAAATGTGACCTAGTCTAGCGTGTCATATCTGTGCGGGGTTTGGATCATCTAACTTTCTTTTGTTTGTTGTTGTTTTCTTTTGTGCTTGCATATTGTTCAACGGAATATCTTTCAATTTTAAGTTATAGAGATCGTTCATTAATTTGCCGGTTCCTATCAAACATTCATTCTTGTAAATATTGCAAACACCTTTAGCAAAAACACAAGAATAGTCATCTCTATCAAGCATAGAAATAGAAATAATGTTTTTAACCAATTCAGGAACATATAAACGTCTCTCAAAAGTAACTTAAAATTATTGTTCAAAATCAAAGTAATGTCTCCAATAGCAGTTGCAGCAACCCTTGCTCCATTCCCCAATCTTAGAAATGTCTCGCCATCTCTAAGTCTCCTGCTTTTTGCCATCACCTGCAAATCATTGCAAAGATGAGAACCACATCCGGTATCCAATACCCAAGAAGAGGAATTAATTGAGACATTTACTTCTATGTAAAACATACCATGGCCAGAACGCTTCTGGGCTAGATACTCCTTGCAATTACGCCTCCAATGTCCAGGTTTATTGCAGTGGAAACAGACATGCTCTGACTTGTCGGGCTTTGAGGGCCCTGGAGTAGGTTTCTTGTATGGCTTTTTGTTGGGCTTGTTCTTCTTTAGAGGGGCAGAACGCTTCTTGCCTTTATTTGGGGCTCCCTTTTTCGTACCAGACGAAGAACCCACTAGAAGAACAGGCTTCTCCTTCTTTATTGTGGCCTCATAAGTAGTAAGCATATTGACCAACTCTTCAAGGGTGGCTCAAGCTTGTTCATATTAAAATTAACCACAAATCCATCGAACGAGGAGGGTAATGACAGCAGGAGAATATCAGTCGCAAGCTCACCAGGAATAACCATGTCGAGCCCCACCAATTTCTCAATGAGCCCAATCATCCTAACACCATGCTCATGGACAGAAGTCTCATCTCGCAGACGTGTAGTCATGAGTTCTTTCACAGTAGCATGTCTCTCTGAGCGAGTCTGTACTCCATACAACTCTTTCAGATGAAAGTGAATGTCAGCAGCATTCACAGCCTCCTCGAACCGCCTCTGCAGTTCATTCGACATAGAAGCCAACATATAGCTTTTAGCTTGGAGATCATGGTCCCACCATTTCTCAAGCTTAGCTAGTTCAGTCTCACTGATGTCCGAAGCTGCCTCCTTCGGTGGCTTCTTATCAAGCACATACAGAATCCTTTCCGAGCTCAGAACAATTTTTAAATTTCGAAACCAGTCATTATAGTTAGGGCCAGTCAACTTGTTTTGATCGAGGATGATAGAAAGTGGATTGCGTGACGTCATTGCAAATATACTGAAAGAAAAACAGATAATTGTTACTGATTATTTTAAAATAATTTTAAGATATAAAATATGGATTTTATTTTATAAATCTCCCTCCCACTATTTTGACATTTCCACCACCCTCTGATGAAAAAGGGAAATCGTATTTCCTTAGTGGGCACGTAGAGTCCAATTAGCCAATTATAATCCCGAATAATATCAGCCAATTATAATTTCTAAAAGATAGAGTCCAATTACATCCCTATGTAACCTCCACGTGTTTTGCCTCACGTTTAATAAGGACCCAATAATATGACGTCGTTTATTTTCACGTGTCAAACCAACCCATCAATATTGAATTGTAGTGGACGGTCGCCATGAGTTCTCCCAATAATATGAGCCGAAGTCATGGGAGTTCCACTCAATTCACATCATATGTCCGGTGGAAGTCACAGCTTTCCAGCGTACAGGCCTCCCCAATAATATGAGCCAGACACTGTCCGCGGGTAGCGATCAACATGCAACCACGGTTGATGGAAGGCAAGGAAAAATTAAACTCTTTTAATTTTTACTTTTTCGGTTTGATATAAATTTTGAATCATATTCAAAATGAGGGATTTTAATTTTTAAAATTGTCTCATCATTTCAATTTAAAATCGCGTGCCACGAGTTTGTATGTTTGTCGGATCCATGCAACTATATTATCTAATAATATACATACATGCATACTACTATATATCACATATATCATAATATGACATTCAACAATAAATAAGGATGATCGATCGCCAACACTATTAGATCCATGTGAGCCATACATGGATCCAGGTCCAAAACCTAGGTGAATGCAGGGATGCAAATGCAACGATTACAAAAGCTTCCAATATTTTACATGTCTTCATCTTGATCATCGGGTCCACCATCTTCCAGTCTTGATCTCCCACTATTTCTAATAATTACATTTAAATAGCCATGGCACATAAGGGATACATCTCATGGGGTGGGAACGGGCCATAAACCAGGCTCACTTTAATAATATCAAATATTAAAAACGAATAAAACAGTAAAATATCCTAACATACACCTAACACATTGGTCAAGGCTCTCGATCATCCTTCATGCAATTAATATCAAATATTAACATCAATTTAATTAATTGATAAATCATATATCTAATAATTTTATCACTAACCACCACAATTATTAAAGAATTTAATAAATTAAATAAACTCCTTTATTTAATTTCCAATTAAATCAATAATAATTGATTCCTTGTAAAAACTCATTTTTACCATAAATAATTAAAATCATATTCTAATTATTTATTTTACAAGAAAATTATAAATTTTCCGAAAATTAATTTTCCAAAATAAAAATTGAACCAATTTTCAAAAATATCAATTTTACCCAAAATTTTGAAAAATCAGAAAATTGCACCATGGGCCCAAACAATTCAAGCCCACCAATCAGAACGCTTCCCGAGACGATCCCGGGCAGTCGCCCCCGCTGCCCGCCCGCTGCCCGAACGTTTCGGGCAGTGGCAGCCACCTGTGGGCGCAGGGCGAGAACAGGTGCGCGCGGCGCCGCGCGCAGCGTGCGGACGCTCCGCACGCTGCGCCGCGTTGTGCGTCGTGCAAGGCGGCGCACAGCGTGCGGACGTTCAGCACGTTGCACCGCTCCGCGCGCGCACGCTGCGCGTTCTGCGCGCAGCCCTGCGCGCGGTCTTCCCGGAACAGTTCCGGGCAGATCGCGAAATTTTTTTTTTTTTTGTTTTTCCGAAAAAAAATAATTTTATGGTGCATCGATTTTTCTGAAAATTTTCTTGTGTGGTTAGAAACAAATTATTCAATATAATTTAAAATCATACGATTCAGAAAACATGGCTCTGATACCACTGTTGGATCTGGTTTTCTACACGCCCAAACGCAGCGGAAGATTTAAAATTTTTATTTTATTTTGAAAAACAAAATAATATTGCTTTATGTGCTCATATGATTTAACAAAACATTCATAGGAATGTTAGAAATTTATACCTTTGGTGATTAAATCACGTGGCTCCAACTATTCCGGGGTTAGCGGAGATAGCTCTTGATGAATCCCTACGAACTTTCTTCAAGAAATCCTCCTATCAAGTCCACGACTAGATAGTGTGTTCCTCTTCCAATTTGCACTAGAAAATATGGAAGATATTTTGCGTAGGAGAGAAAATAATTGACAGACCGCACAATAATTTTTTTTTCTTTTCAAAAGTTGGCCGATTTCTTCTTTTATTGTGTGGAGGCTCACGTATCCTTTTGTTGTGGTGGCTAGGTTTAGTGTTTTTCAAGTATTATTTATAATTACATAATTACATAATTAACATTAATGGACTTGATTTAATTAATTGGGCTAGTCCAACTAGTTTAATTAATTTAATCAAAGACCATTAAAACTTTAATTATTTATTATGTTAGACTTGTACTCCTACAAGCCCATATTATCCACCATATTTAATTTATTAATTAATAAACTCAAATTTTGAGCTTAATAAATTAAATACATTACAAATTCAACATTTGAATTTATTATTTAAATTATAAATTCAACTCCTTGAATTTTTATCACCTCCAACATTTAATATTTAATAAACCCAACAATTGAGTTTAATAAATTAAATTCTCAAATTTTATAAATTCAACTCCTTAAATTTATTTCTCAAAATTTAATTATCATAAATTCAACTCCTTGAATTTACTATATAATATAAATTCAACTTCTTGAATTTATTCTCTCAAAATTCAATTATCATAAATTCAACTCCTTGAATTTACTATATAATATAAATTCAACTTCTTGAATTTATTCTCTCAACGGGAACAAACGATCCAATGCTTGTGTGACCCTCAATGGTTCAGGGATACAGCTAGTCGTGGGTTCACAACTATTTGTGATTCAGGACATAATCCTTTATTCGGGCTTACCCTAGTTAGCCCCATTCTTTTCATCAACACCTTGATCAAGAATGTCAGAACTCATTTCTGATTGCATCCATCGGATCATGGTAAGAGCGTCTAGTAGCATCGCCCCATGATCCCCTAGGTATCACTGATAGTACCTGCAAGAACCAGTCGATTATGATTAACGTACAGTATGGTCCCTTCATCTCAAATATCCCGATCGAATCTGCAACCATTGGTTCATCGAGGGTTGCATATTAATTCGATAACTATGTGATAACTATAATAGTGGCATCGCGTGTACTATTGGAGAACTCTTTCTCCAACGTACATCTCATACTCTGGCCAGAGATTCCATGCACTATTAATAAGTTAGATCACATAGGATATCCACACCCGTAGGTGAGCGGTGAATCCCCGACTACAATGCACTGGCTCCTATATGTGTCGCAACTGTACCCAACCTCGTCACCTGATGACTCTCCTGGAGCCGGTAAACGAGTCAAAGCACAGCCCTAGCATATAGAGCATCAGTGTTGTCCCGGGTCGTAAGGACTAATGGTGTACAATCATAACCACGGACTTATCCTCTCGATGAATGATAACCACTTGGAAAGTCCGAGGGAGGGTTGTTCGGTATAATCATCATATGACTACCCATCTGCATGTTTGGACATCTCCATGTCCTTACCAAGAAACGCAGTACACAACATCACAGATGCTAGTCTCGAGCTCAAGCGACCTTTATCCATGTTTTAGGCGGCTGAATCGACTAGGAACGAATTTAGATAATACAGTGTTTACAAATGAGTTTCAACATCGAATTACGATTCATTTGTATTAAAGTATAATCAAGGTCTTTATCTATGTTGTTCACATGGGTATACAGATAAAGAAATAACAAACCATGAAACATTAAATTATATTAAAATAAAGATTGTTTATTACAACTGAGTCAATAAATTCCCTAGCCAACAGTTGGCTTACAGGGCATCTTGTGAGGCCCGGGGCCGAAGAAGGCGGGGGGTGATCGCCGGTGCCATCAGTTGCACGGATAATGAGCGGCTCCTGGCAGGCTTCTGGGTGGAGGGAACATGAATGAACAGACCCACACGGGAATGAGAGGGATTCCGAGACTGTTCAATGTAATGGACTGTACAGTTGAAGAGGGCTTAAAAGATTTGATTTGTACTACTCATATCACGAAGGTGCATCTTCTTTTCGGTAGCTCATCACATAAGAACTCTAAAGTTAAGCGTGCTTGACTTGGGGCAATTTTGGGATGGGTGACCTCCTGGGAAGTTTCTCGGGGTGCGTGTGAGTGAAGGACATAAGCACGCTGGAAAGACACGTCTTGATACAGTGAGGACAGTCGTCAAATCTGGGACGTTACAAGTGGTATCAGAGCCAGGTTCTCTCTTAGTACGGTGTGGTTCGGGGACGAACCAAGCGGAAGCTGGTGGGCATGTGAGGCCCGGGGCCGAAGAGGGCAGGGGGTGATCGCCGGTGCCATCAGTTGCACGGACAATGAGCGGCTCCTGGCAGGCTTCTGGGTGGAGGGAACATGAATGAACCGACCCCACACGGGAATGAGAGGGATTCCGAGACTGTTCAATGTAATGGACTGTATAGTTGAAGAGGGCTTAAAAGATTTGATTTGTACTACTCATATCACGAAGGTGCATCTTCTTTTCGGTAGCTCATCACATAAGAACTCTAAAGTTAAGCGTGCTTGACTTGGGGCAATTTTGGGATGGGTGACCTCCTGGGAAGTTTCTCAGGGTGCGTGTGAGTGAGGACATAAGCAAGCTGGAAAGACACGTCTTAATACAGTGAGGAAAGTCGTCAAATCTGGGACGTTACACATCTACTCTAACAATAGCTTCATTTTCTTCCTCCGGTTTGGCACATCAGATGAAGGGTGCAGCATTTCAACACCCGGGCATTTGACTTCACCTTTCTCAACCTTCTTGGTTTCATCGTCGGAACACAGATCAATCATCGGTACAATGTAGGGGCTAGTGACCGTATCTTCGGAACCAAATTTACAAGTGACAGACATTTTTCAGAAAATGCTTACGCAAGGAGCACATGAAATTGAAATATCAATACATGTGTGCATGACTAAGAATGCCTTTAAATATACAAACTTCAATCTGGAGCAACTTACCCAACTGCTTGTATTAAATACAAGTCTTTCAACCTGTTCCCTCAAATTAGCATATCCGTATGTGCAGTCAAAGAAGATATGCAAATCTAATAGTAACATAGGGTCCCATGGTGGTAGATAGTAGCCATTAACAACAAATTATAATATTTTCATTACTATTATTATTTGGAAACCAACCAAAATTCTTGTTCTTGGTCCACTTGTATGTGCTGCTACACCCCTTCGCGCACAAGGGATTGAGTACCAACACTTAGTACAATTACGTGCAAAGAAGGCGTAAAATAATTTAAAATGATACATCAACAAAGTTGTAGAAAAGTGCAGTACAAAGTTGTAGAAAAGTGTTTGAAATAATAGTTACTACAAAAAATCAGTCATGGACAACCATCTATAAGGAATATTACACAAACTAATGCTGATGCTCATTCAAAAACTTTGAGAACCATAAACGAAGGACACACTTACACAAAATATCCTTCCAACGTCAATAGACAGCAATGAAAATGTATCGACCACTTAAATAATATGTGCATACAAGTTAAGTGCAGCATACATTGAGGAAAAACATAAAATTGGTACCACACATACTTACATGGAAATACTAGGGAAGAAGTAGTACTTCGTAATCACAAGTCAACTATTAATCGTCGATCAACTCCATTTTCTCCAACAACATAGCTATCTCTTCCGAGTTTTTCTCCATTTTCTTGGCTAGTTTCTGATTTTCACAAGTTAAATCTGATATAGCTTGCACTAAATGACCTAGCTTGTTACAACACTTACGCTCATTGCCACAATCCACATTCGGATTTGAAGTGGACTGATTAGGCGGTGAGCACGACGTATGATCCGACTTTTTTTGTAAAAAACTTTGAAAGGCGTCATCGGCCTCTTTCCTACTCTCGTACCCTTTGAAACAAGCCCCAGGAAATCTATAAACTTTGGAGTTCTCTTCAGACCACTTGTCGTATACACCAGGTTTTCTTCCAACAAAAACAACATATGTTTTAGGCTGCATTCAACGATGTTGCATCACAAACTCGGGAAGACTTAACAGTATATAAAACTACGAATAGGTCATCTGAAGTATTCAACAGAATTTAACTACACGAATCCATAAACTGTGATGTAGTACATGCTGTTCATTAATATACTTAAAACATTTGTACGTATCCAATTAGATATACCAAAACCTGCTTTGACGTTTAACATATTCTTGACACAACCATTATTAGAAAAATGTAACTATCCGTTGAATTGGTATAAGTCTCAGCTCATAACAAATATAAAACAGAGTAATTGAAAATAAACCAACAAAAAACTCTCAACAACCGTTCCGCAAATCTACACTATATATTAAAAAACAAAATGCGAAGAGTAAATAGAAGACATCACCATCTCTTCGACTAAATAGGTTACACAAGGAGCTGCTAAACTTCACTGACGTTAGTTTGAAAACCGGGGAATACGTTGTCAACAATTCGAGTCACCCTTGAAAGACCCTAAAAAGTACGATGCACAACAACGATGCCGTTATAGAGCAAAGGAGACTGAAATCGTACGACAACTGTAATTGGTGGGAATCAAAATGAAATTGCGGTTCGCAGAAACCATTTAAACACTTCGAGAGGAAGAATTTCACATTCTCAGTAGTCGGCACTCCTCATAATTGTGCGAAGCAACGATCATGAAATTAAAAATCGCACACAGAGTGTTCGCCCAACAGAGGACGGAAGGCTTACAAATTGGATTGAGGAAGACAAATGCGTGGGCCGTTTTGGGACCCTAGATTTGAGCGGGTATTTGGGTAAAGGAAATAATGACATCCATTACTTATCCATGAATGAAACATAATTAGCTCAATTAGTATATGTCCAAAGGGTATTTTGGTCATTCGAATAAATTTTTAAATATTAATACATCATTTAAAAACCAAACCAAACAACAATTTATTTATCTCATCGTACTATTAATCCACAGATATCATTTCATAATCACTTCAAATACTAATCATTTCATTATCTAATCACACAAACCGAACGTAGCCTAAGGTTACTATAGGGCCAAAACAAGTTAATTTTTTATGTTTGAGTTTGATTCAATTTGATTATTTATTTTTATTCATTGATTGATGTCGTTTATCACGTGTTCTTTTAAACTGGCCAACTAAATTGAATATTTGTTGGTTAATCTTAAACAGGAAGACGATAGATTGATATTTATTTTACAATCAACACATGGTTAAGCTGACTAGAATAGTATTCGGTTTCACTGTGTGACTTTAAGTTGAAAAACTGTAATTTAACAGCGACTTAACGCGGTTGAATCTAATTAAATTCAGTTAGGAATAATTGGACTGTTAGATTTAATTGGGTTTATTAATTTGAAAAATCGTTTAATAAATAATTTTGAAAATTTCATCGTGAATTAGATAATTAATTTTTTGAATTTGAATTTGAATTTGACACGTAAATTATAAACTTGTCTCGCTACCATTGTGTGCTTATTCGTTTTTAAATAATTTGAATTTTCGTCTAAATTGATAGTTTGGAATTTTTTTGCTTTTGTTAATTTATTAAAATTGTTTAATTAGTTTTAATTAATTTATCTCATCTATCTTGAACTTGAGTAGCCTAAATTAGGAAAAATAATTCATATTCTAGTATTTAAACATCGATATATGTGGGTACATACATGTACTTATAATTCAATTACTATTATTTGACCTAGTACGCTTGCTAGAATTATTCTCAACCGAAATAGTCGGACACATATATCTTGTATACGTATTATATTAAATCAAATATTTTGGATCATAATTACATGATTCGGCCTAAATTCAGAACAAATTGAACCACCAATCCCTACGCATAATAGTATTAAATCAAATCCAGGGAAATTTTCGTCAATTGATTATCTCAATTTTTTAAATCCTTTCACAACATGTTTAGACGAAACTATTTGATTTCTGGAATCATAAATTTCGGGAGTAAATTAAAATTAAAGTAAACAATTATAGTAATAATACAATATTGGGCCATCAAAGTGAATTTTAAAATTTCAAATCTAATTTTAACTAAAATGAATGTAATAAATTTGTATATTTAGTATTGTGTTTATTATGATTGTATTTTCAGTCAGCCAGTTTGCACCCTAAATTCGATCATTTAGGAACGGAAATGATCCATGTGTACATATACGTGTGATAAATGCATCCAATACTGAATAGAAAATTAAAATGAAAAATAGCATCTAAAATAATTTTAACAAAATTTTGAAACACTTATCTATAGATAATAAAATATATGATATTCATTTTCAAATAAGTGGGCGTCTTAAACATAATTTTCAATGCTGACAAATGGGGTTTTTATTAATATGAAAAATTACATAATCAAAATTTTTATTTTCGACAAATAATAATTAGCAGGATATTTGAACATGAAAATATAAGTATTTTCCCTCGACCCATCACAATATTTGAGATCGAATTGTGTCAAAATCCATACGTTGTTCTGGCAACAAATGTCAGATAAAATATACATCATTCAACCCCCCAACTATGAATGGGGTCAAATATCATCAAAAACATGCCAATCAAATCACCAGATTTCATCAAAAACAAATTCAAAAAACCAGACCATCCGAACCAAAACTTTAAATTTCGATCGACAACCCAAATATAAGTGTATTACGCAAGTAAAATGCATTTACGTTTGCAAATCTTCCACCTTATGATGAGACATGATTCTTTGGAAATCTGTTTAGCAGAGAATTAAAAATTTGTACCATGATGCAGGAAAAGCCTCTATCTACTTGTCTACTCATTATGGGCCAAACTGCTATGTGCTTACAACTCATTACAGGAACATTTTTACGAACACCTACGAGCTCAATGGCTTCCACAAATTAGAGTTCACTGTCATCTGATTTTTCGCCATTCAATGTTTTCCCATTGACTGCTACCAGCTCAGTGTCAAAGATAAGCGTGGCACCACCTGATAGTAATGAACAAGTTAGTTATGAATTCTTAGCTGTCAATTCCTCAGGAGTCGAATTTCATAAAAAGCAAAGCGAGAAAAGCAACTCCATGCTTACAACAATGCCACTTATCAAATCACAATGGACATTCCATTACGTAGAAAATAATATGTATTTCATTTTTTTCACAAGAGAGCCCCAGCGATGAGGCATTTTCATGGATCTGCGTAAATCATAAAACCTTTTATTCCCATAAGAGTGAAATCGCACTAGTATCGCCACAGTCCAATCCTATATTATCAGGATTCAGGATATGCATGTGTGGGCTTGGGGGTGACATGATCAAACAAGGGAAGGCAAGGCAAGGCAAATTTTAGAGCAAATATGCCATTCAGTTTGATGTGAAATTACAAGCACTAGTGCGATACTGCTTTCTAGACCATAGAGTTTAAATATGGATAGTGCATGCCCATTTAAATTCATAATACTAATCTTTAACTAGATGTTATACCATAGAGTGACATGTTTCAACAAATTTAGAGACACTAGGGTTGGAAATAGAATATAATAGAAACTTCTAACTTGTTGTACCGGTCAAATGACAATCTAACTATGTCTAAGCACTTCAACATGAATGTATATGGCAAAATTAGAGAACCTATTAAACTTTCAAGTTAACCAACAAAGATCAGATGCTCCCATGCAAAAATATCTCTCAACAACATTACCAGAGACTCCAAATCTCCAATATCAAAATAGTAGATGTTATCTCGTCTAAAACTATCAACACCACCAAACAACTTCGCACTCCAAACAACTAGCCAAATGGTGGGCAGTGGTTTCTTAGGAAAAACTCCTTGTCATATTGGATGCGTATGACTATATTAAAATTGGCATCCACATAAATGGGATATAATAATTTTTTTTATCTAAAGTCTAATCAAATTATGTAGGCCTCGTATGCCATGCGAAGAGAATATAGAGCAGTAAAACTTTAGAAACGAGAGTTATTTGACCATGCCACAAATTGCCAAATGTAACCTCCCATTAGAGTAAAGTTAGAGCAACAAAGCAATTTGGCTTATTACCTGGGATGGTAGGAGGGGACCCTTGCTCCCCATAACCAAGTTTAGAAGGAATTTTCAGCTTTCTCTTCTCACCCAAGCACATTGCCAGAATTCCTTGATCCCATCCTGCAAATGATAGCTTGATTTCCTTAAAAAAGATGCTTCCATCCGGCAAAGGTTCTCTTCATCCCAACTACTTTTAAGAGTTCAATTTTCTTATCACTTGACAAATGTGACTTACTAACAAGAACTTCACTCTTCTCATCATTTGCTCATGTTAATATCAGTGATAGACCAGTTTCTGAAATCCCCTCCTTCCAACGTACAAAGGACGACAAAAATGCTACAAAATTTATCCTCTTATTTCCATAAACGGTATCAGCCCTCCTTTTAAATGTAGCCTTTCACGTTATTCCCACGTCACAATTTCTTGCCTTGCATAGGAGTCTTCGGATGTCATGATACATACCAACAATTTATAAAATTACATCTCAACTTTCTGGTAATTTTTTAGCTAGGTGCTACAAACAAATTAGGCACAAAGATTTCATTCCAGGTGCAGGAAGGGCAACTGGTGCATATGAAAAAAAAGTAGGCATCATTCCTGCTCATCAGTCTCAGTCTACTGAAACCAAATACCTCATATTTATATGACATTCACCATATTATCTCGAGCAGCAGCTGCCCTTTTTGGTCACATGTAGAAAGTATGCTACGCGGTAGCACATAAACTTCGTAGCCCAATAACATACAAAAGTACGAGAGCCAAATAAGTTATAATAACATCATCTTGCACCTTTTAGGCATATGGACAGAACCAAAACAGAACTTTCTTGAAAGTTTAAACCTTCACTTCAATGGGTAAAGAAAGACCAGGTTGACACCGCTTTTCAAAGATTGATTGTTAAACCAGGGGAAAAGTTAAATTAATTTAGAATGTTGTGGTGAAGTAATAGTCTCTAACCTTTGATAACTTGGCCGCTACCAAGTTCAAATTGAATTGGATCCCCTCTTTCAAAGCTGGAATCGAAAACAGTTCCATCTGTAAGCTTTCCCTGAAAACATCATCAGAATTTACATGAGCAGATCAGACAAGTTGACTGCCTGAACTGCGATACTAATAAGAAAAAAGATGAGCAAATTAATTGGCATCACAATGCTAAATGGAAGGGCACATTCCATAATCTGTATATTTTAAATCAAACTCTTTAACTGGCTTAACATTGAAAAGATTAACTTTCTCCCCTTTACACCGAAAGGATTTTAGAAGGTGAAGTAAAAAAATCATATGCTTTGTGGGGATAGCTAAATACATGTTAAGGTGAAGGCCCATTAAGTTATGTATGTTGTTACTCGTGGCACAAAAGCCAATGCAAGCTAAGCTTTTTCTAAGGAAAGGTAACAAGAAATCTAAAATAACTTCAAAATGCAAGGTTCCGTGAAGATGCAATACGTAGTTTTAATCACATAAAAGAAAAAAAACTTTCCATGACTAATCCTCGTGACTTGTGATTTGTGAATCACAATTGACTGGTCTTGCAGTCCCATTATCATTCAAAAACTGGACTGATGAATTCATAAAAAAACTGTAAGGATGAATGGTAAGAAAAGAATTAAAAGAAAATATGACCCGAAAAAAGTGCAGAGGCTATGTTAGACAGGAAACTCTCCCTATGAAGTACATGTTATCTAACTCTCCCTGTGAAGTACATGCATTGGATTAGATTTTTCTATGCTACATGGTGTAAAATTCACCCATGTAGTGTGGCTAAATGAAAGTTCTTGAATTCCTTAGTGGTGGTGTGGGCCCCCCCATATGTAAGATATACGTCACCCACAATATCAAATGGTAAAAACGATGGGGAGAACTACACGAAATGTAGCAGAGTCAGACCACGTTGGATGATGTGCATCTCACATATATTAGGGTGGGGTCCACTCCAAAAAAAAGGCCCTTCCACTCTAAGGGGTGGGACTACAACTGGAGTTCTTCTCCGGATGTATTATAGAATTACATCAAATGATCAAATAAAAGAATTAGCACTTACAAAAAATTACCTTAAAGCTTTTATATCCATATCCAAACAAATTATGGATACAAACTCATTCCACCAAACGATACAATTGGTCAAATTAAATATTACTCCCTAATAGGGCTTTAACTAAGTAAAGGTCAATTATGAAACAGACATTAAATTTTGAATGTGAAATTTAGTGAAACGAGATTTTTATATAGAAGTTATGACCCAAAGCAAACTTCGCCAAATTACTTAAAAGAGTCTGTGCTCTTGCGAAAGAAAACCTCCCCCCTTGCCTGAAACGCACAACATAATTTCCTAGAACAAAATTATGGCTTATGCCCAACGTCCTCGCTACCTAACATGTGCTTACTGCTTCCTAGACTTCCATATGAGGCTGGAATTGAGGCTATAACATTTTGTAGAGTGGGGAGTTTGGTAATTTTCCCAGTATTTACAATAGCAAGTTAGTGTCCTCAAAGTCAGAATATAAGATATCTAAATAGATTTAAAAATGGTAGAACTCTTTGACTTCAATTTGTGTAGAAGATGGGAATACTTTCTAGCTATCCTGGGGGTAGGGAAAGGTGGAATGGGGGATGGGAGCAGAGAGGCTGTCATTCCACTCACTCTGTAGTGCACTTTAACGCTGTCTCCTTTGTGTGCTTGAACTTCACAAATCTTTGGCTTATACTGCAGTAGAAGCTAGATTAATAACAGCCACAACGGAAACCAATATGTGCAAGAAAATGAGATTATTATATGCTAACGTGGTCAAATGTAAGCTCTTGGATCATCAATATGTATGTCAAACTTCCATAAAATTACGAGGGACTCATATGATCTAATGGTATTGTAGTAGAGAGGAACACTTGTAGCATAGAAACAATCTGGAACATAATTAATTGAAGATGAGGTTTCCAATAACTTCATGAGATGGGAAGGTAAAACTGCAACGCTCTCTGTAAAATAGAACTATCTAATCTAAATGGTAAAGCATTTGATTGAAAAATGATTCAGCATCCATGCCAATCAGCATTTCAAATCCAGACAGTGAGAATGAGCATTGAGAATTAACTTATGATATTCTCCTAACTTTTTATATGAGTCCAAAGGCTAGAAGGCTTTCCTCTTACTGTTATACAAAGAATACATGAAAATGCGACTTGACCGTGCCAGTGTTGCAGCATTAATTCTTAAATCGCAGCATTCTCTTAAGCAACGGAATAGCTGCAATCCAAAAATTCCGATTACGCACAAATTCCAAATAAATTAATTTACCTTCACACCGATCTGCAGCTCTGTTACATCCACAGATTTCTTTGCTGAACGTAGAAAAATAACAAAAAGGAAAGCAGAAAATATCATCAGAAAACAAACGTGGATCCAGAAACTACTCGGAAAACATTAACAGCGGAAGGAAAAGTCCTAAAAGGCAAAAAATTCGATTGAATAAGAAAACAGTACCCGATGCAATAGATGAAAAGACGAGAAAAATTAAAGCCGCTTTCAAGACAAATTTGGATCCCATTTTGAAATTTGTTTCTGTGGCGATTTGGCTTCTCTGAATTGAGAACTTCACAAGAACTTAGAGTACTTATGACGTCCCCACTCGGCAAGCATAGCGTTCCAACGCGACGATACAATATTGCCCAATCGAAACTTGACAAGTAGGCAAATAACAATTTAGAATTTTTTTTATTTTTATAATGATAATAGTATAAAACTTAAATATTGAGTGACAAGAACGTCGAGTCTAGAGAGTTTATTTGTACTCTCTCTCTCTTAATTATATATGTATTTTTTTATTATATATAATATATAATGTAACAAGAATTTTACTTCACATTCGGTCGATAAGATCTCTTCTACAACCTACTCAGTTCAAGAAGGCAACTAGAGATGTGTGAAGAAGTTCGGTCTACTAAGATCTCTTATGCAACCTCCTCAGCTTGCGTAGGCAACTAGAGATGTGTGGATCTTCACACCCACACATTAACGACGGTTAGCGAGTACTGGATATGGTCTCGACGTGGACCCTATGACGTTTAAATCCCTTATTTTTAGAAAACGACGGGAAAGGGGAGTCATTGGATCAACTTACGATAAACGGCTCGGATCATGTGAGGCAGCAGAACAAATGCCTCATGAACTGGACCGTCACTAAATATGGGCCGCTCATTTTCTTATCAACGGCAACTAATGAACATCAAGCAAATAAAAATCTTGATTGTCCATGAGGAATGGCTAAGACCATCTCACGACTAGCACAAAGGGTAAGGCTAGGATCTCGACCATGCCTAGCATCTGATCTAAACTTCATTGCTTTTTTCAGACAAAAAACGGAGGTAGTATCAACCCCTCTCAAACCAAGCCCTAGTCACCCCCGAGCCCTTGCCATGCTCAAAACCTAGCCTAGAACCCCCCGAACTTAGTTATCAAGAATACCTAAGAGTTCGGTTTGGCTTTAGGTCCTAACTTAGTGGTCGGGCAACACTTGGTGTTCAGTGGAAAAAAGGGATCAACTAAGCCTTAGTTCGAGATATATCTAATAAGTTGGCAAAGTTGTACTCACGACTACACTATTCCACCTTTACTCAAACATTACTAACAAGTCAAATAAAATTAGGAGATAATATCATTGAATCGCCATAAACATGGAATATGTGAGCGAATCTCTTAAAAATTGGGTAAGAATCCAGATCTCGGGATAAATTTAGATTTTCAAAATATTATGCAGATCAATATAAATTGGGTAACATATCATCACTCTGAGGAAATATTCCTCATCTATGGTTCAATCCCAACAAGGTAACTAGCCTCTCCTTGCTCCTATGTGTGAGAACCCGAGATTTTACGATCCGAAGCAAATCAAATAAGTAATACAAACTTGAAATTTTACTCAAACTAAGCTCAAAAATGTTTGTTCCAACTAAATAACTTGACTATTAACTAGATTTTCATTAAATTTAACTCGAGGAAGCAACTTCAAAGCTCGGAAATGAGCTCAGCAAGAGGCCAAGCCACAAGTAACCGCATCCATCGAAGTGTTGTCACGGGAGGAGTAAAACCCCAGCTCAAGGACACGATCTGTCAGCTCAAAGCAGCTCAACCAAGTTTGTCCTAACAGGACCAAAAAGGGAGCTATAAGTTGAGCCAAGAGTTGGGACAAATTAAATGTACAAGAAATGACCTTCGCGTTAAACCATGAAGGAGCTACGGGAGGAGCTAAGAGCTAGGACATATTGATGATGCAGGAAATGAACCTTTAGAAAATCAAGGTGACATTTAAGGATGCATGAATTTTTGAACCCACCATTATAACTAATCTAGAACTTGAAGAATGCATGGGATTTTGGGGTATTCATGCATGAAAATTTGGACCAACATTATGATCACATTCAAACCTTTCTTGATGACCAAGAATTCGGCCAAGGGGGGGGCTAGGTGGAAGGTTGTTTTTCTTGCCTATAAATACCACTCATGTGGTTGAGAAAAATGCACCCCAAAAAACAAACAAGAATTTCGGTTCTCCTCTTTCCCCTCACTCTCCAAAATTTCGGCCCTCACTTCTTCTCAAAAACCCTCCAAAAATTCGACCAAGTCAAGCAAGGGAAAAGAAGAAAAGTTCGTGCAGTCCAGTACAATAACCCCGTACCGAAATGTTCCCCGATCGAAGACAGTATTTGTGAAGTTGCGCCGAAGTGCTGCCGAAATTTCAAGAAAGAGCTTTGTATAAAAATTCAAGTAAGTGGGCTTTTGTTACATATTTTGTTGTATTTTAAACTTTGATATCAATAATATGACATGCATGAATGTGTGTCCTAAATTTCAAAAATGTCAGTCTACCTTTTAAAATTTCGATCGATCATATGCTTCGTTCGCTCTTCGAATATCTTTGATTCCGCTGTGTCTGTCTAAAAATCTGAAATGTTGAACTCTGAGAAATGTGATAAGTCTGTCTGTTGTTTCTGAATTCTGTGTACACTGTTACGACTCAATTTGATATGGGACGAGAATTGTAATTCTGTCTGGCCCTCATTGGTGGGTATAAAACAATGTTCTGTTCTGGCCCCCATTGGTGGGTATAAAACCATGTTCTGGCCTCACCCCTTAGAGGACTAACATATTGGGGACAATTTGACCATGGAAATGAGATGAGTAACAGTGTTCTGTCTGTTCTGATATGTTCTGTTCTGAATTGATTTAATCTGTTTCTGAATTGTTCTGAATCATCTGATGAATTCTGTCATTTATTCGATTTGTCTCTGTCCTGATAAGCTAAGAATATTAAGTTTTGAAAGTTTGTTAAAAGAACATTTTAAGAAAACTAAGTTCTATATGTATCTTTGGAATCGATCGACCCCCACTTGCTGAGTGTTTCTCAAAACACTCACCCCTTACAAATTTCAGATAAAAATGAGGAGCAACTGAATGAGGAAGAGCAAGATGCTTTCTGGGGTTGGTGAACCGGAGATCAAGATCAGAACTCAAGATTTTGCTTTCCTTTTGTTTCCGCTATTTGAAACTCTGATGTATTTCTAATTCTATTGTCAATGTAAATACAATGTTTAATTTATGAAAAAGACTTGTTTTTGGCATTTTGATACGAGGCTTAATTGTTTTCAAGTAATTGTTAAATAATGCCGGATGTCATCGACGAGTGGTATCAGAGCCGCCAGGTTCATAATCCCGCTGGGATTTTGATAGACAAAATTTAGCGAAGTCAAATTTTGGCAAAAGCCTAGTGTATCCCAATTTGAGTCCAACTTTCATCCGTTCTTGAAGTCTAACTTTCATCTGTTTTCTAAATTTCGAATAGACTTCAAAAAATCCATCCCTTCGATCATTCCACGAACTCTGAGTATCGAAAATTTTTCACGACAACTTTGTTTCTACTATTTGTGCCTTTCTATCATTTATACGATTCTGATGCTTTGCTTTCGATTTTTATCCTAGGAAATGGCAGGCAGACCACCCCGAAACAATCGTAACCCTCGTGGTGCCAACCAAAACGAAAATCCACCACCACCCAGAGTGAATCTCAGTCAAGAGGATATGATGGCAATAGCTACTATCGTAGCTGCAACATTACAAGGATTCGTGAACCCATTGGCTAACGCCATCCAACCACCACCTGAACCGCAACCGCGTGAGATTAAGTACCATTACGAATCTCTCAGAAGGAATCGAGTTCCAACTTTCGATGGGAACCCAGACCCAGAAATCAGCCACAACTGGCTCAAGAACGTCGAAACACAACTACATTTACTGGAGATACCTGAAGAACTAAGAGTGGAGGTTGTAACACCGTTTTTGGAAGACCGAGCTAGGAAATGGTAGGAAACTGTGTCGCCATCTTTGGTAGAAGTGGAAGAGATCACATGGCAGATTTTTAAGAGAGAATTTTTGAAACAATACTATCCCGCTGAATTTCGACTACAGAAGTTGGGTGAATTCGAAAACTTCAAACAGGCTCCGGACATGTCAGTGATGGAATACACTTCACGGTTCAACGATCTGGGAACCTATGTCCCAACGATCATATTGGATGAAACGTTAAAAATGCATCGATTCAAGAAGGGACTCAACAGTCGAATTCAGTCAGCATTGGCAGTATTCAAGCCAAACAGCTTTGCGGATTTGATGGGCGCTGCAATGAGCGCAGAAACTGATATCAAGCGACGCGAGAACAAGAACAAAAGACCGATGAGCAGTCAATCTACTCAGAATGGTCCCAAGTTTAAGAAACCAAATTATTCAGGTGGGTCTTTCAAAGGGAATCCTGGCAGTGCTGGTAACACCGAAGGAAAGTGGTGTGATACATGTCGACAGAAACATGTTGGAGAATGTTATCGGAAGACAGGCGCTTGTTTTAAGTGCGGAAAGGTGGGTCATAGAATTAAAGATTGTCCAGACAACAAGGACAAAAGGACGGGGCCCAGCAAACAACATGAAAATAAGACTAATGCTCGGGTTTATGCAATAACCCAAGAGGAAGCCGATAACAGCAACGAAGTGGTGGCAGGTACCATCTTACTCAATAAAATGCCTGCATATGCTTTGTTTGATTGTGGCGCCACACATTCATTTGTGTCTAGAAGATTTGCTAAAAAGCTTAAACTTGAGCATGATATTCTTAGTGAACCGTTAAGAGTAGCAACACCTGCCAGCAAAACAATTGAAGCACACAAAGTGTATCGAAACTGTAAAATTTGTATCAGCAATCAAACTTTTGAAGTGGAATTAATTCAACTCAATATGGTTGAGTTTGACATCATCTTTGGAATGGACTGATTAGCCAAAAACCATGTCATAGTAGACTGTAAAAAGAAAGATATTAGGCTTCAAACTCCGACAAAAGGGGAAGTCGTATATCACGGAAAATCCAAAGAAAGAAAATCTCTACTATCGGCTTCACAAGCCTAGAAAGCTATAAAGGGAGGAGAAGAAATTTACCTGGCAGTGATCAATGAAATCAAAGAAGAAGAAGTCCCAAAGTTGGAGGATATTACAATTGTTCAAGAATTTCCAGACGTTTTTCCCGAGGAACTACCGGGAGAGATACCAGATAGGGAAGTAGAATTTGAAATCAATTTGGTCCCTGGTGCTGCACCAATATCAAAGGCACCATACCGAATGGCTCCAGCTGAATTAAAGGTGTAATGTCCCGAAAATTTGAAGGGTCACGTAAACCAGATGCATGAAATTTATTAAATTTATTTGGTAATTTATTAATTTGTTTTAAAGCATTAAATGCAGGTTTATTTCATAAATTATGAGTTTAATTATTTATGCATTTTATGCATAATTATTGCATAATAGAATTTTATTTTATGAAATTTTAAAGGTTCAGTGCATTATAGATTTTTAAGTTGCATTTCGCGCTCGAACGAGGATCGGAGACCGGAGAATTTTCAGGAAAATTATTTTAATAACATGATTAATTTTTATTAATTAATATAAGATGTTTTAAAAGTATTTTTAAAGAATTGAGATTTATTGGGTATTTTTACCCGCATGATTTTAATTTTTAACGGTGCGCAAATTTTATCGAATCGGTGAACTTTTTGAGGGTTCGGCTAATAATTTCAAAAATTTTTCAACACGAAATATTTTTGGGAGTGTGTTTGGAATTAATGGGCCAACTTTTAAGCTTATTGGGCTTAAAACCCTTTTTATTTTAATTGATGCTCATTAATATATATTTTAATTAACCTAAACTACACTTAAATTAAACCTAACCTAAACCTACCCTACACCAATTATCCTATCCACCAACCGACACCCTCTCTATTTCCTCATTATTCTCACGGTTCCATAATTTTTATCCTCCCACAGCTGAAAGTCCCTCGGTTACTTCTTGTGTTTGCAAAAGAAATCCTTCCGGCGCTCGTTCTTCGATCTCCTCGCGTCTAATACATCAAGGCACGCATTGTATCATTATTTCTGCATCATTCACGTCATATATGTGTTGTCATGTGTGTTATGTTTATGCATTTTTCGGTATTGGCATGGCAAAGCTTTTATGCTCTTGGTTTGCAAAAGAAAAACTTCTCCCGGGTTCCTTCGCTTCGTTCTTGCTCTCCAAACTCATAAGGCACGCATTGTATTTTTTTTTCTGCACCACATACGTGGTATACATGCTGTTAGTGTTTATTTGTGGGGGAAAGTCTCGATCCAAGCATGAGCATGGTTGGTTTTCGGTTTTTGCATGTATTTTTGCATTCCAGGCTTGGCTACTCACGTTTTTTATGAATTGAGGTGCAAGGGGCTGCGGCTTGAGGCTGTTCAGGGTCTGATGGTGGTGTCATGATGGATTTTAGGAGTGAAAATGTTTTGGTGTTGCTGTAGGAGGAGAGGCCGACAGTTGGGCATGGAGGCATGCTGCACGTGAGTTGTGGTTCGAGTGAGGGGTGGTGCTGGCGGTGCAAGGGCTGAATCGAGGCATGGATCAGACCCTGGTGGGTCTGAGTCACGGCTCATGGAGGCTCAACCACCGCTGGAACTTTCCTTGTAGCCGGCCATGTGCGAGAAGGGGTGAAGCTCGGTTGTAGCGATCTCGGGTTCTAGCGGTTGTGTCAATTGTGTAAGCTGCATGGGGTCGGGGCCGTGGGTCTAGCGGGGATGGAGGAGTCCTAGGGTGATCTAGGGAAGGCTGGATCATAGCTGGTCCTATCAGTAGAAGGTTAGGGTCGCATTTATAGAAGGTGGGTCACTAGGGTGGGTAGGATTGGATAGTATAGCAATTCCAGCAGCTGGTGGCCTATTGCTCGAAGGTTTAGGGGGTTGGTTTGGATGGTTTTAAGGCTGTAAATGAGGGTATTAGGTGTGTTAAAAAGTTGGGAAAGTTTTGGTTAAGTTTCGAGTCGATTCGGGTTAAAACCGGGATCCCGGTCTAAGTTTTAAAACAATTCGGTTAAGTTATGAAATGAGCTCGAGTTTACGTTTAAGGATGCTTTTAAATATGTTTTGGAACATTTTAGGAGTTTAGTAAGCTTTGGATCAAAATAATGAGTTTTGGATTTATCCGGGATTTAATCGTCCCAGGAAACGTTAATTAAAGGATTAATGGAAACATCTAGATTTAAACTTAATAAAATTATGGGAAATTATATTTAAGCTCAAATAATTATTAGAAGTCTAAGTTTTTAATTTGAGAATTTTATGATAAGATTTGGTTTAATTCGGGATTAAAACGTATTAATATGTTATAGTTAAATATTAATTTATAAGTCATCGATTTAAGCCAAATAAAAATATGGGAAAGTTCATGTAGGCTCAAATAATTATTTGGGACATGTTAGAGTCAATGGAATTAAGAAAATGTCAAAGGCGTGAAATTTTACGTTTAGGGAGAAAACAGTAATTTTTGGGTTTACAGCCCGGGGTGAGATTGGTCCTGGCAGCGCCCTGAGCACATTTTATCATGTTTTTAAATGTTTATGCATCACGTTCATGAATTTTATGGAGTTACGATAAATACATTGCATGTTTGGTTTAAAGGAAAAGTTACGTATATACATGTTTTTATTAAGTGATGATTATGATGTTATTTTGAAGGATGAGATTTGGTATTGACTGACGATGTATATGTATACGATGATATGAGATATGATGAGCTGAGGCCCGGGCTCAGTGGACGGGTAATGCTGTCGCTGATGTCCCTCGCTGCCGGGTACCACGGTTACATGTAGATGGATCCATCGATAGAGCTGATACGATAGAGCTGATACGAAAGTCACAACTAATGAAGTGAATTCAATTAAAAAGGAAATGTTTACGTATATGATTACATGAGTTGACATGCTTTAACACGTATATGTTGATACGATGATACATGCTATGATTATTATCATGTTTTGAAAGGATACGACACGTTTACGTATATGATGACATGAGATGACATGCTTTAATACGATATGATTTTACACGACACGTTTACGTATATGATAACATGAGATGATATGCTTTGACATGATATGATTTTATACAATACGTTTACGTTATGCTTTTAAGTTCATGAAAGATATGTTGAGTATGATATTTTTCACTGCTGTGTACTATGTATATGTACTTGTTATTCCTGGTACAGGCGTGTTGAGTCTTTAGACTCACTAGGCGTGTGTGATGCAGGTGAGCTTCATGATGAGGAGACTGGAGGTGACGAACTCTGAGTAGGCAGACCTGGTTCGGTGACATAACCCGAGGACCACATGTTTTCCGTATTTTGATTTATGAGATTTGAGATGAGATGAAATATTTTTATACGTTGATGATTTTAAGAATTTTATACGTTTATGTTTACGTATGATTTTAGACGAGTTTGGTTATTTTAAACTGCATTGTTTTTACTGACAAATAATTACGATCATTTTTAAATTAAATGTTATTTAAAAAAATACGAGCTTTTAATTAAAAAAAATATTTCCGCACTTTTAAAGTGAGTGAGACGTTACAGTTGGTATCAGAGCAAGGATCCTGTATAGGATTGTGCCACCGCCAGTTTCTGCAGCTCAGTCTTCAAGCCTCAAGTCTGTAAGCTTTTATGATTTAAATTATTTACTCATATCATCTGCATGTTAACATGATTTACGCTTTATGATGATCTACGGTAAATGTTTAACTGCTTTTATGATTTAAGGATTTACTGTTTTCAAAACTATTTTAAATTGCATGTTGGTTGCGTTTGGAATTGGACGTGTCTAAGAATTCGAATATTGGGCTTTAGGAGAAGTTGATAATGATTTGATTATATTGATTTTAGGTTAGAAGTACTGATGTTCTACTCTTTGGGGTTATAAGTTAATCTTGAAAATTATGAATGCTTTTGGGACTTGTAGAATTTCTAAGAGAGTAATGATGGTTCGTGGTTGCTAGTTGAATTAATTTTTTAGGATTCCATGTAAGGATTAATGATTCGAAAACTACGACAATATTTGGAAGTATAAAAACGTAGAATTTTTTTTAGGATGCATGCTCTACCTAGTGGGACCTAAGGATTGAATTGAATGGATTGAGAATTTTAAGGACCTAACTGTATTAACCAATAATTTGAGGACCTAAGTGCAACAATAAAATTTTAAGGGACTATTTCGAATTTACCAAACTTTGGGATTAAATTTTTAGTTTTGAGAATTTTAAGGTTTAATGAGGCCAAGTCGAAAATTTTATGGGAAAAAAATGCAAATTTCGAGGAGTTATAAGGCCAAAATTGTAATCTTCGAGAACTTTAAGGGCCAAATTGCAAATTCCGAAATTTTTAAGGATTAAAATTCGAACTTTTGAGTAATACTTGGGTTAAATCAGTAATTTTCGAGGTTATGAAAATTGATTTTGGGTTTAATAAGCTTATAATTATTGAACTTTATGTTACGAGAAACCTATAAAGTGGGAGTAGGAATGCCAAGAACTTATGAGTAATTGTTGGATTCTTGAGATTTAGGACAAATTGGATAATATTCGTGGAAAGTAAGAACAAATTTTGCAATGTTTAAGAAATTTGGGGGATTTGTTTAGCAGTTAGTGAGAAGGGAATGGTTTAAATGACCGGAATTTTGATGATTTAGATTTGAAGGGATATTTGGAACCTTGAGATATTTGGATTATAATGTTTTAAGAATGGTAATCAAGGACATTGTAGGATGAATCAATTTTGAGCTTAAAAAAATTTAAGTGTTAGTAAAATAATGTTGTGGCAAATTAAGAATTTAAAGTGATGACAATTTAAGGTGAAGTTGATCGGTTAGCTAAGTTATAAGAATAGACCTTGAGTTAGCAAAATTTTGGGAACTTAAGTTTGATGTATCGTAATTTTTAATCGTGATCTTAAGAATTAAAATTATACATTTGTTGGAATTTAATTTTTCTAGAAAGTTGGGTGTGATTGATGGTTATGATATTTGATAGAAGCATGTAAGAGGTGAGGTAGACACCTCGTTTTGAGAAATTCTTGGAAGTCATTAGAAACTTGAGAACAAGCGATTATGTGTGTGGGAATTATGTTATCTATTATCATTTGGGATGCGTAAGCTTGAATTTCAAGTTTATGAGATATTTGTTCACACGGAAATTTTGGGTAAAATAAAAACAAAAGGGAATTAGTTGTGTTCAACATAAGATATCAATGAATGAATATTAAGATTTTTATCGAGTAAGAAATCTAAAAGCTTGACATTGGGATTCTAGAACTCTATGGGTTATAAGTGAAGTTCATTTATTAAGGTTAGTCTAATGCTACCATGTGATAACTTATTAAGTTTTAAACGCTAATATTAATTAAGCATTAGGGATACGTAAGAATGCGACATTTCATTTCAACGATGAAAGTCCAAGGGTCTTAGGTCTCAACTAAATTGTAATTGGGAAGAAAATAGTTTAAGCATGTGATTGATGATAGAAGGGTTTTATTATCAAGGTAGAAGATCGATGTTGTACATTTTGGTTTTTATGGATTAATGCTACACGAAATTAAGATTTGCAACAATTTAATATTTGGGATGCACTCTTAAATAATTAAGTCACGTAAGTTTGGTGCCGTAAGACAAGATTCTATTTAAGGATCTTAGGTTAATATTATTATGGGGTTGAGGTAAGGTTTAACTTCTAAGTGTAATACCAAGAATAGAAGTCGATCAATAAATTTTGGTGCTAAGGTTTCTTAGGTCGAACTACATAAATACAAATGTAATAGGTCAATGAACATTACGGGTATAGTACAAGAAAAGTAAGACGCAATAAAAAATTCGGACTGCCATCTCTAATATTGGGAAGTTTGATAAAGGTTGAAATTCGAGGTTATAGAAAAATGGAACTAGGTCACCATGGATCGTTATAAGTTGAGTTTCGCAAACGAGGATTTAGAAGGTAGAGTTTATCGGGACCAAGGAGACATAAGGACATCTTAAAATTTATTATTTTATCAGAGTAGCGCCGCGGAAGCGTGGACTATTGGGATACTAGAACTAAGTCTAAACTTTTTGATTATCAAGGTTAAGCGAATTTCGAGGAAGAAATTCAATCTAAGGGGGGGAGATTGTAATGTCCCGAAAATTTGAAGGGTCACGTAAACCACATGAATGCAATTTATTAAATTTCTTTGGTAATTTATTAATTTGTTTTAAAGCATTAAATGCAGGTTTATTTCATAAATTATGGATTTAATTATTTTTATGCATTTTATGCATAATTATTGCATAATAGAATTTTATTTCATGAAATTTTAAAGGTTCATGCATTAAAGATTTTTAAGTTGCATTTCGCGCTCGAACGAGGATCGGAGACCGGAGAATTTTCAGGAAAATTATTTTAATAACATGATTAATTTTTATTAATTAATATAAGATGCTTTAAAAGTATTTTTAAAGAATTGAGATTTATTGGGTATTTTTACCCGCATGATTTTAATTTTTAACGGTGCGCAAATTTTATCGAATCGGTGAACTTTTTGAGGGTTCGGCTAATAATTTCAAAAATTTTTCAACACGAAATATTTTTCGGGAGTGTGTTTGGAATTAATGGGCCAAATTTTAAGCTTATTGGGCTTAAAACCCTTTTTATTTTAATTGAGGCTCACTAGTACATATTTTAATTAACCTAAACTACACTTAAATTAAACCTAAACCTACCCTACACCAATTATCCTATACACCAACCGACACCCTCTCAATTTCCTCATTATTCTAACGGTTCCATCATTTTTATCCTCCCACAGCTGAAAGCCCCTCGGTTACTTCTTGTGTTTGCAAAAGAAATCCTTCCGGCGCTCGTTCTTCGATCTCCTCGCGTCTAATACATCAAGGCACGCATTGTATCATTATTTCTGCATTATTCACGTCATATATGTGTTGTCATGTATGTTATGTTTATGCATTTTTCGGTATTGGCATGGCAAAGCTTTTATGCTTTTGGTTTGCAAAAGAAAAACTTCTCCCGGGTTCCTTCGCTTCGTTCTTGCTCTCCAAACTCATAAGGCACGCATTGTATTTTTTTTTCTGCACCACATACGTGGTATACATGCTGTTAGTGTTTATTTGTGGGGGAAAGTCTCGATCCAAGCATGAGCATGGTTGGTTTTCGGTTTTTGCATGTATTTTTGCATTCCAGGCTTGGCTACTCACGTTTTTTATGAATTGAGGTGCAAGGGGCTGCGGCTTGGGGCTGTTCAGGGTCTGATGGTGGTGTCATGATGGATTTTAGGAGTGAAAATGGTTTGGTGTTGCTGTAGGAGGAGAGGCCGACAGTTGGGCATGGAGGCATGCTGCACGTGAGTTGTGGTTCGAGTGAGGGGTGGTGCTGGCGGTGCAAGGGCTGAATCGATGCATGGATCAGACCCTGGTGGGCCTGAGTCACGGCTCATGGAGGCTCAACCACCGCTGGAACTTTCCTTGTAGCCGGCCATGTGCGAGAAGGGGTGAAGCTCGGTTGTAGCGATTTCGGGTTCTAGCGGTTGTGTCAATTGTGTAAGCTGCATGGGGTCGGGGCCGTGGGTCTAGCGGGGCTAGAGGAGTCCTAGGGTGATCTAGGGAAGGCTGGATCATAGCTGGTCCTATCAGTAGAAGGTTAGGGTCGCATTTATAGAAGGTGGGTCACTAGGGTGGGTAGGATTGGATAGTATAGCAATTCCAGCAGCTGGTGGCCTATTGCTCGAAGGTTTAGGGGGTTGGTTTGGATGGTTTTAAGGCTGTAAATGAGGGTATTAGGTGTGGTAAAAAGTTCGGAAAGTTTTGGTTAAGTTTCGAGTCGATTCGGGTTAAAACCGGGACCCCGGTCTAAGTTTTAAAACAATTCGGTTAAGTTATGAAATGAGCTCGAGTTTACGTTTAAGGATGCTTTTAAATATGTTTTGGAACACTTTAGGAGTTTAGTAAGCTTTAGATCAAAATAATGAGTTTTGGATTTATCCGGGATTTAATCGTCCCAGGAAACGTTAATTAAAGGATTAATGGAAACATCTAGATTTAAGCTTAATAAAATTATGGAAAATTATATTTAAGCTCAAATAATTATTAGATGTCTAAGTTTTTAATTTGGGAATTTTATGATAAGTTTGGTTTAATTCGGGATTAAAACGTATTAATATGTTATAGTTAAAGATTAATTTATAAGTCATCGATTTAAGTCAAATAAAAATATTGGAAAGTTCATGTAGGCTTAAATAATTATTTGGGACATGTTAGAGTCAATGTAATTAAGAAAATGTCAAAGACGTGAAATTTTACGTCTAGGGAGAAAACAGTAATTTTTGGGTTTACAGGGGCAAATGGTCATTTTGCACCCGGGGTGAGATTGGTCCTGGCAGCGCCCTGAGCACATTTTATCATGTTTTTAAATGTTTATGCATCACGTTCATGAATTTTAAGGAATTACGATAAATACATTGCATGCTTGGTTTAAAGGAAAAGTTACGTATATACATGTTTTTATTAAGTGATGATTATGATGCTATTTTGAAAGATGGGATTTGGTTGTGACTGACGATGTATATGTATACGATGATATGAGATATGATGAGCTGAGGCCCGGGCTCAGTGGACGGGTAATGCTGTCGCTGATGTCCCTCGCCGCCGGGTACCACGGTTACATGTAGATGGATCCATCGATAGAGCTGATACGATAGAGCTGATACGAAAGTCACAACTAATGAACTGAATTCAATTTAAAAGAAAATGTTTACGTATATGATGACATGAGTTGACATGCTTTAATACGTATATGTTGATACGATGATACATGCTATGATTATTATCATGTTTTGAAAGGATACGACACGTTTACGTATATGATGACATGAGATGACATGCTTTAATACGATATGATTTTACACGATATGTTTACGTATATGATAACATGAGATGATATGCTTTGACATGATATGATTTTATACAATACGTTTACGTTATGCTTTTAAGTTCATGAAAGATATGTTGAGTATGATATTTTTCACTGCTGTGTGCTATGTATATGTACTTGTTATTCCTGGTACAGGCGTGTTGAGTCTTTAGACTCACTAGGCGTGTGTGATGCAGGTGATCTTTATGATGAGGAGACTGGAGGTGACGAACTCTGAGTAGGCAGACCTGGTTCGGTGACATAACCCGAGGACCACATGTTTTTCGTATTTTGATTTATGAGATTTGAGATGAGATGAAATATTTTTATACGTTGATGATTTTAAGAATTTTATACGTTTATGTTTACGTATGATTTTAGACGAGTTGAGTTATTTTAAACTGCATTGTTTTTACTGACAAATAATTACGATCATTTTTAAATTAAATGTTATTTAAAAAAATACGAGCTTTTAACTAAAAAAAAATATTTTCGCACTTTTAAAGTGAGTGAGACGTTACAAAAGGAACTAAAGGAGCAACTACAGGAATTACTAGACAAGAAGCAGATTCGTCCCAGTGCATCCCCATTGGGAGCCCTAGTGCTTTTTGTAAAGAAAAAGGACGGAAGCATGAGGCTATGTATTGACTACCCGGAGTTGAACAAGATCACCATAAAGAATAAGTACCCACTCCCAAGAATAGATGATCTTTTCGATCAGTTAAAGGGAGCCAAGGTCTTCTCAAAACTAGATCTGAGATCTGGTTACCATCTGTTGAAGGTCAAAACGGAAGACATCCCTAAAACTGCTTTTAGGACAAGATATGGACATTACGAATTCACGGTAATGCCTTTTGTCCTAACAAATGCTCCTGCAGCATTCATGGACCTGATGAATCGGGTATTCAAACCATATCTCGACAAGTTTGTGGTTGTCTTCATAGATGATATCCTTGTGTACTCACGAAGTGAAGAAGAACACAAAGAGCATCTGCGTCTCACTTTGCAGACACTTCAGAGAAAAAGAACTATACGCCAAATTCAAGAAATGTGAATTTTGGTTAAAAAGTGTGGCGTTCTTACGTCATATAATTTCTGAATTAGGGGTGTCAGTAGACCCTAAGAAGGTGGAAGCAATCAAGGATTGGCCACAACCAAAGACAGTAACTGAAGTCAGGAGTTTTCTGGGTTTAGCAGGCTACTATAGAAAATTTGTGGAAGGATTTTTTTCGATAGCCATCCCACTCACCAAACTTACTCAGAAAAATTCGAAATTTATTTGGAATGAGGAATGTGAAAGAAGCTTTGAAACCCTGAAGACAAAACTCGCATCCACACCAATACTAGTTCTTCCCGAGGATGGTAAGAATTTCACAGTATACAGTGATGCTTCAAAGGAAGGATTAGGGTGTGTGCTTATGCAAGAGGGTCAGGTAATCGCTTATGCCTCACGGCAACTAAAACCATATGAGCAGAATTACCCCACTCATGACCTGGAGTTACCCGCAGTAGTATTCGCGCTTAAAATCTGGAGACACTACCTTTATGGAGTAAAATGCGAAGTTTTTACTGATCACCAGAGCCTCAAGTATATTTTCACTCAAAAGGAATTAAATATGAGGCAAAGAAGGTGGATGGAACTTCTCAAGGACTATGATCTGTCAATCAATTATCATCCGGGTAAGGCAAATAAGGTGGCAGATGCTTTGAGCCGAAGGAACCCTGGGAAGGTGAACTTATCTTCATTATCGATACAACCAGGTCTCCGAGAGGACATCAAATTGAAACAGAGTCAAGACACCTCCATCCTTAAAATTAAAGAACAAATCCAAGAAGGAAAAGCTCCAGAATTTCAAATTGATGAAAATGGAATACTCTGGATGAAAAGACGATTGTATGTGCCAAACGTCGATGGAATTCGAAAAGAAGTAATGGCCGAGACACATAAATCGAGATTTTCAGTACATCCAGAAAGCACCAAGATGTACCGGGATTTGAAAAATAATTACTGGTGGAAACGGTATGAAGAAAGATGTAGCTGTCTTTGTTGCTAAGTGTTTAGTCTGTCAACAAGTCAAGGCGGAACATCAAAGGCCTGGAGGACTTTTACAGCCATTGGAGATACCAGAGTGGAAGTGGGATAACATCTCCATGGATTTCGTAGTAGGACTACCACGATCAAGACAGGGTCACGATGGGATCTGGGTGATCATTGACAGATTGACCAAGTATGCCCATTTCTTGCCAGTACGAATGAATTATAATTTGGATAAATTAGCCACTTTGTATATGGACAACATAGTGAGGCTACATGGAGTTCCAACGAGTATTCTGTCTGACAGAGATCCAAGATTTGTATCAAGATTTTGGAAAAGTTTCCAAAAGGCTATGGGAACCAATGCTACTCTCAGCACGGCCTATCATCCCCAGACTGATGGCCAAACCGAAAGGACAATTCAGACCCTCGAGGATATGCTGAGGGCATGTACGCTGGATTTTGCTGGAAATTGGAGTGAACAGTTACCTCTGATCGAGTTCGCCTATAACAACAGCTATCACAGTAGCATCGAGATGGCTCCGTATGAAGCTTTGTATGGAAGAAAGTGTAGGTCGCCTCTATATTGGGACGAGGTCGGAGAAAAAGCTGTTACCGGACCAGAGCTTGTTCAATTAACCGTTGACAAAGTAGCCATGATCAAGAAAAGACTCAAGACAGCTCAGGATAGACAAAAGAGCTGTGCCGATTTGAAGAGGAGACCGCTGGAATTAGAAATTGGTGAAAAGGCTTATGTCAAGGTCTCGCCAATGAAAGGAGTAGTACGGTTCAGTAAATCCGGAAAGTTGAACCCGAGATATGTGGGACCGTTTGAAATACTGGAAAAGGTAGGAACCTTATCCTACCGTCTAGCTTTACCGCCTGATATGTCCAGGATACATAATGTCTTCCACATCTCACAATTGAGAAGTATGTCTCAGACCCGAGTCATGTACTCAAGGTTGCACCACTGATGATTGAGGGAAACCTCAATGAAGAACTCAAATACGAAGAAGTCCCTACCCTGAATAGGGGACTCAAAAGACCAAGTGTTGAGAAATCGGACCATACCTTATGTCAAAGTATAGTGGTCAAATCATACCGAAAGGGAGGCAACATGGGAACTCAAGGAGAAAATGCGATCACAATACCCTCATCTATTCGAAAGAACAAGTTAATGCAAGTTTCGAGGACGAAACTTTTAATAAGAAGGGATGGATGTGAGAACCCGAGATTTTACGATCCGAAGCAAATCAAGTAAGTAATACAAACTTGAAATTTTACTCAAACTAAGCTCAAAAATGTTTGTTCCAACTAAATAACTTGACTACTCTAGGACGTGATTGGATCCTCCTAGATGGATTCAACCTAGGCCTAAGGTCCATTGCACGTGGCCGTGTGTGAAACTCCCAGAACAACACAAAGCGCGACCGTTCTATAGCTTAGGACTCACGATCTGGTCTTGGGCTGCGACCAGCTACACTTGGGCCACCCTGGACCACGACTCAGACCCACCAGGGTCTGAACCATGGCCTGGTTTGGCCCTTACACAGCCTTGAATCTTTACCTCTCCCGATCGGCCACCACAACCACAAAGAACATGAGATCCGGTCGACCCCTAAGCCGCACGCTCCAGACCTAATCTCAATACCTAAAATTTCACTAAACCTGCTGTATTCCGGCCCTTGCATGACCAAGCCCTAGCAGCTCCTTCAACCACACCAAAAATGTGAGTTCCATGACAATAAAATGCAACATGTTTATGTAAAACCATGAAGGAACGATGAATATCATTAAATCCATGACATATCATGTAAATGAAATCAAAATACGTACTAGTGTGTGAAATATGAGAAGAAAGAGGAATAGGGTGTGCCTTAGTGAAGAAACATATGCAAAACGATGACCAACGGAGCGAGGGACGAACACCGGAGAGACAGGGCGAAGTTTCTACGAAAATTCCTCAAGAAAGTCGAGCAAGGAGGCTGCTGGAAGTCACGAGAGGCTGCTGGACGTGAGGTTGGGCGGCCGAGTGTGTGTGAGGGTGATATTAAGGTTTTGGGGTTGGGTTTGATATAAAATAGGTGTATATTGGGCCCATACTTAAAATTAATGAAGGTGTGTAGGAGTCTAGACCCAATATATATTAAAATAGGCCCATTAAGCCCAATAACATACTCGTAAAATATTTCGTTTAGATACGTTTTTGAAAATATTACCTGAACCCTCAAAAAGTTCTTCGTTTTGCTAAAAATTGAATATCGGTTTAAAATATGGCTCGATGCGTAAAAATACCTAAAAGGCCCATTTTCCAAAATTCCTATTAATTACCTTATATATTAAATAATTAAAAATAATTATTTAATAAAACATTTTTCCTTATCTGTCTCCGGTCTCCGTTCCTCGTTCGAGCGTGAAATACTGCTAAAATCTCTATAACATGAAATCTTAATGAACTATGAAATAAAAACACATATCCATGTCATAATCATATAATTAATGCGTTAAAAATAATTAAACACACATTTTAACAAAACCCTAGATTTCCATGCAGTCACGTTACGTTGTTCGAATTTCTAGACCTTACAATTCCACTCGATAAATGAGAACCTCTTGGACAGTCCGATGGAGGGTTTTTATTTGCATCATTCTTTGATCACCCGTCTGCATGAATAGACGTCTTCATGTCCTTGTCAATGAAGCATGACGTTTACATCACCGATGCTAATCTCAATCTCAAGCGACCTTTATCTTGATTTCAGGTGGCTGATTCGACTAGGAACTTATTTAAAATATACGGTACACTTCCTAATGAGTTTCATGATCTTACGTTGTGAGACAGACCTCATGTTATATTGTATATTCAAAGACTTTATCTATGAAGCTTGTATTGATATAAAGATAAAGTATAACGCCGTAATTGAATAAAATCGTAAAATATTATTAAAATAAAGACTGTTTTACATTAAATTCAAGAAAAGCTCAAACCATAAGTTGGCTTACTGAACATATACTCTAACACATTCTTGGAACAAAAATATATTTTTTGCACCCTAGGACATTCAACTAAGGTGTCCAAAATCTAGATGCATAAGAAATATAGCTAAAATATATTTATTGTAAGTACTTTGTTCCATATTATACTGAAATATCAAAATTTTACAAATATCATGCCATTATCGATATGAAAATTTTGATACGGTATCCCGTTAATATTGATATATATGTTATTTTTCGATATAATAAATTCAATATGCAAAAAATTTCGATATTTTTCCTGCCTCTGATTTTACTTGTAGAAATGGGGAAAGATCGATGCTAGCATGGGTACGAAGGATCAGGCTCATGCGGCAAAATATTGGTCATGGATGGCCAACATGTATTTTCCTAGGGGTGTCAATCGGGTGGGTTGGGTCAGGTTTCGGGTCAACCCGCGAAATTTTTTTTATTTTTTTTTAACCCTAACCCAACCCGAACCCGAAACAACCCGAAAACCCCCAATCCGAACACGAACCCGTATAACCCGACTCAACCCGTCTAACCCGGATTTTATTTATTTTTTTAAATTTTTTTAAAAAAATTAATGAAAAAATTCAAAAAAATAAAAATAATAATAATATTTTAATTTGAACACATAATAACAAAATTTTCGATTTAAATTGGAAAGTTTAATCGTCGAAAATTAAAAGTATATTTACTAAATCAAATAAAAAATTGTTAAAAAAATAAAAATATGCAAAATAAATATTAAATGATGAAAATTTATCATATAAATATACAATAAATTTTGTTCAAACATACAATATATAAAAATATAGGTAATATTTTCAAAAAAAAAAAGTTTGCGGGTCAACCCGCGACCCAACCCGAAACTCGCATAACATGGCACTAACCCGAATCAACCCAATCCGAACCCCAAAAACCCCAACCCGAACCTGATTTTTTTCGTGTTGGGTCGTGTCGGATTGAAGGATCGTGTCGCATTTTGACACCCCTATATTTTCCTGGAAATGGTTCATGCACCAGTTATAACTACTAGCCCAGCAACACGTGGTGCAATATAAAAACATAAAAATGCATACGGAAATGACATCAACACATAACACATTACTATAATCCAACACCATATGAAAGTCAAACAAAGCTTAGCATTTTCCTCCAATCCTTAGATTTTTGCAATAAATAATTCGTTAAAATTAAAGTGGTTTTAAGTAGTGAACAATGAAAAAACTATTAACGGCAATATAGTTCAACAATTCTTTTGGGAATTCACCGACATGGGAGGTACACTTTAAGTGATTTTTTATTACGATAAATCGTTTTGTCGAATTATCTGATCTGGTCAGCTAAATTTATATCAATGGATATTAGAAAAAGATAAATTTAATCTCATATGATGCAATTGATCTAGACCAAGCTAAAGCATCAACATGGGAGCTTGATAGATGATTGTTGAAATACTTGTATTAATTAGTTTATAATTTTGTTATCATATCCCCTTGTTCTTGCCTTTATTATTGGGAGATACAAAATATACCATACCAGATTTGCAACTATTGAGACTCGAGTTTTACAATGATTATACCATATTTTACGAGTCTTAATTATGACATTGAATATATGAAAGACTTTTGGAGAGAGACATTTAGTACTGAAAGAAAGAAATATTTGATCAAGATATTATTATTCCATAAGAACTCCAATTCTTTCTATTAGCATTAGTTTTTATCCTAGTCTTTTTTTATTTGGACTCTCTTCTTCTTTCTTGAACATGAAACACAAAGGAGAGCTGCAAGAATTTTTCATCCTTCTCCACAAACCTAGTTTTTCATATTTTTCTTTAATTTTCCTTGGGGATTATAAGCTGACCCATGGTTGGCTAATGTTTAATCTCTGATTCAAGAATATTTATTCTATTTCAATTTTATCATTGTGAGATTTTGCGCTTAATTTAATATTCTTGTTTTGTTTTAAGCATATGTTGATTTATGATTTTATTTCTATGACTGTTGTATGTCGATTGATATGACAAATTAATTTGATGTATGATTTTTTTATTGTTAACCATGAATTCAGTTATTCGTAATTATTATGTATTATTGGTACGTGAGTAGCGATATATTAACTCGGTTGAGAGGTATCATAGCATATTTGATCTACATAAATCAATAAAACTGGATTTATCAATTACAGATATCTCGATTGTTATGTTTATCCTTGAAAGATTTAATCTCACATTCTCTTTGGATTCGACCATTCTTATAATTCACGCATTTTTGAATTAAATTTGCTAGTTAGACCGGTAGCCCATCAATAAATAGGGATGACAATAGTTTTCCGATAGCATGAGTGTTCAACCCGAGCCTGGCTCATTTGATCGAGTAATAGATTTGTTATTACCGAACACAAATCTGAGTTTATATTTAAAAGGAGTGAGTCGATCTTAATAAATCAACCCAAACCCGAGTCATAACTGTTGACTACAAATGTCAATAAATAAAGGGCAGGGGCTTTAAAGTGAAATAGCGAAAGCAAAAGGGGTCATAGTTATATTTAAATATAATTGAAGGGTGAGAATTCGATATGTATGTCACTGTTAAAGAAGGAAGAGGTCACAGTCTTCGTAATCGTAAACGAAACGTACAAGAAGTTCCCAACTCAAACGCAGATGGGAATATTATCCTTGGGAGTCGAATAATTCTGTCAAGTGTTATTGAGTGGGACTGCGGATTCCCACTTCGGAAGGTTATCAAGTTTCCTTCTTCCGGGTGAAACTATGCATCGCCGAAAAATGGGTTTCAGGCGAAGCCTCTCAGTGGTTTCCATCTTCCTTTGTTTGCTGCTTTCTCTCTCCGTTTCTCTATCTTTCCCTTTTCCCAGGAAAGAAACCCACAAAATTGAAGGGACCATCAAAACCTTTGTGGTGCTGGTCATGGAGAACCGCTCTTTCGACCATATCTTGGGTTGGCTCAAGAAGACCCGACCTGATATAGACGGTTTAACCGGCGCAGAGTTCAACCGGGTCAACGCTTCCGATCCGAACTCGCGACCTGTATGTGTCACCGACGACGCCGTTTTCATCAACTCCGATCCGGGGCACTCTATCCAAGCCATACGAGAACAGATATTTGGGCGCAATGATTCGTCGGAGAATCCGGCACCTATGAACGGGTTTGTGCAGCAGGCAGAGAGTATGGGAGTTGTGGGGTTGTCCAAAACCGTCATGAGCGGGTTCAAACCGGAACTCGTACCGGTTTACACCCAGTTAGCTAACGAGTTTGCCGTTCTCGACCGGTGGTTCGCGTCGGTACCGGCATCGACTCAGCCGAATAGGTTGTACGTCCATTCCGCCACCTCCCACGGTGCCTCCAGTAATGTTAGGAAGGACCTCGTCAATGGTTTCCCTCAGAAGACCATCTTCGATTCATTGGAAGAAAATGACCTCAGTTTTGGGATTTATTACCAGAACATTCCGGCCACTATGTTCTACTCTAGCCTCAGGAAGCTAAAAAATATAGTTAAGTTTCATGATTATAGTTTAAAATTCAAACTTCATGCGAAAAAGGGGAAGCTCCCCAACTATGTGGTCATCGAGCAGAGATATTTTGACGTGGAGGTCTGTCCGGCAAACGACGATCATCCGTCTCACGACGTCGCCTTGGGGCAGAAGTTCGTTAAGGAAGTATACGAGACACTAAGGTCGAGTCCCCAATGGAAAGAGATGGCGCTTTTGATCACGTATGATGAACATGGTGGATTTTACGATCACGTTCCCACACCTGTTTCTGGAGTGCCCAACCCTGATGGTATCATTGGCCCAGACCCGTATTATTTCGCCTTTGATAGGCTTGGCGTGCGTGTGCCCACATTGTTGATTTCCCCCTGGATTGACAAAGGCACTGGTATGCTGTTTTCATGTTTTATTTATGTAGATATCTTGTGCTTGTGACTTGATCCAAATTGTTTCATAATGCTTGTGGCGAGTATAGATTTTCTGATTGTCCATAGTTGTTTCCTTGTATGGTTTCCCTGAAATTTGGGCTAATGTTACTGAATATAAGAAGAATCAGGCACTTGAATGCCGCAATAGAAATTCAGAAGGCATGGTTTTTGTGTTGCAAGGGCAAGGGCAAGTGCAAGAATTATTGAGTTGAGGTGAGGAAGAGATGTAAGTGATGGTGGCTAAAGTATAAGCAACCTCGGAATTCAGGTTTCTGCCGTAGTTATTTAAGGTGCATGGCACAGGGCAAGGTGGGTCTTACCGAAGTAAGAAGCACCATACGTTTATAATGTATTCACATGAATTGGATTTTACTAGAATATTATATAGCAGCATAAGTATATTTTACAAACTACTTGGCATGACTAAAGACTAAAACTTCAATCATCTAGATTGTTGCAAAGAAAACAGAGAAAAAGTGGAAACTGTTAAAGAAGAGGTCGCTGGTATCGTTTGCTATTGAAGCATAAAGAAAGAAGAGTGGTTTGCGTGGTGCAGGACTGTAGGTTAAGAAAAATTATTAAAGATTTTGGACTTGGCATGATTGCGTTAGATTTAGTTAAGCTAGTCCATGAGTTCTTCTTTAGACCTGAGATATTGTTTTTTTAACTGGATTTCATTTAGGCCTAATATGGGCATAAGGCGCAAGTCACGTGCATAAGTGTGCCTTTTGCAAGGGCTGTGCCTGGCGTCACCAAGTCAGTGCATCAAGCATGCCTTATCAAGGGCGCAGCTGGATGCAACCCTTGGGCAACTTGGTTGGTGCTATATAGCCTAGGGAATAAAAGTGTAATTATGTCCAGAAATTTGGATATCAGAAATAATTCCTGTGCTTTGCTTGCTCCACTTGAACTATCTGAAAGTAAGTTTGTTTAATCTTTTCAAGATGTTTAACCTCTATGACATTTTAATTTTTGGAAATAACTATTTAAAATATATTTGTCACATCATTGGTTTTTTTTTTGTCATAATTTTCTTCCCGACAATCATAATACTACTTTAGATGTATCACAGCAATTTTCCTAATTTTAAACCAAACGACGTTTCAAAATTATGTTGTCAAATCTCAATTCTCTACTAAAAACATTTGAGTTGAACCTAGTTGAAAACCTAACCTAATGCTACCGATGTGACTTCTAATGGGAGATTGGCAAAATTGTTTTATTTGTCTGGTTTCATGCAGATTTTTAGAGTTCGATGTGATTAACTTGTAGCTGAAACATGATAGTACTTTGATATATTCTTATCTACCATGATTTTCTACTTACATTCAAATGCCACTATTATTTAAATCTTTCTTGTCGATCTATAATGTCTTTTTGACCAGCGTTTTGGGAAGTGGGACTCATTCTAAAATGTAAATGTATGTGTAAGCGTGATATAAAATTGTACCATTTCATCTGTAATCAAGTAATATATTATTAAAATATATTTTTCACCCCTTTTAGCGTGACCGAGATATCCAACCTTAACAACAAGGTAGATACAGCTTAACTTGGGTATTGTCTTGACCCTCGATATTTTCAATACTAGTACAGTACATTAGGCCATTTTGTCTAGGGGTTTATCAGGATCAAAACAATGCATTTGTCTGCTATTTTATTTGCATGTCTTCTTCGAGAAGAAGAAATTCTTATACTATAATAAAAGTAATTGGAGAACTGAGCCAACACCTCCTCTGCTCCGGTTGAAAGTTATTTTATTGTGGAATCTGCATTTTATCTCATAGAGTATCCTTAGCCTCTTCAGATATTGCACCATGACCGTTTGATCGACGGTTCTGTCCTAGATAAGAAAACAGCACGTCTCCTTTATTAATAACGACATAATTGAAAGCAGATTCTTTACTTGTCTGTCTTCCCAACATGGACAACTTATACTTGTTTTAATAGTTGTTGGATAGATGAGTACAAGGTTTCGAGGAGAAACTTCCTCAGAGTCACAGTTAAGTGAAAAGTTACTTTCGATCTGCATTATACAAGGAAGTATTCTTATTTTAATAAAAAAAAATTATAGTAGTGTCCTCTTTCCCTTCTTTACACGACTTTATAGCACAATAATTATTTGCTGTCATAATTCTTTCCGGCAGTGATTCATGAACCAAGTGGCCCAACCCCAGATTCACAGTATGAACACTCTTCCATACCTGCTACTGTGAAAATGCTTTTTAATCTCAAGTCAAACTTCTTGACTAAAAGGGATGCATGGGCTGGAACCTTTGAGAACTACTTTTATATGCGTGATTCTCCACGTGACGACTGTCCAGGTATTTCGTCTTTCAAAATATCCTTGTGATTTTATTTGTTGTTTGTGTGCATGTTTTTGTATAATCTGCAGTCAGTTGAGCGAACGTGTGTTTAGCACTATCACATGGTAAAAATGATTGCAGCTTTGGTTTATTGACTAAATATGAATGACTTGATATATTAAATGAATGTTGCCTGTTTGGCAACCTGCAATCATTTGGTGGCATTTCTTTGGACTTTCTGTTATTTATCATTAGAAACTCTTGAAAAGAACTTTTAATATATTTTTCAAAATTGTGTTTGGAATGAAAAATTTGAAAGTTTCTGTATTTTATTATCTAGAATTAGAAATGGGTTTGCTTAATTGCTTTAATTTTTAAACATGGGTGAGAAATTTTTAGATTTGGGATTATGTTTGTGGGATGTCTACGGATGGAATCGATACTGACAACTGTTACATGCACAGTTTAAATTCTTTATTTAAAGCGTCATTTGTCTCATGGAAAATTAAGTTTTTATCTATTATTAAATATGCAAAATGATGAATTTGAATTTGAAAATTCTCACTGTAATGATTAAGCTTGAATTAAACTTAATTGTAACTTAACAAAGAATATCAGATTGTGTATGATCTATGTTATATTATTACATTCTTGATGTACAACCATGCAAATTACACAATAATAAGTTATTCAAACATAGTTGCATTGTTCCTAAAAAACAACGTTTTATTCAAATTTTGTCATCCAATGAATGTGCTTTCATTTTTTGTATACCGTTGCACATTATATTACTATGTATTACGTTATCAATATACATTTGCAAACACCATTTTGTTTTAACAATATTTGAAAACTCGGTCGATTGTTCGTGTTACAAGCAAGGTTCTAAAATTCGCTAGGCGCTAGTCGGGAACTAGACCAGCTCCTAGACCGCCTAGGCGGAGAGGTGGGGACTAGGCGCCACTAATCGTATTCTACGTTATCAACATAATTGAAGGATCGCTTGCTGGGCACCGTGAGGTGCTTCAAACAAAATATTATCCAAGAGCTGCATTAGCTCGTGTTCTAAGAATGTTAACACCGATGAATTAAATCGAGTTTGGTTTAAAACCAAGCGGAAGAAACTCGAATTAATCCTTCATGAAGAGAACTGTTATATTAGAAAACGTTTTAACTTATGTAAACTGAATAACTGAAAATTACATGGGATCAGTTCTGGCTTATATCAGTTCAGTTATAGATAGAACTGAATTGATATCAGCTGAACTGATCAAATCAGTTAAGAACAAAAACAATCAGTTAAACAGAAATAATACACAAAATATGTTTATGGATGTTCGAAGACTTCAACTGCTCCTACGTCACCCCTTCTACCACCTCGGGTAGCATCCACTAGAAGACTTTGATTTATACAACTACTGGTACAAATCCACCCAGCTTAGGACTTATCCACTGCCTAACTGAACTCCTAGCTGAAAGCAGCACCTTCCAGCCAACACTTCTTTAACGTCTCTGTGAGAAAGACTACATATACAAGTTTAACGTCTTTGTGCAAGACTGTATTTGAGTGGTGGTGGTGTGTGTTCGTGTGTGAGAACTGAACAATGAATACACGAGAAAGGTGTTCTCACACACTAAGGGAAGTGAGCTTCTAATCTAAGCTGATATAACTTTGGAGTGTTCCCTCAACTGGGCGGTTGCTTCCTTGTAAGCTGATACGCGATATGCATGCCCTTTTTTTTTACCACACTCTCTCTAGTGTTGTATGGTTCACTCTACTTTTCGTCTCCACTGATCTTCTCTTTATAGGGGGGAAACTGATCGTACAGTGAGACTCAATTATTGTATCCGTTGCATCTTGAATTCGTTCCTTGGACTCTGTGTCTCGACTTTACGACTGCCCTTCTGGAACGTTTGTTTTTAATGCTCTGATGCAACGTTCATTATTGTCCTTTGACTGGACAATTGCTTTGTACCTTTGTGTATAGCTGGAATCCACTTAAATGAGTTTGTCTTGATCTACAACTGAAAGATTCTAATTGGTGCTCCAAACTAGTCAACTGAACCGATCTTCAGTTGGGCTAGCGAAATCAGTTGACTCGTCAGTTGAACTGATTTCGCTCTTGTTCAGTTGAACTGGTCAGCTGGGCTCTTCATCAGTTGAACACTCCTTCGGCTGGCCAGGCTTCTGAGGTTCTCCTGCTGAACCACCTATCAGCTGGACAATCAGCTGAACTGCTCATATGACATGAGTTTGTCTGATTCAGTTTATGCGATCAGTTGGGTCTTTAGTTTGCGATTCAGACACCTCGTAACTGATTCTAGCTTCTGCACACTTAAGGTAAATTATTATAAACGAAATAACAAGTTTTGTTAACATCAAAAATAAAGATTGCGAACTTGAAAAGTTCCAACAATAATAAATTACATACTAGAACTTCAATACAATAACATCAAATTTAAAATGCGTTCAAATATTCCCTACTTAATCTATTGTCATCCCAATAAAATAAGAAAGAATTTAGATTTCTTCCAAACTTCACATTTAAATGTAGGAAGCTTTAATTTAATGATTACACTACTAATTGAATATCACAAATTTACTCCACTTCTTCTTCTCCGAAATTTTCAACAACTTGTTCTTCATTGGGCATAAAATCAATATCATCATTGTGATCATCCTCTTCTTCTTCGAATTCAAAATCATCCTTATGAAGTTCTCTAACTCTAGAGCTTCTTCGGGGTTGGATTTTCATCTGTCCCAGTTGCTTCATCAACTATTTGCCAAGTGAGTCTTGAACCTGGTTCAACTTAATTTTCTTCCCCACCATCCACAATCCAACCTTATGCATTTGATATGAGCCATAATATATTAGAATAATAATTTGTGTTTTTCTAAAACTCTATCTTTGTTTGGATAAACATATACTTTAAGAGCCATAATATATTAGAATAATAATTTGTGTTTTTATAAAACTCTATCTTTGTTTGCATAAACATATACATTAAGAGCCATAATATATTAAGCATAATTAGTACTGCCCAACATCCACCAAATTTTTTTAGATGATGGATATGAGAAACACATATAGAGAATCAGTATGTGATCCTACATAGTACATACGCACAGGAACAATAGCCAAGAAAACCCACAAGTTACCACTGACAGCAACCAGTTGTAACCTCAGAGATGGAATTTAGAAACAATAATTCAGAATTGAATAGAATAAGTTAAGGTTTAAACTTAGCCTAGCCAAAGATAGCATCAGGGGAAGGAAAATACGAGGAAGAAAATACTAATGCTAAAGAATTGAATAGAATCATTTAATGTTTAAACTTAACTTAGCAGTTAGCCGAGAAGGGAAAAAACGAGAAGGAAAATACCAATGCTAATAACTTACATGCTTTTCTGCAAATACCAAGGACTTTCACACTCACCTGAAATGAGAAGACTGAGATAACAATAAAACCAGAGGAAGTTGCTTAATAAAATGGTATCAGAATCAGTTATATTTGCAAAAAAATCTTCAATTCTGTTTCATGTACTTGAGGGAGCAAAGGTGTAGCGGCCTTACCCGAGCCACTACTAAACAAACTAATAAACATGCAACATTAAACTTAATAACAACAATTAAACAGCGGAAACCAAATACTTAATCATTTTACAATAACAACAATCTTAAACATTAATACAACCATGTTGAAAACATAATTCTGAACGAGAAAACGATAAACCACATAAAACCTCCACTGGACCACTCTAGCCACTGCCCTGGCCGTCTGAACCGTCCAACCTACGATCTGCCCCGTGGAATGGGGTGTCCAAGATGAAAATAAGGACGTGAGCGACAATCACCCAATACGAGAATGTACGAGTAGACAAACTGATATGATGCATGCGAAATGCAATATGCTCGGATATCAAGGATCAAGTCAAGAATCTTGTTAGAATCGATTGGGGGGATCATCGTTGAGTTACAATAGCTTGGTTCTTGAAATATTGAACACCGATGAATTAAATCGAGTTTGATTTTCAAACCAAGCGGAAGACACTCGAAATAATCCTTCGTAGAAACCGATTAAACATTTTGTAAAGCATTTAAAATATATGCAAGTTGAATGAGTAAAAATATTTTTGGTTAAAGCATTTTATTAAACACTTGGTATCCAATATTTTGGTATTTGAAGAACACATAAAATGCTTCAACAATGCATCTTTAAAACTATGAAAATGATAAGTAAATGCAATTTTATTGATGTTCGGAGACTTCAAATGTTCCTATGTCACCCCTTCTTCCCCTTGGTAAGGATTCACTAGAAGACTTTGATTTATACAATTCTTTGTACAAACTCATTCAGCTAGGACTTACGCTATTGCTTAACTGAACTCCTAGCACTTAAGATTGTAGGCAGCACCTCACAATCAGCATATTGTTTAATGTCTCATATGCAAAGACTACAAACACAATGTTTTACGTCTTTGTGTAAAGACTCACTCAACTAATATTTGAAGTTCAACTCTCTTGTATATGTGTGAGTGATTGTATGTGAGGAATTTATCCTTTACAGTGTACATCTCAAATGTGTCCCCTCACACAAGGGCTTGTGCTCTCAACTAGCTGATTTCTTCATGCTAACTGCCCATGCTTTGAATCCTTTTCAAAAGCTCTTGTTTGATCTTCAAGATGTTGTATTTATAGGCTCCAACAATGATATATACGTTAGATACAAGAATATGACTGTTTGGAAAGTTTCTGTACTGTTTCTGCAATTGCCACGGTCAAATTCTCCTTGCTGGACATTTTCCCGACTGGTCAACTCTGGTCAACTCAACTGGTCGTTCAGTTCAACTGGTCGGCAGCTGGTTCAGTTCAGTTCAGTTGGTCAGCTGCTGGTTCGGTTCAGTTCAGCTGGTTTGGTTCAGTTTCAGCTGGTATGGTTCAGTTCAACTGGTTCAGTTTCAGTTGGTCAGCAGCTGGTTCAGTTGGTTCAGTTTCAGCTGGTGTGCTGAAATCAGCTAGGCTGATTTCAGTTTGTGCAGAACCAGTAGCTTCATCGTCATTTATCAGCATCGTAAGCTCTGATTCAGACTTTGACTTCTGAAGATGATTTGTAGATCATCGTCTTATCTTTCGAACGCATACTGAATCGCTTTATTTCGATAACCGAGCTGAGAGATATGACCAAAATACCGCAGCTGCTCAAACCCAACTGATTGCTGTCTTCGTGCGATCAGTTACGATCAGTTATGATCAGTTATGATCAGTTTGACCTAGATAAGATCCAATTTTGTCCAACTGACGTGAAATACAACTTGTTCCAAATTGAGTTTTCTGATCAGTTCAGTTGGCGGATTGTCATTTGGATCATCCAGCTGAGAGATATCTTCCAAACACCGAAGCTCGCCAGAAATTCAGTTTGGCTGAATTCCATTTCAGTTTACTTATTGTGTTTGCAACTTCACACTTGAGTAAATATGTTAGAAACACAGTAACAAGTTTTGTTAACATCAAAATCAAGATTGCGATCATGAAATGCTCCAACAAATCTCATGCTCAGTCTAGAGGCGCCTGAGTGTGTAGTCTCTGATCTGCCCTAGGCATGTTTTGGCTCCTACACTCATCATCAAGACGTGGACCTACAATGTCCAGGTCATCAGAGCACGCGGGTCCCGTCGGACACTGTAGCTCTCGATGTCACATCGTCCACAATACAGAATAGGGCTGAGCGGCCCCAACAAACGATGTATATCTCAAAAGATATCAGGCTCAACATGATATGTCATGCATAATATGCCAAATCAGTAAAATATGTATCATGCAACAGATAAAAATGTAACATATAAGTGTGTATATTACGCTTGGATATCTGAGTCAATACATCACGTACCTTACTAAAACAATCTGACAGAAAGCTCTGAACTTAGACAATACCAACATAATGAAATCACTATCAAACCAGATCCTGAATTACCAAACATGCTACAAAGTTCTCCCTAATTAGTCTTAAATCACTATTTAAGGCTTTAGGATTATACCTGCGTCCGTTGTCAGCCCGCTGATGATGCCTCGATCTCAGTTCACCGATCCCTCCTCGAGTCGACACTAGCTCCGAAACTTCCCGACACCCAAGTGCCCTAGAAACTGGTTAGAAAACCAATGTATATGGCTAGAACTCTCACTGAAGAATGCGGTGTAGGAAACAAAAGAATTCAGCTTCCATTCATCCGGACTAGTTCAGAAAATCCGAATCAATCTTATCTGCCACGTGTCAGAATCTCATTTGTCTATATGGATTTCTCGGGATAATGTAATCTGAAGTAGATCAGATTGTCCATTTTAAATCCGATGGATTCCAACAGCTTGATCCCGAATTATCAATTCCTTAATAATACTTAATTAACAACTATTTAATTATCTCTTAATTTATAATTCATTCAAAATAAAGATTCAAGTCATTACAAAAGGCAGATATATCAAGAAATGCAAGAAACTGAAAGAAAAAAGAGGTAGAACAAAGACATCGCTTTTGCTCCACAAGACGGGAGATGTAAATATTTCCCATCTGGGCTTCTCGATTTCTTTGGTGCTGCGTTAGATTTAGGACAACCTCTTTTCAGCCTTTAATTTTTTAATCGGGCTTTAAAACATTAAAGCTCCAAACAATTTTTTCAAAACAAATCAAGCCTATTTAAGGGTGTCCAGGCCCGCCTAGGCCAGCCCAGGTGCGCCTAGGCGCGTTAGAACCTTATCGGTGCGGTAGGTCCTCGCCTAGCGCCTAGGCCGCAATTTAGAACATTGGTTACAAGTAGTTGAAACTTGTACGCCGAGCCAAATGCTTCTGAAGTTTGTTCAGTTGGATATGAAGTACTACTGGTATAAACCTGTTATGGAAAAATATTGTTTTATCACATTGCCACACAAAGCAGAAAATGAATGTTCTTTTTTGGAGAAATCTTCTATGGTTGAACTTTTTAATTGCATGATCTTTTGATGGAATTGAATGACTGAGGAGGTAAAACCATGTGACTAAAAAGGTGAATAAAGAATCGGGAGGGCGCCCTCTGAACTCGAAGTTGATGAATCCTTGTGGCCAAATTTTTATTTTTCTTTTGGAAACATGCAACTAATATAATTAGAAGCGAGCAATAGCAGTTATAAAATAGGATGCCTCTGGATTTTAAATGCTTTGCACCTGTGGATGAAAATACAACTTATAATGCACGGGACATTTGAGCTTCTTTCTAACTATTTTAAATGAGAGTAGAAAGTGCTTTTTTGGCCAGACACAAAACAACGAGAATGGATTATATTATTTGTTGGCTTCTTCTGGAGCTTGTGTAGATAAAAATACTTCTTTCTTGTTGTTAGCTTGTTGATGGTCTGACCATGGACTTTATCTTCAGGGTTAAGAATACTACGTAGTAGTCTTCTTCGTTGTAGTGAAGTGAAACCTTTCAATGTCATATTGTCCATTTTAAACTAATGATCACTATAATTACATGACTACCATCCGTGACAATTAACCTGTAGTTTGAGTTTTTTCTTTGACTTGATTATAGTGGTGTTTTGTGTTTTAAGTTGCATCCGTGTTGCTTTGTTTTCAAGTATGGAACTTGCATGATTATGAAACTAACGATTTCTGAAATTTTTGCCTTCAGAAAAACTCGCAGAAGTCAAGGTGAGTTTAAGGCCATTTGGACCAAAGGAAGATGTAAAACTCTCTGAATTCCAAATCGAAATGATTCAACTTGCATCGCAGCTCAATGGTGACCACATACTGAATTCCTATCCTGATATTGGGAGGAGCATGACTGTGGGTGAAGCTAATCAGTACGCTGAGGATGCAGTAAAAAGGTTCTTGGAAGCTGGAAGAGCTGCTTTGAAAGCCGGAGCGAATGAATCCGCTCTTGTTACCATGAGGCCTGCCCTGACTACTCGTACTGAAGTTGAAGTTGGTGGCCGTTATCACGATTCTAGTTGATTGATACGATCGCTTTACTTGGTCCCCATTTTGTACATAAACTACGAACAAATACGGTGTTGTATTTATGTTTGAGCTGAGGAAGTGGAAGCTGATGAACAATCAAGAAAACTATATGTTGTATTACATTAATCTGAATTGTATTATCCATACGTCAAAGAAATGCCGGGAGGTGACTTTATTGTGAGAATTGGGTTTACGCATATTTCAGTATACTTAGAAATCTTGGCGTTTTGTTCATCTTCCAAATATTGTTTGCTTCTTTCAGATCTCTTTGTTCCTTAGTCAGTGACCAAAAAGCTTCTTTGTCAATTGTCATGCTTTTTAATTAATTTTAGATATAAATATACCCATATTAGAACTTTAATAAATGATTTTTTTCTCTTTATTCATATAACCCCACAAAATAAATATTAATCTCACTGGTTTCAATATTATTTTGATGTCACTGATATATTTTAACATACTAAATGTTTTTTATATTCATAATATACTATTGTAACACAATAATATATTTGAGATTTTTATTAGGAATATTTTTACTACGAATGAGTTCATATTCTCTTTTTATTGTCTCTTTTTTGTTCCATTTGTATTTTAAATTTAATTCTATCATTGAAAATCATGTATATTCATCATCAGCGTATCCATTTTTTTCTTTATTTAAATATAATATATACTTTTATATTTTGTTCGTTTATTATTATTTTTAGTTAATTTCTCCATAAGAGAATTATAATATGTCTAAGCTTATTTCTGATTGATTACATTAATTCTTGAAAATTAAAATTATTTTACAATTTCAAAAGTATTTAACTAGCAACTTTCTCGACACAATTGTTGATATCCCAAGAGATAGGTTCACTCCACTCTCGATAGTCCGGAAGAATTCATGTCTAATATTAAAGTAGCCCTGAGAGATCATTTTAATGGCTAGGATTCACTAAAAGGTCAGCCCATTCACATGGATCCATCAGATCGTATAGGGACCCACCTTGGGCTACATTTACCATATTTATTGGGAGATCATGCGGAAGCTCATCCCAGCCGATCTCCAATATTTCCATAATCTTGTCGATTAGCAAGGCGTTGCCAACCTCCCGACAAGGGCTTATCCGACCTCCCAGCACATACCATCGCAGCGATTGAGAAATTCTTGGCAGACCTCCTGAGCCGAGCTCCCATTAAAAACTTGAACTGGCTCAATACACATCAGACGAGCTCATGCCTCAAATAAGCTCACACTCAGATCTATCAATATGTAATCCATATAAATAAGACTAGTAGATGTTAAATTTAACCTTATCTAGCATTCTGAGAATCTAGAGTCCAACATAGGGAATGATTCCAATATATTTAGAATTCTACAAAGATCAGAGTTTTAGTCAAATAACTCTACTCACATAGTGATAATTCTCCTATAAATAGTAGGTTCCGATTGTTTTTCATTTATTCATATATTCACTCATTGTGAACACACACAATACTCTCTATATTTCTTATTCTCTGACGTGAGCATCGGAGAGCTACGTCAGAACAACTTTCCGCCCCCATAACATTTTTGTTTGTGCTTCCAGATCTGAAGGTCGACCCAAGCTTCCAAAACAAGATCCGACCTCCCAACAGGCCTCACGATTTTCATCATCATCAATTGGTGTCATCTGTGGGAAAATCTTGAGCAAAAAACGTAGCTATGTGGGGATGAAGAGGACGAAGAACAGGTCCTAATGACAATCAAGGAAGAGGTGTGGCAAATCTCAGCATAGATCAACTTGCCCAGTTGATTACAAGGTCTGTGGAGAAGGCCTTCCATCAAAATCGAGTTCCATTACCACCAACGCCACCTCCTTCGCCCCTTCCACTGCCACCATCACCTCCGCCTCCGCTTGAGCATTTAGAAGCCATGTGAGAGGAAAATAGGAGGTTGGGCAGACAAGTTGGAGGTCGACCTCCGCCATTGGACATGGAGAGCCTACTCTCCCCAGAAATACTAAATGAAAACCTCCCACTCAATTTTTGTCATTCGACCGGCTACGACGGGGTGCATATCCAGAAGAACAATTGGGGAGGTTCAACAATGCCGCCCTACTGCACATATATTGGATGGGGTGAAGTGTCTAGTCTTCCTCACCACCTTGGTGGGTCCTGCCCATAGTTGGTTCAATCTATTGCCACCTCACTCTATTAGAATCTTTCGGGAATCTAGCCCCGTCTTTATGAACCAATACACCACAACTAAGAAATATTTGAAGACCTCTATGGGCTTGTTCAATGTGAAGTACTGTGAGGCAGCGTCGCTAACGGATTTCATCAGGCGATTTAACAGCGCATCCCTGGTGGTGCCAGCTGCAGCTACAGAGACAATAGTAAATGGCTTCACGCAAGGCCTTGGGAGAGGTCGGTTTTTCAAATATTTGGTTAAAAAAACCCCCTTGAAGTTGTGATGAGCTCCTGAGTCAAGCTGAGAAATATGTGAACCTTCAAGATGCGCAGAAGAAAAGGACGACGAATGTTAGGTCAGGAGATAAGGATAGGGGAAAGACAAGGTAGAGACAGGTAAGAAGAGGCCAGCATATAGAGTTGAGGAGTGGAGCCGAGCTGTGGGGCCGTTTCCTTATGCACCCTTAGCTATGAGTTTGGAAAGAGTCATGGTAATCTGCGAGGAAAGAAGGAAGTTGGAGCGCCTGAGGCAAGCTGAGAGAGGTCCACGTTTACCTCCCTCGGACAAATTCTGCGAATTTCATCAGTAATATGGTCACACCATTAATGATTTCCAATGACTGGGAAAGAAGTGCAAAGAATCATGCAGAGAGATGAACATATAAGGGACCTCCTAACCCGAGCTGAGGGGCAGTATTAGGCTGACAAGAGAGTTCAGGGACCTCGGTGGGCAAATCATAGGTACCACCTAGGAAAAACCGACCTAATCAAGGGGGTCGAGCTGATGTTCCACAACAGCAACGTAATCAAAGGTCTCGGGTCAACAAATAGCCAATGTCTCGACCCGAAGTACAATATATATGATATTAGGAGGGGCAACCAATGGAGATTTGGGCAGAGACAAGAAAGATCATGGGAGGAGATTTGAAAATTTTGGAGTAGATATTGTTCCTAAGTCCAACCCAACTATTAGCTATGGACCAAAGGACCTAAAAGATGTTGTCGCACCCCAGAACGACGTCTTGTTAGTAACCCTCACTATCGCCAATTACGATGTGTCAAGAATCTTCTTTGATACAGGAAGTTCAGTTAATTTTCTCTTCAAAAAGACCACTTGATCAAATGAAGGTGGAAGGCTATGGGTTTGACCCCATCGCTACTACCTTATTCGGGTTCACATGACATGCTTTACAGCCATTAGGACACATAATGTTCCCCTTATCTTTGGGGACATGGGCGTGTCGTATTACAAAATGACATGTTATACTGTGGTGGATGTTCTTTCCTCTTACAACGGAATATTGGGTAGACCTGTCCTGATTGAGTTCCGAGCTTTGATGATTGGATGAGGTAAAATTGGAAGCGAAGAGGTCCCGTAAGGAATTAGGGATGACTGGAGCGGGTCAACGGAGGATGTTCCCCGAGAGGAGGTTCTACTCGCAATGAAAGAAGAACCAGAGACAGTCGAGATAGGCATCCGACAGAACATTAAGGTTGTGGTCGACCTGGATCTTCAAACTAAATGTGATCTGATGACATGTCTAAAAGCGAGCTCAAACGGCTTTGCTTGGTCCGCAAAAGAACTTCGAGGAATCAGTCCGAGCGTCATGGAGCACCGCATCAATGTGCTCCCTGAAGCTCAACATGTGAAACAAAATAAAATGCTCTTTTGCCCTGAAAAAAGACAAAATAATAACGGAGCGGGTGGATGAGCTGCCACATTCAAGAGGTCATTTTACAAACTTGGTTATTGAATGTTTTCTTGGTTCCCTAGAACTTGTGAAGATGGATGATGTATGTTGACTTCAAGGATCTCAATAAGATATGCCCAAAAGATTGTTATCCTTTGCCTAGGATTGATCAGCTGATTGACTCGACCGCAGACCATCAGTACTTATTTCTGATGGACGCCTATCAGTAATATCATCAGATCCCACTAGTTGAAGAAGATCAAGATAAAGTAAGCTTTATCACCTCTGAAAATACATTTTGTTATGTGGTAATATTTTTCGGATTAAAAAATGTGGGAGCTACGTAATAAAGACTCATGGACAAGGTTTTCACAGCTCACGTCAGTTGGAATGTGGAGGTCTACGTGGATTATATTTTGGTGAAGTCCAAGAGCTCGGCTGACCTCATAATAGACATACAGGAGACCTTCGCCACTTTGAGGTCGTATGGTTTAAAGCTGAATCCCCAAAAATGCTTTTTGAGTTCAAGAGCGAAAATTTTCTAGGCCACGACAACATAAAGAGGATTTGAGCCCAATCCTGAGAAAGTAAAGACCATTCAATCTATCTAACCTCCTGGGCCGAACTTGCAGCCCCTTTAGCTGGTGAGAGATAGATGTATAACTGCTCTCCAGAATCAAACAACAGGGCCCCAAACAGAACCACGTGTATTACATCTCCCATGCACTCAAAGGAGATGAGCTCAATCATACGGTGGTAGAAAACCTCGTCTTGGCCTTCGCAACAACGGCTCAGAGATTAAGGACATACTTCTTATCTCATCCAATTATGGTCCTTACCAACATCTTTCTCAGGAGGATGATGACTCATGGATATATTTCAGGACGGTTAGTTAAGTTGACAAGTGAACTGGGGCAGTATGTTATACAGTACGGGCCCATGACGACCATCAAACCCCAAGCCTTATCTATTTTCTTTGCTGAAAGTTTGCATGTCGAAAGATATGTGGAAAGTATATGTGGATGGTTCATCCATCAGTGAAAGCAGTGGAGTAGGAGTGCAATTGATCTCTCCAAATGGAGACAAGGTAAAGTTTGCCGTAAGATTGGACTTCAGGCATCTAACAATGAAGGGGAGTACGAAGCAGTCTTAGCCGGCAAAAGGCAGCACGGCAGGTCAGAGCCACTTAGGTCCACATTTTTTCCGATTCTCCGTTGATAGCCCAACAAGTGAATGCATTTTATGATATAAAAAATGAGAAGGCGATGTAATACGTGAAGACAGTTGAGGCATCACAAGAGCTCTTCATCGAGCTTGCATTTAAGCAAATCCCATAGAAGAAAATGAGAATGTGAGGCCCGGGGCCGAAGAGGGCGGGGGGTGATCGCCGGTGCCATGAGGTTGCACGGACAATGAGAGTCTCCGGGCAGGCTTCTAGGTGGAGGGAACATGAATGAACCGATCCCACACCGGAATGAGAGGGATTCCGAGACTGTTCAATGTAATGGACTGTACAGTTGAAGAGGGCTTAAAAGATTTGATTTGTACTACTCATATCAGGAAGGTGCATCTTCTTTTCGGCAGCTCGTCACATAAGAACTCTAAAGTTAAGCGTGCTTGAATTGGGGCAATTTTGGGATTGGTGACCTCCTGGGAAGTTTTCCTAGGGTGCGTGTGAGTGACGACATAAGCACGCTGGAAAGACTCGTCTTGGTACAGTGAGGACTGTCGTCAAATCTGGGGCGTTACAGAGAAGGCTGATACCCTAGTTAAAATGGCCAGCTCACTCCATAGTTGGAAATCAAGGGAGGTGGTGGTCCAGGTAGAATTGAGTCCCTACTCGAAGACAATAAATGGCGAGCCGAGATATTGGGGTACATGAAAGATGGTGATCTCCCTTGAGATCCAAGAAAGGCATGCAGGCTGAAGCAGCAAAACCTTCAATTTATACTTATTGAAGGAGTTTTATACAAGAGGTCACTTTCTCGACCTATTCTAAAATGCTTGGGTCCCAAGAAATCTGATTGCGTACTAAGGGAAATTCATGAAGGCTGTTAGGGAAATCACTTTAGAGCTTATTTCTTAGGACGTAAAGCACTTCTGGGCGGGTATTTCTGGCTAACTATGCAGAAAGACGCTCAAACCCTCGTAATTTCATACAACAACGGACAACGTCACGCTAAGCTCCAACATCAACCAGTCACAATGGTGTAAGCTATAGTGGCGGCTTGCGCATTTGACCAATGGGGAATCGACATAGTGAGAACTTTAGCCATGGCCCTGGCTCAGAAAAAAATTCTTTCTCGTAGTTATTGACTATTTTTCGAAGTGGGTGGAAGCCGAGACTTTGGCCAAAATTATTGAGAACGAGGTCCTCAAGTTTCCATGGAAAGAACATTTTCTGTAGATTTGGGGTGCCAAGGAATTCTATATCAGATAATGAAAGACATTTTCAGGGAATACGGATCCAAGTCTGGTGCAAATAAATGAAATTTCAGCAACACTAAACTTCTCTAGCTTATCCTGAAAGCAACAAATATGTCGAGGTCTTCAACAGTTCCCTAATACAAAGCCTTAAAGTCAAACTTGGGAATGCAAAAGGAAATTTGGTGGAAGAGCTCCTGGGTGTTCTATGGACATACATGACCACTATGAAGATTGACACCGGGGAAACACCTTTCATCCTGTTTTATGGAAATGAAGCAGTCCTTCCGTCGGAGATCAGAGAAGCGACCTCCAGAGTCATGTTTTATGATTAGAAAAATGATGAAAGACGGGCAGCTGATCTAGATCTAATTGAAGAGAAGAGGGATGCCACAATCATTAGGATGGAAGCTTATAAAGGACGCATAACCAGGTCCTACAACTATAGGTTCATTCAGAGGAGCTTTCTAATCGGAGACCTGGTAGATTCAAGTGTGGATGTTGGAAAGTTGGATCTTAGATGAGAGGGGCCATTCAAAGTGATAGAGAAACTCAGTTCAGGAACCTACTGTGGACCTAGCAGGGAGGAAGTTGAAGAGGCCGTGGAATGCTTATCACCTTCGCAATTATTATGCTTAATTGTGTTGATTTTAACGTCATTTATTTTTTTAATTACTTTTACCACAATAACGTTGTACTTTGGTTTTGGGTCAAGTCAAATTTATTATTTTTATAAGATTGCACATTTTTATCAGAAACTATTGCATATAAGGGTTTTCACCCGACCTCAACTAGGAGCTCTGATTATGTCAGGGCTCACCTGCCTCGATTACACCAGGCTTATAAGGGTTTTCACCTAACCTCAGCTCAAGAGCTTTGATTACGTCAGGGCTCACCTCGCCTCGATTACACTAGGCTTATAAAGGTTTTCATCCGACCTCAGCTCAGTAGCTTTGATTATGTCAAGATCACCTCGCATCGGTTACACAAGGCTTATAAGAGTTTTCACACGAGCTCGGCTCAGGAGCTCAGATTTTTTCGAAGAATATTCAAGTACTTGTCCGAGCGCCTAGAGCCTGGCCAACCTCTATCAAAATAACCTTTATTTGGTTATTTATCAAGTGCTTGGCTGAGCTCTGAGAGCCGACCGACCTCTCTCAATGACCTTTATTAGCCGGGCCGACCTCTCTCACAATGACTTTTATTTGGTTATTTATTCAAGTTCTTGGCCGAGCTCGGAGGGCCGGACCGACCTCTAACAATGTCCTTTATTTGTTTATTTATTCAAGTGCTTGGCCAAGCTCCTATCGCCCCACCGACCTCTCTCACAATGACCTTTATTTGGTTATTTAGTCAAGTGATTGGCCGAGCTCCTAGAGCCGGTCGACCTTTCTCACAATGACTTTTATTTGGTTATTTAGCCAAGTGCTTGGTCGAGCTCCAGAGTCCAACCGACCTCTCATGATGACCTTTGTTTAGTTATTAAGTGTTTGGCCGAGCTCTTAGAGCCTGACCGACCTCTCTCAAGTTAGCATATGGTTATTTATTAAGTGCTCAACTGAGCTCCAATATCCCAACCGATCTCTTTCAAAAGCTCAATAACAACAAACAAAAATGAGAATTGAAGACATAATTATACTCTTCAAGAGCTCAATACACAAATTTTTTTTACAAGCATTTAAATATCCGGGGGGAGATAATCTAAAATCTTCTTTACACTAAGGAAATCCATTGAGTTCCCCTCAGGAGGATAGCCTACAACCTTGAACTGAGCCACACAGTGGCAAGGTTCAAAATGCTATAATGTAACCCAACCGTATGCAAATTTAGGAAAAATGAAAAATGCTTGATTAAACAATTTTAATTGCATTGAGTATATATAGTAGGTATGTTTATATGTTTAAAAATATGGTTTTCTATTATAATGCATAAAACTGAGTTTTTAAGAGTTATTCGAGACGCGATCGAGGAACAGAATCGATTTTAAACTGGTAATCGATTTCTGACGAAAACAAGGACTTTTTGGAAGCTCGGTTATTATTTTCGAAAATTTTCCTAAACAAAATATTTTACCTACATTATAATAGGCCTATTATACTAAGGTTATTGGGTCTAAAATCTTACCCAAGTCCTTTATATCAAAGCTTTGAAATTCCTAAGCCCTAAACCTACACAAACACACACACACAACGCCTAGGACTCCTAGTTTTCTCTCCAACAGCAGCAACACACACACCACGTTTTGAGGCTGATTCACGTGATTTTGAAGAATAAAAACGAAGCAAGAATCCTCCGTCTCTCCACCAACGTCCCTCGCGTCAATAATTATTTTTCGTACGTGAAACACGCAAAGTCACGCCTTATTCTTTCCTTGCTCATAGTTCATACCATATATTATGTGTGGTTATACATGTTTGCATTAAAAATATGATACCCTCTCATTTATTTTTGTTTTTGTGGCTTATACATGATCAAACTTGGATTCTCATGCTTTTAAATTCATGGTATTGATGCACAAAAGGGCTGCCAAGATAGAGCTACTAGAAGGGACGTTTTACAGTAGGTTTAAGGGTCAATAGAGGCATGATTAAGGTCTGGACAACAAGAGAAAAGAAGGAAAATAAGATGATACGAATACGTTTTACATAAGTGATGAAAATATGAAACATTGAAGGAGGTGAAGTGATTATGACTAATACGATGATACGATGATATGATTGGATATATTGTGAGGGAAAAGGCCCTAGAGGGAGCTTGTTTACGGGAAAGACCCCAAAGGGTGCCCGACGATCGTATTTCCATCGACATGATAGGTCAAGGCTCAGTTGACGGGTGAGAGTGTCGCTGATGTCCCCGTCGCATAGTACTGTGGTTATACGTAGATAGATCCATCGACCTTCAGCTGATATGAATGTCACAATTAACGATCTGAATTCAATAAAAAGAAAACGTATACGTATACGATGAAAGGTAAAATGTATATGATGAAAGGAAAATTGTTTAAGTTTTATGCATGTTCATGAAAAGCTATTTTAAGCATTTTCACTGTTGCATGTGGATGTATATGTATTACTTGTTATCATGGTTAAGGTTTGCTGAGTCAATAGACTCACTAGGTGTGATCGATGCAGGTGAGCATGATGTTGAGGATAATGAGGGACTTGATGGTTAATCTTGCTGGACTGAAGGTGCATACAACCCGATGACCAGCGCTAGTTTTCTGCAAAAAAATTACGTTTATGACTTATGCGAATGATTTACGTACTTTTAAGATTTTTATGACTTATGATGATTTTGAGATTTTTTGAGCAGATGTTAGGGTTAAGTTAGTTTTGAAAATGTTAAAATTAGGTTTGATTGACGATTTACGATTTTATGTTTCGAATTACTTCTTTTTGGACTTTCAAATAATAGTTGGTTGATTTATTTTAAATGATGCAAAAAGATTTTAAAAATTTATTTATATATAGGTATAGTACGGCCGAAGAGCTTTAAAAAAAGTATAGTGTATTTTTAAGAAAAACGAGTAGTGGACGTTTCAAATAAGTATAAAGGTTTCTTGAGCTTGAAATTAGCATATGTGATGTAAATGCCATGTTTCATTGGCAAGTGCATGGAGATGTCCATTCATACAGGCGGGTTATCTTATGATGATGCACTGAACAACCTTACCTCGGACTGTCCAAGTGGTTCTCACTTATCGAATGTAATAGTCCGTGGTTATGGTTGTACACCATTAGTCATTTGACCCGGGACAATGTAATGGCTATACGTACTAGCATGCACTTTGATCCATTTACCGACTCCATTGAGAGTCATCATGTAGCGTGGTTGGGTGTAGTTTTGAAATACGTAGGAGAAAATGCATTGTAGTCGAGGATTCACCGTTTGCCTACGGGTAAAGATATCCTATGTGATCTGATGAGTTGATAGTGCAAGGAATATCTAGTTAGAGCAAGAAATGTGCTTTAGGGAAAGATGTTTTCCTAGTTGCACATATCATGCCACTGTTAGTGATCAAAGATAAATAACATCGTTATCGAATTCATATGCAACTCTCGATATATCAATTGTTATAGATTCGATCGGGATATATGTGTTGAAAGGACCGTACTGTACGCTAGCCATGACTTAAGGTTCTTTCAAGCATTATCAGTGATATCTAGGGATCATGGGATGATACTTCTAGGTGCTCTTACCATGATCCAACGAATGCAATTAGAAATGAGTTCTGACGTTCTTGATCAAGGAGTTGATAAAAATAATGGTGCTAACTAGGGTAAGCCTGAATAAGAATAAATGTTATTTTGAATCACATGGAGATGTGAAACCATAGCTAGCTGTATCTCTGAACCATTTAGGGTCACACAAGTATCGACTCTGTGTTCTCATTGAGAAATCAAATATCAAGGAGTTGAATTTGACGACTTATAGTTCGATTGAAAAAGCTCTCGGCCACTTGGATTTTTTTGAATGAAAATTTCGGCCTTCTTTGTTCTTCCATGCGCCGCGCCGACGTCGCTGCGCCGTCTCCGGATTTTGAAATTCGGAGGCTATAGTCTCAATGCGAAAAAGCGAGTTCTGTTCGTAGGGATTTACAAAAAGAACTATCTCCGCTTTAAACCCGAAATAATTTGGAGTCCAAGCATGATATACGCTCATATATAAAATTCTAACACCCTGTGAATGGTTTCAAACATACGATGCCCAAAGACCGTTTTGAATGTCGAAATGAAAATATTTTAAACTTCCGCTGCGCCTTGGTTGCAAGAAAACATTGACCCAACATATTCTTCATCTCTACATTCTATCTCTGATCCTAAAATATTTTGTAGACTTTTGTTTATATTTTTAACTTTTGTATATTCTATTCACAATTTTCCAAATCTATTAATTTAACAGGAAAAAAGAATTGTTTTCTACTTAGTTATACGTTTGATCAACATTTCTAAAAATCCTCTAAATTTAAACTTATTTTTAAAATTATTCCAAAACATTTCATCTTATAAAATATTACACCTTAAATTATATTTTTTTTATCTAAAGTAAATGTGTGTGTGTATATATATATATATATATGTATGTATGTATGTATGTATGTATGTATGTATATATGTAAACAAATTATGTGTATATTGTGTGTGCATGTCACGCCCTGAGATCGAGGCGTAAATTATATCCGATATTGTTTAACAATTTCATGAAACCAATAAGCCTCACAGCAAATAGCAAAAACTAAGTCTAATTCATAAAACAACATTGTTTTTATATAGGTGAAATATTAATAATGCGGAAGCAGTTCTTACAAAGAAATTGCGAAATGTGCAAACGAATAAAATATAATCTTGAAATCAGGGACTTGGTCATCGTGAATCTGAATTTTTTCATCAGTACCAAAATTGATCTTGTTCAGTCTTTTCCACCTGTTCTTCATTATTATCTCGGAAGGGACGTAAGCAAGTGCGTGTTTTGGTAAACACTCAGCAAGTGAGAGATGATCGATTACCACAAATACATATAGAGATAGATTTAAAATATATATCATAAATAGATTTTCGAAACTTATTATATCGACTTATCATATAAGAACATTAACGGAATCAGAATTGAAATGTGGAACAACGCTTATCAGAACAAATCAGAATAGATCAAATCAGAACAAACGAAACACTGTTATTCATCTCATTATCCAAGGTCAAATTTTTACCTATATGTTAGTCTTTTAAGGGGTGACGCTAGAATACAGTTTTATACCCACTGATGGGGGACATACAAAATTTACAATCTTCCTTCCATATCCAACTCGAATCATAATAGTGTATTACACAATAAAATTCATTAAACAAAATTTATCATAATTTTGAATGGAATCAACATAATCAAAGAAAATCGAGAACATAAAAAACATCTAGCAATCGATCGAGATTTAAAATATATCGTAGCATTTTTCAAACAATAAGTTGACATACTTACAATGAACAAGCATGTCATATAATATTTATGCAAAAAACCACTTACGAAGAAATATATATAACAAAAGCTCACTTACGAAGAAATATATATAGCAAAAACACATTTACCCTTGACTCAAACGGTGTTCGAATTTGCTTGAGCTTTGAAGAGTTTTGGCCGAACACGGACCACACCTTTGCACACAATTTGGACAACATTTGAAGGATACTTGTACAATACCTTGACAGCGATTCGAACAAGTCTTGAAACTGCACGAGATGGTCGGAACAACTCTTCTTTCTTCCTTGCGTCGGCTGAGAATTTTTTTTCCAAGGCTTATGCTCGATTTTTCCTAGGATTTTTGATGTAGGAATGGTGGAGTCCTATCTAGTATTTATAGGCTGAAATGTGTCACTCCAAGGATTGGTCATGGCTGAATTCTTGTTGCCCAAGTAGTCAAAGTTTTACCCAAAATCAAGAGTCACTTTTGTTAACTCAAAGGTCATTTCTTGCACGTTAAATTTGTCCAATCTCTTAGCTCTTCCTTTGGTTATAATTTTGGTTTATTTAGGACACAAGAATGAAGCTTCTTTGAGCTAAAGTTTCTAGTTCATGAGCTAGGGTTTGTATCCTCGAGATACTCGATGTCGATCTTGCGGTTTTCCCGAGCTCTACTATGCTGAATTTTGCACACCTTGAGCTGAAATTTCAATTCCAATTGTTGAGCTTTTAATTTGACAAGCTTGATTAAAATTTCCGAGGTTTATTGTTTGTGTGATTTGCTTCAAAAATCTAGGTCCTCGCATCCCACCCTCCTTGTTGAAAGTTTCATCTTCGAAACTTGCGTTTGCTTGATCTTCAAAAAGGTATGGGTATTGGGTATGAAAATTTGTTTCTAGATCCGATGTTGCTTCTCGTTCGGTATGATAAGACCATTGTATTTTGACAGATGATATAGTTCGATGTCTTAGTACTTGGTATTTGGTGTTCACTATGCAGATATGGACCTCTTCACATTTTAGTTCCTCATTTAGGTTCTCGTCTATTAGCAATGGTGCGACTTCAAGAATATGATTCTATTAGAATCAGAATTTCGGAGTTTGACATATAAAGCTTTTGAAGATTGCAAAACTGATCGGCTCAACTGAACTAATTCGAACTGAAACTACCCAAACTGAAGTTGCCCGAACTGATAAATAATGAGTTAAATAATCGGAGGCAATCGAACTGATCGAAGCTAACTGAATATGTAAAGATAATTGAACCATCAGTTGGAACTGATCAGTCATACAACCAGTTCAACTGATCGGCTATATAGTCAACTGACAATCAGTTTGACACATCACCAGTTAAAGCGCAGCTACCAACCGACATATCGTATGCAGTAGACTCCAACTAACAGAAGGAGAGCCGTATAGCAGAATGCCACATTGTAATATTGTCAGAAGAATGTTGACATATTCAGAAAGGACAAGTCAAAGGATTAGTATTAATTAATGCATTCAATGTTACCGTTGGAAGCAAAGCCTATAAATAGCCGATGAGTTTAGCCGAGACAAGAACTTTTGCACAATTACTTTGATTGACTTTCGAATTCAGATATACACTTTATGTCAAGATATTCATCAGATTGTAATACATTTCAACTGAACAACAGGTAGCAGACATATTCACAAAGACATTACCCGAGACTAAGTTTTCTTGTTTCTGAAATATTATTGGATTGATTGATTTATCTTAATTTGTTTAACATTTTTATATGATGATTCATTGCCAGGATTAAGTGCAGAAAATAATAAAGCATTTAAGGGAAACCAGCATTAAACATAATAAAATTTTTATTGATAAAGTTAAACCCTTACAATAGAGATTTCTATATATACTGCCTCCCTCCGGCATGTCAGCCAAGTGGTTAACACGCCGGTGGTGGTCTTCAACAAGTCTTCTGAGAAGGCGATCCTTTTCAGAAACCTCTGCTCCTCGAAGAGCATCAGAAGATAGGCACCTTCATCTTTGAAGATGTTAGCAGTATGGGCAACAGTAGAGACGCCGCTGATACTTGTTTTCTGTTGCCACTCATTTCCTTGTGGCGACAAGCCCTTCCTCACATAAGGACTGCAAATCCTTGAGCTTGCTCCAGTAGACAGCATCTTTTCCAAGATGATGCCCTCCATCTTTAGCTTCCTCGCAGTCACTATGGACTGCTTGTACTCTTCTGCCATAACTGGTTGCTTTGAATTGCTCGCCTTGTCCATTTGTTACTGCTTTGATAGCGTATTATCTGCTGAAATGTTCAAGTGATTTTGTGACTAACTAGTTTGTTCTTATTTATAAAATCGAACCATACGAAGGGACGCAATCATTACTTTTGACAAGAGGATATGAAGAGATCTCTGTCAGCCATCGACGATTCATTCTCCGATGATGAAATTATTTCACCATATATAATGCATATATTTAAGGGGAACATCGAATTATAATTGGTTAACTGATAAGACAATTATCAATTGGTCTTAAACTGAATTGATTTTGTTTCTAACTAATCATTAAGTTCTCAACCTAACTGATCTTATCATATATGTTAGCAGATTATCGATTCAGTTGAGATTCCACAATAAGTTTTGTGACTTTCAAAATTACTTCATTAATTATGTTATTCATTGAACATTAATTGGAAATTTGGTCACAAGTAGTTCAATCGACTCAATTTCTATATTTACATATGAAGTAAACATTATTTATTCAAATTAATCTCGTACTGCCACGTGTCCAAAATTTGAATAGTCACAAACATAAATACTCGTGTCGCCTTCATTCAGTTCACTACACTCTATTCCAAACTCTCAAGCACTCAAACACTCAGAGCATTCTTTTGCAAAAAATATAAGCTAATGGCAAGCCAAACCCCAGCCTTATTTCTCAATGAAATGGCCATCGACTTAGACTACGTCCTATCTGTCTCAAATGAGGCTGTTAGGCGCGTATTTCTGAAGCTCGAAGCGGCTGGTCTGAAGAAATTTTTGGAATCGCAAACCAAGTCATTTATCCTAAGAAGATTCAAGAAGTTTATACCAACATCAAGATTTCAGATGATGTCAAGATTGTAACGTACCGTACTTTTAAACTACTTTAAAATTTGCGCAAAAATAAAAATTTTCTTAATTAAATAGAAACCTTCAAATTGCGATAACAATAAACTGATCATTCAAAATATTTGTAACGAAAAGATCACAAATAAAATTTGCTAAAAACACTTGTTTAAATATCGTAAACAATAACGTGAAATCAGAGTATTTGAAACATTGCATAATTTCTTAAAAACATGGGCGGTCCTCGGGTTTAGCCTCCTACTCAGTCCAAGTTGGCTCATTGAACCCCACCCCTCGTCTCATAAAATTCATCGTCACCTGGATAGGATCAAGTATAGTGAGTGTAAAGAATCAACAGATATAAACTGGATATAACAAGTAATACGTAATAAAACCACATGCATCTTTAAAAATAGAGTGTACATACTTGAAACTTGAATGTAATAGCATAAACATAGACGTGCCATCATCATAAAACCTTTCATAAACGTGCTTGCTTCATACATACTTGAACATCCATAAACTCCATCATTTTGGGTAGAGATATGTTTCAAAGCAAGTGACCCATACATAAAAGTTCCTGATCAGACTAAACCACAGTACTGGGCTGAGAGGGAAAATCCACTACCACATACATGAGATCCCTGTTCATGCTTTAACGGGTGGATTGGTCCCTGGTCATGCTTTACCGCTTTCCAATCCTGATCTAAACCCGGTCATGCTTTACCGGGGTGGAGAGGTCCTCGGCCACGTTCACCGACTTCCAAACCCATTCATAATTTGGTCACAAGACATTTAGCATACCTCAAAAACTTAAAAATATTTTCTTTTTGCACGTCGAACATACTTACATGGCGTTGAGAGATTCGTTGGATCTTTCTCGAGTCCTTGCTGCACATGCTAACGCGCTACCATGAACCTTAACTTCAACAATTCAATCATGCCTATCGAATGCATCACCCATTGACTTACTAACTTATGACCTTCTGGAAATGCTCGGGACTTGACCGTGATAAACAACATGTTAGCCCCCGACCCGACCCCAAAACAAATCTTGTCAAGAAGTAAGAATTTTCCCAAACAATAGAAGGTGCGGACCTTGCTTAAAACATAGTTCAACGTTCCCCAATCAAACTTCATAACATCTAAATTAACTTTTGGTATACTAGGACATAACGACTTAATAGTACCCCAAGGAAGCAAAAGCACCTAAATTCGAAGCCTAATATTCGTCTGAAGCAGCGCTGGAGCGCCAGACTGGCGCCTAGTCGCTACTCTGCAGCGCTGCGGCGCTGGCGCTTCTGGGTGCGTATGGGCAGCGCTGCGGTGCTCGCAGTGTGGCGCTAGTTCTGCGCGAATCAACCCAAAATTCTGCACAAGAGTTCCCTATGACTTCTAATGCATGCACAACCTCAACAACTCGAGATAACACCCCAAAACTCACATGAACACCCCATTGGACACTCGCCGATTTTCCAACGAAGCCTGCAACACAAGAAACTCAAGAACATGTCAAGAACACATTTTCATAAAATCACAGTTTGAGTAGTCCCACAAAAACAATCATAACGCATTCGTTTCTTGTCCAAAATTTACGAATATACTGTCAAATCGAAGGTATCAAAAAGTTCTACATTTTATATGTTGAAAGGTTTTCCAGAAAATCGATCAAAAAGTCGCAATATTTAAATTGACAGCAAATTTTGAGTTTTCAGATCTAAAATCGTTTCAAAACCGATCCAACAAATATTTGCTCAAACTTTTCATAGCATACATGGATTTTTACGCATAATAAACATAAGAGCATATAATATAACAAGATCGATGCAGAAACAAAAGATTATACACGCCTTTTGATGTTTAAAACTCACGATACGGCGATACCGAAGCGAAAACTGTGCGAGGGTTGATCCGGGACGATCGTGGAGCGATTTTCTTGAAGAAAACTCAACTAAAATATGCTGAAAAACTGAAGAGGGAGGGACGGCTGCACTCTTGTTCTAAGAACCCTAATTATCTCTTCATGTGAGGCCCGGGGCCGAAGAGGGCGGGGGGATGATCGCCGGTGCCATGAGGTTGCACGGACAATGGGAGTCTCCTAGCAGGCTTCTAGGTGGAGGGAACATGAATGAACTGATCCCACACCGGAATGAGAGGGATTCCGAGACTGTTCAATGTAATGGACTGTACAATTGAAGAGGGCTTAAAAAGATTTGATTTGTACTACTCATATCACGAAGGTGAATCTTCTTTTCGGTAGCTCATCACATAAGAACTCCAAAGTTAAGCGTGCTTGACTTGAGGACAATTTTGGGATGGGTGACCTCCTGGGAAGTTTCCCAGGGTGCGTGTGAGTGAGGACATAAGCATGTTGGAAAGACTCGTCTTGATACAGTGAGGACAGTCGTCAAATCTGTTACTTTACAGTTGGTATCAGAGCCGACCTCTCTTAGTACGGTGTGGTTCGGGGACGAACCAAGCGGAAGCTGGTGGGCATGTGAGTCCTGGGGCCGAAGAGGGCGGGGGGTGATCGCCGGTGCCATGAGGTTGCACGGACAATGAGCGGCTCCTGGCAGGCTTCTAGGTGGAGGGAACATGAATGAACCGATCCCACACCGGAATGAGAGGGATTCCGAGACTGTTCAATGTAATAGACTGTATAGTTGAAGAGGGCTTAAAAAGATTTGATTTGTACTACTCATATCACGAAAGTGCATCTTTTTTCGGTAGCTCATCACATAAGAACTCCAAAGTTAAGAGTGCTTGACTTGGGGCAATTTTGGGATGGGTGACCTCCTGAAAAGTTTCCCAGGGTGCGTGTGAGTGAGGACATAAGCACGCTGGAAAGACTCGTCTTGATACAGTGAAGACAGTCGTCAAATCTGGAACGTTACACTTCAAAAATCTGAAAATGAAATGAAAATGTGTGTGTGTGTTGTGTGTCGTGTAATTGTGTGTTTGAGTGTGTGCGTGTGTGTGTTTGGGTTAATTAGGGGGGATAAATTGCTTAATTAAATAACTAACATACTAATTAAAATACTAACCTTCCTCTAACTTTAACTAGTATCTCTTAATTTAAAATAAAATATACAAGTGACAAATCTTTAAAAACATTAAAGTAATAAAATCATCTAATAATTAAATTATGCTTTTAAAATGCTAAAAATTAAATAAACCTTTTAAATTGCCCCAAATCCAACTTAAAATAAAATACCACATTTTCAAAATTGCCAAAATCGTCGTCGGTCTCTTTTCCTCGGTTCCGCATCGAATAATCGTCTGAAACATGAAACTCAAGAAACATTTTAACGTGCATCGCATAAACATAAATAAATTAAAATAATGCAAAATAAATAAGTCATGCATCGCTATAAATTATTTTAAACTTAAATAAATAATTTAACAATTAAATAAATGCATGAGTTTTGCGTGTGCTGATTTTGGGCTCTACAAAGATTATCATGACCGTCATCAATCAAGTACTGATTGTGGACGAAAAATCATTCAGCAACCTATTCCAACTCCCAATTGAAGGTTTGTCTCACTTCTCTAAGGTTTCAATAGCTGATATTGTAGAGATGCAGACTCTGCTATTTGCTGACGAGAAGAAAATCAAAGTGTCAGATCCCAAAAAGGAACTGAAGCCAGAGATCCAACTGCTGGCTGATATTATTACAAAGGGTCACTACAAGAAAATCTTAATTCAACAACACGTCAAAGACAACGGTTTTTTATAAAAACCGTTGTGCTTTGTCTTTTAACAACGGTTTCAAGAAAAACCGTTGTCTTAGGCTCAAAAAACTCGCTCATAGACAACAGTTTCTTAAAAACCGTTGTCTTTGATATCTCAAAAAACCGCTCATAGACAACAGTTTCTTAAAAACCGTTGTCTTTGATATGTCTACAACAACGGTTTTTAAAAATCGTTGTCTATGAGCGTGCTTTTTTGGGTTACAACAACGGTTTTTAAAAATCATTGTCTATGAGAATGTTTTTTTTGGGCTACAACAACAGTTTTTAAAACCGTTGTCTATGAATGTGTTTTTTTGGGATACAACAAAGGTTTATAAAAATCGTTGTCGATGAGCATGTTTTTTTTGGGATACAATAATGGTTTAATTTTTAAAAACCGTTGTCTATGAGCGTGTTTTTTTTGTGCTACAAAAACGGTTTTTAAAAACTGTTGTCTATGAGCGTGTTTTTTTGAATACAACAATGGTTTATAAAAACCGTTGTCTATATGTGGTTTTGTCAAGGGTCAAAGATAACGGTTTGTTTAAACCATTGTCTTTCAGCTGGTTTTATTAGAACCACGACAACGATTTTTTAAAACATTGTCTTTACTTAGTAATTTATATGGTTAACGACAACGGTTTTACAAAAACCATTGTCCTGGAATTTTTTTAAAAAATTTTGTAGTGTTATAAGACACACACTTGTTATAAAAGAGAGAAGAAAAAGAAAGAAAACCCAAACCCATTCCCGCGCTACGTCGCCCTCCTCCCCCCAAAATCTCAAGCCGACGCCGCCGCTTCTCAACGCCAAGGAAGACCGGCCGACCACCGTGCAATCTAGCCATCAACTTCGCGACCTTGGTTCGCCAAGAAGACACCATTATATTTTATCTGATCGAGAGAGCGAAATATCCCCGAAATTTGGCCCTGTACGAGGACAAGTGCGTTCCGGAATCATCAGATTCTTTGTTCAATTTCTTTCTCAAAGAATCCGAAGCTCTTCAAGTCAAGGTATGCTTTTATTTTATCTTTTCATTTCCTTTTTCCCCCAAATTTAATGGAATTGATCTGGCTTATGGTCATAAACTTTGTGCTTTATGATTTTTTAAAAATGTGCCGACAAAATTCTTATTAACATCTTAAACTGATTCTTATTAAAAAAAAAAAAGTTAGTTCGAAATGCACCTTGAATGAATCGCCGTGTATTTAAGCTCAATATATTATAATAGTCATAATAGCGTAAGTGGACCGTTTTACTTGTATTTTTAAGTTCTTCACCACCTGACGGCTTGTCTGAGTAACCCTCAGTCGTGTCATCCCCATAGGAGTACACAATATGTTCCACATTTCAATGCTGAGGAAGTACATATCGAATCCTTCGTATGTTTTGAGTTTTGAGTTTTGAGCCATTGCAGTTGGCTCCATAGGAGCCTTGCTTTTCATACTTGTCACTTGCATCAGCTCCTTTGATAACATCGCCACTTGAATAAGTGTCGGTGGCTGCAGTGGTTTCAGTGGCATAGCTTGAGGAGTCTGGCTCCTGATCATCAGAAGTTGGATTGGCTGATCGGTTTTCTTAGATTTCGAGAAGAAATACATTGATAAGCAAAAGAGGAATTAGTATATCAAAAGTGGAGAAAGAAGTTATATATAGAAGAAGCTTAAGTATGCTTTGAGAATGGGAGGAAACCAGTGATATATATACAGAGAGAGGGCAATGGATATTTTTTGTTATTCCAACTGAGTTTTGTGAGTGTAGATAATGCGTCGCATTGGCCTTACAAATGGATTGGATTTTATTGATCAATATTAAGATAATGTGGCATTAACACACAGGAAGAAAATGAAATTAAATAAAATCTCGTATAAATTTAGATATGAAAGGGAATACTATTTTATCTCATCTCAATATTAAGAGAAATATGTTGAAAAATATTAAATAGGATAGCGAAATTAGATTGGAATTTTAATGGTTTATTGGAATTTTTGCTGTTATGTTAGTTCATGCATGAATCAACTTCAAAAGTTTGAAAGTTTTAAAACAAACGCAATAAAGATTGTCTGTTGCAGTGAATGCTTCTTGCATAGTAGACATAATAACCATTCTAGTATATGATACTTATCAATATAATTTAAATTGGAGGTTTAATTTATTTTATATAAAAATTATCTAAATCACTATATATTGAAGTGCTAATTATCTCATATTTATGTGTGTGTGTGTTTTATTCGTGTTTGGATATAATGATCGTGTCATTTGATTTTTATGTGTTTTTTTCATTTATTTGGATTAATAGAGTAACTAGATATTATTATTTGAAAAAATTAACATTTATCAAAATATCTAAACATCTGTGGGGACTCGGACGCTAATTCGTTCCTTAATCGTCTTTAGGAATAATTCAAACAATTATAATAAACAGGGTCTAAATTTTTTTTAAAATACAAAGCGGAAACATAATGTATTTCAATTCAAATTACATATTAAACATAAACATACAAATCTTGTATTATCTACAAGAATTCAACTAGGTTCAACTATATATCAGTGCTGAATCCTAAGTTGCTTCGAAGCCCGGATCTCCACGCTATCTAGTCCAGCCTCGTTCTCTTCTAGACCCTGATCCTATCCCACCTGTTGCCATGCACACATACAAACAAGACAACAGCCGGATAACTCCGGTAAGAATTACATTCTCAGTATAAATCATGTATACATGCAATCATAAAAACAATATAAAAGCATATAACAGATATGTCTAACATGTATTCAAATCAGAATATAAATCCATATCAAGAATAAATCCTATTCTAAACATGTACCATCATCAGGAACATAACTCATCATGTACCATATTCAGGAACATAATCAACATAACTCAATATAAACTGTCAATTAGACTCATGACTCCACATTTTAGATTAGACTCAATCATAGTCTAGGGATCCCGGTTTCCAGATGTGGGTATTCCCATATCTACCAACAGTAATAGAAAAGACTCCAGTTCTATCCACGTAGATAGGGTATCGATCACCAGTAATAGAAGAAGCTCGGATTCTATCCACATCGGTATAGTATCGATCACCAGTAATAGAAGGAACTCCGATTCTATCCACATCGATATGATATCGATCATCAGTAATAGAAGAAGTTATGATTCTATCCACATCGATACGGTACCGATCACCAGTAATAGAAGAAGCTACAATTCTATCCACATCGATAGCCAAACATCCGGTGACAGACTTTGGCACTATCGCCAATACACTATCTTGTGACATCGTGCAATGTGCCCGTGGCGATCCCACCACTATCAGGCGCTTCTGTCCCAAGATTACTCGTCTAATACCTGCTGTCTATAAATCAAGAGAACAAGTACATCAATCAAATCAATACAATAAGGTAAAGTATGTGATTTAGGGAAACTCGAGCCAAACCTCACTCGAGTTGTGCAATCCCAACTCAACATTAATTTATACCTTTATCTTCTCGGTCCGACGAAGACGAAGTATTGAAGTCAACTCTGTCCATACCCAATCTGATAATGACAATCGAATAGATACAATATCAGTACATGATTCAGTTCAAAACCTGTTCTGATCAATACTCAAATCAAAACATAATCGGATCAATGTCAATCGACATACGATACCACAATACCATCTAAATCAACACCGAATCTGATCAATATCAATCAACTGATGTTTCGACGGCATAATAACACAATCTCGATAACCCCGTCAATTTCAACATCACAGATATAATACCAGAACTCATAATCAATATCGGTAGAAATCAGAATCTCAACGCTGATATAAATATGATATCGATTCTTAATCAAATCGACTCCGAAAATCATAATAATTACATAATCAGTCTGTTCTTTAATCTGACTTCGATTATACGATGTCCACTGTATCAGAATCACCATATATAATTTCTATTCAATTCTGACAATATCATAATTTCAAATCGTATCTAAACGTAACAAAACTTACGTCCAGTTGTAGCCTGCGTTGATAGGAACACTGTACTGCAGTCGGATTACAATTCAGACGGACGGATTGCTCGTAACTTAATTTTCACCCGAAGTTTCCCTCGGTTCCTTCCTCTTTCATTTCTAAGGAACAAATTGCTTGTACATATATATATATATATACACGTTCACGCATGCAAGGCAAGTGGCTTGTTGCATGTTCTGCACGTCGCGCGCATATGCGCTCACAAAGTCGCGCATATGCGCCGGTTGTTCGGACCAGCATTTCGTGTTCTCGCGCATATGCGCCAATCACTTCCGCGCATATGCGCCGAAAATTCTGTCCATCACGCGCATGTGCGCCATCTACGTCGCGCATATGCGCCGAACTCTCTGGAATTCTCCTTTGGCTTTTCGCGTGGCTCGCGCATATACGCGCCTTCCGCCGCGCATGTGCGCCGAACTCTCCGGACCTCCCGCGCATATGCGCGAATCTAAGTCGCGCATGTGCGCGCATGGTTCTGTCTTCCTCGCGCATGTGGCGCCCATACATGTCGCGCATGTGCGCGGGGACTCTTTTTGCACAAAATGTCAAATCTTCTTTCGGCTCTCCTGGTCTGATCCGTTTCATCCATAATCATCTCAATTAATAAATAAATCATTTCAGATTAATCTCGGATTACAGTAATTAAAATCTCGGGCCTTACAATTCTCCCCCTCTAAGATATGATTTCGTCCTCGAAATCACAGACAATCAAATCAGATAAAGAAGAAATGTATAATAGAGGTTAATTCAGGAAACTCATTCTATAAAATCATTTTGAAATCTTAATCTTATATTAGATTCTGTCTCTTTTAATGCCCTACTAACTTTACCGTATTTCCAACAGCAGAATAATCTTCATTCTGAATTTTCATTCTTTCACGCATCCCTGATTTCAATCTAAAGAAGAATTCAAGAGGTATAATATCATCATACTACTTAAGATCATTATGATAAAATCAATTGCGAATACTGGATATACCTCATCCGTATATACCAATCAATAGCTCCTCAACTCAATCTCGGCTTCAAATACCAACAGTCATCACCTGACGTTGGCCTATTTCATATCAATTTCCGAGCTATCTTCATTTGCTCCTGAATCAGTTTCATTTTATTTATCAGATTTTTGATCCCATCAAATCTAATCTCAGGTATCACCGCAATATCATCTCCCTACGAAGGAAATCCGCAGTTCTCACTGTACAATACCCTGACTAAAGCTATCTCGATACTCATCTAATAGCTATTATTGTACAATAATTCATAAAGTGACAAGACATCAGGTCACTAGTGCTAAAATCCAGCACTACAGTTCCTGGATATCCTCCAGTATCTAGATAGTTCGCTCCGACTATCCGTCAATCTATAAACCATAGATAAAAATCATGCTATACATTCTGCCAACAGTATAAAATCAACCAAAAATCACGGTATGATATAATTAACTCTAGCATTCAATACAATCTGACCCCTTTTCTGACATACCTCTCAGTCGTCTAGTCATATCTGTACGTCATCCTGTACAATATACATATGCAGATTTGAACAATCGTTCAATCATAACCACATCCTGGTACATTCTTGGCACGATGTCGGTAAGTCTATCACCAGATCCATAGAATTATACTCCTATTTCTATTCAGGAATCGATAATCTGTATAACCAATCTTCTGGTTTCTATCTTCCTGTCTTCATCTGTCAGCGATTTAGACATTTCAATACAAATTCGGACATAACTGATTTCGTTTGTTTACATCATAACTGTCCGTTCGAATTATCACACATCTCGTGTTACCAGAATAATACTGAATCTACTACTGTGTGCCTCTGACAATACCTGTTATTTCAAATTCGAAATATCTGGCACAAACAAATCAGCTAATTATATAAAATAAAGCATTACCTACCTGGTATTCTGATTGACACACTGTTTTGACTAACGAAATTAAGTTCTTAACAATCTGATCAAACTTCGGAACTGCTGTAATTTTCAACATCAGCTCTGAGCCGGCTTGAACGTTCTGAAGTTCTGCCATTATTAATGTCGTTTTCAACCACTGATCACTGTCTTAACTGTGCTACAATCAATCAGTATACAATCTTCATCTATCACAGACTCTGAATGCAATCTGTTGCAATCTGGATTCATAGCCGAACAATTCTATATACAACAATCTCAGTTCCCAGAATATTCAATACAAATTTCAACTGTTCGATTCCATCAATCATACGCTGCGAATATATCAAAATATCATAGATAAAACGAGCATAAGGTCATCAGAACACTTCGGAACACATGATTTATCAACCCATTCACAGAACTGAAGTATTTCTCAGAGGAACATATAACCAGATGTAACTTTAACTCTCTGGCAGTAACTCTTCTAACTGACATTTCAATTCTTTCAATTCAATCAATATCATTTTGTACAGAAGTCTACAATGAAATCCATACCTGATATCAAATCAAGGCTGAAGTCGCTCTCCCTGATATAAGACAAACCCGGAATTTCATCTGGAACGACTATAGCAACTCTCCTGCTACTGACAAATCATTCCCAGATAGGCTCAACTTCAGTAATCAACTGAATACATAAGGAATTATTCCATTCTTTTCGATAATCATCGAATCATACATAATACAGGATATCAAGGAATTCAAAATCTAGAATCCTTACAGTATATCATTCGTTCATCGGCCATTTTAGGTCCGAATCTTACCATCTCCTGGCAAGAATCTATAATAGTTCTATACTTGTTAGCATATTAATATCAATAATGTAGTCAGAATCAGATAACACAAGTACAATACAATCTAATTCAATCTCATTCTCTTTTTACTGCAGTACACAATATATCACAGAATTTACTGATATCAATTCCTTTCCCCAAAAGGTACAAGGATCAATACTACAGTAATACAGACCCAGCAGGTACAACATATATCAATACAACTCAGTCAAAGATAATCGTAGGGAATGCATTAGTATATATCAATACATATGCAACATAATCATAAAAGATTATTACCTGCCACTATATCATTACGTGTGTCCTGGGTCTGTTCCTCGATCACTACCACCAGATGATTCTGCTCCCTGAAATATTCGGGAACCTCTCTGTGGACAGACTCTAGCAAAGTGTCCCTGGTGTTTACAGTTATTGCACCTACCAGTCACTCCCTGGCACTGCTCCATGGGATGTCTCCCTCCGCAAGTCCTGCAATAAACTCCAGTATAACTCGGGCTAGAACCACTAGAGCTAGATGAACCGCTCCCTAACTTCTTGAACTGTTTCTTTCGAGCTTTCAGCACATCTTGCTTCCCACTCGTACTGCTTCAATCCAATCGGAGAGGGAATTGTTGTGTCTGGGGTTGCATTGCACACAATCTTTCTTGTTGTCTAATCAGACTCGCCTCAGCCCTTTTTGCTTTATTCAAAATATCAGCAAAATGATAAGGTCGCTGCATATTTATCAATGCAACTATCTCTGAATTCAATCTTTTGATGAACTGCTCAGTTACAGCTTCATCATTCCCAGCTATCTGAGGAACAAAACGCAGTAGAGTAGAGAATTTAGCAACATATTCTTCAATATTCAGTTGGCCTTGTCTCAAATTCTCAAACTCTGCTCTCTTGTCCTCTCGGTACGATCCTGAGAAGAATCTTCGATAAAATTCAGCTTTAAAGACTTCCCACGTAATCACCGTACCCCGCTGTTCTAATACTCTTTTGGTTGTAATCCACCAACTCCTAGCGACCTCGTGTAACTGATTGGGCACCAGTTTAATTCTCTGTTCATTTGGATAATCAAGTGAATCAAACAGTATCTCTATATCATCTAACCAATTCTCACACTCCAGTGACGTCTCATTACCCTTCAGAATCGGCGGTTGAAACGATTGAAACCTCTTCATCTGTGTTTCCATCAAAGTTTCTATCTCATCCATCTGATCCGTCGAAGTACTACCCAATACTCGAATTCTTCTTGGAGGTATATCTGATTACCACAAGGGTTAGTACCACATGAGATAAATCAATCTCAGTCCCTTCCTGATCAGCTTACCTTCTGATCAAGAATTGGTTCTGATTCATTTTCAAATCAAATACATTACAAATCAACTCAGGTATTCAGGTAACATGTATTCAAACACAGTAAACATAATAGCATGCTAGCATACACAATGTAATTCCACATTATAAGTAAATCACATGCTAGCAATCACATGCAGGAAAGAAAACACATTCTACCCCGCTCACTAGCTTCTATCACAGTCTCAAGAACCTAAAGTTCTAGAACCTACTGTTCTGGAACCTAATGCTCTGATACCACCTGTTGTGGGGATCCGGACGCTAATTCGTTCCTTAATCGTCTTTAGGAATAATTCAAACAATTATAATAAACAGGGTCTAAATTTTTTTTAAAATACAAAGCGAAAACGTAATGTAATTCAATTCAAATTACATATTAAACATAAACATACAAATATTGTATTATCTACAAGAATTCAACTAGGTTCAACTATATATCAGTGTTGAATCCTAAGTTGCTTCGAAGCCCGGATCTCCACGCTATCTAGTCCAGCCTCATTCTCTTCTTGACCCTGATGCTATCCCACCTGTTGCCATGCACACATACAAACAAGACAACAGCCGGATAACTCCGGTGAGAATTACATTCTCAGTATAAATCATGTATACATGCAATCATAAAAACAATATAAAAGCATATAACAGATATGTCTAACATGTATTCAAATAAAAATATAAATCCATATCAAGAATAAATCCTATTCTAAACATGTACCATCATCAGGAACATAACTCATCATGTACCATATTCAGGAACATAATCAACATAACTCAATATAAACTGTCAATTAGACTCATGACTCCACATTTTAGATTAGACTCAATCCTAGTCTAGGGATCCCGGTTTCCAGATGTGGGTATTCCCATATCTACCAACAGTAATAGAAAAGACTCCAGTTCTATCCACGTCGATAGGGTATCGATCACCAGTAATAGAAGAAGCTCGAATTCTATCCACATCGGTATAGTATCGATCACCAGTAATAGAAAGAACTCCGATTCTATCCACATTGATATGATATCGATCATCAGTAATAGAAGAAGTTATGATTCTATCCACATCGATACACCACTATCAGGCGCATCTGTCCCAAGATTACTCGTCTAATACCTGCTGTCTATAAATCAAGAGAACAAGTACATCAATCAAATCAATACAATAAGGTAAAGTATGTGATTTAGGGAAACTCGAGCCAAACCTCACTCGAGTTGTGCAATCCCAACTCAACATTAATTTATACCTTTATCTTCTCGGTCCGACGAAGACGAAGTATTGAAGTTAACTCTGTCCATATCCAATCTGATAATGACAATCGAATAGATACAATATCAGTACATGACTCAGTTCAAAACCTGTTCTGATCAATACTCAAATCAAAACATAATCGGATCAATGCCAATCGACATACGATACCACAATACCATCTAAATCAACACCGAATCTGATCAATATCAATCAACTGATGTTTCGACGGCATAATAACACAATCTCGATAACCCCGTCAATTTCAACATCACAGATATAATACCAGAACTCATAATCAATATCGGTAAAAATCAGAATCTCAACGCTGATATAAATATGATATCGATTCTTAATCAAATCGACTCCGAAAATCATAATAATTACATAATCAGTCTGTTATTTAATCTGACTTCGATTATACGATGTCCACTGTATCAGAAACACCATATATGATTTCTATTCAATTCTGACAACATCATAATTTCAAATCGTATCCAAACGTAACAAAACTTACATCCAGTTGTAGCCTGCGTTGATAGGAACACTGTATTGCAGTCGGATTACAATTCAGACGGACGGATTGCTCGTAACTTAATTTTCACCCGAAGTTTCCCTCGGTTCCTTCCTCTTTCATTTCTGAGGAACAAATTGCTTGTACCTATATATATATATATACACGTTCACGCATGCAAGGCAAGTGGCTCTTTGCATGTTCTGCACGTCGCGTGCATATGCGCGCACAAAGTCGCGCATATGCGCCGGTTGTTCGGACCAGCATTTCGTCTTCTCGCGCATATGCGCGGATGCGCCAATCACTTCCGCGCATATGCGCCGAACATTCTGTCCATCACGCGCATGTGCGCCATCTACGTCGCGCATATGCGCCAAACTCTCTGGAATTATCCTTTGGCTTTTCGCATGGCTTGCGCATATGCGCGCCTTCCGCCGCGCATGTGCGCCGAACTCTCTGGACCTCCCGCGCATATGCGCGAATCTAAGTCGCGCATGTGCGCGCATGGTTTTGTCTTCCTCGCGCATGTGCGCCCATACATGTCGCGCATGTGCGCGATGACTCTTCTTGCACAAAATGTCAAATCTTCTTTCGGCTCTCCCGGTCTGATCCGTTTTATCCATAATCATCTCAATTAATAAATAAATCATTTCAGATTAATCTCGGATTACAGTAATTAAAATCTCGGTCCTTACAACATCGTATATTGATAAATAATATTCTTGAATTTGGAATAATGTCATAAAATAACTTGAATTTTACTGTTTGATTGCAGTTATTTTGATTAGTATTTACTGCGATAGAACAATTTCAAAGGTGGCAAGCTATCACGAGCAAGCTTCTTTGATGCGGATTTGAGCGGTAATTCCTTTGTTATGGTTGTTTTTCAAGTGTAGTTGTGTCACGTGATGGGCCTGATATGAAATTTTCATGCTTTATGTGCACAATTGATGGTGACAGTGGGGTAGGAAATTTGCTTACTTTCAAGTTTCAACATTCGATAAAAAAGCTGTGGCGGCAGTTTCTTGCAGGTATGTTTCTGCATATTTACGAAATAAATTAAGGTCATTTTTGATAAATTCATCGCCACAAAAATACAGCAAATGAAGCTATGTAACACAAGCATTGTTGATAGATTCATCACAACATTGATGTCTAATTTTGTTGTTTACAACTGTTTTGAACACCAACTTAATAGTATTTTTACAACTGTTTTGATGGATTTGACTCATTGTTGGTTGGTTAGTTGTACGTATAATGGACAAAGATTGGATGTCAAAGAATAGGTTGTCACATGAATATGAGGTTGGGGTGGAGTAATTCTTGCAGTTTGCATCGCGAAACGCTAACAATCCGAATGCAATGCCTTGCCCATGTGCAAAATGTGGTAATCTAAAGACGAAAGATATTGACACTATAAGGGCTCATTTGTGTTGTAATGATATAGATTTAACATATCATACATGTATTTGGCATGATGAAAGATCTAAGTTCAGGAACTCAATGAATGATAGTGATCGAGTAGGGCAAGATGAATGCAAATATTTTACCGAGGAACCTATAAGTATGGTACATGGTGCATATGATAGTTATGCTGAGAATCCAAACCAATTCCATAAGCTATTTGAAGATGCCGAGAAACCTTTATATCCTGGATATGTTAAATTTACAAAGTTATCTGCACTTGTGAAATTATATAATTTGAAGGCAAAATATAGTTGGAGTGATAAAAATTTCACTAATTTACTTGGTTTGTTTGGGCAAATGCTTCCAGATGACAATGAATTGCCTTTATCTTTGTATGATGCAAAGAAAAGCTTATGTGCTTTAGGGATGGATTATGTGAAAATTCATGCTTGTCCTAATGATTGTATCTTATACCGGAAGGAGTATGAGGATTTTACCCGTTGCCCTATTTGCGGGATGTCAAGGTGGAAGTTGGGTAAAAATTCTATGATAAATGGAGGAGTTCCTGCAAAGGTCCTTTGGTACTTCCCATCTATTCCCAGATTTCAAAGATGGTTTCAGCAGAATGTGATATAAAAGGAGTTAACTTGGCATGCTGATAAAAGAATTCGTGATGGATACTTGCGTCATCCGGCTGATGCACCCTCTTGGAAAGTAGTGGATCACAACTGGCCAAATCTTGCTTCCGAGCCAAGAAATCTAAAATTGGCCATATCAGCAGACGACATCAATCCACATAGTTTGATGAGTTCTGCATATAGTTGTAGGCCAATTGTGATGATCACTTACAACCTTCCACTAGTAGAAAAATCGCTTTTTACTTCGCGTATTCAATGAAGTAATAAGGTAGTTAATTGCCGAAGTATATGGACGTGAAGTAATAGATGTACCTTTTACTTCGCATAATAACCGAAGTTGTATGATTGAAAATACTGAAGTCTTTGACCGATTTTCGAAGGAAAACCGGTCCAGAATTGGACCGGTGCCGAAGTAAGAAATGTGTTTTACTTCATCGATTATTGTAAATAATGAAGTAAATCGAAAACCGGTCCAGAATTGGACCGGTGCCGAAGTAAGAAATGTGTTTTACTTCATCGATTATTGTAAATAATGAAGTAAATATAATCTATAACTTCAGCATTTATCCTATTTGTTGAAGTATTTTATATTATGTTACTTCACAATTTACATTTAGTGACGAAGTAAGTGGTTCGAAAGACGTCAATAATTTGTATTTTGATGAAGTAATTGCGAAAAACAACTTCGCTTTTACAGAACAATGTTGAAGTAAATTAATTCTATCATTTCGTCTAATTTCTTATTGACGAAGTATTTAATATTATGTTACTTCACAATTTGCAAATAACAACGAAGTAATTTACCTGTTACACTTCATTTTTTTTTTTTATTTTGATGAAGTAATTGTTAAAAAAAGACTTCGCAATATATGACTTAATACACTAATATAATTAAACTCATAAATTATCCATCTAAAAATTATTAATATCCACGAATCCACAATTACATATTCATCAATCCACAAGTAACCCAAAAAATGTATCCACAAAACCAAAAGTATATCCAAAAATCCACAATGACAAACAAAATATTTGTCCCAACATACATCATCCATCTAAGCACCTACATAGGAGTAAACAAATTCACTCCATTCACTTCTGACCTCGTCATATTGACATTGGGTGTAATATTGGTTCTTGATGCATCCTGCAAACTGAAATTTGAAAAAGAAAATACATTAGATTCTTCTATTTCAAATAAAAATTGACAGATATAAAATATATCAGTACTGGTAGAGGCAGGTTTCATTTGAAAGTACGAACTTATTTCATTTGCATCTTGAAATAACACCGGATAAAAATTCATAACATGTCACCGCTCTCCAGCTGAGATAGCGCCTGTTTTTTCCATCTAGTCTACATCCATTACAGATTACCCCAATTGCATGAAGACAATTGCACTTACTAAACCAATTTAATCAAGATATTATATAAATAATTTCGAAAAACCACAAAACTTGAAACAAGTCACCACCCAAATGGAAAAATGATGTAGCATATCAAACACCAAGAAAATTTATTTATCCATGGACCAGTAACGCACACATATATAACACATCAAACCGAAAGCATACAAAACACAAACAAAAGGCATAAATTGTCTTTAATTTCCGGTGAAGAAATGTGCGCCCTAAACTCGGATATGCCCCTGCAAATATGTGTCAATTATAATTATTAAAACATGAAACAGATTTGGATGCAAGACAGTGCAATGCTTCTCAATGAGTTCAACAGTTTTGGCAACTGTATCTAGATAGGCCCCACAGATCTGTACGCCAAAGAAATCCTCAGATGAATGGCGTCTCAGCAATGCCCATTCTAAAGCTTGACCCTAGAGTCAAACCAGAAAACGATAAGTACTTCCCTCTAGATTACTAAATAAACTAGAAAGTTTACTATGTGTCTTTTCACGTGGATTCAACTTTAGGCTTTTATCAGTGTCTCCTATAGCATGTTCAGCAATGGTTTGTGGTTCATTATGTTCACATCTTTTGTCTCTGTCTCCCTCTTCTCGAATTCGACCTGTTACAGTAGACCAAATAAATCAAAGCACCCCATATACAGAAAGTACTGGTGGAGCCCATGGAAAGCATTGTAACAAACCATTATTATGTTGTACTGAACAAGTTTCATCCACCAGACATTTTGTCTTCTTCGGGGCTCTGAGCTCAGCATCCAAATCTGTTTCATGTTTCTTATCTTCTTCAAAGACTTCAACAAAGCAATAGACTACTGAGTCTTTGAACACAACAATATATCAATTACAGTACCGAAAGACCTACCAATCGCTTGCATTAATTCCGTCAACACGTGAGCCGCATAGAAAACATGCAACCCACTATTCATGGGGAAAAAAAACACCGAAGAAAAACAAACCATTTTCCGTCAAGCCAGTAAATCTGCAAGATTCTTGAAAATTTGTAGCATATTTTCGACCAAGATCATAATGCCTCAAATCGAGAAAACAAAAGATCAATGCAGAAGAACATATACGTACCTGTTTCTTGCTAGAGAAAACAATTCCCAGATACGGTGGTGGTGGTGGTGGTGTTTTGCTTCCCTCTCGGTGAGTGGAACGGCGGTGGTGTTGGTGGTTCGAAGCGAACGGCGGTGAGTGGAATGGCGTGGTGTTAGGGTTAATTTTGAAGGAAAATGTGGATCGTTCTAATGTGCTCGTCTCTGAAGGATATATGATATAATCGATATAAATCAGCGACGGTTTCTAAAAAGCTGTCGCTAATAGCGACGGTTTTTGAAATTCCGTCGCGAATAGCAACGGTTTTTTTAAAAACCGTCGCTGACTAAATCGGCGACGGTTAAAAAACCGTCGCTAAATGTTCAGTATAGTTTAGTTTCCTTTGTTAATCTGCGCGGTTTATCTTATTACTTCAGCATGAACTTATTTTTCTTATTTTTTACTTCATCAACATTGATATGCCGAAGTAAAATATAATAATAAAAAATAGTGAAGCCCGTGTTTTTAAACATCCGAAGTAAAATATATTATTTTACTTCGCTTGTGTTATTACTGACGTTATTGGTAATGTATTACTTCGTAATTTATTATTGCCGAAGTAAAGCCTGTCGAAGTAAAATCCGATTTTTCTACTAGTGTTCTTCCAAGTTTGTGTATGAAGAGAAAATTTATGATACTCACTTTGTTGATTTCTGGTCCCAAACAACCGAGAAATGATATTGATGTCTACTTAGCACCTCTAATTGACGACTTAAAATTTTTATGGGATATAGGTGTTGATACATATGATGCATATCGAAAAGAAATTTTCTCGCTTAGAGCTGTGTTACTATGGACGATCAATGATTTTCCTGCATATGGGAACATGTCAGGTTGTATTATGAAAGGATATCATGCATGTCCAATATGTGGTGAAGAAACATATTCGACGAGGTTGAAGCATAGTAGAAAAATTGCGTATACAGGCCATAGAAGATTTCTTCCTACAAATCATCCGTATCGAAGGCAAAAGAAAGCATTTAACGGGAACCAAGAGTTTAAACTCGCAACAAAACCATTAACATAGGCATGAAGTTTTAGAAAGAGTTGAAAGAATTAATTATCGTCTGGGAAAAATGAGTGGGAAGCTTGAGTTGAAGGTAGGTAATGAAAAATCATGTTGGAAAAAGAAATCTATATTCTTTGAACTTGAGTATTGGAAAAATCTACATGTTCGACATGTTCTTGATGTGATGCATATTGAAAAAAATGTTTGTGAAATTCTCATCGGTACGTTACTTGACATTCCGGGAAAAACAAAGGATGGAGTTGCAGCAAGACTAAGCCTCATGGAGATGAATTTGAGGACTGATTTGATACCAAAGATGGGGGAGAAAAGAACGTATTTGCCAGCAGCCTGTTATACACTAAGCAAGTCTGAGAAAAGAAAATTTTGCAATTCTCTATTTGGAATAAACGTCCCTACGAGTTACTCATCTAATATTAAAAACCTCGTGTAGATGAAGGACTTGAAACTTGTTGGCCTTAAGTCACACGACTATCACACTTTGATGCAACAATTGCTTCCAGTGGCCATACATGGTGTCCTGCCTAAACATGTTAGAGATACTGTCACTCGGTTGTGTGGGTTCTTCAATGTGTTATACAATAAAGTGATAGATGTCTCAAAGTTGGATGAGATGCAAAGAGATATTGTGATGATATCGTGTTTACTGGAGAAATATTCCCCCCCCCTCCCCCCCATATTTTTTTGATATAATGATTCATTTGACTGTTCATCTTGTACGCGAGATAAAATTGTGTGGACCGGTTTGGTTTAGGCATATGTATTCATTTGAAAGATTCATGAAGATATTGAAAGGCTATGTGCAAAATCGCAATCGGCCTGAAGGGTGTATAGCCGAACGTTATATTGCTAAAGAGGCTGTGGAATTTTGCTGGAAAACATGTCTAGTGTAGATACAATTGGTATCCCATCAATGCATTGAAGAGTACAACTCACTAAGCCTTTGTCTGGTTTAGTAATGCACTATACTAGTGATGATGAGTTGAATCAAGAACATCGTTATCTATTGGAAAATGATGTTGACGTTGAGCCTTATATCGAGTAATTTCTTTGACTTAGAAATACTTTCTTGCTATTTTTTTTATATTCAATTGGTTAACTTATCCTTAATCATTTCATCAGGGAATACATGACATTTTTGGATGCAAAATTTCCCCATAAGGCTAAGTCCAAAAGGTGGTTACAAGATGAGCATAACCGAACCTTTATTAACTGGTTACGTGATAGTGTAAGCTGTTTAAATATCAGTATTATGGAGTTTTTTAAAACTTAGGGATAAATTTTAGCACTTCGTGAAATGTAGGTTGCAAGTGCAGTTGGCAATTCCACTCGTGACATTTCAAAAAGATTGAAATGGGTAGCCCGCGGACCTAGCAAACAAGTGTTAAAGTACTCTAGTTATTTGATTGATGGGGTCACTTATCATACAAAAGTGCGAGATGATATACGAGTTGTGAAAAATTCCGGAGTAAGATTAGTCGCAACGACAATTCAAGTTGCCAGTGCAAAGGATAAAAATCCAGTTGTGTCAGGCATGATTTTTTATGGAGTTATTCAAGAAATATGGGAACTTGATTACCAAATGTTTCAAATTCTAATGTTTAAATGTAATTGGGTTGAGAATATTAACTGTATTAAAGTTGATGATCTTGGTTTCACGTTGGTAAACCTAAAGAGAATTGGATTCAAGTCTGACTCTTTTTTCTTGGGCAGTCAAGCAAAGCAGGTGTTTTACATTGAAGAACCTCAAGATCCTGCATGGCATGTTGTACTTGCACGTCCCACCAGAGATTATATTCACTACATGAATGGTGATGAATTGGAAAATGCTGTAACCCACTATCAATGTTTTATACGAGGGTTTATATCAATGAATGTTGATGGAATAGCCGCCATGCATTCGTGAAGATTGTGATGGGTATTTGGTTGACAATAATTAAGTGCAATCCTAAATGACTTGAACCAGCATAATAGGTTACATTCCCTTACTGTTCTGCATATTACATTTTCATATAGAAAGAAAAATAAAGAACAGAGTACTAATTTTTTTATGACATGCGTTGCATAGTGCATTTTTCTGATTTCCTAAAAAATTGTAATTGCTTGCAGGATGTCAAAGAATGAGAAGCCTAAACAGAATACTGCATATTCTGCCAACGACAATAGCTGTGGGGGCAAAACAGTTTTGGAATCTACAGATATGGAAACAACAAGATCATCTAGAGTTCGTACACGTTTGGATAGGCTTGTTAGGCTTCATGGAATCAGAAAGGAGGTAAGGTTAAATAAATTGGGACAACTAGTAGGAGAATTTGCAGGTGAGATGCAAAGTTATATTGGAGTTCTTGTTCGAGAAATGGTAAAGACAAGTTATCAGACTTGGAAAATGGTTCCAAATGATGTCAAAGATTTAATATGGGAATCAGTTAACGTAAGTTATAATGTTTTGACTATTTTAATTAGTTTTCATATGGTTATGATATGTTTAATGTTACGGGTTAATATGAATTCTACAGCAGACGTACAATGTTGATCAAAGCTGGAAGAAGGGATGTCTGAACTCTGCAAATAACAAGTGGCGACAATTCAAAGCTTTTCTCACTCAAAAGTTCATTCTTAGCAAGAGGGATAACACTGATGATTTGAAAGAACCACCTACTGGGTTTGGTATTACACGAGATGATTGGAGTTTATTTTTAATCAGTCGCTTGTCTGATGACTTCATGGTAAGATTCTTAATTTTTTATTTTCAAATAAGTAGACCATAAAAAATTATTTTTATTGAAATCTGATATATGTGGGCAATTTTCAATTAACTAGAAACTACATGATGAACAAAAGAAGAGAAGAAAGAAAAACATATACCCCCATCGTATGTCTCGCAAAGGATATGCACGTTTCGCCGATGAAATAGTAAGTATGAGAAAGTGAGTAATTTGGAAAGTTTACTAAATCTATGCTATGTGATTTTTAAATTTGTTGATATCATACATATTGTTTGTAGGCAGATGAGTTATGTGATGATGATGATATAAATCAAGCAATTATGTGGAAGAAAGGACGGGTCAATATGAAGGCGATGAGTTGAAATCGGCAATAGAAAAGATTGTAAGCAAACAATACATGAAAATGAATAATTTTTATTCATTATAACTGTTTTTAGTAATTATCTTGTTCTTCTGTGCATGATAGGATGTTTATGTGCAACAAAATATCGAGGGTACGTTGCAATTTGAAGAGGGAAAAAATGATATCCTTACGAAAGCACTGGATTCACATGAACATTCTGGTTGTGTGAGAGGTGTTGGAGGTCATATCACTCCAAGCATCTACTTTAATATTGGTAGAGTATGGAAGAGTCCTCTTGGTGATGACCATATAACCCTTAATCAAACAAAGGAGTTGATGGAAGCGAAGATATTAATCTTAGAACAAGATTCACGCATCGCAGAACAAAATGCACGCATATCAAATCAAGATGCACGCATACATAGACTTGAAGAAATGTTCAATAAGGGTGCAAGCAACTTTGACATTGAAGAAAAAGGTAGTTGCTCAGTAAAGTTTCATCCCATGAGTGACGATAAAATCAAAAAGAGTGTCTCGAACTATGCAACTTCGCATGATGATGACGTGAGAGCTTTGAGCAATACTGATTTTTTGCAGGTAGTTGATTATTGCAACTGTCTATAACTATGATTTGTATCAATTTATAACATGATTATCTGTCTTCTAGGGTAAGCCGGTTGCATTGGCATTGGAATCTAGGACCAATATTGTTGCCTACGGTACAATTGTCCATGTCAATGCGGATAATAAATTATTTCATGGTGTTCCATCACCCATGAGTTGCATGCACGTATCGATTGATAATGCTGTGGACAAATTATGTGGGGACCCGAACGCTAACTCATTTTCTTAACTCATCGTTGGGATTAAATGGATCAATTAAATAAACTAGGTCGAATTTTTTTTTTTAACTGTTGAACACTTAATACCCAAATGTTCAAAATAAGACAACAAGTTATGTTCCATCTTATTCAATTTACAAGATCAAGTTCAATATCTACAACATGATCAAAGGTACAAAACTTGTTCAAATTAAAGTCATAACAAACTAGTGTTTAATAAACACATAACAAGTGTGGAACAACCAGTTTCTACATTTAAGCCCGGATCACCACTCTAATCTTGATCTTTCATGCTCTTCTCGACCCTGATCATGTCCCACCTGTTGTCATGCACACATACAAACACAACAACAGCCGGATAACTCCGGTGAGAAACATATTTCCCAGTATAAACAATGCATACATGCATTTCATACAAGCATATACAAAAGCATGAAACATTTGTCAAACAATATGTATCGTAGTCTACAAAAACTTAAATCAATACAAAGTTTTAAATCAAACTCTTTAACTCTTAATCTATGACTCGACTCTTATCTAGGGATCTTGGTTTGAATAAGAACGTAACAAGTCTCCCATCTACCCTCCCATTCGAGATGGTGGTACGTCCTTATTCTCGGACTTCGGCACACTATATCGAGTATCTACAATAGGAGTCGATCTGCTCCTAAGCGCATCGATATAAACCAAACGTCCAGTGACTTGGCACCTCTGCCAAAGACTCATAATACATGCTTTGCTATAACTCAATAGACTAAGTATATTAATCTCAAGAATTGCAAACACATCAAAGCAATAACAATTTAGTATGTGGTTTTGGGAAACTCGAGTCATATATTACTCGAGTTGTCTCTCCCAGTTTAACATTGATTTATACATTTTTTTTCGTAGTTCCTGGTTGATGCAACAATTCTCAATCTTGCTTTTTTATTCTTCGAAGTCTTCAATACCAAATCTGGAATTACATTTCGAGAAATACAATATCAACATACACCTCAAAGCAAGACATGGCATGATCAATCTCAATCTAATTACGTTTCGACGGCATAACAGCTCAATCTCGATATACCCGTCAACTCAACATCAATAGATACAAACCACAACTCATAATAAATAACAATTGCAACCCCATTCAACCATAGGCTGGAAAAATGATAACAATTTCATACATTGTCTGTTCTTCGATCTGGTTTCGATTATACGCTTGCCATAATCTCAAGAACATATAATATCAATCAAATTATGATTTCTCCAATACCAAATTTTCGAACCATGCAGGAAAGTAATAAAACTTAAATCTTTTTTAAGATCTTGACGAGAGAAGCACGAAACTAAATTCGGATTGAAAATCAGATGGCAGGATCTTGCACAACCAAAATTATAGAATTCAAGAAAGCTTGAGGGTTCCATGGAGGGTCTTGTTTCTTGTTCTGAAATTCTGAAGTGGAAGTGAAGAATATACACGTCCAAGTACATGGCAAGACATGTGGCAAGTTTTCATACATCACTACTCGCGCATATACGCGCCTGGTCCTCGCGCATATGCGCGAGACTTTCTGTCTCAGTGCTTGGAAGTTCACCTGCTCGCGCATAAGCGCGCCTTGTCTTGCGCATATGCGCGAGACTCTCTGTTTCGGCATTTTGAAACTCACCAGCTCGCGCATATGCGCGAGACTTACTGTCTTGGCATTTTCTGCTCGCGCATATGCGCGCCTCATCTCCGCGCATGTGCGCGAGGTCTGCTGGACTCCACTCACACAATATCCCATGCTTTCCCAAGTATTTCTCGGAGTGGTCATTCTATAATCACATCAATTCATCAATTAATAATTTCGGATTAAAATGCTATAATCTCGGGCATTACAAATTAGCACATTTGCCATTTCCAATTCCAAATGAATGTGATACTGTTGGTGATGCTACAGGAACACATGTAGCTTGGCCAGCACACTTGGTAGTAATGCAAGATGAGGTAAATGTCAATTTATATTTAAATTTAAAGTATCATAAAGAATTCAATATTGCAGCTAACATGTGTACATTTGCAATGTTTAGAAGCTTCAAAGAAAGAAAAATGTCAACCACAGAAATAACATTGGTTTGTCTTCAAGTGTGCCAAGATCTTTACATCTATTGTATTGTTATTGTAAACGTGCACTAACCGATGAACAAAATCTATCCCTAGTTTTTTATCATGATTTATTTGACGAGGATTACAAACTAATTCTGCACCTTGAAGACGTCATTCCTTTCTATAGTTTGGATCCAATATCTACCAATTGTATAGTTGTGTAGATGTGGTAAGTCTAATTCTTTTGTTTGTTAACCACTTAATCTGTATAAACTTAGTTAATTTAGAATATTTACATTATTCTGTTGGAAATATTAGGAATCTGTGTAAAAAGATGAAAGAAGATAAAAATACCGACAAATTTAGATTTGTGAATCCACACACGATCCCATATATGCCATATGTGACCAAACTTGACAAAAATGGTAAAATCGAACACTTGAATGAAAGAGCAACAAATCAACTAGTTTTAGTACCACATAATGTTGGGTGAGTCAAAATCACAATATCAAATTTAATTTATTTTCTCGACATTTTATTGAATTGTATGCACTAATTATTTGTTCTGTGCGTAGTTACCATTGGATTCTCACTGTCATCGATCCTTACAAGGACATGGTTTATTTGTTGGATTCACTTAGTCATCGAAACCGTTACGATGACTGGAAATATGTGGTGGATATGTAAGTTAATATTTTTTATGTCAAATTTAATTTAGTGAATAAAACACCCATATGTTGACTGTCACTGATGTATGCAGGAATGTAGGATTGTTTAATTTAAACAAGGAAAGGAAAGAGAAAAAACAAGCTATATGGGAAGTAGTGAAGGTATGCATGTGTACTTGTCATTAATTAACGTTTATTTCAATTTGTGTATCAATCACTAACAAATTTTTTTAACATAAAGTCCACGACAAACATATTCGAAACAATGTGGTTTTTATGTAATGAGATTTATGAGAGAAATGATTGAAAAAAATGCTACCAGTGAGAAGAACTCAATATCTTCAATTGTAATATTCGACATATTCTCAAAATTCACAAATAATTGTGTATTTCTCATTTTTCAATGTCTTTATTGATTGTTTTTTTACTAATATTATCACTGTGTTTGTTCACAGTTCATGAAAACAGAGTACTCTAAGGAAGAAATTGATGAAGTGCGATCCGAATGGGCTGAATTCATACAAGATTATATTTACGAATAAGTATGCAAAATATTGATGAAGTGCTTTGTGTTGCGAATAGGTATGCAAAGTCTTGAACTGTATATTTGGTAACAATTCCAGGTAGGTTGACGAAACAGAGCTTGACGAAACAGTGCTTGTCAATATTAGTTTCACATTAGTTCTAGCTTCTTAGAACATAAATGTTATAGGTTTGTGAATTGATGTTATGACTTTGTTTCGAGTACATAAATGTTGTTTGTGTTGTTTGGAAATTTTTGGAATGTCCTATTTATGGGGAGTTCATGCCGAAATTTTTATTTTCTTTAGTATATACTAGTGTGGACTTTATTTTGCGTATATAAATGTTGTTTGTGTACTCTTAATAATGTTAATATTGTTTGGATACTATCAAAGCTAGGCTGCAAAATTGATATCATTAACTAATTCGATATGTTGTATACAATGTCAAAATTCACTTAGCTTTCAAATTCCATTGTGTGGGATATTTTTATTATGGGAAAACAATGTACTAACGTCTCTATGCATCATTTGTGTTAGCTGTGTTTCCAGTGCATGTCTTTGCTTGAAATCTCATATCATACATGGGGTTTTAATGGGCTTTCTATGTGTGGATTATATGCCAGGGATGAAATGGCATGGGAAGGTTTTGATGCAGAAATGTTGATGAGGTTTGAGGAGATCGATGCCGATGATGACAAAAGATTGAAGTATATCCGTAATTTCTGTTTGGAAAATTTTGATATTGTGGGACTCTACTGCCACATTGCCACGTTTATGACGAACATGTATCAAGGTCAATTGCAGTACTAAATTCAAATTTGTAAAATTTTTGTTTATCGTTGGCATATTTTGGATGATGGATTTTGAACATAACATAGCCACGGATTTAACGTGGTAAATATTTTATTTTGGATTGTTATTTTTGGTTTAATTATTATTATATATATTGTAAATAAAAAAATTTTAATACAATAATTTTTACCTAATGAAAAAAATTATTAAAGATAACAGTTTTGAATTCTAGTGAAGAAAATTTAAAGACAACGGTTTTAAATCGTTGTAGATTCAACAAAACACTACGGTTTTTAGGCGTTGCAAAACTGTTGTCGTTGTTATAAAAAACAACGGTCCCAAAAGTGGCGAAACTGTGGTCATTGATATATTATGACTACGGGTTAAAACAGTTGCACAAATATTTGCAATCGTGCTAAAAGACAAGGGTCTTTAAACGTCGCGAAACTGTTGTCGTTGTTATTAAATAACAAGGGTTTAAAACTGTTGCGAAACTGTTGTGGTTGATGTTAAAATACAACGGTTTAAAACCGTTGCAAAACCGCTGTTGTCGGTTGTAAAAGACAACGGTTTAAAACCGTTTTCGTTGAAGGCACTTTCAACAACACCCTCAGTTACAACAGTTTTAAATGGCCTACGACAACGGGGACACCTTTCTCATCAGTTTTGCGTTTTTGTAGTAGTGTTGGCGTTCTCGCCGAGGCAGGTTCATTCACTGCCCCCACTCTTTAAAAATCTCAAATCATGACTACGATAATGAAGGGCACAAGATTGAACTGGTCAACCATAATTTTCATTATCCTGAAGAACATGGTTCGATCATCCAAGCAGTCGAATGGTTTCGCTCTGCACCTCAACTATTTGCTGAAATGCTTTGGTCTCATCGATGACTCAGCTGCAAAGTCATCCAAGTTCAAGGTGTTCAACGCCAAGAATGTTCAGCCACCGAGAACCAAGCTTGATATCTCCCTTGAAAATTTGTTAAGATCAAACAAGAGATTGGGATGATGGCAGCTCCCAAATCTGTGAAGAAAGCTAAAACCAAGGACGTGGTTAAAAAACTGACAATCAAGGGGAAACTGATTGTCAGTAAAAGTGATTCGGAGAAAACACCATCTCCGAAGATTTTGAAGAAGCCACGGTCTCAGAAGACCAAACCAACTACTTCTTGAGTCATTTCAGTTGATAGACTGATGCCTACTGGAGCTGAGGCACCCATAACTGCTATACGAATTCAGTCAGTTCCAGTTGCACCATCAGCTGAAGAAACCCAACTGGAAAAGCAAGCTGATCATCCAATAAAGCTTGTCACCGAATCTAAGGAAAATTTAAAGATTGTTGGATTCCGCACCCCTCATATCTCTGTCACCAGACCAAATGTTCTACCAAGTGCTCGACCGAAAGGTGTGGTGATTAGATAAAAGGTAGATTCAACCACTACAGGGCTGACCATCTCTCACGCCCTAAGTGACCCAAAAGGCAAAGGCAAGATGATTGAAGAGCCCAGGCCAACCAACCCAGTTCAGACTCACATCGATCTCATTTGGAGTAAGATAAATTAGTTTGCTGAGTCTAATTTGGAAGACTCAGATGAATGGGTCAAGTTTCGAACTGTAGTGTATGCAAGACGACGGAAGAAGAAATCAGTTTTAGGGAAATTCATGCCCTAGAAACAAAAATTTTGAAGACAGTCCACGCCGTCACTATTGCTCAAGCAATGGAGAGGAGGACTTATTTATTTGATCTGATGCGCTTGAAGAAGCTGACTGAAGTAACAGCTCAGTCGAAACTAATCTACAATCCAATCAGTCCGACTGCTTATGATGACAGAGCCGTCTTACAGCAGCTGGACTCAGATCTAATATCTTTGCAAATGAGGATCAAAGTATGGGAAATGGATCAAAAATTATACATACCAGTTGATTCCGAAAGTCCAACATCGGCAGAGCAAGCTCAGGCAACTGAAGTTCATTCAGAACCATCCAAAGAGCCAGTTGCTAAACAAGTTTCTAAGAAAGCAACTGAATTTGCTCCTGAGCTTATTCAACCATCATCACTCTCTGCAACCTCATCATCTCCACCAGCTGGACAACCTCTATACACTGATGCTGAGTTGTAATTGGCTAACGTTGACGAAGTCATCCAATCAGTTGCAATTGACATCCAGCTGAACTTCGAGCCAGCTGAAAAAGATGTATGCCAAAGCTTAACAGAAGAACTAGCCCTGTAGGCTATGTTGAAAGAAATTGAAGATGTGGTTCAATCAATTGCTATTACTGAACAACAACAACAAACTGATGTGGCCCAGTTGCACTCTGAACAAATAGCTGATTTGAAAGTGTAGAACCCGAAAAAAATCAGACTACGTATAAGCCATGCATAATTACTATTATTTAAATTAAAATGATTTTCATACATGCATGAGTGTTTAAGGCATTTTAAAAGTTGTTAAGTCATGATCATTTATTTTAAATCGTAGAAGTTTAGTTTTATCTTTTCAATTAAATACGCGAGGCCAGACTGGAGTTGGAGAATTGAGATAAAATTTAATAATAAGAAAATATTCCTAAATTAAATTTAAGCATAGGAATAATTTATTTTAATGTAAAAGAATGTTTAAGGATTTATTTAATTAATTGGAGCTAAGTAGTAATTAAGCTCTTTTATGTCCAATAGTTAATTAAAAGCCTAAATTAAAATGTGTAACCAATGGGGATAAATTAATCTAGACCTATTTTATTTAAGAAATTGTAACTTAACATGATAGTAATTTATTTTAAGACTTAGCCATGCATGCAAGAAAATTGCTATCCTAACTTAATTTATTAATTCACTAAAATACATAAAAAGTGTTTAAAAACTTTAAAGAGTTAAAATTCAATAATTAAGTAATATTTTACCTCCTATTTATTTAGAAAATTTTGGCCACTCCTTATAGGAATTAATCATGCTTGGCAACTCTCCATTCTTGATCCCTTCCTTATCCTTTCTTGGTATGATAATCTCTCACTTTTAAATCACCAATAATTATTAATTAAGCAATTTTCTTGCCTTCATTTTGATGAGGAAAATCGGCCATCACCCACCAAATCTGTAACGCCCCGAAAATTTAAAGGTCCACGCGAACCACATGCATACGATTTATTAAATTCTTTTGTATTTTAATTAAATGTTTTAATTGCATGAATTAATTATATTTTATATATGGTTGCATTAAAATGTATTTTTAAAGGTTATTCGAGTTGCGATCGTGGAACGAAGACCGAGGCTGAAAAAAATAGAAAATATTTTTATTGGTTAATTGTTTTTAATTATTTAAATTAAGGGTGATGCTTTTTCTTATTTTTGAAAATAAGGGGTTTTGGGATGATTTTATACGCCGGGACGTAAATTTTATCGGTGTTGGTTTTTCAACAAAAATACGAACTTTTTGGCAACCCGGCTCTTTAATTAACAAACTTATTTCTACCAAAATTATTTTAATATTTTAATTAAATCTTAATTAAGACTAATGGGCCTAATTGTTTGCTTATTAGGCCTAAAGCCTTGTTACGACTTAATTAACTATATAATATATGTTTAAATCTCCTAAAACCCTACAATTCTACACAAATACACGGCCACACTCTTTGAAATTCAGAAAAATTCTCTCCCACAAAAGACAACACACACGGCACCATCTCCACAAATTTAAGAAGAAATTTTCGTGAATTGCCAAGGGAAATTCATAGCCAAGGTTCTTGTCCGTTCTTCGTCATCGTCAGCGGTTTTTCGTGCGTAAATTACGCAAAGGCACGCCATATTCTCCTTTTACTCATCATCACACCATATTATGTAAATATGTTTGAAATTGCATGAAAATAAGCTTCACCTTGGAATATTTTCGTAATTGCATCCTACATGATTTTTAAAACATGTATCTTGATCCAAAAATCATGAAAAACATGTATTAAGGGGCTGCCATGATTAGGGTATGGATTAAGGGTTGTTTTATACAATTTTACGGGCCTAGAAACATGCACAATTAGCTGCACAAAAATTACAGAAGTGGGAATCCATTCACGTATATGCTATCTTGAGGGCTCGATTGATGGGTGCTTGTGGCTTGGCTCGGCTGGGGCTGGACCAGGCTGGGTTAGGGTCATGTGTGGGTCAAGGGAAGAGTCCTAGCCATGTTAGGACTCGAGACCATGGGCTGGCGAGGAGTCCTAGCAAGCTAGGACTCCACCCAAGATTAAACAAGGGTAGCGCAGGTGTTAGCTGGTTCAGGGAAGAAAGAGGCTCGGTCAGGGGGCTTAGGGCTGGGATAGGCTAGGTCCTTAGGGTCCTAAGAAGGTGCACAAGGGTCTGGGCATGGGTTGGTGCGGCTGGGTTCGTTGTTGGCTCAGCTGGAAGTGGACAGCGCAAGGGAAACACTAGCGCGCAGGCAGTTTTCTGGTTCAGGTGCTTCGGGCGCGCGGTCCAGGGCTTGGGTTGGTCTGGGCTCGGTCTGGGCGTGGTCCAGGGAGGATTAGTGTCGTGAGGGGTCGAGTGGTTAGGGCTTGGAGGTGTCCTAGTTGACAAGGGAACCAAATACACTAAGAATACCAACTCACGCACACATGCAGAATAAAGGGAGTCTAGTTTCAGCATGTTTTGAGCGAGCATGGGCCGGATTTTTGGGGCTGGTCTTGCACATTAGGGTCTCTAGATGGGTTGGCTAAGTTTTGGCTCAAGGTGGCTCAGGCGTGGCTCGAGTAAATTAGGAGATGGCTCGGTGTGTTCGATAAGGCGTCAAAAACGAAAATTAAAAGGCTAAAATTGAATCCAAGGGTCCACGGGGGTGTCTCATGACTTGGAAGGGTAGAATAAATCATAAAAATGTTATGTTAAAAATTTAGGATCAAAATAATGAGTTTTGGATTTATTTGGGATTTAATCGCCGCACGAAACGCTAATTAACGAGTTAATTGAAACGCCAAGTTTAAGCCTTATAAAATTATGAAAAATTATAATTAAGCTTAAATAATTATTAAAAGACTAAGTTTTTAATTTGGGAATTATATATTACGGTTTAGTTTAATTCGGGATTAAAACGCATTAATACGTCACATTTATAGATTAATTTAAAAGTCATCGAATTAAGCTAAATAAAATATGAGAAAATTCATGTAGGCTTAAATAATTATTTGGGACATGTTAGAGTCAATGGAATTAAGAAAAAGTCAAAAAGCGTGAAATTTTACGTCTAGGGGTAAAACGGTCTTTTTACACCTAGAAATTAGTAAACGTCATGGCAGTTTCCTGAATGCTGTTTTATGTGCTAATATGATTATTTTCAATGATTATGAATGTTTATATGTTAATATGTCAATTTTAAATGTTTATGGATATTTATGATTTTAATATGTTAAATTATGATTTTTAAATGTTTACGAATTTTAAGGATTAATTATGGATATTTAAAAGATATGTTGCATGCTTGGTTTCAAAAATAAAAACAATACGTATATGCATGATTTTTTTAAGTAATGATAACATGTTGAAGGATGTGAAGAGATTGTGACTAACACGATGATATGTTGGAGATATCGTGAGGGTTATGGTCCCAGTGGGAGCCCGACGATCGTATTTCCTTGGATACGGATACGAATACGAATACGTGATACGAATACGAATATGTTAATACGTTGGCCAAGGCCCAGTTGACGGGTGAGAGTGTCGCTGGTGTCCCCGCCGCCCAGTACTGTGGTTTTCTTTAGATGGATCCATCGCCCAATACGATCAAGAATACGAGTCACAATCACGATCTGAATTCAACAAACACGAACATGAACATGAACATGAATACGAATATGAATATGGATACGAATATGGATATGCATATGAATATGAATACGAATATGAATATGAATATGAATATGTTTATATTTTTATGAAAATGTTTTTATGCATCATGAAAATGTTTACGAAAATCTTTAAGTTTAATTTTATGCATCTTCATGAAAATGATATTTTAAGTACAAATATTTTTCACTGTTATATGTTAACTGTATTACGTATTACTTGTTATCAAGGATATGACGTGTTGAGTCTTTAGACTCACTAGGTGTGATTGATGCAGGTGATTATGATAATATGTTAATGGAGGTCTTGATGGTTGATTTGACTGGACTGGAGGTGCACATAACCCGAGGACCGACGCTAGTTTTCCGCACTAGTTATGATTTATGATTTTGAGTTATGTTAAAGATATTTTTACGACGTTTTATTTATGAGTGGTTTTTGAGAGGTTATAGTATGGGCTATACTTTTCAAATGTTAGTTGTTTGATTTATTTTAAAATGATGTCAAAAATATTTTATGCTTGTGTATGCAATTCTGGCCGATGCTAGGTGAGGTTTTAAAAAAAAAATTATAGTACTTTTTAAGAAAACGAATAAGCAGACGTTTCAGTTGGTATCAGAGCAAATGTCCTGTAAAGGGTTGTGCTACCATCAGCGCCAGAAAAATCAGTCGTCAAGCCTCAACTTGTAAGTTTACATGCTTTATATGATCTATATGTTGTTACTAGCTTTATTGTATGAATTATATGTTCACGTCGCATGTTTAATTGCTTTATGAGGATATATGATTTATATACTTTAGAATTTTAATACGTGATACGATATGAAATAATAAATTATTTGATTTCAACGCATGTTGGCTTCGTGGTGGAATTGGACTATGTTGACTTTTGGATTTTACTATTGACATTCTACTTTTTGGGCTGTAAGTTAATCGTGAATATTATGAATGTTTTTGGGACACGTAAATTTTCTAAGAAAATATTTATGATTCGTGGTTATTAGTTGAATTAATTTTTGGGGAATTATTCATAAGAGATAATGATTCGAGGATTTGCAATGACTTGGGAGTAAAAAAATGTATAATTTGGGATTTTAAGTTTTGATGGAAGTGTAATATTGGTTATGAGAATTGATTTTGGGTAAATAAGTGTAAATTTTTGAATTTATGTTATGGGAAACCTGTAGAAGGAAATTAAGAATGCCAAAAACTTATCGGTTAATCGTAGGATATTTTTCGAAATTTGGGACCAATTAGGATGATTTTTGAGGAAATTAAGATTTTATTTTGTAAATATTAAGGAATTTGGGGACTAATTTAGCAATAAGCGTTAATTAAATGGTTTAAACGATAAGAATTTTGAGGATTTAGACTTTTAAGAATATTTGGAACATTGAGATATCATGGTTTTAGTATTATAAGAAATTTTAATCAAGGGTTTTTAAGGATGAATCGATACTAGGCTTAAAAAATCTAAGCGTTAGCGGAGGCTTTTGGGATTTTAAGATTGAAATTTGATAAGTTGATGAATATTTTGGGTATGAAATAAAGAAAGTAATATACGATAAGTATGGTCAACCATCTTTTATTATTGAAAATTGTAAGAAAAATTGAAATTCGAGGTTATAATAGTAATATCACTAAGTCATTATGAGTCTTTTTAAGTTGCAATTCGAAAATAAGGATTTAGAAGGTAAAAGTAATTGGGATTTAGTAGACGTAAGGACATTCTAGAATTTAAAGTTTTATCAGAGTAGCGCAGCGGAAGCGTGGTTTTTTTGGGATACTAGAACTGAGTCTAAACTTTGGGTTGTTAAGGATAAGCGAATTTCGAGGACGAAATTCAATTTAAGGGGGGAAGATTGTAACGCCCCGAAAATTTAAAGGTCCACGCGAACCACGTACATACGATTTATTAAATTCTTTTGTATTTTAATTAAATGTTTTAATTGAATGAATTAATTATATTTTATACATGGTTGCATTAAAATGTATTTTTAAAGGTTATTCGAGTTGCGATCGAGGAACGAAGACCGAGGCTGAAAAAAATAGAAAATATTTTTATTGGTTAATTGTTTTTAATTATTTAAATTAAGGGTGATGCTTTTTCTTATTTTTGAAAATAAGGGGTTTTGAGATGATTTTATACGTCGGGACGTAAATTTTATCGGTGTTGGTTTTTCAACAAAAATACGAACTTTTTGGCAACCCGGCTATTTAATTAACAAACTTATTTCTACCAAAATTATTTTAATATTTTAATTAAATCCTAATTAAGACTAATGGGCCTAATTGTTTGCTCATTAGGCCTAAAGCCTTGTTAGGACTTAATTAACTATATAATATATGTTTAAATCTCCTAAAACCCTACAATTCTACACAAACACACGGCCACACTCTTTGAAATTCAGAAAAATTCTCTCCCACAAAAGACAACACACACGGCACCATCTCCACAAATTTAAGAAGAAATTTTCGTGAATTGCCAAGGGAAATTCATAGCCAAGGTTCTTGTCCGTTATTCGTCATCGTCAACGGTTTTTCGTTCGTAAATTACGCAAAGGCACGCCATATTCTCCTTTTACTCATCATCACATCATATTATGTAAATATGTTTGAAATTGCATGAAAATAAGCTTCACCTTGGAATATTTTCGTAATTGCATCCTACATGATTTTTAAAACATGTATCTTGATATAAAAATCATGAAAAACATGTATTAAGGGGCTGCCATGATTAGGGTATGAATTAAGGGTTGTATTATACAATTTTACGGGCCTAGAAACATGCACAATTAGCTGCACAAAAATTACAGAAGTGGGAATCCATTCACGTATATGCTATCTTGAGGGCTCGATTGATGGGTGCTTGTGGCTTGGCTCGGCTGGGGCTGGACCAGGCTGGGTTAGGGTCATGTGTGGGTCAAGGGAAGAGTCCTAGCCATGTTAGGACTCGAGACCATGGGCTGGCGAGGAGTCCTAGCAAGCTAGGACTCCACCCAAGATTAAACAAGGGTAGCGCAGGTGTTAGCTGGTTCAGGGAAGAAAGAGGCTCGGTCAGGGGGCTTAAGGCTGGGATAGGCTAGGTCCTTAGGGTCCTAAGAAGGTGCACAAGGGTCTGGGCATGGGTTGGTGCGGCTGGGTTCGTTGTTGGCTCAGCTGGAAGTGGACAGCGCAAGGGAAACACTAGCGCGCAGGCAGTTTTCTGGTTCAGGTGCTTCGGGCGCGCGGTCCAGGGCTTGGGTTGGTCTGGGCTCGGTCTGGGCGTGGTCCAGGGAGGGTTAGTGTCGTGAGGGGTCGAGTGGTTAGGGCTTGGAGGTGTCCTAGTTGACAAGGGAACCAAATACACTAAGAATACCAACTCACGCACACATGCAGAATAAAGGGAGTCTAGTTTCAGCATGTTTTGAGCAAGCATGGGCCGGATTTTTGTGGCTGGTCTTGTACATTAGGGTCTCTAGATGGGTTGGCTAAGTTTTGGCTCAAGGTGGCTCAGGCGTGGCTCGAGTAAATTAGGAGATGGCTCGGTGTGTTCGATAAGGTGTCAAAAACGAAAATTAAAAGGCTAAAATTGAATCCAAGGGTCCACGGGGGTGGCTCATGACTTGGAAGGGTAGAATAAATCATAAAAATGTTATGTTAAAAATTTAGGATCAAAATAACGAGTTTTGGATTTATTTGGGATTTAATCGCCGCACGAAACGCTAATTAACGAGTTAATTGAAACGCCTAGTTTTAGGCCTTATAAAATTATGAAAAATTATAATTAAGCTTAAATAATTATTAAAAGACTAGGTTTTTAATTTGGAATTTTATATTAAGGTTTAGTTTAATTCGGGATTAAAACGCATTAATACGTCACATTTATAGATTAATTTAAAAGTCATCGAATTAAGCTAAATAAAAATATGAGAAAATTCATGTAGGCTTAAATAATTATTTGGGACATGTTAGAGTCAATGGAATTAAGAAAAAGTCAAAAGCGTGAAATTTTACGTCTAGGGGTAAAACGGTCTTTTTACCTAGAAATTAGTAAACGTCATGGCAGTTTCCTGAATGCTGTTTTATGTGCTAATATGATTATTTTCAATGATTATGAATGTTTATATGTTAATATGTCAATTTTAAATGTTTATGGATATTTATGATTTTAATATGTTAAATTATGATTTTTAAATGTTTACGAATTTTAAGGATTAATTATGGATATTTAAAAGATATGTTGCATGCTTGGTTTCAAAAATAAAACCGATACGTATATGCATGATTTTTTAAGTAATGATAACATGTTGAAGGATGTGAAGAGATTGTGACTAACACGATGATATGTTGGAGATATCGTGAGGGTTATGGTCCCAGTGGGAGCCCAACGATCGTATTTCCTTGGATACGGATACGAATACATATACGTGATACGAATACGAATATGTTAATACGTTGGCCAAGGCCCAGTTGACGGGTGAGAGTGTCGCTGGTGTCCCCGCCGCCCAGTACTGTGGTTTTCTTTAGATGGATCCATCGCCCAATACGATCAAGAATACGAGTCACAATCACGATCTGAATTCAACAAACACGAACATGAACATGAACATGAATACGAATATGAATATGGATACGAATGTGGATATGCATATGAATATGAATACGAATATGAATATGAATATGAATATGAATATGTTTATATTTTTATGAAAATGTTTTTATGCATCATGAAATTGTTTACGAAAATCTTTAAGTTTAAGTTTATGCATCTTATTAAAATGATATTTTAAGTACAAGTATTTTTCACTGTTATATGTTAACTGTATTACGTATTACTTGTTATAAAGAAAATGACGTGTTGAGTCTTTAGACTCATTAGGTGTGATTGATGCAGGTGATTATGATAATATGTTAATGGAGGTCTTGATGGTTGATTTGACTGGACTGGAGGTGCACATAACTCGAGGACCGACGCTAGTTTTCCGCACTAGTTATGATTTATGATTTTGAGTTATGTTAAAGATATTTTTACGACGTTTTATTTATGAGTGGTTTTTGAGAGGTTATAGTATGAGCTATACTTTTCAAATGTTAGTTGTTTGATTTATTTTAAAATGATGTCAAAAATATTTTATGCTTGTGTATGCAATTCGACCGATGCTAGGTGAGGTTTTAAAAAAAAAATTATAGTACTTTTTAAGAAAACGAATAAGCAGACGTTTCAAAATCACCCCCCAATCCATCATTATATCGTATCATTTCCTTATCTCCCACAGAACCAAGGATAGGAAGATTTGAATTGCCATTCTACCTCCCCATTTATTTGGGAACTTTCCCCTTCATTCCCTTAGCATTCTCTCCTCCCCTCACCTTCAAAATTTCAGAGAAAAAAAGGCTGAGAAAAATGTGAGCCATCATCAAGAAAATCAAGAGAGAAAAGAGAAGGAACTCCGTCTCCGCCGCGTCGTGTTCGTCGCATAGTTTGTTTTCTTTTTGTAAACAAATTTCCAGGCATGTTTATATTGTTCTTTGCTCTTCAATCAAGTCATATAAATATTTTAAAACATTACATGATCATGATTTTAATTGCAAAACCGAAGTACGACAGCAACTACACAAAAAAGTTCTGAACATATTTTTCAGCTTTCTCTTGTGCTTCACGGGTTGTCTTGTTTTTGTGATTTCAGGAACTGGCTCGGTTCCAGGCGCTCAAGGCTGCATCTAGGCACGTACTAGTGTGTGTTAGAATCATGTTGGTCCATTATTTCAAGCCCCATGCACGCTGGATAGAGACTTGATAGCAACTTCTTCCATAGTTGCGAGTTTGAGTCTCGATTCTCGATTCTTGTTTGTCTAAGGCGAGGGTTCGAATCTTGGTTGGTCTAAGGCCTGTAACCATGGTTAGGACCCTTCCTTAGCATGTCTAGGACGTGACCAACGGTGGCCCTTCAAGTCTTGGATTCATGGTCCCATCGGTTTTTAAACAAAACATGCAAGTGCCCCTCGGTTTCTCTTTTCTGATTTTGTGTGAGTAAGTTTCGAATTTTGGGTGTTTGGGTGGATCTTGGTTGGCTTTTTAGCCCTTAGCCATGGTTCAAACAATGCCTCATGATGTCTAGATCGATTCATGGTCGATCATATGGCCACTGGAACGATGTAAAATAGCAAGCGAATCGATACATCACAGTACAGATTTCGGGTTCTCGGTTTGGACTTTGGTCGATCTTAGGTGGTTGCTGGGATTGTGGTTGGCCTAGGGCCCTTAACCATGGTTCAAGCCACACCTTAGGATGTTGGGAAGAGGCTCTGGTAAGTGGCTCAAGCCCCAATGATCATTAGTCACTTTAACGAACACAACAAGCGCAGCTGCTACCATCGCACATTTGACAGCAGCATGAATTCGGTTCAGATGTGGTATTTGAGTTCTTGGTTTGCTTTTAAGCCTATGGCCTTGAACTGGACAGAACCTTAATGAGTTAGGAAGGTCAATGTTTTGGCCGTTTGTGATTTGGTTAAGTTTAGAGATCGTACGAGAATTTACGGTGCAATGTGCCAAAGTGACTCTCGAAAGAGCATTTTACAATTTTGGCCTCCATTCACTATTTTCGTGTATTACAGCCCTAGGGATATGTTTTACAGTATTTTTGGAATATTTTAATCATGGCTAAGCTATGGTTCAATGTTGGTTCGGGTTGGTACGAAGCCATGGTTGAATGTTAAGTTTGTTGGGCGTAACTGTCTCGTTTCTAGTTCGATTATGAAGTGTTGGTCAAGTTAAGTTTATTTGCATGTTCTCATGTTAGAATTAGGTCGCAGCGAGCCTGGGAATGATCCAAATCATTCGGTAAAACAGGGTTATAATTATATTACGTGCATAAAATATAAAATGTTTATTTTTTAGATATATGTGATATGTCTTGTGGCCACCTTACGCTTATGGGATTGCTTCATCCGGTGACTTACTGACCGATTTACGATTATGTAATGGTACGGATATCCAGTCCAAGGGCTGAGATGATCTCTACCGCCCAGTATACTGTGGTTTAGTCTGATCAGACGTGCATGTTATGTTATGTTATGGGCCACTAGCGTAGAAACATTATCTCTACAGAAAAATTACGATATGATATGTTATGAAAGAGCTCTATCGAGCAAAGCTTTTACGTATGATTTTCAGTTATTTACGTATTTATAATTATCCATGACACGATTTTCACCTTACGCTTTACGATCGATATTTTTATATTACGCGAAATTTTATGATATATTTACTTGTTATTCACGATATATGCATGCTGAGTCTTTGGACTCACTACACTTGATTGTTGTAGGTACTGATGAGGTCGGGACCGAGGGCGGGGACCAGTGAGCTAGCTTTGGTCAGCAGTAATAGAAACCCGATGACCTCATGCTTCAGTTTATTTATCTTTTTATGCACAAAACTCATTTTTCATCATGTTGAATTATTTTAAGTTGTTGTTTTGAAAACGATAATTTCTTCCGCTGTTACTTTAACGTTAAATCTTTTTATCAGTTCATTTTATGAATGAGGTATGTTATTTATTTAAAGAGAAAAATTTTAAATAATTTCCGCAAATTTACAAATACGAAATACGGGCCTTTACAGTTGGTATCAGAGCCTATGTTCTTGTAAAGGGTTGTACTACTTCTGATCTCGAGAAGCTCACAAAGCCACGTCATCGGGCTGTAAGTTTTACGTTTACGCACTTCGTTTAAAGCATGAAATATTTTTACAACATGTTTCTATGAAATGTTTTATGTCAAGATTATGACTATGCAGTATTTATTTAAATTTAAAGAAATAATGGAATTATGCATGTTGGTTACGTATGGGTTATATGTATGGAACAGTATGCCTCCTAGACGCATTCCTGAGCGCATGAGAGATGATGAGCATCGTCATGAGGACGATGAGGATCATAGGCAGGAGAGAGATTTACCTCCATCCCCTCCACCGGACATGAACGCCCAGATGTTAGCCATAATGATGCAGTTCTTCGCACAGTTTACGGGGAACAACGCAGGGGTAGCCAGGCAGGCTGGGCCTGAGGCTACCTATGAGCGGTTCATGAAGATGAGGCCGAAGGAGTTCTCAGGGACGACAGATCCTATGATTGCCGAGGGCTGGATTAAGTCCCTCGAGGTTATCTTCGAGTTCATGAAGATTGGAAAATGAGGATAGGTTTCGTTGTGCGACCTATCTGTTTAGAGGAGACGCTCGCTTGTGGTGGGAAGGAGCATCGGTAGCCTTGAATTCGGCAACTCTGAGCTGGACGCACTTTACAGAGGTATTCTACTCTAAATATTTTACCAACGAGGTGCGTTCCAGGTTGACCAGGGAGTTTATGACCCTGAGGCAGGGAGACATGACTGTTACGGAGTTTATCCGTAAGTTTGAGAGGGATTGCCATTTTCGTACCACTGATTGCAAATGATGCTGGAGCCAAGTTGAGGCAGTTTGTGGATGGTCTGCGGCCGATCTTGCGCCATGATGTTAGGGTGGTTGGCCCTGCTACTTATGATGTCGCTGTCTCCAGAGCTCTAGCTGAAAAGCAGGATCTGAATGATATTGAGAGAGACCGCTAGGGCAAGCGACCAGTCCAAGCACCGCACCGCCCTCCCCATCAGTAGCATTAGAGTAAGAGGCCTTTCCACGGCCCATCCAGGAACAGAGGACAGCAGCAGCAGGGACGTGTAGTCCCAAGGGCCAAGGATTATCCAGTCTGTGCTAAGTGAACACGCCGTCACGCTGGAGCTTGTATGTATGGCTCAGGGAAGTGCTACATGTGTGGTAGTCCTGACCACCTACTGAAGAATTGCCCTCAGGGGAGTCTGCCTACCCAAGGCAGAGTTTTTGCCCTTCATGCAGCGGAGACGAACCCGGAGACTATGCCTTTGACAGGTATCTTAAAGCTTTAAGTTTATATTTGAAAGTTATTGTTTCGAGGGTTTGGGTTAAGATTTTGAACATAGAATTGATGATAGGATTGCATGTTCTAATCAGTGTTACTTTCGGGAATTTAGGTTAGAAGAACTTTGACCTTCGCAAGTCTATAAGTTAGTTCTCGTAACTATTGGGTTCAGCTTGATGTTCCAACCTTTCAGGGGGAATCTTTATAGCTGGTTCAGCTACGAATGCCTTGATAGATTCAAGGGCTACTCATTCGTTCATTTCGGAGACCTTTGCGAATTTTCTCCAGATCAAGACCATTGGACTAGATGTAGCGTATTCAGTAGTGTTGCCCTCTGGAGAGGAGCTAGCCGCTACTAATGTGATCCGAGACATAGACCTCGAGCTTCATGGTAACCTTGTTTATGCGGATCTTATCGTATTGCCGAAGCCAGAGTTTGACATCATTCTGGGTATGGACTGGCTATTAAGGAACATAATTTTGATTGACTTCCAGCGGAGATCTGTTCTAGTCCAACCTCTTGGGAGAGAACAGTTATTATTCGAACCAGACATGTTACTTTCCTTTATCGCGTATAATACTTTGTGTCCAGGCTAGGAAGCTTATGCGTAGAGGGTGTCGAGCATTTTTAGCGACTTTTGTATCTGTTCCCGGGACACCCAGTCAGTCAGCATCCGATGTCCCAATTGTTAGGGACTTCCTAGACGTGTTTCCTGATGACGTCTCTGGTATGCCACCTGTGCGAGAAGTGGAGTTTTCTATTGAGATTATGCCAGGTACCGCACCGATCTCAAAAGCACCGTACCGATTAGCACCGACAGAGATGGCAGAACTCAAGAAGCAGATTCAGGAACTTCTTGACAAGGAGTTCATTCGTCCGAGTTTTTCACCATGGGGCGCGCCAGTCTTATTTGTGAAAAAAAAGGATGGTTCGATGAGGCTCTGTATTGATTACCGGGAGTTGAACAGAGTGACAGTGAAGAACAAATACCCACTTCCGAGGATTGAAGATTTATTTGACCAGTTTCAGGGAGCCTCAGTATTCTCAAAGATTGATCTGCGTTCTGGTTACCACCAGTTGAGGGTGAAAGATGCCGATGTTCTCAAGACTGCTTTTAGGACTCATTATGGCCACTTCGAGTTCCTTGTGATGCCGTTCGGTTTGATGAATGCGCTAGCGATCTTCATGGATCTCATGATTCGCGTATTTCAGCCGTATCTTGATCAGTTCGTGATAGTATTCATAGACGACATTCTCGTCTACTCAAAGAATCATGAGGAGCACAGCAGACATCTGACCGCAGTTTTGCAGACCTTACAGAAGCACAAGTTATTCAAAAAGTTCAGTAAGTGCGAGTTCTGGTTAGAGAAGGTGGCATTCTTAGGCCACATCGTTTCTAGCAGCGATATCGAGGTAAACCCAGCGAAAGTTGCAGCAATTAGAGATTGGGTTGTGCCGCAGAATGCATCATAGATCCGTAGCTTCCTTGGGCTAGCAGGATATTATCAGAAGTTTTTTCAGGGATTCTCCTCTATCGCAGTTCCACTCACGTCGTTGACAAAGAAGAATGCAAAATTTGTGTGGAGCGATGAGTGCTAGAAGAGCTTCGATTCTTTGAAGCAAGCTCTTATCTCAGCACCAGTATTGGCCATGCAGTCAGGGCCCGGAGACTTTGTCTTGTATACTGATGCTTCGAAGCTCGGTTTAGGCGCAGTGTTGATGCAGCATGGGAAGGTGATAGCATATGCTTCTCGTCAGTTGAAAATCCATGAGAAGAATTACCCTACCCACGATCTAGAGTTGGCAGCCGTAGTATTTGCCTTGAAGTTCTGGAGGCATTATTTGTACGGAGAGAAGTGCCAGATCTTTACCGACCATAAGAGCCTCAAGTACTTCTTTACGCAGAAAGAGCTGAATATGCGTCAGAGGCGTTGGTTGGAGCTAGTGAAGGACTATGACTGTGACATTAGCTACCGCTCGTGCAAAGCTAATGTAGTTGCGGATGCAATGAGCATGAAAGTCGCAGTGATGGCTCATATGGCGATTCCGAGACCTCTTCAGTTTGAGATGCAGAGGTTTGATCTAGAGACATATCCTCGAGGTAGAGTTCCCCGTCTATCTACTTTGACGATTCAGTCTTCTCTTCTAGACCGTATTCGCAGTGGACAGTCAGCAGATGAGCAGTTGGCAAAGTGGAAACAGAGGGATGAGGCCAATGGCAGTATCTTGTATACAGTTAGCGACGGCATTGTGATATATCAAGACAGAATGTGGGTTCCTAGCAGTGATTCTATTCGAGCAGATATTTTATCCAAGGCCCACATGTCGCCGTACTCTATTCATCCTGGAAGTACGAAGATGTACAAAGATCTGCAGTTTTTGTATTGGTGGCCCGGAATGAAGAAGGATATCAGACGTTTTGTATCCGAGTGTCTGACATGTCAGCTAGTGAAAGCGGAGCATCAGAAGCCAGCAGGTATGCTCAAGCCTCTTCCTATTCCCGAGTGGAAGTGGGAGAATGTTACCATGGACTTCATGGTCGGTTTGCCGAAGTCAGCCAGAGGATCAACTGCTATCTGGGTGATTGTTGATCGTCTTACCAAATCAGCGCACTTCTTGCCTATTAAGACGACTTTCACCATGATTCAGTATGCAGAGTTGTATATCCGAGAGATAGTCAGACTTCATGGTATTCCCGTTTCTATAGTGTCTGACCGAGATCCCAGATTCACTTCCTCATTTTGGAAGAGTTTGCATTCGGCTATGGGTACGAACTTGTTGTTTAGCACAGCTTTCCACCCACAGACAGATGGGCAGTCAGAGAGAGTTATCCAGATTTTGGAGGATCTTCTCTGTGCATGTGTCATCGATTTCTCAGGAAGTTGGGAGTCGAAGTTGCCATTGGTAGAATTCACCTATAACAACAGTTTTCAGTCATCTATAGGTATGGCTCCGTATGAAGCACTGTACGGTCGTAAGTGCAGATCGCCTATTCATTGGGATGAAATAGGGGAAAGAGCAGAATTGGGTCTAGAGATTATTCAGCAGACTGTCGATGTAGTAGTCAAGATCCGTGATAGAATGAGGACTGCGCAGAGCCGACAGAAGAGTTATGCGGATCAGGGGAGGAAGAGATCTAGAGTTTGCCGTTGGCGACCATGTTTTTGTGAAGATATCACTATGAAAGGTGTCATGCGGTTCGAGAAGAAAGGAAAGTTTAGTCCGAGATTCATCGGACCATTTGAGATCCTCGACAGGGTTGGGACGTTAGCTTATCGTGTTGCTCTTCCGCCGAATCTGGCCGGAGTACATAATGTGTTCCACGTCTCTATGCTGAGGAAGTATATGGCAAATCCTTCACATGTCTTGAACTTTGAACCGTTGCAGCTCACTCCGAACCTGTCTTATGAAGAAAGATCAGTGCAAATCCTAGACAGACAGGAGAAGAAGCCTCGGAACAAACTGGTGAAGCTAGTGAAAGTCAAATGGCCTAATCATTCGGAGGAGGAGGCTACATGGGAATCGGAGCCAGAGATGAAGAGTCGATACCCCGAGTTATTCGGTAAGTTTTAATTTCGAGGACGAAATTTCTTTTAAGGGGGGAGAGAGTTGTAGAACCCGAAAAAAATCAGACTACGTATAAGCCATGCATAATTACTATTATTTAAATTAAAATGATTTTCATACATGCATGAGTGTTTAAGGCATTTTAAAAGTTGTTAAGTCATGATCATTTATTTTAAATCGTAGAAATTTAGTTTTATCTTTTAAGTTAATTATGCGAGGCCGGACTGGAGTTGGAGAATTGAGATAAAATTTAATAATAAGAAAATATTCCTTAAATTTAATTTAAGCCTAAGAATAATTTATTTTAATGTAAAAGAATGTTCAAGGATTTATTTAGTTAATTGGAGCTAAGTAGTAATTAAGCTCTTTTATGTCCAATAGTTAATTAAAAGCCTAAATTAAAATGTGTAACCAATGAGGATAAATTAATCTAGACCTATTTTATTTAAGAAATTGTAACTTAACATAATAGTAATTTATTTTAAGACTTAGACATGCATGCAAGAAAATTGCTATCCTAACTTAATTTATTAATTAACTAAAATACATAATAAGTGTTTAAAAACTTTAAGGAGTTAAAATTCAATAATTAAGCAATATTTTACCTTCCATTTATTTAGAAAATTTCGGCCACCTCTTATAGGAATTAATCATGCTTGGCAACTCTCCATTCTTGATCATTTCCTTATCCTTTCTTGGTATGATAATCCCTCACTTTTAAATCACCAATAATTATTAATAAGCAATATTCTTGCCTTCATTTTGATGAGTAAAATAGGCCATTGCCCACCAAATCACCCCTCAATCCATCATTATATCATATTATTTCCTTATCCCCCATAGAACCAAGGATAGGAAGATTTGAATTGCCATTCTACCTCCCCATTTAATTGGGAACCTTCCCCTTCATTCCCTTAGCATTCTCTCCACCCTCGCCTTTGAAATTTCAGAGAAAAAAAGGCTAAGAAAAACGTGAGCCATCATCAAGAAAATCAAGAGAGAAAAGAGAAGGAACTCCGTCTCCGCCACGTCGTGTTCGTCGCATAGTTTGTTTTCTTTTTGTAAACAAATTTTCAGGCATGTTTATATTGTTCTTTGCTCTTCAATCAAGTCATATAAATATTTTAAAATATTACATGATCATAATTTTAATGGCAAAACCGAAGTATGACAGCAACTAAACAAAAAAATTCTGCACAAATTTTTCGGCTTTCTCTTGTGCTTCACGGGTTGTCTTGTTTTTGTGATTTCAGGGATTGGCTCGGTTCCATGCACTCAAGGCTGCATCTAGGCACGTACTAGGGTGTATTAGGATCATGTTGGTCCATTAGTTCAAGCCCCATGCATGCTGGATAGAGACTTGACAACAACTTCTTCCATAGTTGCGAGTTTGAGTCTCGATTCTCGATTCTTGTTTGTCTAAGGCGAGGGTTCGAATCTTGATTGGTCTAAGGCCTGTAACCATGGTTAGGAACCTTTCTTAGCATGTCTAGGACGTGACCAAGGTGGCCCTTCAAGGCTTGGTTCATGGTCCCATCGGTTTTAAAACAAAACATGCAAGTGCCCCTCAGTTTCTCTTTTCTGATTTTGTGTGAGTGAGTTTCGAATTTTGGGTGTTTGGGTGGATCTTGGTTGGCTTTTAGCCCTTAGCCATGGTTCAGACAATGCCTCATGATGTATAGATTGAGTCATAGGTCGATCATATTGCCACTGGAACGATGTAAGACAGCAAGCAAATCGATACATCACATTACATATTTCGGGTTCTCGGTTTGGACTTTGGTCGATCTTAGGTGGTTGCTGGGATTGTGGTTGGCCTAGGGCCCGTAGCCATGGTTCAAGCCACAACTTAGGATATTGGGAAGAGGCTCTGGTTGGTGGTTCAAGCCCCAATGATCATTAGTCTCTTAAACGAACACAACAAGCGCAGCTGCTGCCATCGCACATTTGACAGCAGCATGGCTTCGGTTCAGAGGTGGTATTTGAGTTCTTGTTTGGCTTTTGCCTATGGCCTTGGAATGGACAGTACCTCAATGAGTTAGGAAGGTAATGTTTTTGGCTGTTCGTGATTTGGTTAAGTTTAGAGATCGTACGAGAATTTACGGTGAAATGTGCCAAAGTGACTCTCGAAAGAGCGTTTTACAATTTTGGCCTCCATTTACTATTTTCGTGTATTACAGCCCTGGGAATATGTTTTCCAGTATTTTAGGAGTATTTTAATCATGGCTAAGCGATAGTTCAGTGTTGGTTCGGGTTGGTACGAAGCCATGGTTGAATGCTAAGTTTGTTGGGCGTAATTGTCTCGTTTCTAGTTCGATTATGAAGTGTAGGTCAAGTTAAGTTTATTTGCATGTTCTCATGTTAGAGTTAAGTCGCAGCGAGGCTGGGAATGATCCAACTCATTCGGTAAAACAGGGTTATAATTATATTACGTGCATAAAATATAAAATGTTTATTTTTGAGATATATGCGATATGTCTTGTGGCCACCTTATGCTTATGGGATTGCTTCACCCGGTGACTTACGACCGGTTTATGATTATGTCTGGGTACGGATATCCAGTCCAAGGGCTGAGATGATCTCTACCGCCCAGTATACTGTGGTTTAGTCTGATCAGACGTGCATGTTATGTTATGTATGTTATGGGCCACTTGCGTAGAAACATTATCTCTACAGAAAAATTATGATATGATGTGTTATGAAAGAGCTCTATCGAGCAAAGCTTTTACGTATGATTTTCAGTTATTTACGTATTTATAATTATCCATGACACGATTTTCACCTTACGCTTTACGATCGATATTTTTATATTACGCGAAATTTTATGATATATTTACTTGTTATTCACGATATATGCATGCTGAGTCTTTGGACTCACTACACTTGATTGTTGTAGGTACTGATGAGGTCGGAACCGAGGGCGAGGATCAGTGAGCTAGCTTGGTTTAGCAGTAGTAGGAACCCGAGGACCTCATGCTTCAGTTTATTTATCTTTTTATGCACAAAACTCATTTTTTATCATGTTGAATTATTTTAAGTTGTTGTTTTGAGAACGATAATTTCTTCTGCTGTTACTTTAACGTTAAATCTTTTTATCAGTTCATTTTATGAATGAGGCATGTTATTTATTTAAAGAGAAAAATTTTAAATAATTTCGCAAATTTACAAATACGAAATACGGGCCTCTACAGCAAGTGCCAACTGATATGCCATCTAGCTCAACTGATGATCAGCCTACTACTTCAGTTCCAAACGCTCAGTAGGAAGCAGTTGAAGAAGTTGTTACTAAATTAGAACAATAAACTGAGACTGAATGACAACGTCTAGCCATGGTGATTTTCAATGAAAAGGACAAGGGCAAAGCACCTGCCACATCTGAAATCTTGTCGCCTGAAATACCTATAGATATTGATATCATAATTGAAGAAATTCAGTCCAGTTTTCACAACCTAATCTCATCTGTCTCCAACATGAAGTCAACTCAATTGATGCACACGCTTAAATTTGATTTTATGAAGGAGAATACCATGAAGAACCTCAGGCAGGTTACCAAGAATATCATCGCATTATTTCTCCTTGTAGATCAGCTGAAGAAGGACCAAGTCACAGTTCCAGCTCTTTTCCAAACTCAGGACATGCTTATCAACCGAATTGACTTCGTGTACACAAATATGTCAATGCGGATGGATTTTATGCAAGGATAGATGTTGAATGCTATATCTCAAGTCAGCTCAGATTCCTCCTTCTTTCTAACCTTGTTGGTGTTGACAAAAATGGGGACGAAGAGCAATCAGATAAAGCAAAGAAAATACCTAGTCAATCAACTGATCAAGGACATGCTGACAAAAGAGCTAAGAAGTGAAGAGTGGTCAGTTCAGTTAGATCTTATTTTATCTGTACGAATCTGTACATTTGAAGATTATTTTATCTGTACGAATCTGTACATTTGAAGATTATTTTATCTATAATGAGGTTTATCAGTTCTTGAATTCTATGTTTTTTCAAACACCAAAAAGAGGGAAATTGTAAGAATCGGAATTTCAGAGTTTGATAAATAAAGATTTTGAAGATTCCAGAACTGATCGGCTCAACGTAATTAATTCGAAGTGAAACTACCCAAGCTGAAGTTGCCTGAAGTGATAATTAATTAGTTAAATAATCAGAGGCAATCGAACTGATCGAAGCTAACTTAATCAGTAAATATAACTGAACCATCATTTGGAATTGATAATCCATATAGTCAGTTCAACTAATCGGCTATATAGTCAACTGACAATCAGTTTGACACGTCACCAGTTAAAGCACATCTACCAACCGACAAATCGTATGCAGTAGATTGCAACTATCAGAAGGTTGTTGACATTTTTAGAAGCTAACTTAATCGTATGCATAGCAGAATTACACAGTGTACTATTTTTAGAAGAATGTTGACATATTCAGAAAGTGCAAATCAATGGATAAGTATTAATTAATGCATTCAATGTTACCGTTGGAAGCAAAGCCTATAAATAGCCGAGGAGTTCAGCGGAGACAAGAATTTTTCACAATTACTCTGATTGACTTTCGAATTCAGATATACATGTTATGTCAAGATATTCATCAGACTGTAATACATTTCAACTGAATAACAGGCAGCAGACATATTCACAAAGCCACTACCCGAGACTAAGTTTTCTTATTTCTGAAATATTATTGGATTGATTTATTTATCTTAATTTGTTTAACATTTTTATATGATGATTCATTGCCATGATTAAGTGCAGGAAATAATCTGTGAAATCTTAATTGTTCAAGTAACTGGTGGCAAGGCTAGTCGATAAGCTAAGATTCCGACTTTTCCGAGAATTTCGAAGGATCTGACATATCTTGGGTTTAATATTCCGGATTTGCTGAAGCGGACTACTCTCTTTTCATAGGTGCAACATTGACATAAGACTTTTCACCGACTTCGAACTCTAACGGTCTTCTTTTCAAGTTAGCGCAGATCTTTCGTCGATCTTGTGTTGCCTTGAGTTTATCCTAGATGATAACTACTTTATCAACAGTTACTTGAACAGTTAAGATACCGTTATAGCTTTCTTCAGATTTCAATACTTCCATGATAATTACTGTTATCGAAAAATTCAATCAAGGTGGTGTTTACTTCAATTTCCTTTGAAGTCTATGTCAAATGCCTTGAGAATATCTTCAAGAGTCTGTTTTTTTACTCTCGGTTTGGCCATCAGTTTTGGATTGACAAGCCGTGATGAGAGTGATCTTGGTACCCATGGCTTCCTGAAAATATTTCCAAAATCAGAAGAAACCTTGGGTCCCTATTAGACAAAATGCTTGCTAGAACACTGTGTAGTCTTACTATATTGCTCATATACAGGTGGTCGTTCTGTCCAAATTATAATTCATATGGATATGTAGGAAATGTGTGGATTTTTCAAACTATCCATTATCCAAATCTCATCATGATTTTATCTTGATTTTTGAAGTTCTACCACAAGGTCCATGGGAATATGCTCTCGTCTCCACTTGGTGTTTCTCGTGTTTGCAGAGGTCAACTAGGCTTTTATGTTCTTTGACCTGTTGAAAAAGTTGGCACCCAGTAGCCAGATCTTTCTTCATTTTATTCCTTCAGAAAATCTTGATACTTCTTGGTACTACCAAGGTGGACAGAGAATTTCGACTTGTGTATATCAGACAACACATATTATTGAAGAGTTTCGATTTCAAAAATTTCGTTTCATCCACGGAATTCCCTTCTCATTAGTCTGGAATTCTTGAGCTTTCTCTTCTTTGATATTTTCTTAAATTTTTGTCATGAGGGATCTTGGTCTTGATTCAATTTCACTTACTCTTGCAAGCACGATTGCGCTAACAGTGAGACTAGGATTACTTTTCCTATGTCCTTTTGGCTTAGCGCATCAACAATCATTTAGCCTTAGGTCATAATCTATCAATTGTTCAATGTACCGTCTATGCCTCATGTTTAATTCTTTTTCTGTCAAAGGTATTTGAGGCTTTTTTGATCGGTAAATATATCATATTTAGCACCAAAGAAGTAATTCCTCTGGATCTTTTCCACAAATACAATTGCAACCAATTCAAGATCATGTGTTGGGTAAATATTTTTATTTTTTTTCGTTCCCAGAATGACTTCGAAATCCACCATAGTATGTTGAATAAAATCGGCACTGAATATATACATATTCATATTTATTTTATTACACCTTAAAATTATCACGATTACTATTTCAAAACTTAAAAGTAATATAGAATCTTAGAACAGAACTCATCATCTGCATATTGACTTAAGTCCCAAGAATTATAACCTAGTCATTATTAAAATTTCATTCAACTCTGAAAGAAATTAATCCTTAAATAAGTCTTCTTTTACTAAATATTTATTTCATCAAAACTATGAGCCCAACATACTCAAACAGAAACGAGTTTCTTTGGATGTATGTCTCCACAAATCGGACATTTTTTTATAATGTAAGAAGAGTCGGAACTTATTATGTATGCAATACTTTCCTCGATGCATACCAATACCTCATAGCTTACTTTATTTACATAAGGTAATGACATATTTTATTTAAAAAAAAGAAGGTTACACTTTTTTCTTTTCATAGCATATTTTTATTATAACCATAATATTAGTGTATTCCAGTCTATCCTTTCTCCATCATCACTGTCTTCTTCCACTTCATCCATAGGTGGTTCTTCTATTTTTTCCGCAAAAAGATGCAGATAGTTATTTTGTTATTACAGTTTATCCATAACGCCATGAATCTTTGCGACGTAACGTTCTAGCTTTCTAGTAAGGTCTTCTTGCTGATGACGAGAGCGGTTAGCAAGGACCTTCTCAGTTTCAATCTTTTCTATCAACTCTCAGTTAAGGGCAACTAGTCGTACCACGTGAGATAAGTTATGCTAGGTTAGGGTGAGTTGCCTCTTTTCTCGATCAAGGTGATGGTGAGATGTTATACATAAGTTTGAAGTAGATCCTTAATTTTCATGAATTCTTGTTTCTCCCTGGTGGGTCGGGCCATTAGGGTTGCAATCTCTCGGGTTTGGTTGTTAATGGTAAGTTGATGCATGCAAAGGTCGGGTTGAGCACGAGTACGAGGGGCAGGCATCTCCTTGACAAGGTTGATAATAATGACAAAAATCAAAGTTACTACATTTGTAAAAAATTTGAATCGAACAAAGTATTTTCGTGGGATTTTCCAAAAAAAACAAGTTAAGAAATTTTCGCATAGATTGAGAGTATGGAATAATTAACGAGATCAAGTTTTTAGATTTCTATGTGAAGATGTAAATCATTCAAATATACCCACTATTGGCAATAGAACGAATTTGAAAATCTAAATGATGGAAGATGAGTTTGATTTGTCGGAATGATTTGGAAAGGAAGACATGAGGATTTTGACCAGTCAAAATCCCATCCATATTATAAATATGACGGCTCTAATGCCACTTAAATGTCGCGGTCCGAGATCGAAGCGAAAATGACATCCGGCATTGTTTAACAATTTCATGAAAACAATAAGTCTCGTAACAAATAACCAAAAACCAATCTAATTCATAAAAGAACATTGTTTTTTATATATGTGAAATACGAATAATGTGGAAGTTGTTCTTACAAAGAAATTGCGAAATTGGTAAGCGAATAATATATAATCATGAAATCAGGGACTTGGTCCTCGTGACTCTGGATTTCTTCACTAGCCCCAAAATTGATCTTGTTCAGTCTCTTCCACTTATTCTTCAATATTATCTGGGAAGGGACGTAAAGGGGTGAGCGTTTTGGGAAACACTCGGCAAGTGGGGGATGATCGATTACCACAAATACATATAGAGAGATTTAAAATACATATTGTAACAGATTTTTGAAACTTAATTGATGGGATCGATTAGGGGGATCATCGTTGAGCTACAATAGCTCGATTCTGAAATATTAAACACCGATGAATTAAATAGAGTTTGGTGTTCAAACCAAGTAGAAGACACTCGAAATAATCCTTCGTAGAAACTGACAAAATATTTTGTAAAGCATTTAAAATATATGCAAGTTGAATTAGTAAATATATTTTAGTTGAAGCATTTTATCAAACACTTTGTATGCAATATTTTGTTATTTGAAGAACACATAAAATGCTTCAACAATGCATCTTTAAAACTATGAAAATGATAAATTAATGCAATAAACAAATAGACACGAATTTGTTTATGGATGTTCGGAGACTTCAAATGCTCCTACGTCACCCCTTCTTCCCCTTGGGAAGGATTCACTAGAAGATTTTAATTTATACAACTCTTTGTACAAACCCACTCAGCTTAGGACTTACACTACTGCCTAACTGAACTCCTAGCACTCAAGATTGGAGGCAGCACCTCACAATCAACATATTGTTTAATGTCTCATATGCAAAGACTACATACACAAGTTTATTGTCTTTGTGCAAGACTCACTCAACTAATCTTTGAAGTTCAACACTCTTGTATATGTGTGAGTGATTGTGTGTGCGAAATTTTTCTTTTACAGTGTACATCTCAAATATATCCTCACACAAGGGCTTGTGTTATCAACTACCTGATTTCTTCATGCTAATTGCCCAAGCTTTGAATTCTCTTCAAAAGCTCTCGTTTAATCTTCTAGATGTTGTATTTATAAGCCCCAACAATGATATATACGTTATACACAAGAATATGACCGTTTGGAAAGTTTCTGTACTGTTTCTGAGATTGCAACGATCAAATTCGTCTTGCTGGACTTTTTCCCGACTGGTCAACTCGGGTCAACTCAACTAGTCGTTCAGTTCAACTGGTCAACAGCTGGTTCAGTTCAGTTCAGTTGGTCAGCTGCTGGTTTGGTTCAGTTCAATTCAGCCGGTGTGCTAAAATCATCCTAGCTGATTTCAATCTGTGCAGAACCAGTAGCTTCATCGCCACTTTTCAGCATCTTAAGCTTCGATTCAGACTTTGATTTCCCAAGATGATTTGTAGATCATTGTCGTATCTTTCCAATGCATACTAAATCGCTTCATTTCAATAATTGAGATGAGAGATATGACCAAAATACCGCAGCTGCTCAAACCCAACTGATTGTTGTCTTTGTGCGATCAATTACGATCCGTTATGATCATTTTGCCCTAGATAACATCCGATTTTGCCCAACTGACGTGAAATACGATTTGTTCCAAATTGAGTTTTCTGATTAGTCAAGTTGGCTGATTGTTATTTGAATCATTCAGTTGAGATATATCATCAAAATACCCAAGTTTGCCAGAAATTCAGTTTGGCTGAATTCCGTTTCAGTTTGCTTCTTGTGTTTGCAACTTCACACTTGAGTAAATATGTTAGAAACACAATAAGAAGTTTTGTTAACATCAAAATCAAGATTGGGAACATGAAATGTTCCAACAATCTCCCACTTTTGATGATCACAAAACTTGGTTAAACAATCGATTCAACTAACATATTTCTCCCCCTTTTTGTGTGAATCAAAAAGTCATATTTTCAAAATATTTCAAGCGCAAAATTTTCTCCCTCTCATTATTTAAAATAATTTCTTCATTAAAATAATAACGATTTCTCCCCCTATATTTTTGAAATTTTGAAAATTATAAAAGAAGAGAGATAACTAACCAATTTTCTCAATTGCTCATTTTTGCCTCAGCACATATGCTCTGCATTCAAAGAATAAACTGATTTTTCTCGTGCATAATTAGGCTGCAAATTTTATACCACTGTAATCCTTTACAAGTCTAGTTTGCAATACAAAAAGCAGTTTGTCGTTTGGACACTCGAGCAAAGAGATATGTCATTTTTCCTACAGTCGCTGCAAGCTGAACAAAAATTCAGTTTTGCATATATATGTTTAAAAAATCTGAAATTTTCAAATTTTAAACATCACAATCAGTTTCAATGTTCTTTTAAGAACAAACCGTTTTGAAACCAATTGATGGGATCGATTAGGGGGATCATCGTTGAGCTACAATAGCTCGGTTCTTGAAATATTGAACACCGATGAATTAAATCGAGTTTGATGTTCAAACCAAGCGGAAGACACTCGAAATAATCCTTCGTAGAAACCGATTAAATATTTTGCAAAGCATTTAAAATATATGCAAGTTGAATGAGTAAAAATATTTTAGTTGAAGTATTTTATCAAAAACTTTGTATGCAATATTTTGTTATTTGAAGAACATATAAAATGCTTCAACAATGAATCTTTAAAACTATGAAAATGATAATTAAATGCAATAAACAAATAGACACGAATTTGTTTATGGATGTTCGGAAACTTCAAATGCTCCTAAGTCACCTCTTCTTCCCCTTGAGAAAGATTCACTAGAAGACTTTGACAACTCTTTGTACAAACACACTCAGCTTAGGACTTACACTACTGCCTAACTAAACTCCTAGCACTCAAGATTGTAAGCAGCACCTCACAATCAGCATATTGTTTAATGTCTCATATGCAAAGACTACATACACAAGTTTATTGTCTTTGTGCAAGACTCACTCAGCTAATCTTTGAAGTTCAACTCTCTTGTATATGTGTGAGTGAGATTGTATGTGAGGAATTTTTCTTTTACAGTGTACATCTCAAATGTATCCTCACACAAGGGCATGTGCTCTCAACTAGCTGATTTCTTCATGCTAACTGCCCATGCTTGGAATCCTCTTCAAAAGCTTTTGTTTGATCTTCTAGATGTTTTATTTATAATCCCCAACAATGATATATGACCATTTGGAAAGTTTCTGTACTGTTTCTGAGATTGCAACGGTCGAATTCGTCTAGCTGGACTTTTTACCGATTGGTAAACTCTGGTCAACTCAACTGGTCATTCAGTTCAACTGGTCAGCAGCTGGCTCAGTTCAGTTCAGTTGGTCAGTGGCCGGTTCGGTTCAGTTCAGTTCAGCTGGTGTGCTGAAATCATCCTAGCTGATTTCAGTTTGCGTAGAACCAGTAACTTTATCGCCATTTATCAGCATCTTAAGCTTCGATTCAGATTTTGACTTTTGAAGATGATTTGTAGATCATTGTCTTATCTTTTCAACGGACACTGAATCGCTTCATTTCAATAACCGAGCTGAGAGATATGACAAAAATACCGCAGCTGCTCAAACCCAATTGATTGTTGTCATCGTGCGATCAGTTACGATCAGTTTGACCTAGATAACATCCGCTTTTTCCCAACTGACGTGAAATACGACATGTTCCAAATTGAGTTTTCTGATCATTCAAGTTGGCGGATTGTCATTTGGATCATCCTGTTGAGAGATATCATCAAAATATTGGAACTTGCCAGAAATTCAGTTTGGCTGAATTCCGTTTCAGTTTGCTTCTTGTGTTTGCAACTTCATACTTGAGTAATATGTTAGAAACACAATAACAAGTTTTGTTAACATCGAATCAATATTACGAACATGAAATGTTCCAACATTATTATATCGAATTATAATATCAGAACATTAACATTATTATATCGAATTATAATATCAGAACATTAACATATTTAGAATCAAAATGTGCAACAGAGCTTATCAGAACAAATTAGAATAGATCAAATCAGAACAAACGAAACACTGTTATTCATCTTATTATCCATGGTTAAATTGTCCTCCATATATTAGTCCTCTAAGGGGTGATGCTACGAGAAAGTTTTATACCCACTGATGGGGGCCAAACAAAACACAATTTTATACCCACTGATGGGGACCAGAACATATTTTTATACCCATTGATGGGGGCTAGACAAAATTTACAATCTTCCTTCCATATCTAACTCGGATCATAACAGTTTATTACAGAATCAAATTCATCAAATAGAACTTATCATAATTTGAATGGAATCAGCAGAATCAAAGAAAATCGAGAATAGAATAAACATATAGTAATCGATCGAGATTTAAAATATAATCTTAACATTTTTCGAACAATAGGTAGACATACTTACAACAAATAAGCATATCATATAATATTTATGTAAAAACTCACTTACGAAGAAATATATATAGCAAAAACCTACTTATCCTTGACTCAAATGGTGTTCGAACTTGTTCGAGCTTGGATGAGTTTTGGCCGAACACGGACTGCACCTTTGAGTACGATTTGGGCAACGTTTGAACGATACTTGGACATCACCTAGACAGCGATTCGAATGAGTCTTGACAACTCCACGGGATGGTCGGAATAACTCTTCCTTGTTCCTTGCGTCGGCCGAGAATTTTTTTTGGCAAGGCTTGTGCTCAATTTTTCTTAGGATTTTTGGTGTAGGAATGGTGGAATCCTATCTAGTATTTATAGGCTGAAATGTGGCACTCCAAGTTTTGGTCATGGCTGAATTCTTGTTGCCCAAATAGTCAAAGTTTTATCTAAAATCAAGAGTCACTTTGGTTAACTCAAAGGTCATTTCTTGCACATTAAATTTGTCCAATCTCCTAGCTCTTCCTTTGGGCTACAATCTTGGTTTATTTAGGACATAAGAATAAAGTTTCTTTGAGCTAAAGTTTCAAGTTCATGAGCTAGGGATTTGTATCCTCGAGATACTCGACTTCGGTCTTGCGGTTTCTCGAGCTCTACTATGCTGAATTTTGCACACCTTGAACTGAAATTTAAACCCAATTGTTGAGCTTTTAATTTGACAAGGTTGAGCTAAAATTTTCGAGGTTTATTGTTTGTGTTATTTGCTTCGAAAATCCGAGTCCTCATAGTTCATGTGTATAATATGCTGTAATTTAGAAGATAATTTACATCATTGGTTATCTGTTTCAATAATTATATTGAATTTACTCAGATATGAAATATAATTTTTATAATTTCATCTACTCAAATATATTTACATTAAGTTCCATATTATCTTCTTTCATCCTTATCAGATGACTATTTAAAAATTTCCTAACCTTCTTTATGACATTTACAGTTTTATAGTTATTACATGTCTAGGTTTCCAAATATTGCTACGATAAATATCATATTTATTTTTGGATTAAAAATATTCATCAACCGATCTTACCAACAAAAATATTATATTCAAATATGATCACATGCGATATAATCATAATCTTAACAAATATATATATATATACACACACACACACACACACACACCCATCCAATATTTAACAAATATAATCCTAATCAAATCGATACAAGATTATAATAACTTGCAAAGTTAGAATAAAATAATATTCATATCAAGTACTACCAAAACAAGGGAACAAGAAAATCAATCAAGAATATTTATGTCGCATGGCCAAATCAAATTCGGATAATTGGATTTAGTATCATGAATTCTACCCAATTGAGTGTATAAAGTTTTCATAAATCTCTTTTACATTTTCAACATTATATCTATTACATATCTAAGTTTCTATTTTTGATTTACCACATTTAAATGAAATTGAAGCAATATTTTATCAACATATACTCCGAAAAAGATCTGATCTGTGTTATCTCATCATGGAAATCTTGACTTGTAAATTACTTTAAGCCTATAAAAGGACCATGAAAACCAATAAATTTCATATACTACACAATTTGTATATGTTCTAAAAAAATGAAGTACACTACAACGACATACCTTCTATTAATGTTCATTTCGTCAATAGCCAGCAATGTTCAGGCATTTGGTCAAGAAAAGCATCATTGTTTCATCACACATGGATACGACATTTTCATAATGGATCAACTCCCTCCTATGTTCGACCCGAGCCCTCTCGTGTTCCACTGTCAGTCGGGGAGCAAGGATCTAGGAAATCAGACACTCCAGTACGCTGGCGAGTTCACTTGGGGTTTCTGCGACGACGCTTTTCACAGAACACTGTATTATTGTCATTTCTGGTGGGGTTCGAAATACTTATTCGTCGATGTTTTTAATAAAAAATGGAGGGACAAATGTGTGACCCGTCAATGTTATTGGGTATTGAAGAACGATGGACTTTATTTTGGGACCTTTGACAAGACTTTTATCAGTAAACAATATGACTGGCAAACTAAGAGTGTTGCGTGATAGATTAGCTAAGTACTTATCTTCTTTATATCGAATTCTGCATGTTGGAAAGCTGTAAAACAGATCAAGTTTAATAATATTTGCAGTCTGGCCTTTTTTTAGAACACTATAAATTTAGCTAAATTAAAAAGCCACTACCACAACGAATATGATTGTCATTCACTGCAGGGAGAAAAATTAGTAAAGAATGTTTTAATTTATTGTATATTTAGGCACAGTTGGTAAGCACTAACATTTGATTAAATTTACAATGGATTATAATGATGATAAAAGTTCATCTAAATTAAATTAATCTAACTAATCGGAAAAAAAAAAAATACTGCCGACACATTTTAACTGAAACAAAATATATGAGACGTTTACTGAATTGTCCATAATGGAACAAGGAAACATGCTTAAACTGTTGTTTTATTTTTGACTTAAAACATTTTTGTACAATTTGGTGTGTTGTACAAGATGGTCGAAGGATGTAGATATATAATGTGAATCATAAAAAAATTTGATAAATATAAGTATTTATATAGGAATTATTGATTAAATGATGTTTGGTGTGAATGAAACAATAAATAGTTTTATTATCGAACACCAAACATGCCCTTTAAGATTTGAGCAATTTTCAATCCCTTGCAATTTTTGACGGGCTCCAAACCGATGGAATGGCGATGAAAGAACAAATAAAACCACATCATCTGCAGTTGAATTCGTTATGTAAATGTTTATAATTTCTGGATCACGACTGAGTTAGCTATTCCAGCCTGATCTATTGTCTGGCACAGATCAGTAAGTTGTTTTGGAGGGAACCCCATCATCTGCAGTTGATAAGTTGGCGGTACATCGGGCCTTGATGCATCAATGAAACCCCGGACATCTCTGATGGTATGGTAGTTGTTGAAGTGTGCGATCAGGCGTGTACCATCTGCCAACCTAAGCTGAATCGATGTAGAAGGTTGTGTGTTGTCAACAACTAGGGTGGGAGACGGGTTTGGAGCTGCAGTCAATGCAGTGATGACAATATTGCTCGGTTCCATGTCACTGGTGCTACCTAGAGTTCGGGCAACACCTTGAAAGGGAAGATGGTTTGTTTGGGGTTCCTGTCAAATAAAATAATTAAACGACTGCAGTTGAACTAATGTAGACACCACGGGTGATTGGTTTTTATTTGAATTTCCTGAAAATACATTTCGGATAATAGCATAAAGAAATCCAAACCTATCCTAAGTCAGACAAACCTGGTAGTTTTCGTCCTTCCTTGTGAGACTAACAAGAACTTTGGTTCTCTTATCGGCTGGAGCAAGTTCCTTCGGACATTCAGACATACTAATACTCTGCACTACGAAGAATAAGAACTAATCACATGATTCCATTAAGAGGAAAAATACTACTTTCGTCATTTAGTTGTTTGCATGCTTACTGCAAAAACGTTACGGATGAAAGAAATTGTTGAGAAAGAAAATTAATGGAATCTCCTTTGGAATATGTTAATATCAACAAGTCGATTGTATGTTACTTGAATCTACGAGCACATACAGTATTAATCGATCAATCAAAAAAACCAGGTTCTCTAACTCCCTTGCTCCTTTGAAATGATATAATCTCCTCAGAGCCTCCAGCAGGATTGAAAATAGCCAGGTTTCTGCCTCTCAAAAATTCTTTACCATATCATAAGAAGTTTCAAGAAAACAAATAAATCAAAATGGAAGATGTTACCTCCAAGAATGAAGCACTCTCAGGGTCGTCCAACATCCTCAAAGGCCCATTATCCACTGTGAAGCCATTTCTCCAGCAAATGATGTAGTGATTAATGACTTCAGGATGGTGCGGGGTAAAAGATGCCTCCCCAGAGAGTAGCCTCACTGTTCCAGTAAAACTTCTGGAGGTAGGAGGTAAAAGATGTTCGACAGATCTCTGTACTGCTCCTGATTGTCTTGCTTGATCAAATATGGCATCCACATCATCTGCTGCCCTTGATCTCGATGAATCTTGAACAAGCATTCCACTGTAAAACAGACAAGCATGAGCTACAGATAAATGATATGAGCATGATATTTCTCCACTACATACCCTACTGGTTTTGAATTATTAAAGCATTCACTTCTGTTTGCAGGACATTTCCACATAATTCATAAACAACCGGTGAGACGAGTTTTACATTTTTAAATTCAACCAACTAGATCAGTGAATTAGATGGATTACTTTCATATGCTTCTAGAACAATTCAAACATCGAAACATGATTTTGGAGATATTAGACATAGATTAGTTATTTAAAAGGAATTTCCAGCAAATTTGGTGGCCATCCCGTGATTATTTAGTGTGATGCATCCTTTCTCAACGTTATAGTTTAATTAGTAGAAGTCACAAAAAAATGAAGTCTATGGAAGGCTGAAATCTAGTTCAATTCATTAAAATTGTCTTCTTGAACCTTATCAGCCATTTCTCACCGTGAGCAAGCTTTCGGATCAATAATTTTTTTACGGAAAAGGGTTAGTTTTGCTACCCCAAAAATAAGTCACGCAAGAATTTTGCAGCACGACTCAAGAACCCAATCTCTCGTCATAAACAATCGTCCCAACTTGCACAAATTATTAGCTTCAGCATATTTTCCTCTATGCAAAGAGGAATAAAAGTCTAAATCAGAAAATAGAACAAAAACTAACTCTGATGCTATGCCTAAATCTTGTTCGTTATAGTTCATTGAAATTTTTTAAACAAAATTGGAACAATTATCAACTTAAATAGGGGAAAACGGGGCTAATTTTTAGTAAAATTTAACCTCTTTTGCCCTCCGGTGTAGCATTCCTGAGGATCAAAATCCGGGTCGCCATCAGACTCATCCCCACCATCGGAAACCCGTTTCAGATCTCCCAAAGTCTTAATTCGACTCCCGGTACGTCCTTTCCTCCCGGAGTACGCGGCGGCGGCGGTTTTATCGCTAGCAGAAGAGCATAGATTGTACGAACGGGAGGCAGGCGGTGGCGAGGGGGATCGGAACGAACGGGAGGCAGGCGGTGGCGAGGGGGATCGGAAGCGCCGAGGGGGCGATTCCGATTCGCCAGAAGGGGAATCCTGAGACTGAGACCGCACCGGTGAATCAATTTCCACGGCGACGGCGGAGACAGAGCCGCCGGTATCGAAGAAAGTGGAAACAGCGGCGTCGAGATCGAAATTGTGAGACTCCAAGAAGAAGAGGGCCTCCGATTTGAAGGCGCAATTGGTTATCTCGCAGAAAGTGTTGATCACAGCCATATGAGGGTGGCCGTTCATGGATTCCGTTTGGTCCTCCATGGAAACAGAGCTCACTCGGTCTTCTCCAGATTCTTTACTTGCAACACTCGCACCATCTTTGCTATATGATGGTATTTTTTTATTTGTAAAAATTTATGTGATTTTTCCACCGATTTAATTTGTTTGACAGATTTTCTTTTACAAACTTATTTGTAAAAATTTACGTGAAACGGATTTAATTTGTTTGACTGATCTTTTATAATTTATACGGTCAAAACTTTTTATCCGACCCTATATTTTCACCCAGGATAGTCCGGAGTCTTCAATCAATTTGCTGTGCTACAGTGCAAACCCCTTTGACTGTTTGGTGGATTTAACATTGAGTGTTGAAGAGAGTGGTGAATGATCGGTTTAGAAGGGTCGAAGTGTTTAGAAGGTGAATGATCGGTTCGAGGCACCTTTGAGATGCTTCAAACATAATATTCTTCAAGAGCTGCAATAGCTCGTGTTCTAAAAATGTAAATGCAGATGAATTAGATCGGATTTTGTTACAAACCAAGCTAAAAATACTCGAAGTAATCATTCGTTAAGAAAGCTGATACATTTTATATAATGTGTAACTGAATAACTGAAAATAAAGGGAATCGGTTGTGACATATATCAGTTCAGTTAAAAAGGAATCAGTTGTGACATATATCAGGTCAATTTTAACTGAACTGATATATGTCACAACTTATTCCCTTTATTTTCAGTTATTCAGTTACACATGATATAAAATGTATCAGCTTTCTCAATGACACAACTGATTCCCTTTATTTTCAATTATTCAGTTAAACAGTATATAAGACCTATCAGCTTTCTTAACGAATGATTACTTAGAGTATTTAACTGAACTGATATATGTCACAACTGATTCCCTTTATTTTCAGTTATTCAATTACACGGGATATAAAATATATCAGCTTTCTTAACGAATGATTACTTCGAGTATTTTCTGCTTAATGTTTGTAACCGAACTCGATCTAATTCATCGGTGTTTACTTTCTTAGAACACGAGCTATTACAGCTTTGGAGAATATTGTGTTTGAAACATCTCAAAGGTGCCCCAAACCAATCCTTCAATTGGTATCAGAGCTAGCTGTTCTAGGAAGGATATTTGAAAACTGATATTTTTTTAAAATGTGTTTTAAAATGGTTTTCAAAACCCTCTGAAAATATTTTACTTGTTTGCTGTGCTATTTTGTTGTTTAGCTGTTCGCAGGATTTTTGAGTTCAACTGACAGTAGAATAGCTAAATTGATCAGCGGACAAGATTTCAGTTGTCAGCTTACCAGTTCAACTGATCAACAGACGAAACCCAACTACCAGCTGAAACTGATGAGTTAAGTGGAGCTTAATCATCAGAAGTGATGCCGCTTCATTGCCATATCAGATCCTAGTAGTTGATCATTGCGGTTCAGCATTAGTTGATTCTAGTTTGTATCAGTTCGACCAGTTAGACAGCACAGAGATCAAGTCCAAGGCAATTAGCTGTTCTTTATGGCAAAAAAAAAAACTCAAAATCGATACATCATTCCAAGCATTCTAGGCGACCAATTGTTGGTACACTCAGTTCTATTTTATATAAACTGACCGATACTTGATGTTATTTGATATTTGCTAAGCATAGTAGCAATTCTCTTACATACGATGGCGTGCTTTATATAAATACAAGGGACGCGTATTTGATTAAATTAACATCATGTGTATCCAGTTATCTTGCATGTAACAGAACAGATTTTTCCAGTTTATATGTTGCCTTAACTGTTTGAGTGCTTATGTCTTAAACTTCTTTTTAAAAATCGCGCAACGATAATATTTTTGAGGGCGAGTTTTTGATTAAGTTTTTGAGGGGGAGCTATTCTTTAAAACTGATTTTAAATTTTTTATCCTTCGAACTGAAAATTGTTTCAAATCGTTTTATTCAATTGTTGAGGGTGGTCTTTTCTTTATGCTAACCCTCAAACTGAAAGTTCTTTTATTTGCTTTATTGTTTTTAAATGATTTTTGAATCTCACAAAGGGGGAGCATTATTAACTAGTTTAAATTTATTTTAAATCGCTTTAACTGTTCAAATTTTGTAATCATCAAAAAAGGAGATATTGTTGGAACATTTCATGTTCGCAATCTTGATTTTGATGTTAAAAAAACTTGTTTATTTGTTTTTAATGAGTTTACCTAAGTGCGCATAAACTTAAACTGATCAGGCTTCGAACTGATCAATTATCAAGCTTAAACTGAAGCTATCGAGACGCAAACATAAAGTGCCAACTGATTGATCGAACTGAATCAGTACAACTGAAGTATCAAGACTAGTTCAACTGATTGTCCAGTTGATAGATGGTTCAGCAGAAGACCTTCAGAAGCCCGACCAGCTGATGAAGTGTTCAACTGATGAAGAGCCCAACTGACTAGTTCAACTGAATCAGTAGCAGAAGATCTTCAGAAGCGCGACCAGCTGATGAAGTGTTCAACTGATGAAGAGCCCAAATGACCAGTTCAACTGAATCAGTGAAATCAGTTCAGCTGACGAGTCAACTGATTTCACCTACCAGGTCAAGACCAGTTCAGAACATCAGTTAGGAGCGAACCAATTTGCAGATACGACAAGCTTAATCCAGCTGTGCACAAAGGTACAAAAGCTATTGTACGATCAAGGTACAATAAGAGACGTTGCAGCAGCGCTTAAACCCAAATGTTCCAGATATCTATTTGAGGGAACAAATTTAAACCGCAACGGATTCAGTCACTGAGTCTCACTGTACGTTCAACCAAACGCCTATAATAAAGATCAGTGAATACCAATAAAAGAAGAAAAGTGTGTGTAAAAATCAAGAGAAAAGGGAACGCTCAACGCATATCAGCTTTCAAGAAGCAATTGGCCCAGATTTGAGGGAACACTTCAATGTGTTATCAGCTTAGATTAAAAGCACAATTCACTAAGTGTGTGAGAACACTTTCGTGTTGTAATCAAAGTTCAGTTCACAAACACACACACCAAAAATCAAATATCGTCTTTCACAAATACGTAAAACTTGTGTACGCACTACAAGAAATTTTGGAATCAACAACACACATATGACAACGATTTTAACTAAAACCGTTGTTACAAACGGTTTTAGTTAAAACCGTTGTCATAGATCATTTTTAAGCCGTTGTCTTTTGGGGGTCAAAGACAACGGTTTTTAGGGTCAATGACAATGTTTCTGTAAAACCGTTGTCTTTGAACGTTTATGACAACGATTTCATGAACCGTTGTCTATTAGCGTGTTTTTTTAGACAATCGACAATGGTTTTAGAAAACCGTTTTCGATTAGCGTGAGTTTAGAATAAAACACAACGGTATTTAGCGACGGTTGTAGGTAAACCGTCGCTAATTTCAAATTAGCGACGGTTTAGCTATAATCGTCGCTAATATTAGCGACGGTTGTCGGAAAACCGTCGCTAATTTCAAAAATTCGATACCGCCTAAAATTCCTTCCATTTTCTTCCACCACTCTTTATAAATACCTGCAAATTCGCTCCATTTTATTCCACTTCACTTCACAACACTTAAAATTTTTCTCACTTACACGATTTTACAACTTCACAACATTTAAAATTTTTATCTCTTACACGATTTTACCACTTCACAACACTTAAAATTTTTATCTCTTACACGATTTTACCACTTCAAAACAATTAAAATTTTTATCTCTTACACGATTTTATCACTTGACGACACTTAAATATTTTTTATCTCTTACACGATTGTACCAATTCACAACACAGATTTATTAAATTAATAATTTTTATTATTTTACCTAAAATATTAGCGACGGAATTCATGTATAAACCGTCGCTACTTAGCGACGATTTTGCACATGAATGCCATCGCTACATTTAGCGACGGTTATTAATAAATCGTCGCTACGTTTAGCGACGGTGTAACAAACAAGTCGCTACTTAGCGACGATTTATATATGCATTCCTTCGCAAATATTGAAAACCGTTGCAAAATGTAGCTTCGACAACAGGTGAAAAACCGTTGCCTTTGAGCGAACCATTTAACAACAGTGACTTTAATAACAGTTTTAAAAGGGCTACGAAAACGGTTAAAAACCGTTGTCGTATGGCATTTTTCTTGTAGTGACGTAGTCTTTGACATAGACGTTAAAAGAGTATTGGCTGAAAGGTTATGCCTTTAGTCTAGTCTAGGAGTTCAGTTAGGCAGTTGGGTAAGTCCTAAGCTGAGTGGGTTTGTACAAGGTGTTGTATAAGTCAAAGTCTTCTAGTGGATCCTACCCAAGGTGGTAGAAGGGGTGACGTATGAGCCAGCTGAAGTCTCCGAACATCCATAAACATATCTTGAGTATTTAATTGTTTAACTGCTGTTTTCAAACTAATTTGATCAGTTAAAGCATCCATCAGCACCATAACTGAACTGATATATGTCACAATTGATTCCTTTTATTTTCAGTTATTCAGTTACACATGATATAAAATGTATCAGCTTTCTTAACGAAGGATTACTTCGAGTATTTTTCGCTTGGTTTGTAACCAAACTCGATCTAATTCATCGGTGTTTACATTCTTAGAACACGAGCTATTGCAGCTCTTGGAGAATATTGTGTTTGAAGCATCTCAAAGGTGCCCCGAACCGATCCTTCAGAAGGGGAGTTGAATAAAAACTTGGAGATTTTTAGAACTTTTCAAATGATGAACCAGTTTGGTGATAAACTGAACTAAAGAATCCTGTTGTCAATATCAGTCAGTTAACTAGCTTGAAGTGCAGAAATAAACCAACTGATAGATTGAATAATCAAGCAATAACTAAGGTAGTGAACACGAAGATTTTTATGGATGCTCGGAGATTTCAAACCCTCATACGTCACCCCTTCTATCACAAGGATAGGTTCTCACTAAAAGACTTTTATTAATGACAACAAGTATATTAATCCACTTCAGTTTGAACTTAAACACTGTCAAACTGAAACTCTTAGTTTCTACTAACTTAACAGTGTTTAAAATTGATTTACTTACTCAGTAACATAGCACAACTGATCTAAAAGGATCAAATATATCAATGTAACGTGCTCGTGATATCCTGTATGCTATAAATATGACTATGAAGTGTGAGCTTTTTGTCTGTGCAAATATCGCAACTGATCTTGGATGAGTAACTGGACCTTGCAATTGTTCCTTCTTTCAAAAATTCTCAATCACTTTTCATTGCTGAACACTTCAGCTATTTATAGGCTTTGATCCAACGATAACATTGAATGCATTAATTAATACATATTTGTTGATTCATCCTTTCTGAGCATGTCAACATTGTTTTAACAATAGTACGGTGTTGCAGTCTGTTGTGCGGCTCTCTTTATGTCAGTTGCAGTCTGCTTATTATGATTTGTCGGTTTAAAACTGATATAACCTATGACATGTCAAACTGATCAGGAGTTAGACTATTTGACTGATCAGTTGGACTGATTTAAGGCGTCCTGTTCAGTATTCAGTTTCAACTGATAATCCATTCACTTGACTTACTAATTCAGTTAACTGTTCAGTTCCATTATATTTGTTGACTTATCTCATTAATCTTTAGTTCCGATAATTTCACTTCGAATAACTTCAGTTGTATGGTTTCAATTTATCTGATCATTTCTACAAACTACGATACTCTATTAGTCAAACTCTGAAACATTAAATTCTAATAACTTCCCCCTTTTAGGTGTTTGACAAAACTTAGATTTTGTGAACAGATAGTAGGTAAAATAATCTTCAATAGAAATGTATGGATTCGTACATAATAAGAATAAAGATCGAATGAACTGCTAAAATATCGAACTGATCGGAATGTACGTCATTTCTTAGCTTTCTTATCAGCTGGTCCTTGATTAGTTGGGTGTTCAGTTCTTTTCAGTTGAAGGTCCACCTTGTCCTTGAGTTTGTTCTTGAATTTGTTCCTTTTCCCCTTTTTTGTCAACACCCACGACGTGAGGGAGAAGGAGTTCTGAACTGACTTGAGATATTGCATTAAGCATTTGTTCTTGCATTAAGTCCATTCTCTTGGACAGACTTGTATGTACATGTCCTAGGTAGGAACAAAGCTGGAACCGTGACTCTATCCTTCTTCAGTTGGTCAACAGCAAGAAACAAAGCAGTTATGTCTTTGGTGATCTTCTTGAGATCTTTCATTGGACGATCTATGATGGAATCAAATCTTAGAGTACGCATTAGTTGAGTTGATTTGATTTCCGAGATTGTAGACATCAAATTGTGCAAATTTGACTGAATGCCTTAAATCATAATATCAATTGAAATTGGCATTTCAGGGGAGCTTGTTTCAGTTATAGTCGGTGCTTTTTCTTTGTTCTTCCCGCTGAAAGTCACAATTGCTAGGTCTTCTGTAACGTCCCGAAATTTCGAAGGTCCACGCGAACCATATGCATTTGAGTTATTAAATTCTCTTGAATTTTAATTAAATATTTTAATTGCATTAATTAATTATGTTGTGCATTTTGACATGTTTAAAAAATATTTTTCTACATGGATGCATTAAAATGTATTTTTAAAGGTTATTCGAGTTGCGATCGAGGAACGAAGACCGAGGGCTGAAAAACGAAAAATGTTTTTATTAAATAATTGTTTTTAATTATTTAAAACATGAGTGATGCTTTTCATATTTTTGAAAATAAGGGATTTTAAGGTGATTTTATTCGTCGGGACACAAATTTTATCGGTGTTGGTTTTTCAACAAAAATACGAACTTTTAGGGCAACCCGACTAATAAATTCACAAACTTATTTTAACAAAACTATTTTTATATTTTAATTAAACTTTAATCAAGTACTAATGGATCTAATTACATTCTTAATGGGCCTAAACTTGTTTAAGGGATTAATTAAGTATTTAAATTAATAAACCCTTCCCCAAACTTTCATACTACACGCCTACAATCTGAAAATTCTTCACCGAAAATCTCCTAACACCACACGACACACACATCTAAATATTTTAAGAGAAAACTGTGAGCTTCAAGGAGATTTCAGCCTAGGAGTCCAGGCCACCGTTCTTCGCAATCGTCAACAAATAATCGTACGTTAAATACGTAAAGGAAAGTCATATTCTTTCCTTAAAACATCTATCACACCATATTATTTTATTTAATGAATTTTTGCATGAAAACAAGTCACACAATTCAAAATTTTCGTAACTATGCACATACTTGTGTTTAAACCCTTGTTATTGGATTCAAAACATGTTTATATGATTGTTAAAGGGGCTGTCATGACTAGGATAGGATCAAGGATGAATTACACAAGTTTTCGAGTCATTGAAAGCAACAAAGACGCTGCACAAAACAGAAACACAAAGCTGGAAACACTTTTCTGTCTTGGAGTTGAGGGGGCTCGATTTTATGAGTTGAAAGGCTTGGCTTTGGTTCGGTTGGGACCAGGGCTTGGCTATTGTAATGAGGGATCAGGGGAGGAGTCCTAGCCATGCTAGGACTCGAACCCTAGGGCTGGGAAGGAGTCCTAGCAAGCTAGGACTCCAACTCAAGAAGGGGATATGCTGCCCGCTGGTGTGCAGCAGCTGGTGCAGGGCTTTTTGGCTCGGCCAGGGGCTTTGGGCTGGGCTAGGTTAGGTCCTTAGGGTCTGACTAAGGTGCATGAGGGGCTAGTTCAAGGGCTGGCTCGTTGGGTAAGAGGCTAAGCAAGAAAACAAGATTTATAGGGCAGGTGGGTCTCTCTACTGTGGCATGCTACTGATGCAGTGCTTCGGTTTTGAGTTAAGGTTAGGACTGGGTTTGGTCGGGGCGTGGTCCTGGTATGGTCAGGGACAGGTGGGCTCGGTGGTGGCTCGGCTGGATGTGTCCTAGGTTGGCTAGGAGTCCTTATGTGCTTAGGAGTCTCACACACACACATGCAGATTTTGGGTGAGATTCCAGAAGGTTTTTGAGCAGGCCAGGGCTGGTTTCTCGGGTTGGGCTTGGTCAGTAGGGGCCCTAGGTGGGTTGGTTCGGGTTTGGCTTGGGGTGGCTCAGGCGTGGCTCGAGTAAATCGGGAGATGGCTCGGGTGGTTTGTTAATGTGTCAAAAACAAGATTTTAATAACTAAAATTGAATCCATGGGTCCACAGGTGTGGCTCATGACTTGGAAGGGTAGAATAAATATTAAAAATACTATGTTTAAAATTGGGGATCAAAATAACAAGTTTTGGATTATCCGAGATTTAATCGCCGCACGAAACGCTAATTAACGAATTAATTGAAACGCTTAGATTTAAGCTTAATAAAATTTTGGAAAATTATATTTAATCTCAAATAATTATTAAAACTCCAAGTTTTTAATTTGGTAATTTTATATTAAGGTTTGGTTTAATTCGGGATTAAAACGCATTAATACGTTATATTTAAATATTAAATTAAAAGTCCTCGATTTAGGCTAAATAAAAATATGAGAAAATTCTTGTAAGCTTAAATAATTATTTGGTACATATTAGAGTCAACGAAATTAAGAAAAAGTCCAAAACGTGAAGTTTTACGTCCAGAGGTAAAACAATCATTTTACACCTAGAAATTAGTAAACGTCATGACAGTGCCCTAAATGCTGTTTTATGTGCTAACATGATTAATTAAAATGTTTATGAATTTTTATGATGTTGATTTTAAAACATTTATGGCTTTTTATGATTTTTATATGTTAAAATGTTTATTTTAAATGTTTACGGATTTTTAATCTGTTAAAATGTTTATTTTAAAATGTTTATGAATGTTTATGATTTTAATATATTAAATTATGATTTTAAATTTTAAGGATTTTTATGATTTAACATTGACATTTAAAAGATATGTTGCATGCTTGGTTTAAAAGAAAAACGATATTATATGCATGTTTTTATTAATTGATGGAAATACGAAATGTTGAAGAACTTGAAGGGATTGTGACTAAATATGTTGGAGATATCGTGAGGGTTACGGTCTCAGTGGGAGCCCGACGATCGTGTTTTCGTTGATACGAATACGAATACGATGATATGATAATACGTAAATCCAAGGCCCAGTTGACCCGTGAGAGTGTTGATGGTGTCCCCGCCGCCCAGTACTGTGGTTACATGTAAATGGATCCATCACCCAATACATTTAAGAATACGAGTCACAATCACGATCTGAATTCAACAAACACGAATATGAATATGAATATGATAATATGAATATGTTGATATGAATATGTTTATGTTTATGTTTATATGAAAATGTTTTTATTTAAAGTTTGCGCATCATGAAATGTTTACGAAAATGTTATGTTTAAAGTTTATGCGTTTTCATGAAAACGATATTTTAAGTACAAGTATTTTCTCTGTTGTCTGTGATCTGTATATGCAGTACTTGTTATCAAGATTATGGTGTGTTGAGTCTTTAGACTCACTAGGTGTGATTGATGCAGGTGATTATGATAATAATGTTAATGGAGGTCTTGATGGTTGACTTTGCTGGACTGAAGGTGAACATAACCCGAGGACCGACGCTAGTCTTCCGCACTAGTTATGATTTATGATTTTAAGTGATGTTAAAGATATTTTTACGACGACTTATTTATGAGTGGTTTTGAGAGGTTATAGTATGAGCTATACTTTTCAAATGTTATTTTTAGATTTAGTAAAATGTTGGATAATTTTATGCTAAATTAATTCCTTTGGTTTTCAAATTATAATTAGTTGAATTAATTTAAAATAATGTCAAAAATATTTTATGGTTCGGCCGAATGCTATGTGAGGTTTGGAAAAAAAATTTGTAGTACTTTTTAAGAAAACGAATAGCAGACGTTTCATCTTCAGTTCTAGCAGAATTTGGATTGTCCAATTCAGTAGCAACTTCTTCAACTGCATCCTTTTGGTGATCAGAGGCTGAGAGATGGGGCAGAGAACTAGTTGAATTTGACGGTGCATCAGTGGGTTTTTCATGTCCAGTAATTTCTTCTGAGATGCTTCAGATATGTAAAAGGAGTCAGAAATTACATTGAAGGAATTGACCCAATTATAATGATGGTCCTGGAACTGACTTGGAATTTTCTTCAGAAATTATTTGTTAAGTTTGAAACTGAACTGTTTCATATTTTTGTTCTGTCCGAACTACTGACTGAATTTCTTCTTCAGTTGTTTTTGCCATAGCCTCGAAGGCTATTTGTTTTAAGGAGTTGGATTCTGCACCCTGCTCCTCTGGTTGAACATGTTCTAACTCTAGCTGAATATCAATATTAATTGATCTGACCACTTCATCAACGTTAGCTAGTGATAGATCAGCATCGGTATACAAAGTTCGTTCAGCAGGTGCAGGTGCAGAAGATGTGATTAGTTGGATAACCTCAGGAATAAATTTAGTCATTTGCTCAGAACCTTGTTCAACAACTTTCTCCTTGATTTGTTCATACTGAGCTTCTGCTGTCTGAACCTGCTCAGATGACTGAAGACTGCTGGTCTCAACTGGTATATACAACTGCTGATCCATCTCCCAGAGTTTTATCTTCATTTGAAGAGAGATAAGATCTGAATCCAGTTGCTGAAAAACTGCTATGTCGTCATATGCAGTTGGACCAGTTGGATCGTATTTCAGTTTAAGTTCGACAATCACTTTAGCTAGCCTCTTCATCTTCTTTCCAAGGCCTGTGCAATTTTTATTGATTTGATAGTTTCAAAACAATAGTCTCCAAAGAAATATATTTGTCGAGAACTGATTTCTTCTTTAGGCGCTTTGCGAAGACTACAGTCCTGAACTCAACACATTTATCAAACTTTTTCAACTTCTGTTCAGCTACCTCGTTAATGTTGGTCCAGATGAGATCGATGTGATTTTGAATAGAGTTGGTTGGCTTGGGCTCTTCAATCAACTTTTCGTTGCCTTTGGGATCAGTCAGAGCATGAGAAATATTCAGCTCTGAAGCAGTTGCATCCACTTTTCCATGAATTACAATGCCCTTGGGTCGCGCAATTGGAAGAAAAATAGGATGAATGACTGTAGGGGAGGTGCGCGGAGACCTAATAGCATTAAAACGTCACTAGAGTCGGGGATGATCTTCGGCGGATGATCAGTTGATTTCTTCTTAAGTTGAGGTTCTTCAACTGATTTGGGAACTTGGACTGATTGGAGTGGGATAGCAGAAATAGGTGCCTCAGCTGCAGTAGTTTTCATTTCAAACTTTGGAACTGCTCCTGGAGCAGCAACTGGTTTGGTCTTCTGAGACCTTGGTTTCTTCAAAATTTGCGGAGAAGGGGTTTTCTCTGAATCACTATCATGGACAACCTGTTTGCTTTTGGTTGTCAGTTGATTAGCCACAGCCTTGGCTTTGTATTTTTTGCTGACTTCGGAGCTGCTACAATTCCGAATTCCTTTTTGATTGTTAGAACTTTGGCTAGGGAGATGTTCAATTTTGTTCAGGTGATTTGAACATTCTTGGCGCGGAACACCTTAAATTTGGAAATCACCTTTGCCGAATCAATAATAATACCTGAGTCTTCCAACAAATAACTCAGCTGCAAAAGATTGAACCACGTTTTTCAGAATGTTGAAGATGATTGCTGATTCATCCGGATGCCCTTCATGATGACAGTCATCACTTGAAATTTCTTCAGAATAATGGCAGTAAAGGAACCTGCCTTGGCCAGAAAGCCCTTGCCAACAATATCAACCAGCAACTGGATTTCTGGCTTCAGTTCCTTCTTTGGGTCAGAAACCTTGATCTTCTTCCCATCAGCAGATAGCATGGTATGCATTTCTTCAATATTAGCTATGGAAACTTCATGTAATTGGTATAGACCCTCAGTTGGTAATTGGAGAAGATTGCTAAAGAATCCTTCATAGATAATCATCGTGTGATTATTGACGGTTATAGTTGTAGAGCCCAAAATCAGTACACATAAAACTCATGCATTTATTTAATCGTTAAAATTATTTATTTAAAATTAAAAAGATTTTTAGTGATACATGATTTATAATTTGCAATATTTTAATTTATTCATGCTTACGTGATGTACGTTAAAATGTCTTCTTGAGTTTCATGTTTCAAGCGATTATTCGATGCAAGATTGAGGAAAAGAGACCGACGACGATTTTGACGATTTTAAAATGCGGTATTTTATTTTAAGTTAGGATTGAGGCATTTTAAATGATTTATTTAGTTTTAGCATTTTAAAAGCCTAAATTATTTATTAGGTGATTTTGAGATTTTAAAACTTTTAAAATTTAGCAATTGTGTATTTTATTTTGTTAATTAGGAAATTTATAAAAGTAATGGGGATTAACTTTTTAATTAACATTTTAATTCTTAATAAAAAAAATTTATTACCCCTAATTACACTCACACACACACATTAACTCTTAATTACAGACACACATTATCACACTCACACACACATTCACGATACACACTCACATTTCATCTCCTTCTCATTTCATTTTTTTAGAGAAAAACTTAGGGTTCTAGAGATTACAGCAGCCGCCCCCTTTATCTTCAAATTTCAAGCCACAAATCGTTCTGGATCAACCCTCGCAATCATTCCGCTTTGGTATCGTCGTTTCAAGCATTTTGAAAGATCAAGGCATGTATATTCTATTGTTTCTGCATCGATCTCGTCATACTATATGTTTTGTTGTTTATTATGCGCGAAAATCCATGTATGTTGTGAAAAATTTTGAGCAAAAACATTTGAAATGATTTTTGGATCAAAATTTTTAGATCTAAAAATGTGTCTGCTGTCATTTCGATTACTGCAAAAATTTGGTCGATTTTCTAGAAAAACTTTCAACATATAAAACTTAGTACTTTTTGATACCTTTGATTTGACGGAAAATTCGTAGTTGTTGGACAAGGAACGAGTGAGTTATGGTCGATCTCGTGGGACTGCTCAAACTGTCATTTTATTAAAATGCATTCTTGACGTGTTCTTGAAGTTTATTTGTAGCAGGCTTCGTTTGGAACCGTTGGGTGATTGCCGCTACGTTTAAGTATATTAAGCATGATGTTTGGACGATATTTGGCGTTTCATTTTGTTTCGTTTCGTTTTGATAGGCACTTGGTTGTATTAGAAGTCGTAGGAAGCGTTTTGGTGTCAAAAAAATTCGAGTTTATGGGTTATGTTATGTTGCGTTGCATGTGGTGCGTCGTTGTTTTGGGGACGTTTGGGGCGTCTTTATAGAGTCGAGTCAATGCCATAGCGTCCTATGATGAGTCTCGATGCGTTGTTCACAGTCCATATGATCGAATAAGGAGAGTTAAGCTTCAAAGTCGCGAAGTTTAGAGTACCTGGCGCCCGAGCGGTAATATCTTACCGCCCGGGCGCCACTCTTACTGTCAAGTTTTTATTTTCCAGTAGGCCTGGCGCTCGAACGGTAAGATGTTACCGCCCGAGCGCACCACCATTTTGAAGGAAGTTGGTTCTCATTTAGTTTTAAGTTCAATTAGTTAGGCCATGTCTTCCGTTGTTTGTGAAATGTTCACACATCAATTCAGGAATTGTTTCGGGGTTTGATGCTATGGTGTAGTACGACGATTAAACGAGGTCAAGTCTCGAGTGATCTAAAATGTCGTAAGTCACGGTGGTGAGCACGAATACTTTACAAGAAAATATATCATCAACAACACTCCTACGACAACGGTTTTTATTAAAACTGTTGTGTTTTTTCTTTTAACAACGGTTTCAACAAAAATCGTTGTCGTAGCCTAAAAAAACCTGCTAATAGACAACGGTTTTTAAAACCGTTGTCTTTGATGTGTCTATGAGGGTGTTTTTTTTGGGCTACAACAACAATTTTTAAAAACCGTTGTCTAAAGGGTTTTTTTGGGCTACAACAACGATTTTAAAAACCGCTGTCTATGAGGGTTTTTTTCGGCTACAACAACGGTTTTTAAAAACCGTCGTCTATGTATGTGCTTTTTTGGGCTACAACAACGGTTTTTAAAAACCGTTGTCTATATGTGTTTCTGTCAAGGGTCAAAGACAACGGTTTGTGTAAACCTTTGTCTTTCAGCTGATTTTTTTAGAACTACGACAACAATTTTTTAAAAATATTGTCGTTTTTTAGTGTTTTATTTGGTTAACGACAACGGTTTCAAAAATCGTTGTCGTTGTTCTAGTTTTTTTTTAAAAAATCGGTTAAATTAAAATTGTAACAATATATAGCGATATAGCGACGGACATAAAACCGTCGCTAATTTAAAATTAGCGACGGTTTCTATACAACCGTCGCAATTTTAAATAAGCGACGGTTTTAATAAACCGTCGCCAAAAATACAGACGGTTTTATAAAAATGTCGCATTTTTAAATTAGCGACAGTTTTAATAAACCATTGTTATTTTTAGCGACAGTTTCAATAAAACTGTCGTACTTTTAAATTAGCGACGGTTTTTTAAAAATTGCAACATTTGTTTTAACAACCGTCGCTAATAGTGACGGTTTAAGCTTAGCGACGGTTTAAACAAAAATCGTCGCAAATTGTGTATAAATATCCGCATCCTCATTCATTTTCTTCACAAAATAAGTTTTTCTCTCTTCTATAATTTTGATTTCGCTTCAATTTTAAGTGTTAAGATTATAAATATTATTAGTTTAGTAAGATTGTAAGTTATTAAATTATAAAAGATAGTGTTAATTTTTCTCTCTTTCATGATTTATTAAATTATAAAAGCAATTTTTTTTTATTTTACGTAAAACATTAGCGACAGGAAACCATGTGAAAAACTGTCGCTAATTAGCGACAGGAAATCATGTGAACAACCGTTGCTAATTAGCGACGGACATAAAACCGTCGCTAATTAGCGACAGAAATAGTATACAATACCGTCGCTAATGATCGTTCCACATACTGAAAATGCTGATTCGAAGCAACACTAGAACTTTGAATGGGTAGGACATCTCTTGCAATTGAAGCTAACAGTGGATAAAGTTTAGAATTACTTTCCACCATTCAAGAACATCGAAATTATCCGTAGTCTCAATATATTGACTTAGAAAAATTTGGATCTCATTTTAATTGGTTCTTGTCACCGATTTTCCTTTGAACTTTTGTCATTTTAAACTTTGAAAGAAGTTCAGTGCTCTACTTTTGCTTTTATATGTCGGCATCTCCTCCGGCTGTGCACTCGGTTCATCACATTGTTCAATAGCATACAAATCAAACAATTCTTGGAGAGAATGCATGATTGACTTCTTTGAATCGTCAACATTCGTTCGAAGAAATTTAGCATAATATTCAAAAAACACGTCTAATCCTCCTTGATTTTGAGTAAGATCAAGTAATGTTGCTAAACCATGCACAATTGGGATAGTTTCCCAATATTTTAATTTTTTTTTTTCCATATTTGAAACAAAATCGCGCATAACAGAATCATTGCGATATTCAATAAATTTATAAAACATTTTGAAAAGCAAAGATAGAAACATGGTTGAAGTAGGATAGTTAATGCCAGAAAATTTTTCGGTTGCTTCTATAAAAATTTCTAACAAAGAAACACATTTACTCAAAATATTCCAATCATCGTCAGTTAACATTAAAGATTGTACCACAATATTATTATAATATGGAGTAACTAAATCTTGAAAACGTAATAAAGTATGAAGCAAGTGATCTAAAGAATTCCATCTAGTTTTAATAGGAAGAGGAAATTTTTTAAATTTAATTCCGGTTGATTCGACTAGTGTTTTCCAGTCACGTTCATATCTTCTTTCACGTAATAATTTCCCACATAATTTTTCTATTACAGTGGACATTTTCTCATCACATGCACATTTAACACATAAGTAGATAATATGACACACACATATAACATGAAGCAAATTACCTTCTAAATTGGTTTTAATGAATCTTTAAGATATTTAATTGCAAGAGTATTGGCACTCGTATTATCTAACGTCATGGAAATTATTTTATTTTCTATGCCATAAATCTTAACAACATTTAAAACATATCTAGCTATAGTGTATGCGTTGTGAGATGATTCTAAATGATCTAGCGCTAAAATTATTTTTTGCATAGTCCAAGTTTCGTCAATCCAATGACATAAAACAACAAGATATGTTTCATATTTTAAATTAGTCCAAATATCAGTTGTCAAACTGACTCTACAAGAAATATTTGAAAGATGCGATTTTAGTGTTTCTTTATATTCTTTATAAATATCAAAACAATATTTCTTAAGTGTGTGCCTAGAAATATTGTGAAAACCAGGTTGAATAGTACTAGTAAATTCAACAAAACCTTCTTGTTCAGCTATTATAAAAGGTTGAAAACATTTGGTAACAAACTTTACGATGGCTTTTCGAGAAATTTCTTTTGTAATTGTGAAAGTTTTACCACTTGAAGGATTAATTTTTTGTTGTGTTGGTTCCCTACCGAATGGCGTATCAGGGTCAATGTTTATGTACCCTAACTAAATATTTTTTCAAAGTGCCAATACCATCGGAACCACCACCCGTTTTGTAAGAATACCTCGTTTTGCAAACTTTACAAACGGAAAAAGAGTTATTCGTATCTTGTTATTCAATATCAAAGTGATCCCAAACTTTGCTTCGCTTTTCACGGGCTGTCGTCGTGCTCGTTGACATTGTGTTGCTTGCTCGAGTAGACGATGGCGTCCCTACATCTTTGTTGGGGAGTTCCATGGCTTCTTCATCCTCGTTGCCAGGTTCGACTTCATCGAAGTTGGGGGATGTAGCCAAAATGTTCACCAAAGTCGGGAGCGTATCCGCCACCTCCGCCACGACAATTTGAAGATGATGCCATTGAAATTCGAATTATTTATATGAGTAAATTTTGAAATAATAAATAAATAACAATAAAAATAATATTGATTATAAATAAAATTATAACACAATTATTGAATATATTTGGAGAAATGATAGCAAAGAAAGATATTGATTGTAGAGAAATGAAAAGTTGAGAGAAAATTGATATGTGAAATATAAAAAATGACTTATATTTATAGGTTATTTTGGGGGTTAAAAAAAATTTATATTTGCAATTTGGCCACCAAAATTGGGGGCCAAATTGAAAAAAAAAACACATTTCAGTAGCCGTTGAAATGTGCAGCAGCCGTTGGTTGCTGCAAATGCAGCCGTTGGCCCAAAGGCATTTTTTATTTTTATTTTTTAAAATTTTCGGATTCCGAGTTCTGGGTCCGGTTCCGGGTCAGTTCCGGAACCGGTTCGGAACGGACCTGGAACCGATTGAATCGGTTCAGAAAATGCTGAACCAGGTTCAACCCACAAACCAACAGATTGTACATGGTTTTGGGTCCGGTTCTTCCATACCCGATCCGGTTCCGGGCTTAACGGACCAGTTCCGGGTCATCCGGTCCGTTAAGCATACCTAGCGCTGCAGGACTAAAACTCACCCAGGTGCAAAATTAGCATTTTGCCCTTGGAAACCCAAAATGACTGTTCTATCCTTGGACCTCTGCGACCAGAAGTTTACTCAACTTCTTAAAACACCCCAAAACATATTTATAAGCATTCATTAGACGTAAACTCGAGTCTGTTCCCAAAACTTAAACGATTCGTTTTAAAACTTGGATCTGGGTCCCCGTTTTAACCTTAAACTTAACCAAATCTTTCCAAACTCGAACCTTGACTTAACTCTACTAGACCAGCCCCTAAACCAATAATTCCAGACCCCCTATGACGTCCAAAAACCTAGCCTAAAGCTGCTGGTAAACAAATTTGCGCGTGAAACTCCAACCCAAGTGCACCAAACTTGAGTTATTTGATCTTAGACTCTACCAACTTGGACCAGCATAGAACGAGGCCACCTAGGACCATGATTCAGCCCGAGGACGCACTCCTGGACCAACCCAAGCCCAACCCTCAGTCTCAAGTGTGCGCACCACTCAAATCCCCAAGAGCATGCATGGCCGCACCCTACTCGAGATATAATCGACCCTAACACGATTCGTCCTCCTTCCTAGCCGAGGCCAGCTGATTATGGACCTTCCCTAACCTTGGTTGGACCCTCCTGGACATCATGGTGTAGTCCTCCCACAGCCGAGCCTCCCCTATTCTCCACAAACAAGGTTCAAACCCTAGTCGTCTAGGATATTAACATCGGCCTTCACCCAAAGACCGAGCGAACCCTAGACTCTCATCATCATGACACCTTAAAACACAGCACAATCGACCCTAATTGACCAGAAATTGGCAGCCCCATGCAACCAACAACAAAAACGTGAGAATCATGCAAAGGAGATCGAGTTTCATGACAAACTTTTCACAAAAACGTATACACAAGCAAGATCGAAGGATGAACATGAAAATACATATATTTCAGCATATTTATGGCATGAATGAGGAGAAAACGAGATACAAGCGTGCCTTGATGTATGGATGCTCAAAAACTCAAAGGAACGCGAGTCAGTGAAGCACCTGAAGAGCGGGAATGTAACTTGATTGAAAGAAAAATGGAGGAAAAACCGATGGGGGCTGGTGGCTGCTGAATTCTTATGTGAAGTGCTGCTGATGGAGAGGGGAGGGGCGGCTAAATATATATAAGTAGGGTTAGGGTTTGATTAAGGGTAGTTTAGGTTAATTAAAATGCACTAATAGGCCCTATAAAATAATTGAAGGAGTTTAGAAAAGGTTTTAGGCCCATTATGAAATAAAACAATCCCAACAATCCCAAAAATACTCTCGAAAAATATTTCGTTTTGGTACGTTTTTGAAAATATCGCTCGAGCCCTCAAAAAGTCATCCGAATCGTTAAAATTTGCGTTCGGATTAAAAATAAGACCCGACGAGTAAAAATATCCACGAAGGCTCATTTTTGAAAAAATCCCTTAAAAACACCCCGTAATAATTAATTAAAATTGATCATTACATAAAAATATTTTTCTTGCTAAATCCCCAGTCTCCGTTTCTCGTTCGAGCGCGAAATGCATCTAGAAACTCTAATGCGTGAAACTATAAAATAATCATGAAATGAATCCTATCATGCAATAATTATGCATTAAATGCATAAAATCAATAAACAAATTATTTAAATAAACCCTAAATTGCTTGCATTCAGGTTACGTAAATTTAAATTTTCTGGACCTTACAACTCTACCCCCCTTAATAAAAAATTTCCTCCTCGAAATTTAAAACATACCGAATAACTCCGAGTAGCAACTCCTCATCTCGGCCTCAGTCTCTCAAGTAGCCTCCTCCTCGGAATGATTCAACCACTTGACTTTGATCAGGTGGATCACCTTGTTCTGGAGCCTCCTCTCCTTTTTGTCCAAAATCTGAGTGGGTCTCTCTTCGAATGATAGGTGCGGTGTCAGCTATAGTGGATCGTAGTTCAGTACATGAGAAAGATTTGACATGTACTTCAGCAGCATAGAGACGTGGAACAGATTATGAGCTCCCGCCAGATTCGGCGGCATTGCAACTCTGTATGCGAACAGTCCGATGAATCTAGGGCTGAGCTTGCCCTACTTCCCAAATCTCATCACACCCTTCATCGGTGCAACTTTCACAAAAACTTGATCCCCTACTGCAAACTCAAGATCTCCGCGCCTCTGATCTTCATAGCTTTTCTGGGGCTCTGAGCGGTCCTCTTCCTGTCCTGAATCTTGACCACTAACTCTGCGGTCTGCCTGAAAATATCCGGGCCTAACTCTGCTCTCTCTCTCCTAACTCATCCCAATATATTGCCGACCTACACTTCCTCATGTATAGTGCCTCTTATGGAGCCATACTTATCGAAGCCTGATAACTGTTGTTGTATGTGAACTCCACGAGAGGTAATTTCGGCTCCCAGCTGCCCTGGAAGTCGATCATTCAAGCTTGGAGTAGGTACTCAAAAATCTGAATCACCCTCTCTGACCGTCCGTCTGTCTGAGAATGGAAGGCAGTACAGAACAGTAGCTTAGTACGCAATGCCTGGTATAGACTCTTCCAGAATGCAGACGTGAACTCGGATCCCTGTCTGACACGATTGACACTGGAATCTCATGCAGTGTGACTATCTCTATGATGTACAGCTCTGCGTACTGAGTCATGGTGAAAGTCTTCCTGAGCGGTAGAAAATGAGCTGATTTATTGAGCCTATCAACTATCACCCAGATGGCATTATATCCTCCAGTAGTCCTCGGAAGCCCTGACACAAAGTCCATGGTGATGTTCTCCCATTTCCACTTAAGAATAGGGAGTAGGTCTTTGCTTCCCTACAGGTCTCTGATGCTCTGCCTTGACATGCTGACAAGTCAAACACTCGGAAACGAATCACAAAATATCCTGCTTCATGCCCGGCCACCAATAAAGAGTCTGCAGATCCTTATACATCTTCATACTCCCTGGATGGATGGAGTACGGGATGTTGTGGGCCTCGCTCAAGATATCTGCTATAAGGGAATCTTTGTCAGAAACCCATAGACGGTCCCTATATCTGACTATGCCATCAAAAACTTTGTATAGTCTCTGGCCCTTAGCCTCGTCCCTCTGTCTCCATTTCAGCAACTGCTCATCAGAAGTCTGCACTGCTCAAATTCTGTCTCTCAATGTCGTCTGTATTGTTAGAGCAGCAAGATTTGGGACTTCGCCCTTGGCATAAACTGCGAGCTCAAATATCAGAATCTCCGCCTGTAGCGGTCTCTGTACCGACAAATGAGTAATCACTTCGTGCTTCCTGCTCAGAGCTTCTGCAACCATGTTAGCCATACCCGGATGGTAGCTAATCTCACAGTCATAATCCTTTACTAGCTCTAGCCATCTTCTCTTCTCATGTTTAGCTCTTTCTGTGTGAAGAAGTACTTCAGGCTCTTGTGATATGTGAAAATCCCGCACTTGTCCTGATACAGATAGTGTCTCCAAATCTTCAGGTGAAATACCACTGCTGCTAGCTCGAACTCATGAGTCGGATAATTCTTCCCATGGACCTTCAGCTGTCTGGACGCATAGGCTATAACCCTATCATGCTGCATCAAAACCGCGCCCAAACCGAGCTTCGAAGCATCTTTGTAAACCACGAACTCTCCCTGCCCTGATGGCATAGCTAGAACTGGTGTAGTGGTCTGTGCTTGTTTCAGTCTGTGAAAGCTCTCCTGGCACTCAGATCCCCATAAAAACTTGGCGTTCTTCTTCTTCAAGGTGGTCAAAAGCACCGCAATGGAACAGAAGCCCTGAATAAACTTCTTGTAATAACCGGCCAATCCCAAGAAGCTACGGATCTCTGTCACACTCTTAGGAAGTGGCCAATTTCTGACTGCCTCGACCTTACTGGGGTCGACCTCAATACCATCCCGAGATACAATGTGGCCCAAGAATTTCACTCTGTAAAGCCAGAACTCGCTCTTACTGAAATTGGCATACAGCCGTCTGTCTTGTAGAGTCTTCAGTACGGTCCTCTGATGCTGACTATGCTCCTCTCTGCTCTTCAAACAGATCAGGATATCGTCAATGAAAACTATGATGAACTGATCCGAAAATGGCTGAAACACGCGATTCATCAGATCCATGAAGATTGCGGGCGCGTTCGTCAGACCGAAGGGCATCACCGTAAACTAATAGTTCCCATAACACGTCCAGAAGGCTGTCTTATGTATGTCAGACTCTCTCACCTTCAGCTGATGGTATCCGGATCAGAGGTCTATCTTTGAGAATACTGATGCTCCTTGAAGCTGATCAAACAAATCCTCGATCCTAGGCACCAAATATTTGTTCTTGACTGTGACTCATATAAGCTCATTGTAGTCAATGCAGAGTCGCATGCTGCCCTCTTTTTTCTTGACAAAGAGTACCCGCGCACCCTGTGGAGAAAATCTAGGTTGAATGAAACCCTTATATAGCAAATCATGTATCTAATATTCATTTCTTTCATCTCTGCAGGTGCTAGATGGTAGGGTGCCTTAGAGATAGGAACGGTACCTGGCATGAGCTCGATAGAGAAGTTTACCTCTCTGTCTGGTGGGATGCCTGAAACATCGTCAGGGAAAACACTGGAGAACTCTCTCACTACATCCACGTCCTCTAGCCTGTGACTGACTGGCTCTGACACATACAATAATGGCCAAAAACGCCTGGCAGCCTCTCTTCATGAGCTTCCTCGCACACATGCAGGAAATGATGCGAGACACATGCTGATGTCTGGCTGCCTAAAAAATAAACGGCTTACCACTAGGCGGTCGGACATACAGTGACCTCTGTCGAAAGTCTATGACAGCTCCGTTCAACGAAAGCCAGTCTATACCCAAAATGATGTCGAACTCCTGCAACGGTAGCACTATAAAATCTGCGTACACCGCATAATTCTGTAAATGAAGCTCCAATTTCTTCACTATCAGTGAGGTAAACATCTGATCCTCGGATGGAATCGATACTTGGAATCCCAGATTCATAGCCTCCGGTATGATACCTAGTCTCTTGACGAAAGATTCAGATATAAATGAATGCGTAGCTCCTGAATCTAGCAAGACATGTGTGGCTACACCTGAACTATATATCATTCATGCAACAAAATACGCCATCAAATCTAATCGTGTTGAAACTTAAGAAATTTCTTACCGGAAATATCCCAAATTCCTCGAAAAAATACTGAATTAACCCAAGTATTCCTCAAAATTTTGGAATATGCAGTTTAGTCCTTAAAATTTCAAAAATCACGCTTTGACCCTTACAAAATTTTTCAAATTTTGCAATATGGCCCCATGAAAATGTCAAATTTATCCCCCTGAACTCGTAAAATTCTCGAAACTAAGTATTAAATCCCATTAATTCACAAAATTCGAAATTAGCCCCTTAAATGTTCGAGTTTAGCAAATAGGTCCTCAAATTATCGGTTATTAAAATTGGTTTCCCATAATTCTCAAATTAAACAATTAAATTCTTAATCCCAAATAGGTAGAGAATGCATCGTACTTCCTTCTATGCTCACAATTTCAGGAATTGATTCTCACAACAAGCATATAACACATGCAATCAAGCGATAGATTAAAATCTTAAACATAAGGGTTACCAGTAATCAATGTCGAGTCTGGCTCTGCCTCGACCTCCTCGGCATGCATCAAATATTCTCGGCCAGTAGTCGGACCCTTGTTCCTAAGGCAGTCTGCTGCCCTATGTCTCTCCTGTTCACAAATGAAGCATTTATAGGTTCCCCACATGCACTTGCCGAAATGGAATCTGTTACAATGTCTGCAAGGCTGATTGTCCTCTAGCTGAGGCGCCCCTGGCGCCTGAGGAAGTCTCTGCTGTTGGGGTCTCCTCCTCGGCATGCATCACATATGCTCGGCCAGTAGTCGGGCCCTTGTTCCTAAGGCAGTCTACTGCCCTATGTCCCTCCTGTTAATGAAGCATTTATAGGTTCCCCACATGCACTTGCCGAAATGGAATCTTTTACACTGTCTGCAAGGCTGATTGTCCTCTAGCTTAAGCGCCCCTGGCGCCTGAGGAAGTCTCTGCTGTTGGGGTCTCCTAACCTGTCCCTGGGGCTTCTGCTGCCCTTGCTGCCTCGGTGGCCCTGTAAACTGTTTTTTCTTCGACTGGGAACTGGACTAAGTCTGCTGTCTCTTCCACTTCATCAGAAATCAATGTCTCGCAGCGCCTGCTCCGCCTGAAAAGCACAGGACGGTGGCCTCGTCATAGCTCGCCGGTCTCATCAACATAACATCCCAATGCATGGTGGGTCTCAGTTCGTCCATAAATTTCCGAAGCTTCTGAGCGACATCTCTGGCGATAATGGGCACAAAAAGGCAGTCCTTTTCAAACTTCCGGATAAACTCCACCACATATAAGTCCCCCTGTCAGAGACTCATGAATTCCATTGTCACGCGGCCCCTGACATCAGTTGGGAAATACTTTCTGTAGAATATCTCCTTGAACATGTACCAGGTGAGGGTGGACAAGTCCACTGCTTGAGCGGATCCCTCCCACCATAGATATGCAACACCCCTCAACATATATATGGCGCACCTGACCTGGTTGCCATCTCTTATCTGCAGATACTCAAAATGCAGCTCTAGTGATCGAATCCATATCTCTGCCAAGAATGGATCAGTGGCACCCCCAAACTCCTTCGGGTTGAGCAGTCTAAGCAGCTCATAAACATCTGTCTGTGGTCGGGGCGCCTGCTGGGCCTGCTCCATAAGCCTAGCTATCCTCTCTAGTACTCGGGTAGCTGGATCTCCTGGCGGCGGTGGTGGCAGAGGGCTTTTGCCGCCTCTAGGAATCTCATCTGGAGTGTCTGTACTAGGAGTTCGTTTGGGAGGCATGATATCTGGATACAGTCCAAATTCTAAACTGTAACCCATCATGAAATTTAATCTAGTTTTTCAAAATAACAAGTCTTTATATCATAAAAGCAACTAAACATGTATTGTAAATCATCGTAAAACGTAAATCGTGTGAGCATGCAGGTGATCATTAAAAACATTTAGAACATAAAATCTTACAGACTTGAGGCTTGAAGACGAAGCTGCAGAAGCTGGCGATGGCGCACCCTATCCAGGAACTTGGCTCCGATACCAATTGTGACGTCTGCTAATTTAAAATGCTGCTGAATTTTTTTTATTTTTTTGTAAATCTAACATTTTTCGAAAATAAACATATAAATATTTTGAGTACATGCAATGTTACTGGAAAATACACATTTAAAAAAAAAAGAATAATCGTAATCCTATGGCGGATAAAATACTGCAGTTTAAAAAATATCTGACAAATAAAACATTGCAGTTTAAAATTTTCGATACGGCCATAATATGTGCACGAAAAATAACTCAAGTAAACATCCTGATAATCTTCACCCTAAAAAAATCAAAGTATCAAAATGTTCATATCCACTCAAAGTCATAAAAACATGATGTGCGAAAAAGTGTGGTTCTCGGGTCGTGTGCGCACCTCCAGCCTGTCTACTCAGAATTCGGCACCTCCTGTCCCCTCATCGACATGCTCACCTGCAACATTAACGCCTAGTGAGTCTAAAGACTCAACACACCTGAACCGCGATAACAATTACATATACATAGCACACATCAGTGAAAAAATACTATAATTAACATACATTTCATGAACTTAAAAGCATAAACGTAAACGTGTCGTATAAAATCATAACGTGCAAAAACATGCCTCAACATACCATCATATACGTATACATTTTTCCTTTAATTGAATTCAGTTCATTAGTTGTGACTTTCGTATCAGCTCTATTCGATGGATCCATCTAATATAACCGCGGTACCCGACGGCAGGGACATCAGCGACAGCATTACCCGTCCATTGAGTCTTGGCCTCAGCTCATAATATCTCATATAATCATATTAGTCACAACCAACTCACATCCTTCAAAATGTGTCATCATATTCATCACTTAATAAAAACATGCATATTCGTAAATTTTCCTCAAAACCATACACGCACCGTATTCTTCATAATTACGTAAAAAATCATATACATAACATGATAAATTTGTGCTCAGGGCCCTGCCAGGACTAAAACTCACCCAGGGTGCATAATGTTCATTTTGCCCCTGGAAACCCAAAATGACCGTTTTACCCTTGGACCTCTAAATTTCGACCCGAAGTTTACCGAACTCCTTAAAATATCCCAAAACATATTTATAAGCATTCCATAGGCGTAAAATCGATTTTGTTTCCAAAACTTAAACGATTCGTTTTAAAACTTGGACCGGGGTCCCGATTTTAACCTAAATAATCTCGAAAATTAACCAATTCTTTCCAAACACGAACCATGACTTAACTCTACTAGACCAGCGCCTAAAAAAAATTTTCCAGACCCCCTATGACGCCCAAAAACCTAGCCGAGAGTTGCTGAAAAACAAATTTGCGAGTGAAACTCCAACCCTAGTGCACCAAACTTGGGTTATTCGATCCTAGACTCTACCGACTTAGACCAGCATAGAACGAGGCCATCTAGGACCAAGAGCAGCTTGAGAACCCGCTCCTGGACCAACCCAAGCCCAAACCTCAGTACCAAGTGTGCGCACCACTCGAATCCCCAAGAGCATGCATGCCCGCACCCTACTCGAGATACAATCGACCCTAACACGATCCACCTCCTTCCTAGTCGAGGCCAGATGGTTATGGACTTCCCCTAGCCTCGTTTGGACCCTCCTGGATTGCACTTCAGCATGGTGTAGTCCTCCCACACCCGAGCCTCCCTTATTCTCCACAAACAAGGTTCGAACCCTAGTCTCCTAGGATAAAGAACATCGGCCTTCACTTAAAAACCGAGCACACCCTAGACTCTTATCATAATGACACCTTAAAACGCAGCACACTAGAACCTAATCGAATCATAAATCGGCAGCCCCTTGAAACCAACAACAAAAACATGAGAATCATGCAAAGGAGATCGAGTTTCATGACAAAATTTTCACAAAAACGTATACACAAGCAAGATCAAAGGATGAACACACAAATACATATATTTCAGCATATTTATTGCAGTGAATGAGGAGAAAACGAGATACAAGTGTGCCTTGATGTGTACATGCTCAAAAACTCGAAGTAACGCGCGTCGGTGAAGCACCGGAGGAGCAGGAGGTAACTTGATTGAAAGAAAAATGGAGGAAAAATCGATGGGGGCTGGTGGCTGCTGAATTCTTACGTGAAGTGCTGCTCATGGAGAGGGGAGGGGCGGCTAAATGGATATAAGTAGGGTTAGGGTTTGATTATGGGTAGTTTAGGTTAATTAAAATGAAGTAATGGGCCCTATAAAAAAATTAAAGGATTTTAGAAAAGGTTTTAGGCTCATTATGAAATAAAACAATCTCAACAAGCCCAAAAATACTCCCGAAAAATATTTCGTTTTAGTACGTTTTTGAAAATATCGCCCTAGCCCCCCAAAAAGTCCTCTAAAAAGTTAATATTTGCGTACCAATTAAAAATACGACCCGATGAGTAAAAATACGACCCGAAAAGGACCATTTTTTAAAAACGCCCTTAAAAACACGTAATTAATTAAAATTGATCATTCCGTAAAAATAATTTTCCTGATAAATTCCTGGTCTCCATTCCTCGTTCGAGCGCGAAATGCATCTTGAAACCCTAATGAGTGAAACTTTAAAATAATCGTTAAATGAATCCTATCATGCAATAATTATGCATTAAATGCATAAAATCAATAAACACGTGATTTAAATAAAACCCCAGAGTGCATGCATTGAGGTTACGTAAAGTTAAATTTACTGGACGTACCTTACAGTAGGTCGATAGATCCATCTAAGTATTACCATGGTATCGGACGGCGGGGACATCAGCGACAGTCTCACCCGTCAACTGAGCCTTGACCTTATATATCATCATATCATTTTATTGGAAATACAATCGTCGGGCTCCCTCTTTGGCCTTCTCCATAGCTGTTGGAAACTAAATTCCGGCGTTTGACAAAATATGAACCAACTGATACGTGCAATTATATTCAGCAACTGGACTTAACAACTGAAATCAGCTGATATAATAAAGAAAACTGATCAGTTGGAAACCGATCAGTTGATACATTCAGCCGTATGCTTTTAAGCTAAGCATCCTTCAATTGAACATGTCTCGGGAAAGAACATTCAACCGACAAAGAGACATAGAAGACTGCAACTGAATATGAAACGCCGCACTTCAATAGATACAGCTTAGAACAACGCATTTCAGCTAAAGCAGTTAAGACGCCGCATTACAATAAATGAAGCAAAAAATGCCCAAGAAATAATGAAGTGGCAATCAACGGATACAAAGATTCAAATATATCTCAAGTTACCGTTGGAAGGGAAGCTTATAAATATGACAGAAGAATAGCTGAATAAAAAAAAAGAAGATCACTCTATTCAAAGCTTGCTGTTACTCTGCCAAAATCTTAGCTCACTCTTACTTGGTTTATTCGTAGCAGTCAAGGCTACAATTTGAGCTCACTAGCACTTTGTAATAATCGTTAAATTCGATAGTTCTAATATCAGTTACGCACTGAGAACATTTTGTAATACTAAGAGTTTCAGCTTTTGGCAGTGATAAGTCCAAACTGAAGTGGGTCAGTACAAATCTTGTATTCGATCAAAGTATTTTAGTGGAAATCCTATCCTTGAGATAGAAGGGGTGACGTAGGAGTAATTGAAATATCCGAACATCCAGAAACAATCCTTGTGTATTTTATTTCAGTTTTGTATTCTATCTTTCAGTCAGTTACTTTCCGCAACTACTTTAGTTTAACTGATTGTCATTGACCAGCAAGATTCCGAGAATCAGTTTGTCATCAAACTGAACTCAACATTCGAAAAGATCAGTTTTAATTGTGAGTGTTTATTCAACCCCTTCCCCCCCTTCTAAACACTCTTGATACGTTAATCGATCATATCATGTGGTATCAGAGCAGTCGAATCTTGTTCTTGAATACTTTTGATCTATAAACTTGCTAGCATGACTTCATTCAACAAAATTCCTATGTTCTCCAGAGAAGAATTTGATGATTGGAAAATCAGAATGCAGGCTCATTTAGCTGCACAAGATGATGACATGTGGTATGTCATAACTGATGGACCCATGAAAATTCTAAAAACAAATATAGCAGTTGACAGAAGGGGCACCACAAAGAATAGAAAAGCCCAGAGATGAATGGACAACTGAAGATAAAAGAAAAGCAAATCTTGATAATGCGGCTAAAGACATTATGTACAAAACGCTGGACAAAGTAACCTTCAGCAAAATAAAGATGTGTAAGTCAGCCAAAGAAATTTGAGAAAAGCTGATCCAGCTGTGTGAAGGAAATGATCAAACCAAAGAAAATAAACTTTCTGTTGCTGTTCAAAAGTTTGATAACATCAAAATGAAAGCAGGAGAATCAATGCACGAGTATGATGAAAGAGTAAGCAGTATCATCAATGAGTTAAATGCACTTGGAAAAGTGTATACTAACAAAGAGATTGCACTGAAGGTAATGAGAGGTCTTCCCAAGGAATGGGATGTCAAGACCATGGAAATGAGGGAGTCCAAAGATCTGAACCAGATTGAACTTCATGATCTGTTTGCTGACTTAAAGGCTTATGAATTTGAGCTGCAGACCAGAGAAGGAGAACCATCTACCCCTGCAGCCACAACTGCTCTAGCTGCTGTCAGAACAGAACCAATCAATTCAGTCGAGAAATCTGCTGATCTGTTGAGCAGTGATGCTATGTCATTATTCATCAAAAAATTTGGAAGGTTCATGAGAAAGAATCAAGGAAACTTCCAGAAGCCATACCAAAGGAACATCTTCAAAGATGAATCAAATGCCTGCTGCAACTGTGGCAAATCAGGTCACTTTATTGCTGATTGTCCTAAACCCAAGAAGGAAAGTCAAGGCTCAACTGATAGAAGAAAGAAATCATATGAACACAAAAGAAGACCCAAGGAAGATAAGAAGTCCTTCAGAAAGAAACATGAGGTACTGTTAGCTGAAGAAAACAAATCTAAATGGGGAGAAACTGACAGTGAGGAGTCAGAACCAGAAATCTCATGCAGCTCTAGTGATGATGAGGAAGTCAAGTGCTTGATGGCTAATGATGCAGAAGAAGAATCATCTAGCCAATAGGTATTTGATTTCAGCTCAACTGATTTCACACGAGAAGAACTCATTCTAACACTACATGACATGGTAAATGAGTATCAAAAGTTTGCATCATCATTTGAAAAAATCAAAGCAAAGCAAACTGATCCCACAGACAATAAAACCAAAACTGATGAATCAGTTGATGGGTTGAGTCTAAAAAGGGAAATTGCTGAGTTAAAAGCAGAGAGAAACAAAAATCAGTCATTAATCCAGAAGTTGATTCTTGAAAACTCAAAACAGACTGAGCTCATTCAGTCTTGGAACAAGTCATCTACTGCACTGAATGAGATGCAGAATTCACAAAAATCAGTTTCTGATAAAACTGGTTTAGGGTTCAACACTCAAGAAGAAATGTATCCAAATGATACTCAACCAAAGCTAAAAGCAGACAAAGGGAAATACATTCACTTTGTCAAAACAACAGTGGTACAAGAACAAATTGAGCCCAGTAATCTGATTGAGCAACCTACTGAGAATATGAACAAGGCTAGAAGATATGGTATTGGTTATAATAAAAAATTCTCAACTGATTCACAAAGTCAGTCATCAAAGAGGTTTCACAAGAACTATTCGAATAGCTATTTCAATTACTATAACTGCAAGCCAGTTCAGAAGAGATATAGACTGAACAATCAGTTGAATAAAGCTAAAACACATATTGTATCATCTGTACACTACACACCAAGCACACAAAAGCCGAGAAAAACCATTTGGAATACAGCTACTGGAAAGTCTGTTAGACTAATTCAAGTGTGGGTTCCTAAGGGACTAATCAGCTCAGGACCCAAATAGATATGGGTACCAAGTTATATTATGTGTGTGATTGCAGGTAACATGTACAAACAAGAACTCAATATGGTATTTGGACAGTGGATGTTCGCGATATATGACAGGATATGCAAGTGCGTTATCTCAACTGATCAAATACAGTGGTCCAAACATCAGTTTCGGGGACAATTCCAAAGATATCAGTTTGGAAGATGATGACAAAAATGAAAGTCATGGCAATCAAAACATACTTCAAACACCTGAACAAGAAGTACTGGACCAATCAGATGTGCAGGAAGTCGTTGCTGATGATCAGTTGATAGAGCATAATGATAACATTCAAATACCAGTTGACGAAGCACCAACTGAGACTGAAAACTGTGTTCAGTTACCAACTGAAGAAATTGCTGATACAACAAATACTGAGTACAGATGGAGAAAATCACATCCACCTGAACTGGTAATAGGAAATCCATCTGATCCAGTAAGAACTCGCAATCAAATGCTAAATTTATTTATCTATTCAGCTTTTGTTTCACAAATAGAACCGAAGAAAATTGATGAAGCCCTTGCTGATCCTAACTGGGTAAATGCAATGCAAGAAGATCTAAATCAGTTCACTTACAACAATGTCTGGAACTTAGTTCCAAGACCAATTTCAAAAACTATTATAGGTACAAAATGGGTATACAGAAATAAACTGAACGAGGATGGTTCAGTTGGACGCAACAAAGCAAGATTAGTGGCACAAGGATATAGGCAAGAAGAAAGAATTGACTATGATGAAACGTATGCTCCAGTTACAAGACTGGAAGCAATCAGAATTTTTCTTGCTTATGCATCACACAAGAACTTCAAGGTCTATCAGATGGATGTAAAAGTGCATTCCTGAACGGTCAACTACAAGAGGAAGTATATGTTGAACAACCCCCAGTTTGCTAAGCTAATGCAGGATAAATTTGAAATGAGCATGATGGGTGAACTGACATTCTTTCTTGGACTGCAAGTGAAGCAACTGGAGACTGGTATATTCATCAGTCAAACTAAATATACAAAGGAGCTGCTGAAGAAATTTGGCATGGAATCATGTTCAGCTGCAAATATTCCCATGAGCTCATCAGTAAAATTGGACACTGATCAAGGGGGAATATCAGTTGAGACGACATTATATCGAGGTTTAATAGGTTCATTGTTGTACTTAACTTCCAGTCGTCCTGATATTGTATTTGCTGTCTGTATGTGTGCTAGATTTCAAGAAAATCCTAAGCAATCATATTTCGTCAAACACCATAAATGGGGAAATTGTTGGAAACTAAATTCCGGCGTTGGACAAAATAAGAACCAACTGATACGCGCAATTATATTCAGCAACTGGACTTAACAGCTGAAATCAGCTGATCTAATAAAGAAAACTGATCAGTTGGAAACCGATCAGTTGATACATTCAGCCGTATGCTTTTAAGCTAAGCATCCTTCAACTGAACATGTCTCGGGAAAGAACATTCAACCGACAAAGAGACATAGAAGACTGCAACTGAATATGAAACGCCGCACTTCAATCAATACAGCTTAGAACAACGCATTTCGGCTAAAGCAGTTAAGACGCCGCATTACAATAAATGAAGCAAAAAATGCCCAAGAAATAATGAAGTGGCAATCAACGGATACAAAGATTCAAATATATCTCAAGTTACCGTTGGAAGGGAAGCTTATAAATATGACAGAAGAACAGCTGAATAAAAAAAAAGAAGATCACTCTATTCAAAGCTTGCTGTTACTCTGCCAAAATCATAGCACACTCTTACTTGGTTTATTCGTAGCAGTCAAGGCTACAATTTGAGCTCACTAGCACTTTGTAATAATCGTTAAATTCGATAGTGCTAAGATCAGTTACGCACTGAGAACATTTTGTAATACTAAGAGTTTCAGCTTTTGGCAGTGATAAGTCCAAACTGAAGTGGGTTAGTACAAATCTTGTATTCGATCAAAGTCTTTTAGTGGAAATCCTATCCTTGAGATAGAAGGGGTGGCGTTGGAGTAATTGAAATCTCCGAACATCCAGAAATAATCCTTGTGTATTTTATTTCAGTTTTGTATTCTATCTTTCAGTCAGTTACTTTCCGCAACTACTTTAGTTTAACTGATTGTCATTGACCAGCAAGATTCCGAGAATCAGTTTGTCACCAAACTGAACTCAACATTCGAAAAGATCAGTTCTAATTGTGAGTGTTTATTCAACCCCCCCCTTCTAAACACTCTTGATACGTTAATCGATCCTATCAATAGCCATTTTCTCACGATATCCCCAATCATATCATCAAATCACCGCATTAGTCACAATCAATTCATCTCCTTCAACTTTTCATATTTCCATCACTTATAAAAACTCATTATTATATGTGTAACATCCCAGATTTAACGACCATTCTCACTGTACCAAGACGAGTCTTTCCAGCGTGCTTATGTCCTCGCTCACACGCACCCTAGGAAACTTTCCAGGGGGTCACCCATCCCAGAATTACCCCAAGTCAAGCACGCTTAACTTTGGAGTTCTTATGTGATGAGCTACCGAAAAGAAAATGAACCTTCTTGATATGAGTAATACATATCAAATATTTTAAGCCCTCTTCAATTGTACAGTCCATTACATTGAACAATCTCGGAATCCCTCTCATTCCGGTGTGGGATCTGTTCATTCATGTTCCCTCCACCTAGAAGCCTGCCAGGAGCCGCTCATTGTCCGTGCAACCTCATGGCACTGACGATCACCCCCCGTCCTCTACGGCCCTGGGCCTCACTTGCCCACCAGCTTCCGCTTGGTTCATCCCCGAACCAAACCATACTAAGAGAGGTCGGCTTTGATACCAACTGTAACGTGCCAGATTTGACGACTGTCCTCACTGTGCCAAGACGAGTCTTTCCAGCGTGCTTATGTCCTCACTCATATGCACCCTTGGAAACTTCCCAGGGGGTCACCCATACCAGAATTGCCCAGAGTCAAGCACGCTTAACTTTGGAGTTCTTATGTGATGAGCTACCGAAAAGAAGATGCATCTTCTTGATATGAGTAGTACATATCAAATCTTTTAAGCCCTCTTCAACTGTACAGTCCATTACATTGAACAATCTCGAAATCCCTTTCATTCCGGTGTGGGATCGGTTCATTCATTTTCCCTCCACCTAGAAGCCTGCCAGGAGCCGCTCATTGTTCGTGCAACCTCATGGTACCGGCGATCACCCCCCGCCCTCTTCGACCCCAGGCCTCACAATATGAATCATTTTTCTTTTAAACCAAGCATACAACATTTCTTTTAGCATTAACGTTTTATCGTAAAATTCCATGAACATTTAAAATAAACATTTTAACATTTATTACAGCATTCAGGGCGCTGCCAGGACTTCTAACATTTTTCATGTGTAAAATGATCGTCCCTAACTTTCCTAATTTTTTCTTAGACATTAAAACGACGACCAAATCCATCCAACTTAACATATGACCTTATAATACACCCATAAATATTTTTTAGACATAAACTTAAGCTTCTCGACTAATTTCCCAATTCGTTTTTAAACTTAGACGTACATGCCGATTTTGAATAGTATGGACTCGAAACTTGAACCAAAGCTTAGTAACACCTAAATAAACCATATACAACCCAATTCAAGCCCATAAAATCAGTGGACCAGCCTAGACCAGATACTGAATTTTCCTTGCCCTAACTTGAAAACCCTAGCCATCTACCCATGCAACCCTCGACCCTAATCATATCCACCAGAACCACGCCCTAGTTGACCACCCTAGGACCCTACCGGTCCCCTATGAACCCTACTGGACCAAGCTTGAGAAGCCTAAAACCCACAGCCCCTCAAACCCATCCCAAGGCATGTCGGCTCCCCCTTGTCTCACGCGATCACTTAGCCCTTCGAACCAAGCATCATGCAGCCTACCTAGGATCATGGCGCAGCCCTATTGAGACCCCTGGACGAGTCCTAACAACAGCTAGTAGCCGCCTGCACCTAGGAAGCAAAAAAAGAAATCCTAGTCCATGAACCTCCAAATTTTCGTTCAGATTTATTGCGTCCTTGTCCAGTCCTTACCTATGCATCTAAGGACCCTTAAATATTTGGAAAAAAATCCTTTCTAGTATTCCTACCATGGCAGCCTCTTTGTACATCATTAGGAAGAGTTTTAAAAAATGAAAACTTTTTTTTTATGCATATGAAGCCATAAAAACAAAAATAAACATAGTGCATCATATTTTTCATGCAAGGATAATCAAATATACATAATATGGTGTAAAAGATGTTTGAAGGAAGATTAAGGCGTGTCTTTGCGTTTATTACGCACGAAAAAATGGCTTGCGATGAGAGGAACGTTGGCGGAGATGGACCTTGCTGAATATCCCTTCAAAACGTGAGTTTCCTCCTTCAAAGTTTTCATGTGGTGTGTGCAACTTTGCTGAACAAGGAGTCCTTGTATTATTTAGGGGAAGGGGCGTGAGTTGTGTGGGGTTTGGGAAGGGTTTTTGGCTTTATTTATTAATTAAAACTAATGGTGCAAGCTTAGGTCCATTGACCTAGTATATTAGGCCCATTAGTTAATATTTAAAATATTTTGTTTAAGAAAGTTTGTGAAAATATTAGCCGAATTCTCAAAAGACCTTATTTTCGTCGAAAATCGATTACGGTTTAAAATACGACTCAACGTATAAAACACCTCATTTTCGAAAATTTCATTTAAATTACACCACATATTAAACAATTGAAATTAATTATTTAATAAAATATCTTCCCTAATATGGTCCCGATCTCTATTCCTCGATCGCGTCTCGAATAACATTTAAAATACAGTTTTATGAACTCTAGTATAAAACCATATTTTAAAAATGTAAACATGGCTACCAAATTTAATTAATGTAATTAAAATAAATTGAATAAAAAACATAAGAAATTTGATAACTTGAATGTATGTGGTTACGTGGACATTCAAATTTTTGGGACGTTACAATCTACCCTCCTTAAATTGAATTTCACCCTCGAAACTCACTTATCCTCGATAATCAAAAAGTTTAGACTCTTAAAAATAGTATCTCAATAATACACGCTTCTGCTGTGCCATTATGATAAAATAAGTTTTAGGCTATCCTTATATATCCTCAATCCTAATTAAATTAGTCTTCAAGATCCTCGTTTGTGAATCGCAATTTAAAACGACCTATAGTGACTTAGTTCTATTTTATTATAACCTCAAATTTTGACTTTTCTCACAATTCCTAGTATTAGGAATGGCGATCCAAATTTATCGTATCTTAATTTCCTTATACTATACCCAAGATGTTCATCAACCTATTATATTAAAATCCAAAAAGCGTCCTTTCTTAGATTTATTGAACTCAAGGTATTCTAAGGCTTAAAATCCAAATATTAGCATTTATGCGGTTCAACTTAAGAGATCTTAGCACCAAAATTTACTAATCGACTTCTATCAATGGTAATACACTTAAAAGTTAAACCTTATCTCAACCCCATAATAATATTAGTCTGATATCCTTAAATAAAATCTTTATCTTACGAGATCAAACTAACGTAACTTAAATATTTACAACTACATCTCAAATATAAAATTGATGCAAATCTTAAATTTCACACAAAATTTTCATATAAACACATATCTCAGAAACTTATAATTCAAATCAAACAACCCAAATAGTTTTAGATAACATAATTCCAACACACATATCCACTTACTCCCAAGTTTTTAATGACTTTTGAAAATTACTCAAGACATGGTGTCTATCTCACTTCTTATATGCGTCTTTCAAGTAACTTAACCATCAATCATACTCAACTTTCTAAAAAAATTTAACTCTAACAAAAGTATAATTTCAAATTTTCAGATAATGACTAAAACTTATGATACATCAAACTTTGAGTTCCCAAAAATATGTTAACTTAATGTCTATTCCTATAACTTAACTAATTTATCAACTTTATCTTAAATTGTCATCACTCTAAATTGTTAATTTGCCACAACATTATTCCACTAACGCTTAAATTGCCAAGCCCAATATTGATTCATCCTACAATATTCTTGATTATCATTCCTTAAAACATCATAACCAATATATTACAAGGTTCTAAATATCCATTCAAGCCTAAATCATAAAAAATTCATATTATTTAAATCATTCAATTCTCACTTATTGCTAAACCAGTCCTCAAATTTCTTAACAATTGCAAAATTAATTCCTATTTTTCTCGAAAATTATCCAATTGGTCCTTAATTTCTAAAATTCTACAATTAACTCATAAGTTCTTAGCATTTCTAATTCTATTCTATAGATTTCCCATAACATAAAATTCAATAATTTTAATCTTATTAAACTCAAAATCAATTATCATAACCAATCTTACATTTCCATCAAAACCTACAATCTCAAATTATACATTTTTATACTTCTAAAGACTGACAGCGGTCTTCGAATCATTATTTCTTATATATAATTCTCGAAAATTAACTTCAATTAGTAATCACGAATCATCAGTATTTTCCTAGAAATTCCACATGTCCCAAAATAATTCATAATCTTCATAATTAACTTATGACCCAAAGAGTTGAACATCAGTACTAAAACCCAAAAACCAATATAGTCAAATCATTTTCGACCTTTCTTAATGTTGCGTGTTTTCTTGATTGCTCGCAAGTGAACGACGTCAAGTTATAGTAAAATGTATTTTTGAGTACAAGTGTCGATCCCACGAGGAGTGTGTATATAAAAAAAGTATATCAGTTCTTGTGATTAAAATAGTCTTGACTTTATTTAGAATAATCAATTAAAATATTTGTTTGCAAGAATAACTAAATTGAGAATGGATTTAAATGTAACTCCAAATCTTAGCAAATAACAATAGAATAAAAGATCTAAAGGTCCGATTTCACTCAACCGTCCACCATGTGTATTTTCTTGTAGCTATGTTATAAAAATCCTTCTTATTCATTAGCCAAGAATCATATAATTATATATTCCCTCTCCCGAGTGTTAAGAAGATATTAGTTATCTAAAAACGGATTGCGACGTCCCCATCAACAATCTACAATTAAATAACATATCAAGCACTAGATTCTCTATGGGCTTCAATAGCATTATAAGCCCTCCCGAACTCTATAAATACCATTGATGTATTTTTCCCCTTTCTTGTTTATAACTTCCTCTTCCGAGTGATAAATTGTAAACATATAAATCATTCAAATTATGGCCAATAAATTGAAAGCATTAAGATTAGAACAATACAAATGAACAATATGAAGAATTTAAATAGCTTAGTTCATAAATTCTAACACATGGTTTCTAGTTTTGTTCCATCTTTCCTCTAGAAAAAAAATTAGTTCATAACAACACAAGCAAAACGACAAAACATGGTTCTAAAACAAGACATATCAAATGAAAAATAAAAGAAAGAAGAACTTAGAACAAGAGTTTGAAGTGCTGATTCCGTCCCCAGAGTTGTACAAAAGATTTCCCCAAAAACTTGATGAACTTGGGTCTTCAATATTTTAGCAGCAGCCTCCACTATTTCTTTGACACCCCAATACCCTAGATGGTAAGTAAATGATGTATTTTATAGTCCCAGACAAGCCTCATTTGAAGCACACCAAAATTTTGGACTTCCATGGCAGCACACCAAAATACAGATTTTATGGATTCTGTCATGCAAGGACTGCGGGTGCGGTATATTTTCCAGCACGAGTGCGGTGTAGCTGCTGGTGTGTGAGCGCGGGTGCGGTACAATATTTTGTGCGATTGCGGTGCAGCTACTTTATTTTTGATCTTTTGCATTTTTCAATTCAACATTTTAATGCTCTAAACTCTCATCCTAAGATTCCAAACTGCAACAACAAAAACAACAACAAATCGCATAAAACCTGCTCAAGAATCACAAAATTTCAAGTTAAATACAAGTAATAAAAGTGCAATAAATTGCACTTATCAAACTCCCCCAAACTTAGGATTTTGCTAGTCCCGAGCAAAACAAAACAACACAAACAAACAAACAAGTCATGAAATATTTTTAAAAGAACTTGGCCTCAAGATAATTTAACTAACTCTTCATGCATTCATTATTCAATATATGACAAGTCAAATCAACCAATTTTTCATCCGGATATAATCATGCAATCGGTTAATTTCTAAACTTCTAATCTCTTCAACTCATGTTTCAAAACATTCTCAATCGATTTCAATTTTTACAAACATAAATCAAGATGTATTTTTCGGTAAAAATTGGGTTCAAAGCAATATTCATTCAAGAAAGGAGTACCCAATAAATATTTGATGCAATGAGGTGTGTGTAAAGTTGATTAAGATTCATACTCAATGTAAGTGTTTATCGATTGTCTATAGGCTTGATCCTGCCAAACCCTCTCCACTAGTATATTGGAAAACAATGACTTGGTCAATAGGATTTGCAATGCTTGTAATGTTAGGCCTTGGCTAATGGCTACAAATAAAGATTAGGAATTCAAATAAGGGAGTAATTTGAATTTGTATCTCTTTTGCATACTCCACTTTTTCTTTTATCTCCATTTTTTTTATTCATTTCATCTCTTTTTTTTTTCTCCCCTTTTTCTCCAAGTTCTTCAATCAAACATCTTTCATTTTTCCTTTTTTTTTTGTAGGAGAATTTCAATTTATTTGATCCTTTGAATTCTTACTCCCTTAAGAAAGTAAGAAATTAATGTATAAGATATTAAAATGGATGGTAAATGTGGGATATTTGAAAGTATATCGAATGAGAGTTTTTACACATATTCACGTGTGCCATTCGAATTCGTATAAGCTACAAAGAGTTGACAAATGATAAATTATTTTTATTTGGTCGCTCGAAAGGACTCAACCGATAAAAAAAATCACCTAAAATCATTCGTAATTCATAGTTTGTCCGTATTTCGCCTCGAGTGCTATTTGGATAGTTCTAGAAAAAATCTCAATTCACCAACACGAAGTAGAATCTAATCATCGTGAAAATGGGGTTTCAACGCATCAACCAAATACATATATATTCAAAAGAAAAGTGCTTGGCTTCCAAGAAATTTCAAGAACACAATTCTTTTCTCATGTAGGCTCAAGAGGGCTTCAAATGAATATTTATGAACAATATACACAGGCCCAAATAAAATTAAAGACTGCCTCAATCATATATGTGTTGCAAAAATTTCTTTCAATGTCAAATGCAAATTACAGTGTTGTTAATAAATTATAAGTCTCAAACTTACAAAATCTCATGATTGTTCTCTAAATTTATCTAATTGATTGATGAACAAGAATGAAATGCATGACCTTTCTTCTCAACACACAAATTTTGTTCATCATTGGCCATTTTTTTAAAATGTAAATGATCATGAAAGACATAGGAATACACATATCTAGGGCAACAATCGTCAGTGGTCATTGCCATCCTCATCATCTGCATCTTCGGGTGGTGGGTGGAACTCAGGCGGGTAGTATGCGGGCGGCCACTGTGGAGGTTGTGGAAATGGATTACCAGATGCAGAAGTTGATGGAAATTGTTGAGCCAAGACAGACATGAAATTCATCCTATAGCCCATGAACGTATCGGTCTTAAACCGAAACTCGTCCATGTCTTGGCGTTGTTGGAGCATATCTTCTTCCAAACTGGTTAATCGGTCTCGAACATTTCTTTGTTGCGCTTGTGGTTGTGGGGCCGGAGCATGGGCACGCCTTTCTGCAGCTCTTCTGTTGAATTCTCTCTGAGCTCGACATGCTTCATGTTGTTCAGCTGGCAGTGACCTATGTGGTTGAATTACCACAATGGCATTTTTTGGTTTTAACAACTCTTCATTTGCTGCCCAAGTCAGTCCCCAATTCTGGCATAGATCAGTGATAGAACAGGGGTGGAGGAGGCCACTAGGAGAGTTGCCTTTTGCATAGTCTAACATCGAGTTCAGAAGCAATTTACCTAAGTCAATTGTCTTTCCTGTCATGATGCAAAAAGTCAGGATTGCCCTCTCCTTGATGGCGGTGGTAGTATGGTCAGTAGGCTTAATCCTAGCCGAAATGAAGGAATACCAATCTTTGGCAACATCTCTCAGATCTGATTTGGCTAGGCTTAAATGCACATCTTCTCTCATTCGCCACTCCGCTCCCTCAATGCATATAGTCTAAAGAATATTATTATAATCAACGTCCTCTGTCCGATATTCTTCGTATTCTTCATGCATGACTGGAGGGATACCATACATAGTGTTGATGGTATGAGCATCAAAAGCTACCATCTTTCCTCTCACCAACTCTCAAATGATCATGCTTAACCTTAAGGTTAGCATAAGATTCTCGTACCAAACAAATGACCGCATCTTGTGGTTGCTTGCCAAAATCCTCCCAATGTCTAGGGGTAAGCATTAATCCGATTTCGGTTCGGGGGAAGCTCAGGTCAAATCCCCTCTCTTTCACAATGCTCTTGTTCAAAATTTTATCATAATTTTCCTCCGCCTTTTCGTCCCAAAACTTTTGTGCATCATAATTCGCAGATGAGGATGCACCCTTTAATTTTTTTTTCTTGGAGGCATTTTATCAAACACTTTCAAAGCACCAACTTCCCTTGTATCCAATTCACAAAACTTTGATGATTCTTTGACTCCCCCAAACTTATTAATCACAATAACTACATCGCAACAATATACACACCAATCCAATCGACAATATCAAGAATTTATTCCACTAAAATTTAATATTAATCTAACTTTTCTTCCATAGCCAACACCACCAATAATTTCAAATTTTAAAGCAAATGTAGTATGGATTTGCTCACCTAGAGTGTTGAAATGTGTCTTGGAAGAACAAAATCGAAGCTCCAATCAATCCTTAGTGTAAAATTTTCGAGCCCCTTTTCAAACCCTAGGTAGTATTGGTAATGATTTTGTGGAATGAAGATGGATATTGGATGAAATGGGTGAAGGTATGTATGTGTGGAGTGGGAAATGTGTGATTGGATAGAAAATGTGAGTGTGGAATGTGTTTTGTGAGAAAAAATTTCAAAGTGAAGAAGAAGGTGGGGAGAAATGTTGTTCCGTAATGTCCAGTTTCCTCCTGTTTCAGTTTATAAAATCATCGACCGCGGGTGCGGTCATAAACATAATGAGGGTGCGGTGTTGTTTTTGTCAACCCAGCTCTGGTGCGCTCAATAAAGTACCGCATGTGCGATCTTGCTACTGGAAAATGATCGCGTGTGCACCGAAAAATAGACTGCAGGTGCACTTAGCCTACTGGAAATTTTTAGTTTTTAGATAGCAGACACCGCGGGTGCGCTCATAATTCTACCACAGGAGCGATGTAGCTTCTATCAAACCAATGCTGGTGCGTTCAATAACGTACCGCGGGTGCGGTATAGCTTCTGTCAAACAAGCACAGGAGCGCTCAATAAAGTCCCGCGGGTGCGGTCTTGCTACTGGAAAATTTTCTAATTTTTCTGTCTTCAACTACCGCGGGTGCGGTAGATTTTTCAGCGTGGGTGCATTCTTTGAAATAGTTTTCTCCTCTAATTATTAGTCCTGAAAAACACAATTGGGAGTCATTACATTTGAGGAGATACAAGAACAAACTAAACCAAAAATACAAAATCAAAAATAAGAATACAAGAATAAAAGCAAAAACGAAAAATAAATTCGATAAAGAAACAAAAATTTGGGTTGCCGCCCAATAAGCGCTTGGTTTAACGTCGTCAGCCCGACTACCACCAGTATAAATTAAGTTGATCCACCCAAAGGAATGTTGTCAACATGCCGTACTTCAGTCCCATAATAATGCTTGAGCCGTTGTCCATTTACTTTAAACGTTCTTCCGTCATGGCACTTTAGCTCAATGGCTCCATATGGTTTGACTAATTCTATTGTAAAAGGCCTCAACCATCTTGATTTTAGCTTACCAGGAAATAGTTTGAGGCGTGAATTGAACAACAGTACTTATTGTCCGGGCTCGAAATTCCTGTGCAAGATATGGTTGTCGTGCCACTTCTTGGTCTTCTTCTTGGAGATCTTTGCGTTTTCATAAGCCTCATTTCTGAATTCCTCAATCTCATTCAATTGCAATAGCCACTGCTCACCAGATGCTTCCATGTCAAAGTTGAGCTTTTTCACGGCCCAAAAAGCTATGTGTTCCAATTCCAGTGGTAAGTGACAAGCCTTACCAAAGACCAACCTATAGGGTGACATCCCAATAGGTGTCTTGTATGCAGTTCTGTGTGCCCATAAAGCATCATCCAGCTTCAATGCCCAATCCTTCCGATTTGTTTTCACCGTTTTCTCCAATATCTGCTTAATCTGCCGGTTGGATACTTCGGCTTGTTCATTTGCTTGTGGGTGGTATGCCAGGGTCACCTTATGCTCCCATCATATTTAGCCAAAAGTGAGTTAAAGATTTTATTACAAAAATATGTACCTTCATCACTAATTATGGCTCTTGATGTCCCAAATCTTGTGAAGATGTTCCTGTGAAAAACTTAGCAACCACTCGAGCATCATTAGTATTTGTGGCAATTGCTTCCACCCATTTTGACACATAATCCACAGAAAGCAAAATATAAGATTGACCAAAAGAAGATGAGAATGGTCCCATGAAGTCAATACCACAAACATAAAAAAGTTCCACTTCCAAAATATTGGTCAATGGAAACTCATGGCGTCTAGAAATATTGCCAACCCTTTCGCATCTATCACATGACTTGGCTAAGGTATAACTATCTTTGAACAATGTAGTCCAATAAAAACTAGACTGTAATACCTTTGCTGCTGTTCTTGATGCTCCAAAGTGACCACCATATGGTGAAGAGTGGCATTGTTCAAGAATAACTTTCTCTTCTTCCTCCGCTATGCATCTTCTAATAATCTAACCAGCACATCTCTTGAAGACGTATGGATCATCCCATATGTAAAACTGTGACTGTAATGATGTTACGATGATATGATTGGTGATATCGTGAGAGAAAAGGTCCCAGAGTGAGCCCATTGAAGGGAGAAGGCCCAGAGGGAGCCTGTCTATGGGAGAAGGCTCTAGAAGGAGCCCGACGATCGTATTTTCATATGATTATATGATACGCCAAGGCTCAGTTGAAGGGTGAGAGTGTCTTTGATGTCCCCGCCGCCCAGTACTGTGGTTATATGTAGATGGATCCATCGACCTTATGATGAAACGAAAGTCACAATTAACGATCTAAATTAAATAAAATGAAAACGTATATGCTTATGATGAGAAGGAAAATTGTTATGATGAAATGATATATGATATGAAATGATGAAAGGAAAAATGTTAATGTTTATGCATGTTCATAAAAAGTTATTTTAAGTAAAAGTATTTTCATTGTTGCATGCGATTGTATATATGTTACTTTTTATCAAGATTATGGTTTGCTGATTCAATAGATTCACTAGGTGTGATGGATGCAGGTGAGCATGATATTAATGATGATGGAGGTTTGGATGGTTGATCTTGTTGGGCCAAAGGTGCACACAACCCGAGGACCAGTGCTAGATTTTTTGCATTATGATTATGATTTACGTTTAAGTTTACGTTAAAGATTTTCACGATCTTTATATGATTTTGAGTGGTTTTGGCGAGGATGTTAGAGTTAGGATGTTTTTAAACTATCGCTAAGTTTAGGGTTGGCAAACAAGTGAAAAATTTATGTTTCAAATTAATTTCTTTTGAATTTGCAAGGTTTAGTGGGTATGTTTTATTTTAAATTGGAGTCAAAATTATTGTATATGTGTATGTATAATTTTAGCCGAGATGGTGAGGGAGGGAATGAAGAAAAAATTTCTAGTATATTTTAAAGAGAAATGAGTAGTGGACGTTTCAGTTGGTATCAGAGCAATATTCCTGCTAAAGGGTTGTGCCACCGCAGTTCCGGAAAGCTCAGTCATCATGCCTTGAATTTGTAAGTTTAAATGCTTTATATGATTATATGCTTAGTACCTGCATGATAGCATGATTTATATGTTTAATATGCATGTTTAATGATATTCATGTTTAAAGCTTAAGGATAAATGAAATCTATATGCGGCATGATTGTTGACCTTACATTTAATGCATGTTGGTTACTTTTAGAATTTAAAAAACGTTCAGATGTAATGCTTCCTAGACGTGCACCTAATACTGATAATCAAGCCAAAAATACTGAAGATCGTCAAGAGAATGCACCCCCGCCTCCTAATAGGGATGCTGCTGTTCGCGCACTAGAGGGCATGGCACGCTTTTTCACGCAGAAGTTTCAGTATGCTCCTAGAAACAGCATGACATTTATGATCAGTTTCGGAGGCTCTGTCCGAGGGATTTTTCTGGCACTACCGACCCTTTTGCTGCTGGGTTGGATTCGATCTCTGTAGATTCACTTCCGTTATTTGAATATGGGATATGCTGACAGAGTTAGGTGTACCACTTACATATTTAGAGATGATGCTTCCATTTGGTGGGAGGTGTGAAGCATGGATTGACTTGGCTACACTTACATGGGTTCGCTAAAAGGAAATTGTCTATGAGAAGAACTTCACTGCTGATAATCGAGGGCGTTTGAAAAGGGAGTTAATGAGTCTCCATCAGGGGGACACGAATGTGGCTGAATTTGTGAGGAAGATGAGACACTTTATGGATGGTCTCTGACCTACTATCTGCCGTGATGTGATGATGATGCGACCGGTGGACTACGCTGATGCCACTACTTAGCATTCCAACCCGATCAAGCATTGAAAGATATTGACTTTGAGGTGCAGCGCAAAAGCAGCAACACCAGCAGATCTCACAGCCAAATAAGAAGTCATATATGGGACATCCTAGACCACAAGGGCCACAAAAGCCCCAAGGTCAAGTAAAGAAGCCAGGACCACCAAAGCCACCACAACCTGGAGTGCCAAAACCTGCTGAAAGGTCCGTATGCAAGGAGTGCAATCACCCATATCTTGGCAAGTGCATGTGGGGGACTTACAAGTGCTTCATATGCAAGGAGGAAGGGCATAAAGATGCTGATTGCCCGAAGAAGAGAGCACCAACAGTGGGGAGAGCTTATGTCATGCATGCTGAAGAAGCTGAGGAGGAGCCAGACACGACCCTAATCACTGGTAACCTAGTTATTAATGTTTTTATATTTATTTTATTGCATGAAATATTAAATTGGTTATAAGAATCAATTTGGGATCAAGAAGAACCAAGAGGAAAATAGGTTGCATGCTCTACCATAGTTGGAATTAAGACGTGACAATGAAAATCAAAGATATTGAACTTGAATATTGAGCCTTAAATATGTAAGGGAAGTATTTAATTTCAAATAAGAAATTTAGGGCTTAAAATTGTGCTTGTAGGGATATTTTCGAAAGTTTCAGGACCAAATTGGAAAAAATTCAAAATTCATGGGGCTTAATTGCAACAATCCAAAAATTTCAAGGGCTAATCCAAAAATTTGAAAGATCAAGGGCTGAAATTGTTAAAACCAAAAATTCAAGGGTAATTAGAAAATTTTCGAAAAATTTTAGGGACTAAATTGCAATTTACAAAAATTTAGGGGCTGTTTTGCAAGTTTTAAACAATTGAGGGTTGTTTTGGTGATTACCAAAATTCTATGGGCTCAATTAGCAATTACAAAAATTTGAAGGCCAGAATTGATAAAATTCGAAACTTATGGGGAAAAAATGAAAATTTCGAAACTTTTGGGGACTAAAATGGAATTTTCGAAACTTCCAAGCGTCAAAATACAAATTTCGAAAAATTTAAGGGGCAAATGCAATAATTTTGAAATATAAGGGGTGAAATTGCAATTCTTCCTAAAATTAGTAGGGTCCAATCGCTAAATTTTTGAAAATTTTGGGAAAATAATGCTAGAAATTTCCTTAAGCTTCCACACGAATGAGTTTAACATTATATTTCTCGCAGGAATGATATTCATTCAAGATGTAGCTACCTACGCATTGCTGGATTCGGGAGCTACACACTCATTTATATCTGATACATTCATCGAGCGACTAAATATAATACCCGAGATATGAGATTCGGCTTCAAAGTTTATATTCCTTCCGGTGATCAAATGGTCACATCAAGCAAAGTGAAGAATCTGGAGCTTCGTTTATATAAATATGTGGTTTGGGCAGATCTTATCATACTTCCGATGCCTGAATTTGACATTATACTAGTATGGATTGGCTTATACCAAATGGAGCTTCGATAGATTTTCGGCAGAGGATAGTGTCATTCGACCACCTAGTGGGAAGTATTTTATATTTGAGGCAGCGAGGAACAAACAAATGCCGCACATTATCTCTTGTATGTGCACAAGGAAACTTATTAAGAGAGGATGCTAAGCTTATCTAGCATGTGTCACTTCAGCAGATGTTCCCGACAGTCAGAAGCAAGAGGAATGTTGATATCATCAGAGATTTTCCTAGCGTCTATCCTGAGGATGTCTCTGGCATTCCACCGGACCGTGAGGTGGAATTTTCTATTGAGTTGATGCCGGGAACTGTACCAATTTCTAAAGCACCCTACCGTCTAGCGCCCTCCGAAATGAAAGAATTAAAAGATCAAATCCAAGATTTATTAGACAAGAGTTTCATTAGCCAAAGCTGTTCTCCAAGGGGTGTACCAATATTGTTTGTAAAGAAGAAGGATGGTAGTATGTGACTTTGGATTGACTATATAGAGCTGAATAGGGTCACCATCAAGAATAAATATCATCTACCGAGAATTGCATACTTATTTGATCAATTGTAAGGAGCATCGATATTCTGAAAGATAGATCTTCATTCTGGATACCATAAGTTGAAAGTGAAAGAGTCGGATGTTCACAAGACAACGCTCAAAACTCGTTATGGGCATTATGAATTTATGGTCATGCCATTCGGTCTGACCAATGCGCCAGCGATCTTCATGGATCTCATGAATCGCGTATTTCAGCCGTATCTAGATCAATTCATGATCGTTATTATTGATGATATTCTGATCTACTCGAAGTAAGAGGAGCATAGTCAGTATTTGAGGACATCACTGCATCTACTGCAAGATAGGAAGTTGTCTGCAAAATTCAGCAAGTGCGAGTTTTGGCTCGAGAGAGTGGCGTTCTTAGGCCACATCATTTCTAGATATGGAGTTGAGGTGGATCCAAGCAAAGTTGAAGCAGTGAAAGAATGGCCCGTACCTAAGAGCGTGATCGAGATACATAGTTTCTTGGGACTAGCTGGCTATTATCGAAAGTTTATTCAAGGATTCTCATCTATTGTGGTACCCTTGACCGCCTTGACAAAAAAGAATGCAATGTTTATATGGGGATCCGAGTGCCAAGAAAGTTTTGACAAGTTGAAGCAAGCTTTGATCTCGACGCCATTATTATCTATGCCATCGGGGCAAGGAGAGTATGTTCTGTATACCGACACTTTGAAACTTGGTTTCGGCGCAGTTCTGATGCAAAATGACCGAGTTATAACTTACGCATCGAGACATTTTAAAGTACATGAGAAGAATTACCCCATACATGATCTTGAGCTCGGAGCAGTCTTTTTTGCATTAAATATTTGGAGACATTTCTTGTATGGGGAGAAGTGCAAGATTTTCACCGACCATAAAAGTCTGAAATAGTTTTTCACTCAAAAGGAGTTGAACATGAGGCAAAGAAGATGGTGGGAATTAGTAAAAGACTACGGTGACTTTAGCTACCATCCGGAAAAAGCTAATTTAGTAGCAGACGCACTGAGTAGAAAGACAGCAGTTATTAATCAATTATCACTTTAGCGACCATCGCAGTCTGAGATTCAGCGGTTTGAGTTAGCAGTATATGTTGGGGGTGAGGCCCCTAGTCTTCCCACCATGACACTACAATTGATGTTGAGGGATATAATCCGTGAGGGGCACTCTATTGCTGCGCAATTGCAAAAGTGGAGATTGAAAGATGAAGCCAAGGGTCGGTAGCTGTATTCTGAAGAAGATGGAATAGTTCGATAACGAGATCAATTATGGGTTCCTAGTGGAAATTCTTTGGCGGAAGTCGTTATGAAAGAAGCTCATGATACTCTGTACTACATTCATCCTGAAAGTACGAAGATGTATAAAGATTTGCAATTATTATATTGCTGGCCGGGTATGAAGCGTGATATCCTGCGATTTGTATCCAAATGATTGACATGTCAACAAGTAAAAACAGAGCATCACAGGCCAGCAGGTAAACTTAAGCCACTTCCTATTCTCAAGTGGAAATAGGAAAATATCATTATGGACTTTGTTGTGGGATTGCCGAGGACTATCAAGGGATTTAATGCTATATGGGTGATAGTGGATCGTCTTACGAAATCAGCACATTTTGTACCTATCGAGACGACATTCACTATGACACAGTATGACACAGTATTTGAAAGTGTTATTCAAATATTGGAGGATCTACTTTGAGCATGTGTTACCTATTTTCAAGGAAGTTGGAGTCTAAATTACCTCTAGTGGAGTTTACTTACAATAATAACTATCAATCATCAATAGGTATGGCTCCATACGAGGCACTATATGGGAGGAAATGTGGATCACCCATACATTGGGATGAGGTTCGTGAACGAGGAGAGTTTGGACCAAACTTGATCAAGCACACCGCTGAGTTAGTAGTCAAGATTTGAGATAGGATGAAAACTGCACAGTCAATAGAAAAGTTATGCCGATAAGCGTCGAAGGGAGTTAGATCTTGCCGTTGGTGACCATGTGTTTGTGAAAATAGCACCTATGTAGGGTATTATGAGATTTGGCAAGAAAGGAAAGCTCAGTCCGAGATACATTGGATCATTTGAGATTTTGGAAAAGGTTGGGACACTAGCCTATGGAGTGTCATTAAAACCGATGCTAGCCAGAGTGCATAATGTGTTCCACATCTCGATGATGCGAAAGTACATGTCGAATCCTTCGCGTGTACTAAATTATGAGCCTCTAAAGTTAACTCCAAATATGTTATATGAAGAAAGACCTACACAAATCCTAGGAATACAAGAAAGGAGACTACGAAACAAGGTTATTCCAATGGCCAAAGTCAAGTGGTTAAATCACTCAGAGGAAGAAGCTACTTGGGAGACTGAGAGAAATGAGGAGTCACTACCCGGAGTTATTCGGTAAGTTTTAATTTCAAGGACGAAATTTCATTTAAGGGAGGGAGGAATTGTAAGGTCCAAAAATAAGAAACGTAATACAAACTGCATGCAAATCTTGGAAAATGGAAAATGACCAATTATATGATTCTAATGGCATGAGTTAATTGAGATCTGCATGATTACATGTTAAAATAGGATTTTATTATTCGAATGCATAAAACTCTATTTTTAAAGGTTATTCGAGATGCGATCGAGGAACGAAGACCGAAGGCTGAAAAAGTGAAAATATTTTTATTAAATAATTGTTTTCAATTACTTAAAATAAGATTAATGCTAAATGGTATTTTTGAAAATAAAGTGTTTTGAGGTGATTTTATACGCCGAGTTGTAAATTTTATTGGTATTCGATTTTCAACGAAAATATGAACTTTTTGATAACTAGGCTAATATTTTCATGAACTTTCCTAGACGAAATATTTTAAATATAAACTAATTGGCCTAATTAACCATGTTATTGGGCCTAGGCTTGTTTACTTGATAATTAAACAAATAAATATGCACAAACCCTCCCCATTAAAATTCATTATACATGGCCTTCTCCCCTCACAACACACGAAGTCTCCTAGCAGCCTCAAACACATGCACACACGAGAGTTTCATCAAGAGAAGCTTCGGTTCTTGCACGGAAAATTCAGCATAGGTTCTACGTCGTCTTTCTTCGAATCGCCACAACGTTTTCGTGCGTAATATACGCAAAAGAACGACATAAATCTTCTTTTCTCATCTATAACATCCTATTACGTGTTTGATTATCGTTTGCATGCAAAACATGGTCTCTTTTGAATTATTTTCTTTTTTATGTCATGATATGTTAATAACTCATGATTTTATGTCCCAAAACTTGATATATTATTGCATGAAGAGGCTGCCATCATGGGGACACCGAAAATGGAAGATTTTAAGGGGGTTTCTGCGTCCCTAGATCACGGTTTAGAAGCTGCACACGACATGAACCTAGCTTGATCGAATAAGAGCATGTTGATGCATTATGGTCTCGATTAAGGGGGAAATCAACGCATGGCTCGACCAGGGCTTGATCAGGGCTCGGGCCAGGCATGGTTGAGTGTGAGGTAGAGTTCTAGCCACACTAGGACTCAAGCACATCGGCTGGGAAGGAGTCCATGCGAGCTAGGATTCTTCTTGAGCCAAGCGAGAGTAGTTGCTGCGTGTAAGGGTTTGTGGCTGGGCCAGGGTGGTCAATGCTGGTCTATGCTAGGTCTCAGAGAGGTCCTAGGGTTGGTCCAGAGGGTAAGGGCTCGGGTGGTGGCTCGGGCTAGGGGTCCTTGCTGAATTAGGAGTCCTAGGCGCAAATTTTAGAGAACTCGCGCAGCTTCCTGTTACGTGCAGGAGGATTACAGCGGGTTATGGGCTGGTTCAAGGGGTCATGGCAGGTTAGTAGGGTCCACAGGTGGGTTGGGAAGGACTTGTCTCAAGCTGGCTCGAGCATGGCTCGAGGGTGTCTTGTAGGGTTCGATTTTATGGTTTGGATGGCTGAAGGTTCAAACCATGGTCCATGGGGGTCTAATCATGGTTCACGAGTGTAGTTTAGGTATTTAAAGTCTAAGGTTAAAATACAAAAAGAAAATATTAAAATTTTTAATTAATTCGGTATTAAAACGCTTTACGAATTAATAATTATGAAATAAATAGAAAGCAATGAATTTAAGCCAAATAAAAAAATATAAGTAAATTAATTTAAGCTTAAATAATTATTTGGGATGGGTTAGAGTCAACAGTCATTTTTTACACTGGAAAATGGGTTAGACGTCTTGGCAATGCCCTGAATGCTGTAATATATGATAAAATGCTTATTTTAAATGTTTAAGTAATTTTATGATAAAATATGTTAGCTAAAAGATATGTTGCATGCTTGGCTTAAAAAGAAAATTGATATTTATATGCATGATTTTTATAAGTGATGAAAATATGAAACATTTGGAGGAGGTGAAGTAATTGAACTGTTATGATGTTACGATGATATGATTGGGGATATTGCGAGGGAAAAGACCCTAGAGGGAGCCCATTTATGGGATAAGGCCCCAGAAGGAGCCCGTCTATGGGAGAAGATCCCAGAGGGAGCGTGACGATAATATTTCGATATGATGATATGATAGGCCAAAGCTCAAATGACGGGTGAGAGTGTCGCTGATTTCCCCGCCGCCCAGTACTGTGGTTACATGTAGATGGATTCATCGACCTTATGATGAAACAAAAGTCACAATTAACGATTTGAATTCAATAAAAGGAAATTGTTTATGCTTATGATGAAAAGGAAAATGGTTATGGTGAAATGATATATGATATGAAATGATGAAAGAAAAATGTTTATGTTTATGCATGTTCATGAAAAGTTATTTTAAGTAAAAGTATTTTGACTGTTGCATGCGATTGCAGATATATTACTTGTTATCAAGATTATGGTTTTCTGAGTCAATAGACTCACTAGGTGTGATGAATGCATGTGAGCATGATATTAATGATGATGGAGGTTTGGATAGTTGATCTTGGTGGGCTGAAGGTGCACACAACCTTAAGGACCAGGGCTAGATTTTCCGCATTATGATTATGATTTACGTTATTTTACGTTAAAGATTTTCAAGACTTTTATATGATTTTGAGTGGTTTTGGAGATGATGTTAGAGTTAGGATGTTTTGAAATATTGCTAAGTTTAGGGTTGGCATACAAGTGACGAATTTATGTTTCAAATTTATTTCTTTTGAATTTGCAAATTTAGTTGGTTTGTTTTATTTTAAATTGGAGTCAAAATTATTGTATATATGTGTATGTATAATTCCGGCCGAGATGGTGAAGGAGGGAAAGAAAAATAAAATCTAGTATATTTTAAAGAAAAACGAGTAGTGGACGTTTCATGGAACTCTTTGGATTTTCCCATGATTTTGACAGGGCTGAAATCTCTTTGCATATTTGATGTAATTTTTCATAATGGATGAACAATAGTAGCTATACCTTCTGATCAACTATATCAACTTTACTTCAAATTGGTGCACTCCGCAAACTCCTTCGTAAACTTGTTTCATTATTTCCAATGCTTCTGGAAAACCTATTCATCTCAGGAGCAACCCATCAAGCTCTTTCCTGCACAAATCCCCTGCATTAAGATGTAATTGGGGGCTCTCATTTTCAAACCACAGAGAATATCTCTCCTAAGAGATTCCAGTACCTTCGTTCAGTTTGTTCTTGTAATACTCATTTGGTACCTATAATAGATTTTGAAGAGGGTCTTGGAATTAACGTCCAGACATTGTTATGTGAAAACTGATTAAGCTCTTCTTGCATAGCAATTATCCAACTGAGACCAACTAGAGCTTCTTCAGTTTTTTTCGGTTCAAGTTGCGAGATAAAGGCAAAATGAATCAATAAATTCGACATCTAATTTCTGGTTTTCACAAGATCAGATGGGTTACCTAATACCAAGTTCTGAGGATGGTTCCTGCTCTATCTGTAGTTAGGATCTATCTTCTTGACACGTTTGCAAATCTGGTACAGTTTGTAACTGATCAGTTTTTTAAACTTCAGTTGGAACAATATCAGTTTGAGATTAAATATTATCTAGCTGTTCATCAAAATGATTATCAGGAACTGTATCCTGTCCAACTAGTGGTTCTACCACTTCTGGCTGTGGTGTTTGAAAGGAATTTTTGACAATAAGATTTTCAACTTCATTGTCATCCTCCAAACTTATATCTGTTAAGCGATTAATCATCTCAATTAGAGAATTTGGCTTATCAGTTAGCACATTTTCATCAAATACAACATGTACTGATTCTTCAATATTGAGAGTGCGTTTATTAAAAATTCTATATGCTTTACTAACATATGAATATCCTAAGAATAATCTTTCATCAGATTTAACATCGAAAGCAGTTAGGTGATTCTTACAATTGTTATCAATAAAGCATTTGCTTCCGAATATTTTAAAATATGAAACCAAATTTTTCTTGTCATGCTAGATCTCATATGGCGTTTTTGAATTATTTTTATTAATCATCGATCTATTTTGAGTATAAGACGTGGTGTTAACTGCCTCTGTCCAAAATCTTTGAGAAATAACAGAATCATCTAGCATTGTTCTTGCAGCAGAGAACTCATGTCTGATTCCTTAATTTTCAAGAAATTGAGACAGATTGATAAATTAAATTTCGCGGTCGGACCTTATTTTGTCATTCCCGAATAATTTTTCACTTAAAAGTCTTTTGAAAAGTTTGATCAGTTGCTTTCCTTAATGCGCACAGCTGGATTCATTTAGATAAGCTTTTTGTCTTCTGAAAACTAGTCGGCTCCTTAACTACTAATGTTCTGAACTACTCAGTTGAACTGGTTTGGTGAAATCAATTGGCTCGTCAGCAGAACTGATTTCGCTGCTTCAGTTGAACTAGGTCAGCTGGGCTCTTCATCAGTTGAGCTCTTCATCAGCTAGCCGGTTTCTGAAGGTCTTTTGCTGAATTACCTATCCGATGGAGAATCAGTTGAATTGGTTTTTGATATATCAGTTGAACTGGTTCACTTTAGGCAATCAGTTGGCGCTTTCATTTTGCATCTCAATAGCCTCAGTTTAGGCTCGGTAGCTTTATACGCACTTAGGTAAATTTATTAGAAAAAAATAACAAGTTTTGTTAACATCAAAATAAAGATTGTGAACATGAAATGTTCCAACAATCATCTCTTTTTTTATGATCACAAAAGTTATGGTGAGAACTGAATTGGTACCAGCTCGAACTGATCAAATCAATTTTAAAATAGTAGTTAAGCAGTTAAGTACAAAAGATATGTTTATGGATGTTCGGACACTTCAAAATCTCCTACGTCACCCCTTCTACCACCTCGGGTAGGTTCCACTAGAAGACTTTGATTTATACAATACCTTGTACAAACCCACTCAGCTTAGGACTTACGCTACTGCCTAACTGAACTCCTAGCCTAGACTGAAGGCAACACCTTCCAGCCAAAATTTGTTTAATGTATGTGTTAAAGACTACATACACAAGTTTAACGTCTTTGTGCAAGACTCACTCAGCTATTCAATAAGCTTAACTCTCTGTATATGTGAGTGATTTTGTGTGGGTGTGTGAGAACCGATCTATGAATACAATACGAAAGTGTTCTCACACACTGAGGGAATTGTGCTTCTAATCTAAGCTGATAACACGTTGAAGTGTTCCCTCAAATCTGGGCGGATTGCTTCTTGTAAGCTGATATACGATGAGCTTGCCCTTCTTCTTTTCTCATGATTTTCACACACTTGTTTGTTGATGGTCTGGATCTTGTATTTATAGAGGCTTCGTGACAGTTCTTCAAGACTCATCAAATATGTCCGTTGTAGTTGAATCAGTTCCTCGATTTTGTGTCTTGTCCTTTCTAACATCCATTCTGGAACGTCAAGACTTTAAGCTCTGATGCAACGTTCATTATTGTCCTTTGACTGGACAATTGCTTTCCTTAATGCGCACAGCTGGATTCCTTTTAGATAAGTTTGTCATGTTCTGCAAACTTGTCGGCTCCTTAACTGGTGTTCTGAACTGGTCGGTTTAACTGGTCTTGAATTGATTTAGTGAAATCAGTTGGCTCGTCAGGTGATCTGATTTCACTGCTTCAGTTGAACTGGTCAGCTGGGCTCTTCATTAGTTGAGCTCTTCATCAGCTGTCCGGGTTTCGGAAGGTCTTTTGCTAAACTACCAATCAGCTGGACAATCAGTTGAACTGTTCTTTGATATATCAGTTGAACAAGTTCAGTTTTGGCAATCAGTTAGTGTTTTCAGTTTACGTCTTGATAGTTTCAATTTTGGCTCGGTAACTTTCTGCGCACTTAATTTATTAGAAACAAAATAACAAGTTTTATTAACATCAAAATCAAGATTGCGAACATGAAATGTTCCAACAATCTCCCTCTTTGATGATAACAAAACTTTGAGCAATTAAAGCAATTTTTTAAAGGAAAAAAATTTAATACTAATTCTCCCCCTTCGTGAGATTCAAAAACATTTAAAAAATTTTAAAAAAAATTCAATTCGAGGGATAATTAATGGAAACTCCCCCTCAAGAACTGAATTAAAAACGAGTTTAAAAAATTTTCAGTTCGAGGGATACAAATGCTCCCCTTAAGAACTGAATTAAAAACTCCCCCTTAAAATATAATTATTTACGCGATTTGATGAAATTTTAGCATCTTTTAATATTCAAGCAGTTTAGGCCAACAAATCTTAGGATAACAGTTCAGTTACATAGAACTAACTGGATAAACATGATGTTTATTTAATCAAATATGCGTCCCTTGTATCATACATTTAATTACGCCATCATGTGAGAGAAATTGCTACTACAATATATAATAGATTTTAAACAACATCAAATATCATTCAGTTTATACATAACAGACTTGAATATACCAACAACTTGTTTCCTTGAATGCTTTAAATACTGCATCGATCTTGAGTTTCTTTGCCAGAAGAGCAACTAATTTGCCTTGGACTTGATATATGTGCTAGCTAACTGGTCTAGCTGACTCAAACCGGACTCAAATGCTGTTGAACTGCATTGATCATCTACTTTGATCTGATATGACAATGAAGTGGCGGTATACTGCTGATGATTATGCTCCTAATCATTCAACATTACAGGGTAGTTGGGTTTCGTCTGTTGATCAGCTGATCTGGTAGGCTGGCAACTAAAATCTTGTCAATTGATCAATTTAGCTATTCTGATGTCAGTTTGGACTCAAAATCCTGCAAGTTGCTTGAAACAACAAAATACAAAGTCGAGAGAAGTGGCTATAATGTTAGTTGCAGATCCAATAATCTTCTCTCTTCCCATGGTAAGCTCATATAATATTATTAAGAGGATATTGAAAACCATTTAAAATAACATCTTGAAACTAATTTAAAACATCAGTTTTCAAATGATCTTCTTAGAACGGATAGCTCTGATACCAATTAATGGATCGGTTCTAACACCTGCGAGAGTTCTTCGAACACAATATTCTCAATGAGCTGTAATAGCTCGTGTTCTAAGAATATAAACACGGATGAATTAGATCCAGTTTGGTTTTAAACCAAGCGGAAAATACTCGAAATAATCCTTCGTTAAGAAAGATGATTAATTTGAATGTCTATTACCTTGTGTGAAATGAATAAATGAAATGAGGGGGATGAGATCTTGCTTGTATCAGTTCAGTTATAGTGAGAAATGAACTGATATCAGCTCTAACCGATCAAATCAATTTGAAAACATTAGTTAAGCAGTTAAGTACACAAGATATGTTTATAGATGTTCGAAGACTTCAACTGCTCCTACGTCACCCCTTCTACCACCTCGGGTAGGTTCCACTAGAAGACTTGGATTTATACAATACCTTGTACTAACCCACTCAGCTTAGGACTTACGCTACTGCCTAACTGAAACTCCTAGCCTAGACTGAAGGCAGCACCTTCCAGCCAACACTTGTTTAATGTTTATATTTTAAAGACTACATACACAAGTTTAACCTCTTTGTCCAAGACTCACTCAGCTATTCAATAATCTTAACTCTCTGTATATGTGAGTGATTGTGTGTGAGTGTGTGAGAACCGATCTATGAATACAACACGAAAGTGTTCTCACACATTGAGGGAATTGTGTTTCTAATCGAAGATGATAGCACGTTGAAGTGTTCCCTCAAATCTGGGCGGATTGCTTCTTGTAAGATGATATACGATGAGCGTGCCCTTCTTCTTTTCTCATGATTTTCACACACTTGTTTGTTGATGGTCTTGATCTTGTATTTATATAGGCTTCGTGACCGTTCTTCAAGACTCATCAAATATGTCCGTTGTAGCTTGAATCTGTTTCTCGATATTTGTGTCTTGTCCTTTCTTACAGCCATTCTGGAACGTCTTGACTTTACGCTCTGCTGCAACGTTCATTATTATCCTTTGACTGGACAATTGCTTTCCTTAATACGCACAAATGGATTCCATTTAGGTAAGCTTGTGGAGTTCTGCAAACTAGTCGGCTCCTTAACTGATGTTCAGAACTGGTCAGTTGAACTGGTTTGGTGAAATCAGTTGGCTCGTCAGCTGAATTAATTTCACTGCTTTAGTTGAACTGGTCAGCTAGGATCTTCATCAGTTGAGCTCTTCATCAGCTGGCTGGACTTCTGAATGTCTTCTGCTGAACTACCTATCCGTTAAACTGGTCTTTGATATATCAGTTAAACTGGTTCAGTTTAGGCAATCAGTTGGCGCTTTCAGTTTGCGTCTCGATTGCTTCATTTTAGGCTCGGTAGCTTTCTGCACACTTAGGTAAGTTTATTAGAAACAAAATAACAAGTTTTGTTAACATAAAAATCAAGATTACGAACATGAAATGTTCCAACACATCAACAATCACAAGAGTGTATTTTATTCCCCTAAGCTCATGACTGGTATTGAACCAAATAAGTCCATATGCATCAGTTCTAAGCATTGGGTTGACGATTTACTTCCTTTGGTTTTAAAAAAGGATCTAACTTTCTTCCTGAACTGAAAAGTTGAGCAAATTTTTATCTTTTGGAAATTCTCATTTGGGCAGACCAGTTACCAGCTCGTGTTTACTCATTTGTGAAATAGTTTTGAAGTTCAGATGGTTCAATCTTTTGTGCCACAGCCAGTTTTGAGATTTATTAGAAGCTACAGAGAAAACTGGCTTATCGAGTGGATTATTCCAACTCACTTTGTACATGTTTCCACATCTTTTTTCCTGTCATATTTATATCATGAGATGCATTTCTAACTGAACAATCATGCTTATTGAAATCAACTGAATGATCATTATCGATTTATCGCATAGTTGACTGATGCTGATTAAGTTATATTTCAAATTGTCAACAATTAATTCATCATTGATGATAATGTTACCATTGATAAGCTTACCCTTACCCGTGGTTTTACCTTGTGAGGAATTCCTAAAAACTTATCTTGGGACAGAATATTTGATGTGTTGAGATATCAGTTCGGTGTTTCCAGTCATATGTCTTGAACATCCACTGTCCAAGTACTAGACTGAATCTTTGATCCAATTACTTGTAATTTGCAATCACAAATAATGAATAAACTTGGTATCCAAATCTATTTGGGATCCAGAACTGATTAGTCCTTTGGAAACTTAGATTTGGACCAGTCAAACTGATCTTCCAGTTTTTGTGTTCCAGATAACATTTCCTAAATTTTTTGTGACATGTGAGTGCGTTGAGGATGATATAACGTGTGTTTGTTCTCTTTTATCCCTATTGTTCATCCGGTATCGTTTTTGAACAGACTTGCTCTTATAATAATTGTAATAGACTCACCATAACTGGACATTTTGGGTGACCAGTTGCACGATTGAACTAAAATCTTGGGACTCTACCCAAGTCCATATAGCTTAACCTAGTTCATATTTTCAAATGATTTTTCAACAGTTTTTCAACTGGCTTACTGAACTCAGGATTCTCATGTACCATTACTAATTTAACAAAGAATATATTTCTCTTTGCTCGTATTTAGTTTTGGCATTGTACCACTGGTTCAGGTATCATCTTGGCTATTAAAGCCCAGACCAATTTTATCTCCAACTGGATTTTGTGACCCTTGCATTTCATTCATCATAACTAACGACTTGTTCCAAGCCTGAATTACTTCAGTTAGTTTAGAGTTTTCTAATCTCGACTGCTGAATCAAAAAATTTCTCTCTCTCTTTTCAGCTATCAGCTTAGCAATCTCCTTTTTTATATTTACGCTTTCAATTGATTTTAGACTATCAGCTGTCAGTTGAGGGGTCATTTTGTTTTGCCTTAGCTTCCTCAAAGGAGATAGCTAGATTGTTGTGCTTATTTACCATATCGTGCATTGTAGAGATAAGCTCTTCTAGTGTGAAATCAGTTGAGATAAAATCAAATACCTGATTACTGTTGGACTCCAGCTCAGCATCATCAGCCATGAGGCATTTCACCTCCTTTTCATCACTTGAGCTGTTTGAGCTCTCAGTTTCAGATGCTTCGCTATCAAATTCAGCCCACTTTGACTTGTTTTCTTCTACTACCAAAGCTTCATGCTTCTTCCTGGGTGACTTCTTCTCATCCTTGAATCTTCTTCTGTGCTCGAATGGATTTTTTCCTTCTAAACTGATCTCCTACTGGCTTTTTAGGCTTTGGACAGTCAGCAATGAAATGAACAGTCTTTCAACAATTGAAGCACGTATTAGGTTCCTCCTTGGATTCATTCATATGATAGTTTCTCTGAAAGGAACCTTGATTCTTTCTCATGAACTTTCCAAACTTTCTCATAAACAATAAAATTGCATCATTGCTCAGTTGTTCTGCTAACTTCTCAACTGAAACTGATGGTTCCAGTTTCAGTGCGGTTAGAGCAGTTGTAACTGGTGGAATTTTTGGCTCGCCTTCTCTGATTTGCATCTCAAATTCCTAGGCTTTTAGATCTGCAAATAGATCATGTAATTTCCACCTTGTTCAAATCTTTAGATTCCCTCATGGCCATGGTTTTAGCATCTCACTCCTTGGGAAGGCGACACATAACTTTCATGGCAATCTTTTTATTTGAGTGCACTATTCCAAGTGCATTCAATTCATCCACTATGCTGCTGACACTTTCATCAAAATCACTCATCGATTCTCCAGCTTTGATCTTGATGTTGTCAAATTTATTGACAGCAACTGACAGCTTGTTTTCTTTTGTCTGCTCATTTCCTTCACATAACTGAATCAGCTTTTCCTAGATTTTCTTAGCTGATTTATACATTTTGATTTTGCTAAATGTGTTTTTGTCCAGAGTTTTATATAGGATGTCCTTGGAAACATTGTCCAAGTTATCTTTTCTCCTATCTTCTGAGGTCCACTCATCTCGTGGCTTCTCTATTTGATGCGGTGCTCCATCAGTAAGAGTAACAGTTGTGTTGGCTTTCATGATCTTTATGGGTCCATCTGTTATAACATACCACATGTCATCATCCTGAGCAGCTAGATGAGCATGCATTCTTATCTTCCAATAATCAAACTCTTTCCTGGAGAACATGGAAATCTTATTGAATGAAGACATGATGATCTGTATCAGTTAGAGTGTTTGAAATCATTCAAGACAAGATTAATCGCTCTGATACCACTTGATAGGATCAGTTAAGAGAGTTTAAGTGTTTAGAAGGGAGGAGTTAAATAAACACTTAGAATTTTTATTCTTTTTCATATATGATCAATTCTTTGATGAACTGATTCTAAAATATTGTTTGTCAATATAAATCAGTCAACTAATAAAATGCGGAATATAGATTGAAATATAGATTAATACTGAAGGAATGATATAGTGTAAAACTGACAGTATAATTGAAATGAACACATGGATTTTTACGGATATTCGGAGATTTCAAATGCTCCAACGTCACTCCATCTATCACGAAAATAGGACTTTACTAAAAGAATTTGATATATTACAACAGATTGTAATAATCCACTTCAGATGGTCTTACACTGCCAAAATGAAACTCTTAGTCTAACAACTTTTTTACATTGATTAACTGAAATGCTCTAATTGATAGCCAAAATGCTACTGATAAATAAATTAATTTAGATCTTGAGTGAGAAATTTGTAAACTGAGAAAATACTCTAGAAATGTATCGCAACTGATTGAAGTATGTAACTTGATTGTTTCGTGTGTTTTCACTACCTGCTTCAACTGATTCGATCAGATATATATAGTCTTCGATCTCAACGATCATATTGAATGCATTTAATGACAAATATCCGTTGAATCATCATCTAGTCATTTTATCTGACAGTAGTACGAGGTATTCAGATTGTTCCGTTCTGATTCATCTGTTATGCTTTGGTACGACTTTTCAGTCAGTCTGCTGATACTTAAACTGATCATGTGGCCAACTGATTAGAAGTCAACTGATCAGTCCTGCTGAAAATTATCAGTTCTAATTGATATTCTATCATGTTACGAATACTTCAGTTGGTTAGATTTTCTAGTTCAGCTCAAACGAAATCTTCAGTTACGATTTGTAAGCCAAAAAATGCGATAACGTCCAACTGCATGCAAATCTAGGAAAAATGAAAAATATTTAATTAAATTATTTTAATCGCATTAATTAAATATGTTAGGCATGTTTACATGATTAAATTATGGTTTTTGATTAGAATGCGTAAAACTGTGTTTTTAAGGAGTATTCGAGACACGGTAGAGGAACAAAGACCTGGGACTGTAAAGGAAAAATATTTTTATTAAATGATTATTTTTATTTATTTAATATATGGTATATTTAATATGTTATTTTTGAAAATAGGGTATTTCGAGGTGTTTTTACAAGCCGAGTCATATTTTAAACCGGTAATCGATTTTTGACGAGAATAAGGACTTTTTGGGAACTTGGTTAATATTTTCAAAAACTTTCCTAAATGAAATAATTTTTCAACTTTATAATCGGCCGATTATACCAAGGCTTTTGGGCCATGCTCTACACCAAATATTTTATATCAAACTTTGAACCCCCAAGCCCGACAGCAATACAAACTCACGCCTAAACACTAGAAGGGTCCTAGAGTTTTTCTCTTATAACACACGGCCACATTCACCCCACATTTTCAAGGCTAATCATGAGTTTGAAGAACAAAAACTCAGCAAGGCTCCCCATCACTTCGCCAAAGTCCCTCACGTCAAAGATTGGTTTTCGTGTGTAAAACATGCAAAGACACATCTTAATCTTTCCTTGCTTATCATTCATACTATATTATGTGTGATTAAGTGTTCTTGCATGAAAAATATGATACCCTTCTTATATTTTTGTTTTTATGGCAACACATGATAAACTTTGATTTTCATGCTTTTAAATTCATGGTATTGTTGCACAAAGAGGTTGCTATGGTAGCGCTATTAGAAGGGATGAATTTTAGAGGGTTTAGGGACCCCTAGATGTATGGTTAAGGGCTGGATAATAAGGATGGAAGGGCTGAACGAAAATTGGCTTTTTAAGGGAATAGGGTTTCGATTTTGGTTGCTTGGAAGGGGCAGGCTGTGAGCCACATTTGAGTCTAGTTCAAGGGTCCTAAGAGGGTCTAGTCATGGTACTAGATGGATTAAGGGACGGCTGGTGTTGGGACATCATATTCTCGCACCCAAGACGCAGCGGAAGTTTAAAAATTTTTGTGCTTGGGCGTCGTGTGTTTAGAAACATTCATAGGACGTTTAGGATTATACCTTTGTGTTCTTAATGCTTGACTCCAAACTATTCGGATGTTTAAATCGATATAACCCTTTTTGTAAATCTCTTCGAACGGCTCTTCTCCTTTGATCGCCTAATTGGGTCCACGATCGAAGACAGTTTTTCTCGTTTGGTTTGCACTAGAAAATCCAAACAATTTATGCATTGAGACTGGAGACTTCGAATTTCCAAAATCCGGAGACGGTGCAGCGACGACGGCGCGGCGGTGGAAGAACAAAGTGGCCAAAAATTTTTCCTTCAATTTCCAAGAGATGGCCGAGAGTTTGCTTTCAAAAGGTGGGAAGATTTTTGTTAATTTTTGCTTATTGATTCTTAATCAATAATTAACCAATAATTAATTATTTTTAATCATTAATTAAGCAAATCCAATTTGTTTTTTGGCCAAAATTTCTTCTCCAAATAATTGAAGTGGCCGAGACTTTTCAACCAAGGGAGGAGAGGTTTTGGAGTTATTTTTATGTGCAATTTTTCATCATCCAACAATGAGCCCTATTGATGTATTTATAGAGTGAGACTCCTAATCTAATTGGGAGTCTTCTCTCACACAAGAACTCTAATAATTTCATTATATTTAAATTCTCATATAATTAATATATAATATATTTATTAACCTTTAAAAATAAATGATAAAATAATATCATATACACATATTTTATATCACCATATAAAATATATACATGTATATGTATATTAAATTAAATAACTATTATTTAATTTGTAAACTTAACTCATTGGTTAATTTAAATTCTAGACTCCTCTAGAATATTTATGAGAATTTGTGCATTTTAGTAGTCATTATTACTAGCACAATCATTTAATTAGTAACTTCCAAATTCACTAAAAAAATGATTCCGGACTCATTATAACCTCGATCGATGATCCGAAAGCGCCGATGTATCAAGGATACAAATCTTGTTTATATAATGAAAATCAAAAATTTTGAAGATCAAAATTTTCACTTACCAAATTTAGAACTTGTCATATATGGTAGTTACCAAATTTGGCGGCTGCCAGTTTTAGTGAACTCCTTCACAAAACATGTAGTTCCACTCTCCTTCCTTATTTAACAATCATGCTAACTTCCATTTCTTCCATCATATGAAATCAACTCGTATACTCCTTTATAAGCTTTCTGTTTGATCTCCATCAAACTATAGTCGTCAAATTCCAACTCCTTGAAATTTGACTATCTCAACGGGAACACAGAATCCGATGCTTTTGTGACCTTCAATGGTTCAGGGATACAGCTAGCCGTGGGTTCATATATCCATGTGATTCAGAATAAAATTTATTCTTATTCAGGTTTACCCTAGTAGCATCGCCCCATGATCCCCTAGGGTATCACTGATAGTGTCTACAAGAACCTTTAGTCATGGTTAGCTTATAGTACGGTCCCTTCAACACATATATCCCGATCGAATCTGCACCCATTGGTATATCGAGAGTTGCATATGAATTCGATAACGATACGATTTATCTTTGAGTACTAATAGTGGCATGGTATGTGCAACTAGAAAAACACCTTTGTGTAAATTACATTTCTTGCTCCGATCAGAGACTCCTTGCACTATTAACTCATCAGATCACATAGGATATCTTCACCCATAGGCGAACGGTGAATCCCCGACTACAATGCATTTGCTCCTAGTATTTCAAAACTACACCCAACCTCTCCACCTGATGACCCTCGATGGAGTCGGTAAACGGATCAAAGTGCATGCTAGTACATATAGCCCCTACATTGTCATGGGTCAAAGGACTAATGGTGTACAACCATAACTGTGGATTATTCCACTCGATAAGTGGGAACGACTTGGATAGTCTTAGGGAGGGTTGTTCGGTGCATTATCATATGATCACCCATCTGTGTGAATGGACATCTCCATGCCCTTGCCAATGAAACATGATGTTTACACCACAAATACTAATCTCAAGCTCGAGCGACCTTTATCCTTATTTTAGGCGGCTGAATCGACTAGGAATTTGTTTAGAATATACGGTACACTTCCTAATGAGTTTCATGATCTTACGTCGCGACGCAGACCTCATGGTACATATTGTATATTCAAGGACTTTATCTATGCATCTTGCAGGTGTATACATATAAAGTATAATGCCATAATCGAATAAAATCGTAAAATATTATTGAAATAAAGATTGTTTTACACTAGAGTCAATAAAGCCCGTGCCACAAGTTGGATTGCCGGACACCAACTCTAACAATCTCCCACTTTCCCTATAGCCAAATACACATAGATCTTAGAACCATTGCTTCAGGGGCTTCGTCAGTGGATCAGCAACGTTATCTGCGAAGGCGAATCTCTCTACCGAAATGCCTCCTTTTCCCACAATCTTCCGGATTATGTGGAAGTTCCTCAGTATATGTTTGGATCGCTGATGAGACCTCGGTTCCTTCGGTTGCGCTACAGCACCGGAGTTGTCACAGTAGACCGGGATTGGATCAACTGTTTGAGGAATGACACCCAACTCTTGGATGAAATTTCTCATCCAAACACCCTCTTTTGCTGCAGCCGATGCAATTATGTATTCGGCCTCAGTGGTTAAATCCGTTCTGGTGTCTTGCTTGGAACTCTTCCAGGAGACAGCACCACCATTGAGCTTGAATACAAATCCAGAGGTCGATTTCTAATCATCCACATCTGATCGGAAGCTAGAATCAATGTAGCCTTCCAATTTTAGTTCTCCACTTCCGTATACCAAGAAAAAATTCTCAGTTCTTCTCAAATACTTAAGAATGTCCTTTACTGCTTTCCAATGCAGTTGATCAGGATTCGACTTATATCGTCTTGCAACACTCAGTGCATATGCAATATCAGGTCGAGTAGATATCATACCATACATAATACTGCCTATGGCAGACGCATATGGAATGCGGCTCATGGTTTCTATCTCTTCATCAGTGTTAGGACACATAGACTTGGATAGATTCACACCATGAGACATTGAGAGATATCCTCTCATGGACTCCTCCATAGAAAATCTCCTCAGTATGGTATCGATATATGTGGATTGGGTGAGCCCTAGCATCCTCTTTGATCTATCCCTATAGATTTGTATTCCTAATGCATATGATGCTTTACCCATATCCTTCATGGAGAACTTACCAGCTGACCATACTTTAGTTGAATGCAACATCCCTACATCATTCTCAATGAGTAGTATGTCATCAATATAAAGTATTAGGAATGTCACTCCACTCCCAGTAACTTTCTTGTATACACAAGGTTCCTCTCAGGATTTTCGGAAAAATCAAACTCTTTGATAGTGTTGTCAAATCTGAGGTTCCAGCTCCCTCCTTGATTCCTTTTTGAGTCCATAAATGGATCTTTGAAGTTTGCATACTTTATGCTCACTTCCTATTGATGTGAATCCTTCAGGTTGAGACATGTAAATCTCTTCATTAATCTTCTCTTTGAGGAATACTGTCTTCACATCCATCTGCCATATTTCATAGTCATACCATACTGCTATGGCTAGCAGTATCCTAATGGACTTGAACATTGCGACTGGAGAAAAGGTTTCCTCATAGTCAACACCTTGCCTTTGAGTATATCCTTTTGCTACCAGTCTAGCTTTGAAGGTCACCACCTTCTCATCCGCTCCAAGTTTCCTTTTGCAAATTCATTTGCATCCTATGGGAACAATTCCCTAAGGTGGATCTACTAAAGACCATACTTGGTTCGAATACATGGAGTCCATCTCGGACAGCATGGCTTCAATCCATCAAGATGAATCGGCATCAGACAATTCTTCCTTGAAATTTCTTGGATCACATCCAGGAATGGGCTTACCTTGGCCCTCTTCAAGAAGCAGGCTCAACCTATTAGGCGACCTTGAGATCCTTTCGGATCTTGTAAGAGCTTGTGTTTCTTTGATTGGATCCTGGGGCGTGGGTTCTGCTATTTTTGTAGTAAGTGGTTCTCGAATCTCATCGAGTTTTATCATCCCACTTTTTCTATCCAATAAAAACTCATTCTCTAAGAAGGTGGCATTCTTTGAAAAAAACACCTTTTTTCACTGGGATAATAGAAGTAATATCCAATATAGTTCTTTGGATATCCCACAAAGTAGCACAAATTGGCTCTACTATCCAATTTGTCTCTCATTGTCTGTTTCACGTAAGCAGGACATCCCCATATTCTTAAGCAATAATATTTGGGCGGCTTTCTCATCCATATCTCATATGGAGTTTTATCCACTGCCTTTGTATGGACTTGATTCAACAACCTTGCCGCTGTTTCAAGCGCATATCCCCAAAGGGATGGCGGCAACTCAGTGAATCCCATTATAGATCGAACCATGTCCATCTCGTCCAATTACAACGTTCTGACACACCATACAACTGGGGTGTGGCAGGCGGAGTCCACTGTGAGAGAATCTCATTCTCTTTAAGGTAGTCTTGAAACTCAGTACTCAAGTATTCTCCACCTCGATCTAATCGTAGTTTTTAATACTTTTTCCTAACTGTTTCTTTACTTATGCTCTGAATTCTTTGAACATTTCAAAGGTTTCAGACTTTTATTTCATCGAATACACATACATACCCAAACCTCGAATAGTCATCGGTAAAGGCGATGAAGTAGGAATGGCTATATCTTACGCTAACACTTAGCGGGCCACACACATCTATTTGGATCAAATCCAACAGATTACGTGCACGTTCCACTTTTCCTAGGAAATGGGCCTTGGTCATTTTTCCTTTCAGACAGGACTCACATGTCTGTCAGAGAGTTTATGTCTGATTAGTCAAACATATCCTCTCTCACTAGCTTGTGCATCCTCCTTTGAGAAATATTTCCTAGCCTAACGTGCCACAAATGTGCTTGGTTTAGACTATCTTTGTTTCTTTTGGTTGTTGTTGAAATCGTGTTTACTTGGACATTCACTTATCATTGCCAAAACATTCCTGGCCCAGATAATTTCTTATGTCCAGACTTCTTGCAGTAAAGCAAATATGTTCTGACTTATCGGGCTTTGTCAAATTCCAGGCCCACCACCTTCTCAATAGACCAAAAACATACTTACACCATGATCATTGGCAAGAGCCACATCTTGCATGCGTGTAGTCACGTTTTCTTTGAAAGTGGTGGGATTTATTATGCGAGTTTCATGCACTATGCAACTCTTGCATGTCTATTTGAATGTCAACAGCATTCAACATTTCCTCAAACTGTCTCTACAGTTCATTTGACATAGAAGAAAGCATATTACACTTCAGCTTGCATATTATAGTCCTACCATCTTGCATGCTTTGTCAGTTCAGCAAGACTGACATTAGTGTGTATGCTATTCTCTCCAAATTTAGAACAATTTTCCCAACCAATCTTTAAAATTAGTGTTCGGTTAGTTTATTTTAATAACATATATGAATTACGTGACAAAATCATAAATATACTTGTTGGAACTTTTCAAATTCTCAATCTTGATTTTGATGTTAACAAAACTTGTTATTATGTTTCTAGCATATTTACTCAAGTGTGAAGTTGCAAACACAAGAAGCAAGCTGAAACTGAATTTTGCACAAACTGAATTTCTGGCGAACTTTGGTATTTCTATGATATCTCTCAACTGGATTATCCAAATAACAATCCGCCAGCTAGAATGATTAGAAAACTCAATTTGGAACAAGTCGTATTTCACGTCACTTGGGCAAAATCGGATGTTATCATGGTCTAACTGATCGCTCAATTACCGAACTGATCACACAAAAACAACAATCAGATGAGTTTGAGCAGCTGCGGTATTTTGGTCATATCTCTCAGCTCGGTTATCGAAACGAAGCGATTCAGTATGCGTTGGAAAGATATGACAATGATCTACAAATCATCTTCAGAAGTCAAAGTCTGAATCAAAGCTTAAGATGCTGATAAATGACGATGAAGTTACTGATTCTGCACAAACTGAAATCAGCTAGGCTGATTTCAGCACACCGGCTGAAACTGAACCAACTGAACCAACTGCTGACCAGCTGACCAACTGCTGACCAGCTGACCAACCAACTGAACTGAACCAGCTGCTGACCAACTGAAACTGAACCAGACCAGCTGAAGACCAGTTGAACCAGACCAGCTGAAACTGAACCAACTGAACCAACTGCTGACCAGCTGACCAACTGCTGACCAGCTGACCAACCAACTGAACTGAACCAGCTGCTGACCAACTGAAACTGAACCAGACCAGCTGAAGACCAGTTGAACCAGACCAGCTGAACTGAACCATCTGAAACTGAACCAGACCAGCTGAAGACCAGTTGAACTGAACCAGACCAACTGAACCAGTTGAACTGATTGACCAGTTGAGTTGACCAGTTGTCCAGAGTTGACCAGTTGTCCAGAGTTGACCAGTCGAGAAAATGTCCAGCAAGAAGAATTTGACCGTTGCAATTCCAGAAACAGTACAGAAACTTTCCAACGGTCATATTCTTGTGTCTAACGTATATATCAATGTTGGAGCCTATAAATACAACTTATTGAAGATCAAACAACAGCTTTTGAAGGGGATTAAAAGCATGGGCAGTTAGCATGAAAAAATCAGCTAGTTGAGAGCACAAGCCCTTGTGTGAGGATACATTTGAGATGCACACTATAAATGATGAATTCCTCACACACAATCACTCACACATATACAAGAGAGTTGAACTTCAAAGATTAGTTGAGTGAGTCTTGCACAAAGACAACAAACTTGTGTATGTAGTCTTTGCATATGAGACATTAAACAATATGCTGATTGGGAGGTGCTGCCTACAATCTTGAGTGCTAGGAGTTCTAGTTGGGTGCTGCCCTTCCGGAATGTGTTTGTACAAGTAGTTGTGTAAATCAAAGTCTTCTAGTGGATCCTTCCCAAGGGGAAGAAGGGGTGACGTAGGAGTGTTTGAAATCTCCGAACATCCATAAACAAATTCGTGTCTATTTATTTATTGCATTCACTTATCATTTCCATTAGTTTTAAAGATGCATTGTTGAAGCATTTTATGTGTTCTTCAAATACCAAAATATTGCATATCAAGTGTTTGATAAAATGCTTCAACCCAAAATATTTTTTAGTCATTCAACTTGCATATATTTTAAATGCTTTACAAAATATTTAATTGATTTCTACGAAGGATTATTTCGAGTGTTTTCCGCTTGGTTTGAATACCAAACTCGATTTAATTAATCGGTGTTCAATATTTCAAGAACCGAGCTATTGTAGCTCAACGATTACCTCCCTAATCGATCCCAACAATTGGTATCAGAGCAGGTGTTCTTGAAAGAACATTGAAACTGATTTTGATGTTTAATATTCGAAAATTTCAGATTTTTTACACACATATATATGCAAAACTGAATTTTCACTCAGCTTGCAGCGACCGTAGGAAAAATGGCATATCTCCTTGCTCGTGTGTCCAAATGACAAACCGTTTTTTGCGTTGCAAACTAGACTCATAGAGGTTTACAACGGTATAAAATTTTCAGCCTAATTATGCTCGAGAAAATACAGTTTATTCGTTGAAGGCAGAGCATATGTGCTGCAGCAGAAAACGAGCCATAGAGAAAATTGGTTAGTTATCCTTCTTCTTTTATAATTTTCAAAATTTCAAAAATATAGGGGGAGAACTCATTGTAATTTTAATGAAGTTATTATTTTTAAATATTGAGGGGGAGAAAATTTTGTTTAAAATGTTTTGAAAATATGACTTTTTGATTCACACAAAAAGGGGGAGAAATATGTTAGTCGAATTGATTGTTTATCCAAATTTTGTGATCATCAAAAGGGGGAGATTGTTGGAACTTTTCAAGTTTGCAATCTTGATTTTGATGTTAACAAAACTTGTTATTGTGTTTCTAACATATTTACTCAAGTGTGAAGTTGCAAACACAAGAAGCAAGCTGAAACTGAATTTTGCACAAACTGAATTTCTGGCGAGCTTCGGTATTTTGATGATATCTCTCAACTGGATTATCCAAATGACAATCCGACAACTGGACTGATTAGAAAACTCAATTTGGAACAAGTCGTATTTCACGTCAGTTGGGCAAAATCGGATGTTATCATGGTCTAACTGATCGCTCAATTACCGAACTGATCACACGAAAACAGCAATCAGTTGAGTTTGAGCAGCTGCGGTATTTTGGTCATATCTCGGTTATCGAAATGAAGCGATTCAGTATGCGTTGGAAAGATAAGACAATGATCTACAAATCATCTTCAGAAGTCAAAGTCTGAATCAAAGCTTAAGATGCTGATAAATGACGATGAAGTTACTGATTCTGCACAAATTGAAATCAGCTAGGCTGATTTCAGCACACTAGCTGAAACTGAACCAACTGCTGACCAGCTGACCAACCAACTGAACTGAACCAGCTGCTGACCAACTGAAACTGAACCAGACCAGCTGAAGACCAGTTGAACCAGACCAGCTGAACTGAACCAGCTGAAACTGAACCAGACCAGCTGAAGACCAGTTAACCAGTCCAACTGAACCAGACCAACTGAACCAGTTAAACTGATTGACCAGTTGAGTTGACCAGTTGTCCAGAGTTGACCAGTCGAGAAAATGTCCAGCAAGACGAATTTGACCGTTGCAATTCCAGAAACAGAACAGAAACTTTCCAACGGTCATATTCTTGTGTCTAACATATATATCAGTGTTGGAGCCTATAAATACAACTTATTGAAGATCAAACAACAGCTTTTGAAAGGGATTCAAAGCATGGGCAGTTAGCATGAAAAATCAGCTAGTTGATAGCACAAGCCCTTGTGTGAGGATACATTTGAGATGCACACTGTAATGATAAATTACTCACACACAATCACTCACACATATACAAGAGAGTTGAACTTCAAAGATTAGTTGAGTGAGTCTTGCACAAAGACAATAAACTTGTGTATGTAGTCTTTGCATATGAGACATTAAACAATATGCTGATTGTGAGGTGCTGCCTACAATCTTGAGTGCTAGGAGTTCTAGTTGGGTGCTGCCATTCCGGAATGGGTTTGTACAAGTAGTTGTGTAAATCAAAGTCTTCTAGTGAATCCTTCCCAAGGGGAAGAAGGGGTGACGTATGAGTGTTTGAAATCTCCGAACATCCATAAACAAATTCGTGTCTATTTGTTTATTGCATTTGCTTATCATTTTCACTGTTTTTAAAGATGCATTGTTGAAGCATTTTATGTGTTCTTCAAATATCAAATATTGTATACCAAGTATTTGATAAAATGCTTCAACTGAATATTTTTACTCATTTAACTTGCATATATTTTTAATGGTTTACAAAATATTTAATCGGTTTCTACGAAGGATTATTTCGAGTATCTTCCGCTTGTTTTTTAACCAAACTCGATTTAATTCATCGGTGTTCAATATTTCAAGAATCGAGCTATTGTAGCTTAACGATTACCCCCCTAATCGATCCTATCAATACTGATACGAAAACAGAATAAACGTTGCCGACTATTTTTAAATATTTTTAAGACGTAAAATATGGTCTTTTGTTTTTACGAATTGCCTCCCACTATTTTGACATTTTTACCACCCTCTGATGAAAAACGGGAAATCCAATTTCCTTAGTGAGTACGCAAGGCCCAATTGCGAAATTATGATCCCGAATAATATCAGTCAATCATAACTTCCAAAAGGTAGAGCCCAATTGCAAATCCTTGCAACCCTTACGTAATTTTGCCTCACGTTTGAGGAGGGTCCAATAATATGATCCTCTTTCTCTTCACGTGTCGAGCCCGGCCCATCAATGTTGAACCTTAATAGTCGGTCGCCATGAGATCCCCCAATAATATGAGCCGAAGTCATGGGAGTTCCACATAGTCCACATCAAATATGTCAGTGGAAGTCACAGCTTTCCGGCGTCCAGGCCTCCCCAATAATATGAGCCAGACACTTAACGCGGGTAACGTTCATCATGCAACCACCGTCGATGGAATGCAAGGAATTATTAAACTTTCTTTTAATTATCCTTTTAATGAGCTTGATTAAAATTTTGGATCTCATCCAAAATGAGGGATTTTAATTTTAAAAATTTGTCTCATCATTAATTTTAAAACTCGTGCCATGATTGTTTGTATGATTGCCGGATTCATGCAACTCTTGTTATTATATTAATAATAACGCACATACTAATTATTTATAATATATCACATACTTCATAAATAATAAAAGATGATCGATAACTGAGAGCTAATTGATCTGTACAAGCCACATACGGATCCATGTCCATAACCTAGGTAAATGCAGGGATGCAAATGCAATATTACATAAACTTCCAATATTTTACAGGTCTTCGATCTTGAAAACTCTTTACGAGGATCGGGCCCACCGTCTTCAAATCTTGATCTCCCACTAATTCTAATATTTACATTAAATATCTTTGGTACATTGGGATACAAATTTAGGGGGTGAGAACGGACCATAAACCAGGTCCACTTTTAATTATAAAATAATCAAAAATTACAACACGTAAAATATCCTAACATACACCTAGCATATTGGTCATGGCTCTCGATCATCCTTTTAACATATAATATCATATATTATATAAATCCGATAATATCACATATTATCAATAAATCGTGTATCTCGTAAATTATCACTAACCGCAATAATTATCAAATTAAATAAATATTTTATTTAATTTCAAATAAATAAATTTCTTCTAAAAACATCTTTTACCATAAATAATTAAAATCATATTTCAATTATTTATTTTGTAAGAAATTGATTTTATATAAATTGTTGTTGGAGTAAAATATACCGTATTTTCAAAAAATATCAATTTAACCCAAAATTTTAAAAAATCAAAAAATCACCCCTGGGCCCGAACAATTCAAGCGCACGACCCAGCTCGTCTCGGGCACCCACCCGCGCCGCCCGCCCGCTGTTTGATCCGATCGAGCGCTGGCCGTGTGCACATGCGCGCAGGCCGTGCGCGCGTGCTGTGCGTTTGTCGTGCGGCGCTGCACCAGGCCGCGCGCGCTGTGCGTACGCTGCGCGGTCTGCTCGAAACAGTTTCAGGCAGACTCAACTTTTTTGTTTCATTTTTTTCAAAAAATGATTTTTCGAAAATAAATTTTAGGGGCGCTTTTTATAAAAAATTCTTACGCGGTTAGAAATAATAAACTCAACACAATTTAATTTAAACACACGAATGAGAATAACCTGGCTCTGATACCACTGTTGGGACATCGTATTCTCGCACCCTAGACGTAACGGAAGTTTAAAAATTTTTGATCTTGGGCGTCGTGTGTTTAGAAACATTCATAGGGCGTTTAGGATCATATACCTTTGCGTTCTTAACGCTTGACTCCAAATTATTTTGATGTTTAAATAGATATAGCCCTTCTTGTAAATCCCTACAAACGGCTCTTCTCCTTTGATCGCCTAATTGGGTCCACGATCGAAGACTTTTTTCCTCGTTTGGTTTGCACTAGAAAATCCAAACGATTTATGCGTTGAGACTGTAGCATCCGAATTTCAAAATTCCGGAGACGGTGCAGCGATGACGGCGCGGCGGTGGAAGAACAAAGTGGCCAAAAATTTTTCCTTCAATTTCCAAGAGATGGCCGAGAGTTTGCTTTCAAAAGGTGGGAAGATTTTTGTTAATTTTTGCTTATTGATTCTTAATCAATAATTAACCAATAATTAATTATTTTTAATCATTAATTAAGCAAATCCAATTTGTTTTTTGGCCAAAATTTCTTCCCCAAATAATTGAAGTGGCAGAGACTTTTCAACCAAGGGAGGAGAGGTTTTGGAGTGGTTTTTGTGTGAAATTTTTCATCATCCAACAATGAGCCCTAATTATGTATTTATAGAGTGAGACTCCTAATCTAATTAGGAGTCCCTCTACCACAAGAACTCTAATAATTTCATTATATTAAAATTATCACATAATTAATATATAATGTATTTATTAACCTTTAATAATACATGATATAATAATATGATATACACATATTTTATATCACCATATAAAATATATACATGTATATGTATATTAAATTAAATAACTATTATTTAATTTATAAACTTAACTCATTGGTTAATTTAAATTCTAGACTTCCTCTAGAATATTGATGGAAATTTGTGCATTTTAGTAGTCAACACTACTAGCATAATCATTTAATTAGTAAATTCTAAATTCACTAAAAAAATGATTCCGAACTCATTATAACCTCGATCGATGATCTGAAAGGGCCGATGTACCAAGGATACAAATCTTGTTCATATAATGAAAATCTAAAATTTCGATGATCAAAATTTTCACTTACCAAATTTAGAACTTGCTATATATTCCAGTTACCAAATTTGGCAGCTGCCATTTTTCGTGAACTCCTTCACAAAACATGCAGTTCCACTCTCCTTCCTTATTTAACAATCATGCTAACTTCCATTTCTTCCATCCTATTGAATCATCTCATAAACTCCTTTATAAGCTTCCTGTTTGATCTCCATCAAACTATAGTCGCCAAATTCCAACTCCTTGAAATTTGACTATCTCAACGGGAACACAAAATTCGATGCTTATGTGACCCTCAACGGTTTAGGGATACAGCTAGCCGTGGGTTCACATCTCCATGTGATTCAGAATAACATTTATTGTTATTTGGGTTTACCCTAGTTAACCTCATTATTTTCATCAACTTCTTGATCAAGAATGTCAGAACTCATTTTTGATTGCACCCATCGGATCACGGTAAGAACGTCTAGTAGCATCGCCCCATGATCCCCTAGGTACCACTGCTAGTGCCTACAAGAACCTTTAGTCATGGTTAGCGTACAGTACTGGTCCCTTTAACACATATATCTCGATCAAATCTGCACCCATTGGTATATCGAGAGTTGCATATACGATTTATCTTTGAGTACTAATAGTTGCATGGTATGTACAACTAGGAAAATACCTTTCCCTAAAGCACATTTCTTGCTTCAGACAGAGACTCGTTGCATTATTAACTCATCAGATCACATAGGATATCTTAACCCGTAGGCGAACGGTGAATACCCGACTACACTGCATTTGTTCCTACATATTTCGAAACTACATCCAACCTCGCCACTTGATGACCCTCGATGGAGTCGATAAACGGATCAAAGTGCATGCTAGTACGTATAGCCCCTACATTGTCCCGGGTCAAAAGACAAATGGTGTACAACCATAACTGCAAACTATTCCACTCGATAAGTGAGAACCACTTGGATAGTCCGAGGGAGGGTTGTTCGGTGCATCATCATATGATCACCCATCTGTTTGAATGGACATCTCCATGCCCTTGCCAACGAAACATGACGTTTACACCACAAATTCTTGTCTCAAGTTCGAGCGACCTTTATCCTTGTTTTAGGTGGTTGAATCGATTAGTAACTTGTTTAGAATATACAGTATACTTCCTAATGAGTTTCATGATCTTACATTGCGACGCAGACCTCATGGTACCTATTGTATATTCAATGACTTTATCTATGCAGCTTGCATGGGTATACAGATAAAGTATAATGTCATAATCGAATAAAATAGTAAAATATTATTAAAATAAAAATTGTTTTACATTAGAGTCAATAAAGTCCGAGCCACAAGTGGGCTTGCCGGGTACCTACTCTATCATCTGGTGCAAGGTCTAGGACAGGAACCTGGAGCGTGGGTCGCGCAACTCATGTAGAGGTCGCGGGTGGAAGGGCTTTTCGTGCATGGTTGTAGGGCTTGGTTTAGCAGCTAGTAGGATTATGTCTAGGTCCTAGAATGATTGGTTAGGGTCTGGGCATGATGGTTAAGGGCTAGGCTCGATGTGTTTGAAGTTGGTTAGGGTTCGAACAAGTGCAATGAAATTCCAGCATGTTCTAGGTGTTTTCTACGGGTCTTAAATGGCTTGAATTGGGTTAAGAAATGGTTAGTTAGGTGTTAATAAGCTATGGTTAAAGTTTGGTTAAGTTTCGAGGCGATTCGGGTTAAAATCGGACTTCGGTTTAAGTTTTAAAAACGAATGAAGAAATTAGTCGAGGAGTTTAAGTTTACGTGTAAGAAATTTTTATGAGTTTATTTTAAGGTGTTATGGTAAGTTTGGATGGATTTTGGGTCGTAATTTTAAGGTCCAAGAGTAAATTGGGAAAGTTAGGGTTTAAAGGGCAAAACGATCATTTTACATCTATAAAATATTAGACGTCCTGGCAGTGCCCTAATGCTGTAATGAATGTTGAAATGTTTATTTTGAAATGTTATGGGATTTCATCATGAAAAACGATAAATGCTAAAAGATGTGTTGCATGCTTGGTTTAAAAGAAAAATGCTATCTATGCATGACTTTTTATAAGTGATGGATATGATGAAAGGGTTTGAAGGAGGTGATTTGATTGTGACTAATACGAATACGAATACCAAAGGATATGATTACATGTAAGGCCAAGGCTCAAATAACGTGTGAGAGTGTCGCTGATATCTCCGCTACCTGGTACCATGGTAATATGTATGATCAGTCGACCAAAAAATGATACAAAAGTCATAATTAATGATATGAATTAAATAAAGGGAAACATATACATATATGATGAAAGGAAATGTTATGATGAAAGGAAGAAATGTTTTAAAGTGTGCCTATTAATGAAAAGCTATTTTATTAAAAGTATTTTCACTATTGCATGTGAATGTATACATATTACTTGCTATCACGGTTAAGGTTTGCTGAGTCATTGAACGCACTAGGTGTGAATGATACAGGTGAGGATGTTTACAATGATATTGGAGGACTTGGTGGCTGAACTGGCTGGATTGATGGTGCACATAACCCGAGGACCGATGCTAGTTTTTCCGCACTATTATGATTTAAGAGTACTTAAAAATATTTTCACGACTTTTATGACTTTTGATGCTTATGAGTGATTTTGAGAGATTTTAGATACTTATGCTCTTTTGAAAAATGCTAGTTTTAGGTTTTGGTTTGACGTTTAACGAATATATGTTTTGCACTACGTTTTGAGTGAAATAGTTGGTTGAGTATTTTAAAATGGTGCAAAATATATTTATATATGTAGAAGTATTTTTGGCCAAAAGCCCTTTAAAAAGAAAAAAAAATTCTAATATATTTTAAAGAAAAATGAGTAGTAGACGATTCACGATTGCTCAATTGTTCGATCAGTTAGATTCTCTAGTTATCTTACGGATTAATTTGTCAAACTCTGAAACTTATAATATTCCAACAAATAGGATCGTTGAGATCGAAGACTATATACAGCTGGTCGAATCAGTTGAAGAAGGTTGATTGAAACACACGAAACAATCAAGATACAATCTTCAATCAGTTGTGATATATTTCTCGAGTATTTTCTTAGTTTACAGATTGCACACTTAGCTCTAAATTCATTGTATTTATTCGTAGCATTCAGGCTACCTATTAGAGCGATTCAGTTAATCATTGTATAAGTGTTGATAGACTAAGAGTTTTAGTTTGGCTGTGTATAAGACCAACAGAAATGGATTATTACAATCTGTTGTAAGTAAAAATCTATCCTTGTGATAGAAGGGGTAACGTATGAGCATTTAAAGTCTCTAAACATCTGTAAAATTTGTTTGTTCATTTCAGTTATTCTTTCAGTTTTGCAATATACCATCTTTCAGTATTCAATCTATATTTCAGTCTAATTCCAAACTTTTACTAGTTGACTGATTTATATTGACAAATAAGATTTTTGGATCAGTTCCTCAAAGAACTGATCATATTTGGAAAGTGAATAAAATATCCTAAATTTTTATTCAATCATCCCTTCTAAACACTTAAACTACCTTAACCGATCTATCAGAACAGTTTGACAAATCCAAACTACAGATGAAATAAAAATCATCCACGTGATTTGGTAATAATCCATCTGATTGGGTAGAAACAAGAAAACAAATGTTCAATTTATTTGTACACTCTGCTTTTATCTCTCAAATAGAACCGAATAAAATTGATGAAGCTCTAACTGATCCCAGTTGGGTAAAAGCTATGCAAGAGGAATTAAATCAGCTTACTCATAACAATGTCTGGACTTTAGTTCCAAGATCTCTTTCAAAATAAGTTATATGTACAAAATGGGTGTGCATGAAAAATCTGAATGAAGACGGTTCATTTGTGCGCAACAAAGCAAGCCTTTGTTGCACAAGGCTATAGGAAAAAAAGGAATTGACTATGATGAAACGAATGCTCCAGTTGCTCGACTGGAAGAAATCAAAATATTCCTTCCTTATGAATCCGTCAAGAACTTCAAAGTTCATCAAATGGATGTGAAGAGTGTCTTCCTAAAAGGTCGGTTACATGAA